>NC_140506.1:98310019-98966949 GCF_964339955.1 Pipistrellus hanaki | reverse complement strand
GGGGGGGGGCACTCTAAAAGAGATTGGACCATGTCACTCCCCTGCTTACCTGCTCCAGGCTTCGGGGAGCCTTCACTTGAAAGCAGGACCCCCCGGCACCCCAGAGAGCAGCAGGCCGGTGCTCCCAGCCGCTCGCTGGCCAGCTCCTCCCTCTCGGTCTGCTTGCTGTGATGCGTGCTGTGGTCTCGGCTCCCTCTGGCCCTCGCTCTTCCTCGGCGCCCAGCCACGCCCTCAGCTGTCCGCTCCAGCGTCTCCTTCACAAGCCCCCCCTTTACCAAAGGAGCCCCTTCTGTTTGTGAACCCCCCCAGGCCCGCCGTCCCGCTCCCTCTAACACTGGTTCGCAGCCACATGCACTGGTCCTGTTTCTCTGCTCCTTCCCGCCCCCTGCACGGGAGGGAGGGCAGAGCCGACCTCACGCTCACAGCGCCCACCACACGGGCAGGTGCGGCCGTTTGCGAGCGGAGGGTGAGTGCGGCCAAGTGGGTCCTGGGGGGCTGGGGCGGAAGCAGCCACAGGAGCGAAGGCCCACGTGGAGGCGCGGTGCGGGGGTGCTGAGCCCCAGAGTAATATCGGGGCCTGGGCCTTAGTCAGCGGCAGGTGGTAGGGGGTGGCCAAGGCTTGGTCTAGAGAAGAGGGATGTCGGTGGGATGGATGAGATGAACATTCAAATTCAGGAAGCGACAGGAAATAGACAGGTGAGAATAAATTGATGGGGAGGACTGGGGAGGACGGGGAGGAGGGGGAGGAGGGGGAGGACGGGGAGGACGGGGAGGAGGGGGGGACGGGGAGGAGGGGGAGGATGGGAGAGGACGGGGAGGAGGGGGAGGAGGGGGAGGAGGGGGAGGAGGGGGAGGACGGGGAGGACGGGGAGGAGGGGGAGGACGGGGAGGACGGGGAGGACGGGGAGGAGGGGGAGGAGGGGGAGGACGGGGAGGACGGGGAGGAGGGGGAGGACGGGGAGGACGGGGAGGACGGGGAGGACGGGGAGGACGGGGAGGACGGGGAGGAGGGGGAGGAGGGGGAGGACGGGGAGGAGGGGGAGGAGGGGGAGGACGGGGGGGACGGGGAGGAGGGGGAGGACGGGGGGGACGGGGGGACGGGGAGGAGGGGGAGGAGGGGGAGGAGGGGGAGGAGGGGGAGGACGGGGAGGAGGGGGAGGACGGGGAGGACGGGGAGGACGGGGGGACGGGGAGGAGGGGGAGGAGGGGGAGGAGGGGGAGGAGGGGGAGGAGGGGGAGGAGGGGGAGGAGGGGGAGGAGGGGGAGGACGGGGAGGACGGGGAGGAGGGGGAGGAGGGGGAGGAGGGGGAGGAGGGGGAGGACGGGGAGGAGGGGGAGGAGGGGGAGGAGGGGGAGGACGGGGAGGAGGGGGAGGACGGGGAGGAGGGGGAGGACGGGGAGGACGGGGAGGAGGGGGAGGACGGGGAGGAGGGGGAGGAGGGGGAGGACGGGGAGGAGGGGGAGGAGGGGGAGGAGGGGGAGGACGGGGAGGAGGGGGAGGAGGGGGAGGAGGGGGAGGAGGGGGAGGACGGGGAGGACGGGGAGGAGGGGGAGGACGGGGAGGAGGGGGAGGACGAGGAGGAGGGGGAGGACGGGGAGGAGGGGGAGGAGGGGGAGGAGGGGGAGGAGGGGGGGACGGGGAGGACGGGGAGGAGGGGGAGGACGGGGAGGACGGGGAGGACGGGGAGGATGGAGAGGATGGGGAGGATGGGGAGGATGGGGGAAGATGGGGAGGACGGGGAGACGGGGGAGAATTGGGGGGGCGGGGGAGGACTAGGGAGGACAGGGGAGTCAGGGAGTAAGTGTGATTTTTGCTCAGGAGGATGTAGACAGTGGGTGCGACACACAGTCAGGATTTTGACTGGGCTGAGTCTGAGATGGTGGGCTCCATGGTGACTTGTGTCCAGTTGGTGGGGGGTCCAACAAACGGATCTGAGGGGGGCGGGTCCGGCAAACGGAGCTGGGGGGGGGGGTGGGTCCGGCAAACGGAGCTGGGGGGGCGGGTTCCGGCAAACGGAGCTGGGGGGGCGGGTTCCGGCAAACGAAGCTGGGTGGGGGGGGCGGGTTCCGGCAAACGGAGCTGGGGGGGGTGGGTCCGGCAAACGGAGCTGGGGGGGTGGGTCCGGCAAACGGAGCTGGGGGGGTGGGTCCGGCAAACGGAGCTGGGGGGGGGCGGTCCGGCAAACGGAGCTGGGGGGGCGGGTTCCGGCAAACGGAGCTGGGGGGGGGGGTGGGTCCGGCAAACGGAGCTGGGGGGGGGGGTGGGTCCGGCAAACGGAGCTGGGGGGGTGGGTCCGGCAAACGGAGCTGGGGGGTGGGTCCTGCAAACGGAGCTGGGGGGGTGGGTCCGGCAAACGGAGCTGAGGGGGTGGTCCCCGCAAACGGAGCTGAGGCAGAGAGTCGAACAAATGCAGCTGGGCGGGGGGGGGGGGGGGGGGGGAGTCCGGCAAACAGAGCTGGCGCGGGGTCCGGATCGAGTGGCCGAGCTGAAGGTGGCCTGTCGATGAGAGCGGCTGGGGGGCAGCGTGGTGGGACCTGGGAGGGGGCCCTGGAGGGCTGGTGGGACGAGGAGCAGGAGGAGCAGAGGAAGTGGGGCTCCGGGAGGAAGAGGGGGCCGCGGAGCTGAGGGTCCCGGGAGCAGGGAGGGCAGAGTCCACAGGGGCCGGTGTGGCCCACAGGCGGAGCACAGGCTGGGAAACCGGTTGCTGGAGCGGTCATGGGACGTAGGGCCGGCAGATCAGTGGCCCGGCTGCCGCGGAGGAAGTGGGGAGAAGTGGGGTGACGCCGCGAGAACGTGGGCTGGGAAAGGAGGGGCAGCTGGAGAAGGAGCCACGTGGGGCGGAACTGGCTCACGTCTGCAGTGTGGGCAGGAGGGTGTAGGGCAGGGAGGGGCTGAGGTCTGTGGGAAAAGGGTTCACAAACAGAAGGGGTCCCCGCCCGAGTCCCAGCTTCTCATCTGGCCGACACGGAGAGCACACAGCTCACCGCATCCGACCAGGGGGTGTGCAGGGGCGGGGCGGGGCGGGGGGCATGCGGGATGGTGAGACAGGGCTTTCAGTCCTAGCCAGGGGGGAGGGCGGGGGACAGTGAGGCAGGGCCTTCAGTCCTAGGGTGTAGGGATGAGGGAGAGGGTGAGAGGGGGATGAGGCAGGGGCTTCACAGGGCCCAGCGCCTGACTACCAGGTTAATGAACTCTGGCCAAGCTCTGTCACATATAACATGTGGAAGAGGCCATGGTGACACACCCCGGCCCTGGTCCCTTAGGCCTCTGTGCTCAGCGCTGAGCCTCCTGCTCACGTCCAGGACGCCTCCTGCTGGCGCGGTGCTGTGTGTGCCGCCCCCTTCAGGGCTGGGCACCTCTGCAGGCAGAGGGCGGTGGCTCCGGCACAGCTCCATCCTCCAGGGCTGCCAGGGAGCTGCGACCTGCTAGGTGCCCTCCGGGGGGCAGGTCCTTCCCAAGGGCCAGGGTTCCCATGGGGGCTGGGCACCTGGGGCACGCCTGATGGGTGGGTGGGCGTCACCCTCCTTCCTCCTTCCCTGGAGGTATTCCCAGGGGCACCCCACAGCCCTGCTCGGCTCCACCCGGCTCCGCTCCCAGGCCCGATCTGACCACCTCGCCTCGGTGTGCAGGTCCCTGCACCGGGAGCTTGTTGAAGCCGCCGGCTGTGTCTGGCTCGCTTACTGCCGTGTCACCGGGTCTGGGCAGTAATAAATGCTCGTTAATCATTTGTGCATCAGCGAACGGACCTGTCGCTGGGACACACACAGGAGCACCCTGACGCTCCGCTCCCAGAGTGTGACCACGGAGCAGGGTGTGCAGCCGCCTTTCGGGGGCGCCGTCCCCCGGTGCAGGGGCTCCGTGTCCTCCGTGAGCGATTTCCCGTCACCGGCCGCGATTTACAAACCGCCCACACAGACGCGGGCGCTCCGGCACTGCACACAGAGGCTGTCCTGGGGCCTTCAGTTCCCCGGCTTTCATTACGGGAGAGTGAATGTATCACTTGCATTCCAACATTGATTTCTATTTCCCGAAAGAAGCCCATAAACATAAATAACTTCCCGGGAGGGGAAAAAGAAAAGACTCTACACGGGCCATTTGTTAAAAAAGGAAGAGGAGGCATGCTGCAAGGGCACAGCAACCCAAACATTTAGATTGTGTCTGTGTTTGATTCTGCTTCCTGTAACCGAGGCTCACGGGGCTTTGTGGGGAAGCTGCCCGGACAGCTGCCCGCCCAGCTGCCGGGGCGGGCGCCGGAGCGTCCCCTGGACCTGGGCCTCTGACCTGCGCCTGCCCCGGGGACGCTGTGGCACCGCCTCCCCAGCAGGTGTGCGGGGCTCTCGCTGTGTGACAAGCACTCGGCGTGCGGCGGGAAGACGGCACATCTCCTCGGTGTGGGCTACGGGAGGCTCCTCTCGCCGCGGGCTGCGGCCCCGGCTGGGCTGGCCTCGCTCTCCCGTCCTGTGGCGTGGCCGGGGGACAGCGGGAGAACCCGGCTTAATGGCGTGGGTGTGGGCACGGGCGCTCAGCAACACGTGAGAGCAGCTCAGTCCAAGCCTCGTTCACAGCACTTCTCTGGCGGACAGGCCCACCTGCAATGGTGCTGGCCACGTCGCAGGCTCCGAGGTAGTGTGGTGGACAGACAGACATTCCCGGCCGCCTCTACCTGCATGTTAGTGGAGACAATGAGTAGGAAAAACAACCGGCAAACAACAGAGAAGTACTATGGAGACACACATGTGACATCTTTACATGCATCCCACGGAGGAAGCCCTCGTGTGGGGGACACACATGGGCAGGCCTCGGGTGGGTGCTCGGGTGGCGGGGGTGGGTGACGGCTCTCGGAGCACACACAGGGCTGCCCTCCGTGGTCTGCAGGGGCAGGAGGGCGGGCGCCCGGGCGGCACCTGCAGGTGTCTCCGGTGCAGGTCGCCGGTGCCGGGCAGGTCTGGGCCTCGAAGGGGCTTTGGCACACGCAGCAGGGCGCCCTCCCTCACTGTGCCTTCTCGCCGGGCTTTCCCCGGGGGACAGGCCTGAGGATCTTGGCACTGCTCACGGGGATGGATCGGGCATTTTCCCTGTGTGCCCTCACGTGGAGGTCCCCTTGCTGCGGTGGGCGGGAACCGGCTGGGGTGGCCGCAGCCTGGAGAGGAGCCGCCCGGCCCCCGCCCCCCTCGAGGACACCTTGGGGAGGGCTCCTCGCAGGGCCCTGAGGGTCCCGCACTCGCTTTGCTCTTTGGGAGCCGAGCGGACCCTCTGAGAAGCCCGGTCCTCGGCCCAGGGGGACGGTGGCTCGGGTGGATTGGATTGTGTGACTAATGACGCTGTCATGCACTTTGGTGGTTTTCAAAGAAGCGTTGCCGCCCGCCATCTCCTGGTCCTGCGTGTGGAGAAGCATCTGGAGGGAGGGGGTGCAGGAGGGCGCCCCGCGTGGGTGGCCCCTGTTGGGGACGCTGTGACGGCCGCCTTGTCCCATGAACCCGGACTTCCTTGGAGGGCCTGTTCTCAGGAGGAGGCTGCCCGTCCTGCAGGGGCGCGGACCGAGCCAGGGCTCACGCGGTTGCCACCAGGGTTCTGCCTCTGATTCCCGCTCCCCTCGGCGCGGGCCTGCCCTGCGGTGCCTGGTGGCCGCAGGCTTGGCCGGGACCGCCAGGCTGGCTGTGTTTTGCTGGCGGCAGCCTCGAGGGAAACAACTTCAGTCTCCGGTCCCTGCCCTGCACGCTCCCTGTTCTGAAGGAGCTGAGCTGCGTGCTCTGGGACCCAGGGACCCCACCCGCCTTTCGGGGAGCAGGCGTTGGGCTTAAAGTCCGAATCTTCTGACCTGCGGTCACCCTGTGTGGCTCAGGTGGGACTGAGGCTCTGAGGTCTAAGCCTTTCTCAGCAATAGTCTCCGAGACTCACCTCCCGGGCCCGGCTCTCGAGCTCCGTGTTGGTAGTGGCAGATGCTAGAAGCCCGGGACATGCTTAAACGGCCTTGAGAACACTGACCTTTGACCTGGGCGATCCTGGACGCAGGCCGAGCTGCCGGGACTGGCTGTCTACCCCAAGTTCATCCCCACAAGCTCTTCCCAGGACTCCGCATCACACGGCTCATGTGCCGGTGGCAGAAGCAAGTCACATGGCCACGCACAGACCTGGGTGTGCAGAAGTAGACTGGCATTCCTTCACTGGCACTGCCCTCTCTCAGCCGCAGAGAGGAGTGTGCAGGTAGAGGAGATACCCAGCAGTCTCCTTCCATAGTGAACAGCTGAGATCAGAGAGGTGGAGCACTGGCCTGAGGTCACACAGCAAGCCGGCTGTTAGGCAGCCCGCCCTGCATGAGCGCGGGCGAGCCACCCCGTCTCCTTCCCGCTGTCATTCCCCTGCTCCCTGGGGGAAGCCCCCGCGCCGGCCCCCACTGAGCCTGCAGTTATCTGCTCTTTTATCCTCGGTGCTCACCTGTGCCGAGGGAGGGCTGCAGCCAACTTTTGGGGACTCCTAAGTTATATGTGGATTTTTGACTGCCGGGGTGCCAGTGCCTCTAACCCTCACTCTTCAGGGTCAGCGGAAGTTGGTGGCCGTCCACGTGGTGACATAACTGGCAGCTTAAGAGAAGAGTTAGTGCCATGGTCTCACATGAAATGTGAAATGCCCTGGGGGTAGACACGCCTTTGCCAAGCAGTGTTATGGTTGATTCCAGTTTGAGGACTAACTCTCCACCGGCTGCTCGTCCCGGCAGGGGGAGGGGAGGAGGGGAGCACCAGATGGACAACGATCGGTGCCCCCAAGTGCCCTCTGCCTCCCCGGCTCCTCAGCCTCTCGCCGGGACCCTGGCTGTGCTGCAGCAACGCGGGGTTCGTGTCCCACCACGGGAGCTCAGAGCACCTCCGGGCCCAGCGTGCCGCCCCGGTGGGTACCGCTGCTGGCTACACTACCTCCAGCCCTGCAGGGGGAGGCGGGGCAGGATGCGAGCCCTAGATTTAAGAGCCTTTGCTAATCCAAAACCCACCTCCCATTGCTCATCCGTTTGCATCCCACCTGCCTTAGACATTTTTACCATTTTTTGTTTGTTAATCCTCACCCACCCAAAGATATTTTTTCCATTGATTTTTAGAAAGAGCACATGAGAGGGAGGGAGGGAGGAGGAGAGAAAGAGAGAGAGAAAGAGAGAGAGAGAAACATTGATGTAAGAGAGACATATGAGTTTGTTGCCTCCACCATGTGCCCTGACTGGGGCCAGGGATCAAGCCTGCAGCCCAGGTACATGCCTTTGAGTGGGAAGCAAACCTGTGACCCTTTGGTGTGCAGGCTGATGCTCTGACCATTGTGCCACACCAGCCAGGGCTATTTTTGCCATTTTTTAAATGTCTAAGTCTAAAGCTCAATACTTTCCCCATCATGCTCCGCCCCCCCATATGCCAAATGTGCCTTCTGAGGTGGAGGGTGCTGCTCCGAGCTCTCCCTGGCATCTGGTTACGGGAGGGCAGTGGCGTGTTGGGACGGACGCTGCAGTTGCAGATGGAAGAGCAGGCGCCCTCGGAGGAAGCCTGCGCCCACGGCTCTGAGAGGCCGGGTCGTGCCACGGTCAAGGGCCGTCTTCAGAGCCAGAGAACCGGAACGCCGATCCTGGCTCTGCTGTCACCACCTGCGTGACGCAGACCAGGCACTGAAGCTCCTCAGCCCTCAGTGTCCACACCAGCAGAATGGGGAGAGCAGGGATAGTCACATCAGAGCCTTTTGTGAGGATAACCTGAGATAACGCGGAGCGCGCTTAGGACAGTGCTCGGCTCAGTGAGAGCTATTTGTCCCTAGCTATTATTATTTAATCTTTATTTCTAGCACATGTTGGAATAAATCATCTTTTTGCTTCCTAAAAAAGAACAGAAAGAACAGGGGCTTAAATCCGGTAGGCAGTGGTGAGTCACAGGACTCTGAGCGCAGGACTGACACGATAAGATCTGTGCTTTGAGGAGATTAATTTGTCTGCAGCCCAGGTGGGCCTGGCGGGAGGGGTGAGGTCCCCGGCCCATGGCGCCCGACGCAGCTGTCCATGCCGTGCGGTGCGGAGTGGCAGACTCTAGCCACGCGTGGCTGTGCACACGTAAACTCATGAAGGTGAATGAGCTGAGTAACAGCTCTTCCGACACAATGGCCACTTTCAGACGCTCGGCAGCCACACGTGCAGGGCTCTGCGCGGACAGCAGACGTTTTCACTGGCGGGATGCCTGGCTGGCCTCTGCTGCTGGCTCTGCTTTACGTGAGGCCGATGGGGAGGAAGGTGGATGTGCACCTTTGTCCCTTATTACACGGTGGCGAGCCCCCAAGGCAAGCTGTGGGGTGGGGGAAGGCCTCTGGGCACAAGTGACAGAATTCCGCTAGGTCAGATCACGACTTAACCCTCCATCTGTCAGCCAGCCCCAGAGCCGGTGCGTGGCCGGACTGCGGGAGGAGTATCATGGTGTCCCCAGGGGCAGCAGCGCCGCCCACTGGCAGGTCCCGGTGCTCCCTGTGCAGCGCGCGGCGGGGGAGCAGCAGCACGAAGCTCTGCCCCAGCTGTGCGTCCCAGGCCCGGGCGGCCCAGGCTGGCCTGAGCGTCTGAGTGCGGTTAGGACATCTTCCAGAACACGCCAGCGGTCTTCTGTACCTGCTGTGACTGCCTGAGGGGCTGCCCACCGTCCTGCTGGCCCCGGATCCTCTCTGACCTTCCCACTGGGGTGGCCACTGGGCATATCCAGGGCCACCAAGGCCCGCTCAATGGGGAGGGTGCCATCTGTGCCGTTCACTGGGCTCTGGGTGATGCCATTTGGAAATGTTTTGAATATAAGCGTGTGTCTGTGAGTGTGTGTGTGTGTGTATGTGTGTGTTTCTGGGAGTGTGTGAGTATGTGTTTGTGTGTGTGAGTGTTTCTGTGAGTATGTGAATATGCATGTCTGTGTGTGTGAGTCTCTGTGTGTGTCTGTCTGTCTGTGAGTGTATATGTGTGTGTGTGTGTGTGTGAGTGTGTGTGAGTGTCTGTGTGTGTGTGTAAGTGTGAGTTATCTGTGAGTGTGTGTCTGTGTGTGTGTATGTGTGAGTGTGTGAGTGTATCTATGTATGTCTGTGTGAATGTGTGTCTGTATGTGTGAGTGTGTATATGTGTGAGTGTGTGTGAGTCTCTATTGTGTCTCTGTGTGTGAGTGCCTATATGTGTCTGTGTGTGAGTGTGTATATGTCTGTGTGAGTGTGTGTGTGAGTGTCTATGTGTATCTGTGTATGTGAGTGAATGTGTGAATATGAGTGTGCATAAAGGGAGGGAAAAGGGGACTACCCTGTAGATGCTGCAATGGCCTTGACATATGAAGAATTTGTTAAAATTACAATTCAGAAGTGGGAAGGATGACAGATTCCTCCAGGCTTGTTAAAATCCGTGGCTTTAAACTGAGAAAGACAAATCTCACATGATCTCACTTATTTGTGGAATCGAGCGAACAAAATGAATTCACTAACAAAGTAAGACCTGACTTCAATGTGGGGTTGGGGGCCAGAACTTAGATCAACCAAAGAACTTAATGTACTTACTAGAGGCCCAGTGCATGGAATTCGTGCATGGGGAGAGGGGAGGGTGTCCTTCAGCCCAGCCTGCACCCTCTCCAATCTGGGACCTAGTGGAACATCCCTCTCACAATCCAGGACTGCTGACTCCCAACTGCTCACCTGCCTGCCTTCCTGATTGCCCCTAACCGCTTCTGCCTGCCAGCCTGATCACCCCTTAACCTCTCCCTTGCCATCCTGATTGATGTCTAACTGCTTCCCTGCCAGCCTATTTGCCCCTAACTGCCCTCCCCTGCAGGCCTGGTCACCCCTAACTGCCCTCCCCTGTAGGCCTGGTCCTCCCCAATTACCTTCCCTGCAGATCCAGTTGCCCCTAACTTCCCTTCTCTGCAGGCCTGGTCACCCTTAACTGCCCTCCCCTGCAGGCTTGATTGCCCCCAACTATCCTCCCTTGCAGGCCTAATAGTCCACAACTGCCCTCCCCTGCGCGCCTGATCGCCCACAACTGCCCTCCCTTGCAGGCCTGGTCCCTCCCAACTGCCCTCCCCTGCTGGCCATCTTGTGGCGACCATCTTGTGTTCACATAGGGCAGCCATCTTGTGTGTTGGGGTGATGGTCAATTTTCATATTACTCTTTTATTAGATAGAATATGCATAGCCCATGGTGAAGACCTGGGATGGGGCAGGGGCTGGGAAGGGGGAAATATGGGAGGCATCTGTAATACTATCAACAATAAAAATATATTTTTAAAACCTAAAAAAGAAAAAAATAAGGAAAAAACACACCCATGGCTTTAATTGTCCATCCATTCATCCATCTGCCCACCCACCCTCCCGCCCTCCCCCTCCCTCCTCCGTCCATTTAGGATGGACGGTTGGCAGGAACCCTCCCCTCACGCTCCGTGCCCCTGAGAAGATCTGACAGAGCATAAAGGGGACCGTCCTCTGTTGGGACTCCTCCTAACAGATGTTTTCTTCTTTTGTTTTCGTGAATGACAGTAAAAGAAATAGAAACTCATCTTCACGTGACAGCCCTGGGGGACATGATGTGAGAGTGTGGCTGTCAGGGTTTTAAAAATCGGCAGCATTCCCTGATGCAGTGATGTGGTCAGAGCAGGGAGCCACTGAGGCAGAGAGAAAACATGTGGTCAGAGCAGGGAGCCACTGAGGCAGTGAGAAAACATGTGGTCAGAGCAGGGAGCCACTGAAAACATGCAGGCTTCTCTGGAGAAGGGGAGCCTGGTCCCAGCCCGGGAAATTAAACCCATCACTTACTGAGCCGCTGCTGGCGCTTCTGGCCCTGCTGCTTGGGCTGTGGGAGCCGCCGAGCCACGGCCGACAGCTCTGATTGAATGTCCGCATTAAGCTGCCAGGAGCAGTTCTGCAGAGTCTGCAGCTCCCGGGCCCATGTTAGTGTTGACGCCTCATCTCTACAAATAATCACATTGTGAGGCAGCCCCAAAGGCGGGGGCAGCCAGCCCGAGGCCCTGAGCTCCCCAGGGGGCTGCTGCTGCTGCTGCTTCTGCTCAGCTCAGGCAGGCGCAGGTGTGGGCCGGCTGCGGGTCCGCGTGGTCCTGTGAAGTGAGGCGAAGAAGCCAAGCCATCGCCTCATCTTTCTTGTTTCCTCTCAACCTGATGCTGGAGGAGGTCTCCAGACAAGAATAATGCTAGCGTGCTGGATGTCTTACTCCCAAACCATCTGTCCGGGGCCTAAGGAGAGACCCGGGCCGCCGGGAGCAGGTGCTCCTGCGCGTTTACGTCTGCTTTCCAAGGGGTCTGAAGAGCTCTCTTCCTGCCTCCAGCCCTGCACCCTGCAACGCCCGCGGCCCCCTGCCCCCAATGCAGCTGGGACATTGCCCACCCTGTTGTGGAGCTGAGACTGGCTTGTGAGATGTCAAAGGGAGGTGAGCTCGGAGCTGAGCAGCCTGGACTTCCGGGGTGGAGAGTGGACAGTCACAGTGAGCGTTTGCAGCACCGAGTGACCAGGGGAACCGAGAATAGGTGACCCGCAGCTGGGTTTAGTGGACTCTAGAGCCCAGAAGCTGCATGGTGATGGTGGTGACAGACAGACTCGGGACTGGGAGTCAGGCACTGGGCCTCGGGGACATGCATGTTGTGTCCAATTCCAGTTTTTTGGGAACGATGTGTACCCGACTGGTCTTCCGGTAACCAATGGGCGCCACCGGTCCATTCTCACAGATTTACAGGAGCATTTACATTGCTGATCACAAAAGTGATTCATGCTCAACTGAGACTATATACTTCCCTCTCATCCTAAGCCCCACCGTATGACCAGGAGTTTAAAATGGGAAGCATTTCCTGGGCTGCAAACGGGAAAGAGAGCCATTGAGGAGTTTCTGTAGGAAGCAGGCCACAGCACATTAGCTCATTTTGTCTCCTTTTCCAGCACCTAAGCCTCTTAGGACTTTTCTGTAATTGCACTGGCCGGTGCTTCCGAACAGTGCTCAGTACGTAGTGATGGAGGGCTCTCTTAATGTGATGGCGGCCCTAATGGAACCTGACAGGCTGAGCATTACCCGGCGCTGAGGAAGGCCTTGGATACAGTCGCTAAGCCAAGAAAACCACCCCTCCATTCCTCTTCTAAGTGTTAAGAGAAAGGATGATTATTGAATTTTGTCACTTGCCTTTTTGTCATTTTTAAAAGATAATATATGGCTTTTCTCCTTTGACCTAGTTTTATAGTGAATAATATTAATAAGACATTTTCTAAGACTATGAAGGGGTTTGTTTAGAGCAGTGGGTGGCAAATGCGTTAGTCAACAGAGCCAAATATCAACTGTACAATTGAAATTTCTTTTGAGAGCCAAATTTTTTAAACTTAAACTTCTTCTAATGCACTTCTTCAAAATAGACTTGCCCAGGTCGTGGTATTTTGTGGAAGAGCCACATTCAAGGGGCCAAAGGGCCGCATGTGGCTCTTGAGCCACAGTTTGCCAACCACTGGTTTAGAGGGTCCCATTTATTGTACATCCAGTACAAGCTGTCTGGCGGAGAGCTGTGTGCAATGTTATAAGGCTTAGTAAAGAGTATCCAGCTAGAAGTTAAAACCATGGAAGCAGAGCCCTTTGCAAAATGTGAAAATTAAAACAATCTTCTAAATAATCCAAGGTCCAAAGATGAAGTCTCCAGGAAAATTAGAAAGTATTTTGAACCAATGAAATTACAGCATATCAAAATTTGTAGAAGCCAGATAAAGAAATGCTTGAAATAAAATTTATCTTGTGGAATTCTACTAAACATTTAAAGAAGAAATAATACTGATGTTTGAAAAATAGAAGAAGAAAGAATACTTTCTAACTTACTGGTGAGATTAGCATTACCTTGATACTAAAACCAGACAAAAACAATATAATTATAGATAAATCTCCCATAAAAAAGTAGAAATTTCCAACAATGTCCTAGCAAATCCAATCCAGAACTATGTAGAAAGAACAATGATCTGCAACTAAATGAGTTTTCTCCTGGGGAATGCAAAGCTGGCTCAATAATCAAAACCCCATCAGTGTAATCACCATGTTAATAATTTAAAGAAAGAAAAACCACAAGAACATATGAATTGATGCAGAAAAGGCATTTGACAAAATTTAATATCCATTTTGATGAACATTCCCAGAACAGTACAAATAGAAGGGAACTTCCTTGACCTGATGAAGGACATCTACAAAAAACAAAACAAAATAAAAAACCCAAAGTAAACAAAACTAACATACTTAGTAGTGAAAGGCTGGATGCTTTCTTCATAAGCTATGGAGCAAGACAAAGATGTCTAATCTGTTCAACATCATACCAGCACACCTCGCCAGTACAATGACAAGAAAAAGAAATAAGAGATTGGGAAATACAGATTGGGTAGGAAAATCAAACATAGTTGTCTATGTTTAAATTCACAAGAATCTATACACACACACACACACACACAAAAAAAAAAAAAAATACCACCAAAACAAACCTTTTAGAGCTAAGTGACTTTAGATAGATTGCAGGATATAAGGTCAACACACACAAAAAAATATCAATTTTATTTTGATATACTAACAATTAGAAACCAAAAATTTAAAAAACGCCATTTACTTTAACTCTAAAAATTTGAAATACTTAAATATAAATCTAAAAATAATATGTCTAGGATTTGTATGCTAAATATTACAAAACATTTAAAGATATCAAAGAATACCGAAAGAATGGAAAGACTCAGCATAGTTAAAGATGCTAATTCTTACAGATTGATCCATAGACTTAATGACATTCTAATTAAAATCTCAGCAGAATTCTTGGTTGATATGGACAAAGTGAATCTAAAATTTACACTGAGTGGCCAGATTATTATGATCTCTAAATGCATAATAATCTGGCCACTTAGTCTGTACTGAGTGCATGAATTCATGCATGGGTGGAGTCCAGCCAGCTTGGCCAGGGGGAGGGGACATGAGTGGTTGGCTGGCTTGCCTGCTGGTCGAACTCCTGGTTGAGGGGACAATTTGGATATTAGCCTTTTATTATATAGGATATACACTGAGTGGCCAGATTATTATGTGTTCAGAAATCATAATAATCTGGGCACCTTCCCACGCTGCCCAGAGGCCCCGAATGGTTGGGGTGGTGCAGAACTCCTGCGTTGTTGCCATGGCAACAATGCAAGCATCCTTCCAGCACTGGCCGCTCGGTGCCTGTGTATGCATATTAACCTGCCTCCTTTGTTGAGTTAATTTGAATACTCACTCCTGATTGGCTGGTGGGCATCTTGAAGGTACAGTCAATTAGCATGTTTCTCTTTTATTAGTGTAGATAGCCAAGATATGGAAGCAACCTAAGTGCCCATAGTAGATGAGTGGAATACTACTCAACTATAAAAAAAAAAAGGATAAAATCTTGCCATTTATGACACATGGGTGGACATAGAGGATATTGTGCTAAGTGAAATGTCAGACACAGAAAGACAAATACCATATGATTTCACTTGGAGGTCGCATCTAAAATACAAATGAAGAAACAAAACAGAAACAAACTACAGTGAAACCTTGGTTCTTGAACTTAATTTGTTCCAGAAGGCTGTTCAAGAAGTGGTTTGTTTGAAAACCTGAGTCATTTTTCCTATAAGAATAATGTAAATTGAATTCACCCATTTAATCTATAAATAAACACTTCTTGTCCTAAATGCATGACATCATCCACCACTAGCCTTAAAGGAACCACTCTACATTCCTTCAAGGCCATCTCACAGGTCAGCATGCGCATCTGCTGTCACTGGCTCACTGCTCTTCCTTTATCCAAATCAACAACAGGTGTTCTCCTCCTCACCTGCCTTTGGTCATGGCTTCTTTCACACTCCCTGTAACATCAGCACTCCGAAGGCCTCTTCCTGTTTTCCCCAGCAACAAAGGCTTTCTCTCCTTGGTTTGTTGCCTGGGACACTTTTTGTCGTGCTGCGAGTCAGCCTGAAAGGGAGGTCAGGAAACCGAGTTTGGTTAGAAAACGGAGACATTTTTTTTGTGGACAGCTTGGTGGAGAACTGAATTGTTCGAGATGGGAGACGTTTGAGAAACAAGGCTTGACTATAATAGATACAGAGGGCAAACTGACGGTGGCCAGACTGGAGGGGGTTGGGGGATTGTATAAAAAATGTGAAGGGATTAAGAGGTACAAAGTGGCAGTTACAATGCAGTCTGATGTGGACAGCACAGTGTGGGGAACATAGTCAATAACATTATAATAAATAGCTACTCATAGTGCCGGGTGGGAACTGGGAATATTGAGGGCAACACTTGGTAAAGTGTATGAGTGTCTAACTATGCCATACACCGGAAACTAATATAAAATATACTGAATGTCAGAAAGGAGCTCTTCGGAGAAACCAAGATGGCGGCATAGGTAAACACCTAACTGCAGCCTCACACAACAATTTCAAAAAATACAACTAAAATATACAACTAAAATACAAAATGGACATTATTCAGAACTATAGGAAAGTTGACTGACTGGAAATTCTACAACTAGAAGAAAAGAGAAAACCAAGAGGAAAATCAGAGGAGCTGTAAAAGCCTAAGGTATGGAGACACGGTGCGCGCCAGGAGAGGGCGGAGCCGGAGAGGAAGGGGAGGCTCAGTGCCTGGCTGGTGTTCCCAAGTGGCATTCCCAGAAGAAGAGAGAGAGCAAGATACCGAAAACATACTGGGCTGTGCTGAACCCCAGTTCTGACAGCACTGAACCCCAGTTCTGGGCGAGACCCTGGTGAACCAGACACATAAGGAGGGAGTCTGGGCTGTAAGGCAGAAACTCAGGGGAGTGGCAAAAGGCAGTCCCCGAGGCATGCACATTGTGCGCAGAGGACAGACTGTTGACTGCTGCTGGATTGCCCTAGCGGGAAGGACACAAAAGCTCCAGACTGCTCTGAACCCCACTTCCAACCCCACTTCCAACTGCACTGAACCCCAGTTCCAGGGTCATTGGGGGAGAGCCTAGACTGTTTGGTAGTGGGCGAAACTCAAGGGCACCTTTCTCTCAGAGGTGCTTGCAGCGAGTACTGAAGGACACTGAGGAACACTGAAACTCAGGAACCGCATAGGGCGGGGCTGACGGAAGCCAAAGCTGTAGGCTCCACCCTGCCCCATCCAAGCTGAGCAGAGAGACTTTTGCAGTTCTCCAAATCTAGTCAAATAAGGCATAGACACAGCTGATCCTCACAGCCAATTGGCCTGGAGGTCAGTTCCTCCCAGTGATACCAACAACAATCAAGACTTAACTACAACAAGGCTGTACACACAGTCCACAAAAGGGGACACCAAGATTGTCCACTTCAGGTAACTGGGAGGCTGACCCACTGAACCATATAGGACACCTTAGCACACAAAGCCACCCTACCAACTGAGGGAAGCAGCGAAAATGCTGAGACAAGGAAACACATCACAAACAAAAGAAATGGAGGACAAGAAGTGACTGGATATAGAATTCAAAACCAGGCTTATAAGGTTTTTCAAGAATTTCCTAGAAAAGGCTGATAAAATAAACGAGACCTATGAGGATATGAAAAGGGATCAACTAGAAATAAAGAATACATGTCTGAAATAAAAAATATTATACAGAGTCTTAAAAACAGAATGGAAGATTGCAAGAATCAAATCAAAGATTTGGAACAGAAAGAGCCAGAGGACACACCTCCGCAGAAGCAAGAAGACAAGAGAACCCAGAAAGTTGAAGATAGTGTAAGAAACCTCTGGGACAATTTCAAGTGAAGCAACATCAGAATTATGGGAGTCCCAGAAGAAGAGAGAGAGAGCAAGATACCAAAAACATACTGGAAGAAATAGTGACAGAAAACTTCCCCCACCTGGCGAAAAAATAGACTTACAAGTCCAGGAAATGCACAGCACCCCAAACAAAAGGAATCCAAAGAGGACCACACCAAGACACATCATAATTAAAATCCCAAGAGCAAAAGACAAAGAGAGAATCTTACAAGCAGCAAGAGAAAAGCAGGTAGTTACCTATAAAGGAGCACCCATACGATTGTCAGCTGATTTCTCAACAGAAACCACACAGGCCAGATGGGAATAGCAAGAAATATTTAAGGTGATGAATAGCAAGAACCTACAGCCAAAAATACTCTACCCAGCAAATCTATCATTCAGAATCAAAGGCCAGATAAAGAGCTTCACAAATAAAAAAAAAAGCTAAAGGAGTTCATCACCGCCAAACCAGAATTATATGAATTGCTGAAGGGGGTTCTTTAGGAAGAGGAAGAAAATAAAGATAAAAATTATAAACAACAAATACATAACTATCAACAAGTGAGCCGAAACCGGTTTGGCTCAGTGGATAGAGCGTCGGCCTGTGGACTGAAAGGTCCCAGGTTCGATTCCAGTCAAGGGCATGTACCTTGCTCATGGGCACATCCCTAGTAAGGGGTGTGCAAGAGGCAGCTGATCGATGATTCTCTCTCATCGATGTTTCTAACTCTCTATCCCTCTCTTTCTCTCTGTAAAAAATCAATAAAATATATTTAAAAAAAAAACAAGTAAAACTAAAAACCAAGGGAATTAAAAAACCTGATGAACAATATTAACTGGTGAATATAATAGAATCAGAGGTATGGAAGGGGAGTGAACTGACGAGTCTCGGGGAAAATGGGCGAGGGGGGTGTGGGAAGAGACTGAACATAAACTGTGCACCTAGGGATGAGGACCATGAGGGGTGGGGAAAGGGCAGAGGGTGGGGTGGGAACCTGGTAGAGGGGAGCAATGGAGGCAAGGAAAAAAATGAGGAACATTTGTAATAATATGAGCAATAAAGATTTATTAAAAAAATAAAATATACTGAATGTCAACTGTAGTTTGAAAATAAAGGATGACTGGGCTGCCCAGAGGAAGTGCTGGGCAGGCGGGGCTTCCTTTGGCTGGATTGGAATGGAGAGGGGCCAGGATGAGGATGGATTTACCACGTTTGGCTGCAGGTCGTCTGTCATTCTCATGCTGCCTCTTCCAAACTCATTTGTGTCAGGATCACATCGGAGGGGCACTCTTCAGTCCTGAGATGTATCGTGACAGTTATACACTGAGATCTAAAGTCCCAAAGGAGAAAGGAAGCCGCCATTGTTAAGCCTCTGCCATGTGCTTCACATTCTACCTTAACCCTGATAATCAGGGTAACCATACAATTTACCCTCCAAACTGGGGCTCCTGAGAGTAAAAGAACAGCAGATACAGATGGAGGCTGTTATCCCGGACAGGCCGGTGTGTGGCCGGCCAGCGGCCTCTGAGGTGGGTGTGGTTTTATCGCATTTTGGAGGCAGGGCCACGAGGCTCAGAGAAGTTCGAAGATCACCTTTAGTGATATTAATGTAAAAATCCATTAAAACCTGTAAAGGATTTTTGTGAGTTTTTTTGAGCCAAACTATGGACACAGTCCAGGAAGCAGAACCTCAACAGATTGAGATAATGCTCCAGAGAAGGGTGGTTTCTCATCTATTTTTATACATTGCAATCAAAGAAGGTACATAGGTGGGTTACATGAAATTCATTGGTGATAGACTAGAGAGGTGGGAGAAAGCAAAGCTGGGGAAACCCCTGGGATTGGATAAAAGGTAAAATGATAGACACATGCTTAGGTGGGGACAGGCACAATTACATGATTACAATCAAGGAATTGGTGGTCTCTGTCCTGGGGCCCAGGCACATCAGGTTGTGCCCCAAGGAGTCTGAAAAAAGGGAAGTTACCCAGACATTTCAAGGGTATGTTATCATAGATGCAAAAAGACAGATAGGCTCAGTTAAGGTAAAGGTTGACCTTGTCAGTGAAGATACCGGCCCTGACTGTGCAGCTTCCGACCGGATAGATGTGTCCTCCTGGCTCCCAGCCACTGGCAGGGCGAGGCCTCTTGGAAGGCCCAGGAGAGGAGGCTGTGTTCTAGGGCAGCGATTTTCAACCTTTCTGTCCCACGGCATATGAACCAGCTACTAATATTCTGCAGCTCACCAAACATACTACATAGTTTGTGCCTACCTGACAAAAAATAGGTGTAATTTTGATTCTTTCACACCGGCTGGCTATTGTTACATTGGCTGATGTCACTTTTTTATGTGACAGTCTAAGAGAAAAGAGGGCAGTGGCCCCGGCGAAGCTGTCAGATATTGCGGGTGTTCAACATTCTGTGGCCACTGGCGGAGATCCTGCTCTGTGGGGAGATTGCACGGCATCCTAAGAAATTGTACCAGGTCTGCCCTGTGCCTACTGTGTGCTCCGTGCATGAGCATCACCGGGGTCTTGTTAGAGAAGCAGAAGAGCAGGTCACTCCGGACTTACTGAATGGGAGTCTGTCAGAGGCGGAACGGGGGTGAGGGGGGTCGGGGGGGGGGGTGGGAATTCATGCTGGGGTTTGAAAAACTCTCCCGGAAGGGCTCAAAGGCAAAGGTCAGATGCATATTCTCAGGAAGAGAAACCACTGCTTCATATCAGTTCATTCAGAAATGGTTAAATCTCCTAATAAAAATGGACACATGTAGTGCAGGAAGGCAGTGAGTAATAATAAAATAATGAAATAAAATGATGAAATAACTTGCATGTATTGACTATTCCCTAGGCCCCAGATTCTGAGCCAAACATGTATATTCTTTATCTGATTGTACTCTTCTAACAACCAATGAGTGGTGCATTACCTCCATTTTATCAGTCAAGAAGCTGAGTTCAGGGATGTGAAGAAATGGTAGGGAAGATGCAGATTCTGGCATCCTGCAGCCCTGAATCCACACACTGTATAAACTGGCTCCTGTGCCATTAGCGATTAACGTAATGTTGCATAAATTTGGTTTTATGCCTTCCTTGGGGACAGGATCAACATCGTATGTTGTCCCTTTTGTCCCCTGTGCCTAGCAGAATGACTATACACAGTAGGTACTTGCTATGGAACTGAATCAAAGGAAACAGTTTGCTCCCGGTGCAGGAATGAGATGAAAGATTGGGGGGTACTGAGACTGAATTGAGAAAGTGGTGTCATTTCTGGAATGACAGGCTCCAGGTAGGAGGTAGCTGATGGGTGGAAGCACAGGATGCAGGAAGGAACGGGGTGCTTTACCCCCTCCTGTGCAAAATTCTGATTTAATGTGTTATTGCACTTTTGGGACAGTTATAAACAGTGTTGAATCATGGCAGTGGTCATGGATATCTGTCTCATTCCTGAGCTTAAGGGATTGCATTTATCATGAACTGTGGTGCGATTATTTCAGATAGCGTTTATTCTGTGAATGAAGTCAGCTATTTCTAGCTAACTGCAGCAATCTGTGGTTTTCCCATTTGCCCTGTAGCTATGATGTCTATTTTAACAGTAGGTTTTCTAAGATTGAACCATCTTTGCATTCTTGCTAAGAGTCATTATATTGTATATTAGCCTTCTGGTAGGTCGCTTAATTCAACCCAATATATTAGTTTGGATTTTTCTCTCTTAAGTGAGATGGTTGGCGCTGTATCCTTAAGATCTGTACAACTCATTTCCATTTTCTCATCTCCTTCCCTTGGTGACTAATGCGCTTCTTCCTGTTCCTCCAGCCTGATGTTGTATTCCACCTTAATGTGACCAGCACCTGTTCCTACCCTCTGTTCCTTCCCTGCTCCTATAGCCTTCTTTATGCAGTGCTCTTGATTGAGGGTTGGGCCAATACCTTTCCAGCCTCCTCTCTGTGGACTGTTTGAGTTCTGGGTACGGGTGCTGCCTGGATGATGGGTGTATCTTGGCTTAGTGGACAACTCTTTCTCTCCTAGCTCTTTCTTTTTGACTTGAGTAAAATACTACTAACATAACATACTACTAAAAAATGGCATTTAGTACCTTCATAGTGTGCACATAGCCGTCCTTTCTGTCTAGATCCAAGAAATTTTTATCGCCTGTAAAGGAGACCACACACCCATTCAGTAGTCACTCACCATTCTCCCCCGACCCTCAGCCCCTGGCAACTGCTAGTCTGCTTTCTGTGTATGAGAATGAGCTGTTCAGGATGTTTCATATCCGTGGACTCATACAACACGTGACCCTTTGTGTCAGGCTGCACACGTGTTTATAGCAGCCCTGTTCCCAAAGGCCAAAGGTGGGAACAGCCGAATGTGGTCAGCGGAGGAGTGGTGAGCTGGTGGTCCGTCCATACCACGGGCTGTTAGTCAGCGGAAGGACAGCCCTGCTGCTGCAGCATGGACAAGCTTTGAGAACGTGGTGCTAACTGGAAAATGCCCACCTTCCCGTGGCCTCTGTGGAAACACACTCAGAGAGGGGACAACCAGTCTTAGGGGTGGAGGGGGAGAGTGGAGAGAGTCAGCAATCCATTTTACCAATGCAGAGCAGAGCCCTATCTCATCAGCGCACCTCGCTTCGCGTGCGTTTTATTTTAATGAAATAAGATCCATTAAGGGAGTGTGGTGCCAAGAGCCCCCCACAGGCTCTACAGCCACTGCCCATTGGTGCTTAAACGTTCTGGGCGCTGACAGTCCTCATGCTGAGAGTGCTTTCTTTCTTTCCAGTCAGAGATGCTAAAAACCTTGTCCCCATGGACCCCAATGGCCTGTCAGATCCCTACGTGAAGCTGAAACTCATTCCGGACCCAAAAAGTGAGAGCAAGCAGAAGACCAAGACCATCAAGTGCTCCCTCAACCCCGAGTGGAATGAGACATTCAGATTGTAAGTTGAAATAATTGCAGCCCAGCTTGGGGAGTGGCCCCGGAGATGGGGAGTTCCTCTCCCAGCTGTTCCCTCCCTCCCTCCCTCCTTCCCTCCCCCATTTCTTCTCCTACTCTTTTCTTCCTCCTTTTTTCCCCTTCCATCTGCATTTTTGCATTGCAAGCCAAGTAGACATTGAGCCCACTTTTTTAATAGAGTTGAGAATGTCTGTGGTGTGGGGAGTGGGTGGCATATAAAATTGTGTGATGCGTTGCTAGGTGAAGGCAAGTTGTGGGAAGCTCAGGGTCTCGCAAACCCGTAGGGTGTGGTGCTAACCTCTCTAGGGCTGGGCACTCCTGCTAGCTTCCACGGAGGGTCTTCCCTGGCCGGTGCTCCGAGAACCCGGGATCGTTTATCGCCACGCCTGGGCCAATAAGTGATATTGGCCTATGCTTACTGAGCACATACTATGTATAACAAGCACCGTATAAGTGACCTGGCTCCGTTGGCCATTTCAGCCCATTTTACCAAAGGAGCTTACAGAATGTGCCCCAAGTCCCACAGCAAACAGCGGGGGGAGAGTCAGCCTTTGACAGTGACTTGAGAGGCTGCGGGTTCAAAGCATGATTCCTTGAGGGTAGCCTCGTCCCCTCCTTCCTCTCTCAAAGCCAGTCTCGGGGCCCATCTCCGCCTCAGCCAGGGAGAGGCCTCAGAATATGCATTCCCCCCAGACCAGCACCTATGAGACTCTCCAGCCATTTCCCCAGCCTCTCCTATAACCCATATGTGTGCTAACACCCACACAATTACACAACGACACTATGTTTCTTTTTAAAAAAATATATTTTATTGATTTTTCACAGAGAGGAAGGGAGAGGGATAGAGAATTTGAAACATTGATCAGCTGCTTCCTGCACACCTCCCACTGGGGATGTGCCCGCAACCAAGGTACATGCCCTTGACCAGAATCGAACCCGGGACCCTTCAGTCCGCAGGCCGATGCTCTATCCACTGAGCCAAACTGGTCAGGGTGACACTGTATTCCTTATAGTGACTCTGTCCACAGGTTTCCAACCACCACGAGCCCTGGTGAGACAGAGGGAGGCAGAGGAGTCGCTGGGACTGCGCCTCCCAGTGCGCAAGCCTCCCTGAGTCACAGGCTGTCAGACAGAGGAAGGCCTTCCTCACCGGGGTGGAAACGGATAGGTTTCTTCCAACTGCTTGTAATCTTCAATAGGGCCCCCTGCGGGCCTTGCCCTTCTGCACGTTTCATCTGCGTGCGAGGTCACCGCCGCCGGCACTGACCCCCTGTCTCTCTCTGCAGCCAGCTGAAGGAATCGGACAAAGACAGGAGGCTGTCCGTGGAGATCTGGGACTGGGACCTGACCAGCCGGAACGACTTCATGGGCTCGCTGTCGTTCGGGATCTCGGAGCTGCAGAAGGCGGGGGTGGACGGCTGGTAAGGAGGGTTGCTGTGGGAGCTGTGGGGCAGCCGGGCCCGTCAGACGTGGGCCGCACTGCCGCCCTTTCCTCCTGCCAGTGCAGTCCCGGCGCAGAGTCAGAGTGGAGGCTGGAGATTGGACTGGCCTCACAGATGTGTTTTATTTGGTCCTCGTGCTGAAAAGAAAGAAAAAGAATTAATTGCCAATATTTTAAAAGTCAAGACTTCCCATAAAAATCTGGACGTAGGTCTTGAAAAACCAGGAAAATCTGGGCACACTGGGCCCAATCCAATGAGAACAGTTGAAGCATTAATGTCCCCTTAGACAGGATTCAGTATTTGCCACAGTCCCCACCACTCCCTATTGTCTTATACCAGCCCCACTTCACACAATTATGTGACCAAACTGGCCCCATGGCTGCTACAGCAGCCCTCACAATTTACCCCCCAGATGTGCGCAACCACGGCCAGACCTGGACCCCTTTAAGAAGTCTCCTTCCCAGGACTGGGGCCACGCCTGAGACTCGCTGGCCGGGCAGTAGCATGTCTCTTTCGGCTGGGTTTTTGCCTGGTCCCTTCCTAAGGCAAAAGCTCCTTGCCAGTATTCCCAACAAGGAGGCTGGGCAGCCTCCGGGCAGCCAGCTGTCTGGGTGAAGGCGCCCAGGCAGACGGTCCCACGTGGGCTGTCAGGGTGGGAGAGTGGTAGCCACAGCTCTGGCTTCTGGACGAGAAACCCTCGCATTTCTGAGTGGCCTGGGGCCTTTTCTGTTACCAGTGAAAGTCAATCAAACTCAAACTGGTTTAGCAAGAAAGGGAACCCATCCCAGGACCCGCTTGCAAATGCCTTGTTTCTCCTCCTTCCGGCCAGGGCTTCCTCAGACTCTGTAGGCACTGGGTGTCTGTCTGTCTGTCATGGGAGGCATGTGAGTGGACAGACGTGCTCCACGGAGCTGGTTCCAGAGGGGTAGGCCTTGAGGAGGAAATCAGAGAACGGTCATGGTGTGAGTAGACAAGCCAAGAGGACAGAGCCCAGGCAAACAAGAAAAGAAAATGATCAGGAGCCTTAAAGCACAAATGGTTAGAACACGATTCTCATGAGGAGACTTTGTCAGGGCTCCCCTAGCTCACAGGGAACCCGGAGGCGGAGCCGCTGGCCCGGGGTGTGTGTGGGTAGGAGGAAGGCTGACATGACCGGGAGTTGGAGGAATCGGCCGCTGAGCAGCAGTGAGCTGCTGCACCGAGGCTGGGCGGCAGAGCAGCTGGGGGCTCCGGCGGCAGAGCAGCTGCCTGGCCGCCAGTCCGTCTGAGTCCGGTTCTCCTCGGCTCCTCATCTTGTTTACACTGTCTCCTCACCTCCTCCTGGGTCCCAGAGTTTCGTCTGTGTTATTGTTGTTTTCCCCCAAACAATCGGCTCTGGGGTTTGTGTATCAAGTCTGCGTTTCTTTTCCCCCTTCCTGTAGGTTTGTTTTGTGGCCTTTGAATTTCAGCTGAACACTTTGCTAATGTAAATATTTTTCCTCTCTTAACCTCTTCTGTGCTTTAAAAACAATGAACAGCCCTAACCTGTTTGGCTCAGTGAATAGAGTGTCGGCCTACAGACTGAAGGGTCTCAGGTTCAACTCTGGTCAAGGGCATGTACCTTGGTTGCGGGCACATCCCCAGTAGGAGGTGAGCAGGAGGCAGCTCATCAATGTTTCTCTCTCATCGATGTTTCTAACTCTCTATCCCTCTCCCTTCCTCTCTGTAAAAACCAATAAAATATATTTAAAAAGTTAAAAATTAAAACAACGATTGGGCTCTGGAGGGAAGGGACTTCCTCCCAGTGCTGGCACGTTGCGTTCTAGCTGTCGCTGCTTCCGCTGGTGTGCAGGTGCCGTGTTCATTTCCTTCCAGCTGCTCCCACAGGAGCCCTCTCCGCCTGGGCAGACCCCAGTGCCCCCTGGGACTCCTGATGGTACCGCACCCACACAGGCCAGGTTTCTCCCACACCCACACCTTTCACCACAGGAAGCGCCCATGGCTTCTTGCCGTATCCAAATGCCAGCGTCCCACCGGCTGGGCTTTGGGGCCACTCTTCGGTAAAACAAGGGTGACTTGGTTAGGAGCCCTGGGTCACTGGGACAGCTGCTCTGTCACTAGGACGGCCGCTAAGTGACTGGTGAAGGCCTCGCTGGAGGCAGGGCTGGCACAGCTGGGCTGCCGCTCGCCCACTGCTTTAACGAGGAGGTGGCACGGCGCCGAGCCTTCATTCTACCGTCTGCGTAGACTTGGCACCATTGAGTGGATATGGTTATGTTTTTACAGTCCCTGGTCCTTGAAATCAGTGACATTGGCCTCATTTCTAAGAGAGATCAAGCGTCCTTTCAAAGTGAATTTATTATTAAAAAAAGAAATAATTTAGTGAAAATGATTAGTTGATAATATCCAGGTTTATTGAAATCCACGAAGGTGAGCAAAGTTTGCCAACCCCCCTCCATGCCTCTTCCTCCGACTTTGTGCAGGTTTCCAGAAGCCCTGCTGTGTCAGGGCACCCTTCTGACTTCTGGAAGACACGGTGCTCTCTCTGTTTGTTTTCCGTTTGGAGTCAGTGGGAACTCTGAAGGGGAGATTGAATATGAAATGTGGAGGCCCGGCTGGCGCCTCCGCCTGGAATTACCAAGCCGGATGCTAGAAGCTGCCTGGGATGGTCTGTGGACGGAGAGGAAGACTGCTGGGTTAGGAGGCCTCCTTCGGGAGAGGCACTGCGGATCTTCCCTTACTGACTGGGTGCCTGTGCCCTTTTCCCTCCCCGTCTCCTCTCACCAACTGGGGGACGCCTCTTGGTGGTCAGGGAAACGGGAGCATCGGGTTTACTTAATGACGTCACTATCAGTGATGGCGATGACGGTGTCTGTTACTGAACACGTGCCAAGTGCCAGGACTTGGCTCATTTTTCGTGCGTCATCATGTCTTGCCTTCACAATGATCCTACGAGGAAGAGGCTTTTATTCCATTTAAAGATGAGAAAAGCCAAGACTCTGAGGGCCTAACCAGCTGACCCAAGGGGTCCTGGAGACAAAGGCAGGGGTGGGATTCGGACAGAGACGGGGTCCAACTCCAGGACTGGTGCCCCTAGCCACAGAGGGAGTCTAATCTTTGGGTGCAGTCATCGTGTGCCCCGTGCCAGGACAGCGTGCTGCAGCATGCGTGAAAGGAGAGGGCGTCAGTGCCGGGAGAGGGATGGGAATGTGGCACAGAGCTTCAGAGCTCTTCCAGAACAGAAATCCCCCAATGGGCAAAGAGTAGTGCCAACTTGCTGTATTGAGTGATATAACTAAGACAGTTGTGGGGGGAGAGAACGAGAGTATGTTACATCCTGTAAGCACAGAATGTACATTTTCTGGTGTTCATAGAATAGTTACAAAAATAAAAATATAGAGCATACCTGGCTACACACACAAACACACACACAGACACACACACAGAGACACAGACACACACACACAGACACACACACAGAGACACAGACACACACACACACACACACAGAGACACAGACACACACAGAGAGATACAGACCACACACACACACAGAGACACAGACACACACACACAGAGACACACGCACAGAGACACACACACATACAGACCACACACATACACAGACACATACACACACACACATACACACACACACACGTACACACGCACACCCCAGGACAAACCCCTCAGCATGCTGGAGTAGAGCTTTCCCAGGCCGCCTCCCCTGCTCTGCGATGGACATGGCTGCGCAGTCACGGATGTGTCCTGGCCCTGTCTGCCCGCAGGTTTAAGCTGCTGAGCCAGGAGGAGGGCGAGTACTTCAACGTGCCCGTGCCGCCGGAAGGAGGCGAAGGCAACGAGGAGCTGCGGCAGAAGTTTGAGGTGAGCGGCCCCTGCCTGACCCGGGGAGCCAGGGGGCCGCCCCATGCTGTCTGTCCCGTTCCTGGCGCTGTTCCCGGCGGCTTTCCCCCACGCCAGGCCTTGCCATGGTGTCACCCAGAAAACTGCTCTTCACCCTCCAGGGCCTCCGTTAAACGCTCCTGCCTCGGGAGGCCACCTGCCTCCCTGTGTTCCTTTGGTTTAGACTTTTCCGGGAAGTGCTCGCCACTGCCAGGCATTCTGGGGTGTGTTCGGCCCCGGGTGATGGTGACGCAGCGGCAGAGCAGTGGCGTGTTTTAGAGGCTGAGCCGGGAGGCTTGCGGAGGGACAGAGTCTGGGTTGGGTGTTGGGAGGTGGTGCTGCCGTGTGGAAAATGGAACTGACTGTGCTGGGGGCTCCATGAAATGCCTGTGGGCATATCTTCCAAAGCACCCAAACCCTGACCTTGGTCCTGACCTTGGGCTCTAGTGCTGGCTCTGCTTCTGCCTCCGACAAACCCCTTTCCTTCTGCGGGGCCCAGTAGACCCCGAGAGCACCTGGGTGTAGATACATCCCAGTTTCACAGAGAAAGCGTTTTGGGAAGATGGGCTTGAGTCCTTTCATTCTTTGCGCACTGAGGGTTTTTAAAGTTGTTCCGTGAGGGAAAACATGATTTTGTTCATGTTTACCAATTTTAGATAAGTGTTGACAGCCTACTGACTAAAAAAATGTACAGCATAGCTAGAAAAATAGGTCGCCACCACTGCTATCCATCAGAAACCTCACAAGCAAACGAAAAAACGCAGCCAGGGAACGTCCTTTGGACGAGAGGCCCTGGCACTTTGGGGACGTGGAGGGACGTCAGCTTGTCTGGGGCATGGGGGCCGCGTCCCTGAGGAAACAGCAGCGGGAGCTACCAAGTAAAGAGGGAGCACACCGTGCAGAGGGGCAGCACGTGCAAAGGCCCTGTGGCGGGGCGGGGCGGGGCAGCCGCTACCTGAGGCCGACCACCAGGCACTGTGGGAGGGCAGGGAGAGCCGGAGGTGAGCTCAGGCAGGGCTGCGGAGAGGGGCAGGTCCAGAAGGGCTGTGCTGGCCTTAGCAAGGAGTTTGCCTTTTATTTCAGGAGCCGTTAGTTTTCCCCTGAATCTGACAGAAATAGCACTGGAGTGTTGACCCATCTCTTGAGCCTGTGCCCTCCGCACAACCTGGCCTGTGGGGGCAGTCCTGACCCAGTGGGTTATCCTCTCCTGGAAACAAGTGGGATGAGCTCGCTGGCCTTGAGCCTAAGCTGAACTTGGTAACTGGGGTCATTCCCGTACACTTGGGTCAAGGCCAGAGGAGCGATGGGCGGACTTTCCACCCAGCAGAGCTGAGAACTGGACACAGTCTGATAAGAGCAGTCCTTGCAGAGACCATTGCTCTCTCCTTCCCTCACCTGAAGATGAGTCCATTTGCTGCTGTTAAGATGTATTATTACTGGGGTGACAGAACACTAGGGCAGCATTTCCTTGAGTAAAATGAAGTCGCCATTTTGCAAGATGATGTCTGCTGTCTTCAGGCGGAAGGAACCCAAGGAACACGTTCCGACGTGAGCAGAACACGTGCCGGGCCAGTTCCCGCTTGAAGGACGGATGTTTCGTCCACGGCTCCCGGCAGGAGCCCGCGCGCTGTGGCTGCCGGGTTATCATCACTGGGGCCAGAGCTGTTGCCTAAAATGTGTTTCTGACAGATTAGAAGGTGTCCTCAGACACACACAGGAGTTTCAGCCGACCTTGAACTTGAGAAATGTAATCCCTGTGCAATAACCAGTTAGCACCAGAATGACTCGGACATTATTTTCAGGTCTCTGATCTGGAAATTCCGAGTGATGGTAAAGTCAAGCTGCTGGAGTTGGGGTAACAGAACGTCACAGCTGGGTGTGTGGGGTGCAGCGACCACATGTGGTCCATTTCAGAAGGTCGGAGTGGGCTCTGGGTGGCCTTTCTTCTGATTGTGGGCTTGCCAATGGGCCAGGGAAAGGAAGGCACCACTTTGGGTGCTCAGAATGGGTTTTCTGGGGTTTTTCTAAATAATCTCTTAGAGCTTTTAGATTTAAACATGCGGACTGTGTGCCGTGTATTATTTTAAGAGCTTTAGATACATTAACTCATTGAGTTTACTCCTCATGACCATTTTGAATGGTAGATGCCATCCCCAACCTCATGTTCCTTTCCCCAATGAGGCCCAGAGGTTCTGCCACCTTCTCACACCCCCACTGCTCACTGCCCACCTCACGACCCCCAGCAGGGACTGTAAGGACTAGAGGCCTTCTCACACCCCCACTGCTCACTGCCTGCCCCGGGGGCCCCAGCAGGGACAGTAAGGGCTGAGCGAAGGCAGTTTCTCTGGAGGGGGGCCCAGAGGCATACAGAGCAGGGGGGCAGAGATGTGCGGGAAGCAGGGGCCGAGTGCACATGCTATCAGCCAGGTACGCTGTGGGCCACCGGGGTTTGTCTGCTGGGAACTGGAGGCGTGCTCAGGTTCCCAGTGGAGGGGCAGGAAGCTGAAGTGTCCACCCGCTCCCTTCCATTCGCAGCTGAGGGCTGCTTCCGGGGAGTAACTCGCCAGCACTTCCCACTCGCCCTGCCAGTGGGCTGTGTGCTCATGCACCGGGGAGAGGAGTGACCCACTGGGCCCTGCAGGACACCTGGGCCGCCTCCGGCAGCGGAGCCATTCTGTACCAGGGGTTCAGAGCCAGGCTGCTTGGCTTTGAGCCCCAATTCTGCCCCTACCTTGCTGAGGGCTGTAGACAAGTTACTTGATATCTCTGAGCTTTTGACTCTTCAGCTGTCAACTGGGGCCTTGGCACTTCTTGCCTCATAGGCTGCGGGAGGGTTGGCTGAGATAACACGTTTAGAATGGCATCTGGCGTGTCACAGCACTCAGATGTCAGCTTCCCCGTTGGAATAAAGCTCGCCCAGAGTGCTCCGGGCTCGGGAAGGGCTGTGTGTGGGTCAGAGCATCTACAGGGCCTTCTGCCTCCACAGCTGGGTCCGGGGCCGGCGGAGCTCCTTGTAGGGGTGGGGGTGGCCGAGCAGCCAGCTTACACCAGGACAGGCTTCAGTCACCCGAAAGGAGCCCGGAAGCTGCCGAAGCGCCTTCACTCTCCCCTGTGCGGCCGTAAACAGCACTAACTCAGTCCTCGCTCCGAGTGCTTCCAGTGCTCCCTTTCCTCGTGAGCGCCGAGTTCCAGGCCTCTGAGCCACAGACGTGAAAAGGCAGCCTTAGTGCACCTAAGATTTATGCATTTCCCTCTATCCACCTCAACCTTTAAGACATTAAAACGAAAAAATGGTGGATGTTTTGTCAGCATGACAAGCAGAATGTTAGTGGAACCACCTGTAAAGAAGCCCTACACCTGGCAGTTTTAAGGCTCGAAGGAAGGGGGAATCTCGCTGACTGAAATCAGACTAGCCACCTCTTCCCCGCTTCCACTCACACACCAAAGTTTCCCCTCCTCCCCTTCCCATCTCACTGAAAAGCGCCACCACCTCCCAGGCGCTCCACACAGAAGTGGAGCTGTCCTTCACACCTGACCTCTCTCACCCGGTCCCTGTCCAGCCCTGAGAAGTCTGTCTCCCACGTCTTTCCCTCCACACTGCAACACCGAGTCAGGCCCGCCATTTCTCACGTGACGACTGCAGTCACTTCTTAAAGGTTTCAAACTGGCCTCCTCTGAGTCCCTTCCCTAAACTCAGAGTGCTCTCCCCAGGGCCCTGTAAAATCCTGCTGTGCTCACATCAGCTCAGACTTCTTGATGGTGTGCAAGGCTTTCTCAGCTCCTGGCTGCCTCCCAGGCCACGTCTGCCTTGCCTTCAGTGCTCCAGCCAGATTTTAGTCCTTTGAATGTGTCTTGTTGTTGGCTCAGTAAAGGCATTCTGCTGCTGACTCCAAATTCTTTACCTGGATAACTCCTAAATACATTTTGTGCAGCGGACCCAATTCCTGCTGGGATGCAAATTCTTTGAGCATCTGTATCTGCTTTGCTCCCTGATGGAGCCTTGGAATCTAGGGCAATACCTGGCATGTAGCAGGCCCTCAAGTATTCCTTAAGAGTGAATGAATCTTCCCTGATAGTAAACCCCATGGAAAGCTTTTTGTTGCCTCTTTGTCTAATAAAGACAAGTGAGTAATGCAACAATAATAATGTCTACCATCCGCCGGGACCGGTTTGGCTAAAGTGGATAGAGCGTCGGCCTGGGGTCTGGGGGGTCCCGGGTTCGATTCCGGTCAAGGGCATGTACCTTGGTTGCGGGCGCATCCCCAGTGGGGGGTGTGCAGGAGGCGGCTGATTGATGATTCTCTCTCATCGATGTTTCTAGCTCTCTATCCCTCTCTCTTCCTCTCTGTGAAAAATCAATAAAATATATTAAAATAATAATAATAATAATAATGTCTACCATCCATTGAGCATCTATAAAGTGACAGGAATGGTGCTGAAAATGTTGTGATACATTATCTCATGTCATTAACTCATTTTCTTGGGAAGGGGACTGAGATTTAGAAAGCAAATGCAAGTAAGTGCCTCTCTGTGGTGGTGGGCAGTCCTCATGGATCTTGTGTTCTAGTGTGAGGAGAAAGACAGTAAGTTAAGAAACAAGTACATATCTAGTTTGTAAGGTGGTGATAAGAGAAATGAAGAAAAAGCAAATAAGGGGGAGGGAGGTCGCTGAGAACTATTTCATGTCAGGCACTGGGGGAAGAGCTCTCTCAGAGGTGAGGTAGCTCTGGAGAAAGATCTCCAGGTGCAGGAGACAGAAAGTGCAAAGGCCCTCAGAAAAAAATGTGTTTGGGGCTTTCAGAGAACAGCAACGATGCCATGTGGTCATAGCAAGGAGAAGGGGCTGAAATAAGAGGGTGAAGAGGGGCCAGGTTTTCTGTGGCCTTTTCCTGTTTCTCTGACAGAGACAGGAAAGTCTGGGGTGTTTGGTGGAGGAGTGTTGTGAGCCAGGATTACATAGCTTGTCCACTGCCAGAGTTGGGATTCTAAGCTGAGCTTTTAATGCCACAATTTTCTCACTCCTAGAAGCAATCCAGGAACAAGGCCCTGGCAGCTGCAGGTCTTACCTCTCCTTGTTCCAGAGCATTTGCTGCCATATGAGTCATTATTTTACTCCTCACAGAAGCAGGTCCCTCCCCCATTGCACTGAGGACAAACATGGGCCTCACCCATTCATTTATCCATTTAACCAGAAACTATATTTGTTGTCAGGGAAACTATGGAGAATGAGACATAGTCTGTGCCCCCACTGTTTTCAGTGTGCCTGGGGGAAAAGTAAACAGCCAGTTATCATCCAGTAAAAATGGGAGGTGAAATGAATGAAGGGAGCAAATAGGAATACCTAGTTCAGACACAGGGAATCAAGGAGAACTTGCCTGAGGAAGTAAAACTGGGGTAACTAAGTTGACAAAAGAAGGAAGGAGAAAGAATAGCCATCCATAGAGAAGCAAGAGCACGTGCAAAGGCCCTGAGGTGGGAGGTGAAAGGATGAAGCTGGGTTGCAGGGAAGAAGCACTCAAGGAGTGATGTGGTGGGAGAGGCAGGTAGGGCCCAATCATGCTGGGCCAAATTGGCCAGTACACGCTCCAAGGTCTTTATCCTAAAAAGGAGTCACCACTGAAGCATTTTAAGCAGGTGGTGACTCAGTTGGGTGTGAGGGAGTGGAAACTTGCTCTGCCTGCATGTGAAGCCCAGTGTGGAGGGAACCAAGGTGACTGTCCAGGTGAGAACTGATGGCAGGTGATGTTGGTGGAGATGGAAAGAAGATGAATTCTAGAGGCCGCGAGGAGGAAAAGGTGACTGCTCCTGGTGAGATGTGAGGGCTCCAAGAGAAATGGAGGTGCCAAGGATGGCCTCCAGGTTCTGGCCTTGCAGAGTGGGATGTTGGCCATGGTTTTCATGGGACAGGGTTGTGTGAGTGGCAGGAATGTCTATATGTGTCTTCCTACAAAGGCATCATCAAACCTTAACGATGTGTCTTGTGTTTCCCCCTCCAGAGGGCCAAGATCGGCCAGACACCCAAGACTCCAGAAGAAAAAACTACCAACACCATAGCCAAATTTGACAACAATGGGAACAGGGACCGGATGAAGCTGAGTGATTTTAACTTCCTGATGGTGCTTGGGAAAGGCAGCTTTGGCAAGGTACAGTGTGGTTTGATGGTCATACCTGCTCCAGAGAAAAATTACTAAAAAGGCAAACACATGAGTCTGAGAAGGTGACATACAAACTGAGACCTGAGGATGAGAATGAACGAGCTAAACATTCAAAGAGCTAGGCGAGAACAGCATGTGCAAAGGTCCTGGGGTAGGGAGGGCTTGGCACATTTTAGGTATCATCAGAAGGAGTTGGGGCCAAAATGTCATGAATGAGGGAGGTAGAAGGATGTGAGATGAATAGATGGGCAGGGCCTGGTCGTGCACAGCCTTATGAGCCAGGGTGGGGACTTTGGACTTTACTCACAGTGCAGTGGAGAGCCTCAGAGAGATTTTAAGCAGAAAAGTGACACAATCAGATTTGCCTTTTGGAAAAGATCACCCTTGCAGCCAAGAATGGAGACAATTCCTTTCATATAGCAGCACAGTTGAAGGCCTTGTAGAGTGGTTCTGGATGCTTTTATAGATGCCTGGAGAGCTGTTTTACTGAACTTGAGATGGTATCATAAGTATTCCCGACTTGTTTAGTGTTGTGTTGAGCCTTTTAAACCCTTTTGTGCCACAAATATGTCTAGTATAAATCTCATACCATGAATGTGGGTGTGCAAAGAATACAAGTTTCTTCCCCATCTCAGTAGCCTAAGTAAAGATATGAGTTATCCTTGAGTTGCCCTCACGCTGGTTGTACGCCAGCTGTGAATCAGCTGGTGAGTCCTGGCACCTGCTTCCCCAGAGCACGCCGGGCACTGACACTTCTCTCCACACTCCCTGATGCAACCTGCTCTAACCGTGTGCGCCCCTGGACTGCTGAAGAGGTTCCTCACTCTTTCCCGCTTCCACCCCTCCCACGTAGCAGCCAGAGTCATTTCTTAAAACACTACATTAGGTCAAGGCACTCCCCTGCTTGCAACACTCCAATGACATCTCTTCACAATTAGAATAAATTCTACCCTATGTCGTGGATTACATCATTCTTTTTTCTAACGTATATTTTTATTGATTTCAGAGAGGAAGGAAGAGGGAGAAAGAGATAGAAACATCTTTGATGAGAGAGAATCATTGACTGGCTGCCTCCTGCATGCCCTGCATTGGAGATCGAACTCGAAACCCAGGCATGTACCCTGACTGGGATTTGAACTGTGACCTCCTGGTCGATAGGTCAACACTCAACCACTGAGCCATGCCGGCTGGGTTGGCTTACATCATTCTTAATAATGGCTCTTGATATAAACCCCACTCAACGACTTCCTTTTCTTCCTCCCGCCACCCACTCTGCTTGGTGGTTCTTGGGATTGTGAAACAGACAAAGCTCCTTCTGCCTTAGCGGGTTTGTGATGATGGCTGGCTCCTTCTTGTCATTCCCAACTCGACTTAGAGGTCATCTCTTTCGGGAAGCCTTCCCTGACCACCTCCCAGAGAGCCACTCATTCATTCTTCACTTTATTTAACTCTCCTAGCACCCATCACCCGATGCTACTGGTCTTGCTTGTATTGTTTGTCTTTCTCCTCTTCCTAAGATCTGACCTGCACAAGAGCAGACACCTTCTCGGTCGTGTTCACCACTGTACTCCCAGCGCCTGCAGATGGCATTGAGTCAGGGCCGAGACTGAATGCTAGGCTTTCTCTCTGGGGCCCAGGTGGGGATCGGGCCCGGGTGGCGGTCTGGCCCACGTGGGAACAGCCTCTCATGGGATGGGTGCTGAGAGCAGGAGCATGCAATAGGGTTGCTGAGCAGTCCCACGTACCCAGGAAGAAGTTGGTAATGACCGTGGTCCACCCACTGCATGCTCTTTGCCAGCAGCTCTGAGCAGCCTAGATGTGGAGACCTGGGTGGTGGGAGGAGTTTACAGTAATGAGGGAGGTAAGGATTCTGGGATGAGGGATGCCCAGTGCAGATCCACGGGAGCCCACTTCCAGCAGGTTGTCAGTAAAAGCAGAACAGATAAATGGATGCAGACAGTGTCTAGACCGTGCTGGGAGGAAGTCGGAACAGGAGGAAGGTGGTAACATGGCGAGAAAGAAGGAGTGTGGAGGTCTGGGGCTGAAAACAAATGGAGGTGGTCAAGAGATTTAAAATGCTAAGAAAGAGGCATTTGGATCCAAAGTCAGGGCGGTTTCCATGATGACATGGAAGAATGTGGCCTAAATGAAGAGTTCTAATTGGATGAGGCTTTTGGAAAGTTTTTTTAAAAATTATATTTTTAGCAAGCAATACATCCCTGGTTCCTCATTAAAATTATATTTAAAGGGTAACTATTTTGAAGTCTTGCTCCCACCCAAGTTTGCATCTTTCCGTGGCTCCACCCTGCTACTGCCCTCCGTAGGTTAACACTTTTGTTCATTTAGTTTGCATCTTTGCAGTGTCTCTATGTTAATTTAAAAAGTATAAATGTACATTTTTATTCTTAGCCTTGTACCTCCAAAGTTAACAGTGTAGGTTGGAGAGGTTTTCATTGAGGAATGGAAGCTCCAGAGGGCCTGGTGGAAAGGGTTGGGGCTGGGGGAGGGGGTGGAGAGATGGGTGAGCGGGCCATTGGGGAGCAGTGAGGGAATGAGCAAGTATAGATGATATGTCTGCTTGGAAACTGTTATAATAATTGAAAGTTCAGTTTCAGACTGGGGATATGGCATCAAATAAATGACTACGACAGTATGCCATGAAAACAACTGGGTAACAAAAACCTCTGTGATCCCTCAAAACAAGTTGTTTTGCCAACCGAGGTTTTACATGGATGTGGCTTTATATTTATATGCCCGAGTTTCACATTTCGCAGTCTGGTTAGGCAGATAATTCACACCCTTTAAAGGGGAGAGCACCCCAGGGCAGCTGCTACCCCCCACATTTTAATGCATTTCAAAGCAAGTTGCAGATGTTGGTACAGTGTTCCCTAAACTCTTCAGCATGCATATCATTGAGCCAGAATTCAGTATTTGTTTTTAACTATTTTAAGAGGAAATTTACATACAATGAAGGACACAAATAAGTATAGCGATGAGTTTTGTAAAACGTACTTAAAAAACCCTGTGGGGATGTAAGTATTGACCTAAAAACTCACACAGATGTGATGTGCCACTGAGTCAGATACGCTGAGAGCGCCTACAGAGTAGGGGTGGCCTTGCTGAAGGCAGGGAAGGCTTCTAGGCCGAAGGGACTCGAGCGATTTCTGGAGGACTGGCAGGACACAGACCGGGGACGGAGCGCGTGAAGGTCTCTTCCTGGTCAGAGCCCAGCCAGGCTTGGTTGATCTGGGTGTGGCCAGGGCACTAGGCTCCTTTGTAGCTACCCCCTCTCCCCATCCCTGTCCCCGCCCCGCCCCATGTGTACTGGCTCAGACACCATGTCAGACACCATGGAAGCTTCCTTTTCACTCATGTATAGAACCAGGTGGGTGTTTCTGGCCTTGCCCACATTCTCCATGTGGTGGTTAAGGGACCCAGGCTCCTTCCATCTCATGCCTATGGCCTCGTCTTCATTCAGAGGCAGAGGGGAAAGAGAGTATGGAGGAGGTTCAATTTGCTTCTGAAAAGTCTTACTTTGGAAAAGGTACCTGTCGCTTCTGCTGACCCACTGGTAGAGAGAACTTAGTTGCATGACCTTCCCTCATGCAAGGGAAGCTAATCTCTCAGCTACACGCTCTGCTTTTCAGCTGCTGTTGGAGTTTTTCTTGGGGACAGCAAAGACCCTCTGCTTTCCCCTTTAAAACTCCCAATCTATCACACCCACATGCAGAAGACTTCAGGCTCCCCCTCCCAGTGATATTCCCTGTGTTCAAATCATGGAACATTCCAGGTGTTCATGCTGCCTTCCTGAAGCACAGCATAAGCTGGGGGTGGATCAAATAGGAGGTTAGTGTATGAAAGGAAAAAGTGGAGCCCCTTTAGAAGCTGGGGCTCATGTGTTACATTTATCATCTCAAAAAGTCCCATCCAGGCCTGTTGCTCTGTATGCATCTAAGAAGCACTAAAATCAGCAGCTGAGCGGTGAAAACAAAGCCCAGCCTTCTCCAGTGCTTGAGGGCCCGAGGGTCACTAAGAAGGCCAAGGGGCAGGCTGCGGCCCTCCCAGACTCTGCGCATGTGCTCTCCAAGGTGCTGATCCAACTCCTTTAGCTCAAAATTCACAGGCAAAACAGGTTGAGTAGAGCCTTGGCCAAGTTTCCTAAATATTTGTTATTCATGCACCTGTTTACTTTTTGCCATATACATGCCTCCTTTATATCACCTTAAATATTTTCTTTAAGTTGATGTACTTGTCTTCCTTTTATTTTCCTTTTTAAAAAATACTCACCCAAGAATATGTTTTTATTGATTTTAGGGGAGGGGAAAGATGGGTGGGGAGGGGGAGGGGAGAGATAGGGAGGGAGGAGAGAGAGAGAGAGAGAGAGAGAGAGAGAGAGAGAGAGAGAGAGAAAGGAGCATTGATGTGAGAGAGAAACATTGATCGGTTGCCTCCTGTACATGCCCTGATCAGAGATTGAAGATAAAACCTAGGTATGTGCCCTGATTGGAAATTGAACCCTCAACCCTTTGGTGTATGGGACAAGACCCCGACCAATTGAGCAACCCGGCTAGGGAAGACTTCCTTCTCTTGCTCTTAGAATTGCCCAAAGCAGTAATATTGGCGAAACCACAGGCTTGATATGTCTGTTATATGTTTACTGAAGGTCTGGTGCATGAAATTTGTGCACTTGGGGAGGGGTCTGTCCCTTTGCCCAGATTGCAAGAGGGTGCAGGTCAGGCTGAGGGACCACACTGGTGCATAACTGGGGGTGGGGAGAGACGCTGGAGGTTGGCAGGGGAGGGGCTCAGTCCTGATCAGCCAGACCCCAGCAGCAAGCTAACCTATCAATTGGAGCATCTATCCCCTGGTGGTCAGTGCACATCATAGCAACTGGTTGACCAGTTGACTGTCTGCTCCCTAGTGCCCCTCATAGCAAATGGTTGAGCGGCCTTAGTATATCATTAGCATATTACACTTTGATTGGTTAAATGGATGACCAGACGATCGGACACTTAGCATATTAGGCTTTTAATATAGGATTTTAGTGTGCTTTAAGGGAATTTATTTTTTTTTAAAGTAATTTTGCTCATGGTACAGGTACCACATTTTATGGAAAACTGTCTTAAGATCTTACACTCACAATGAAAATTTGGACCTTCAGTTACTATTGTATTTGTAAGGACATGAAGTGTTTTTGCTACATTTCTATTCATATCAGGCGTGGTTATAACCCTGCAGACAAGCCTGTCCCTTCATCACCTGCTGTGCCCTGCCTGCTGCCACGCCCCCTGCCCCCCCCCCCAAGCTCCTGCATCACAGGCTCACAGAAGCTCACAGCCTTTGCCACTGCGGCCTTGACCCCCCCACCCCACACCCCCCACCCCCGCCCCCAGAACGAGTTCACATTTGCTGTCTGATCTTGCTTGCTTCCGGCCTTCGCTTTGGTCCCATCCCAATTACAGCACGCTCCTCCCAGCCCCAGTCTTTCATATGCAATTCTGATTGCTGTGTATTTTTGCCAACTCATCTCCCCAAATCCTGCGAGGCCCTCTCCCTCTGCCAGTTCTTCGGGGCCCTTCTCGTGCCGGGCTGGCTCGGCTCTTCGGCCCTGCCTCCGCTCCTGAGTACACCGTAAATGACAGGCAAGAACGTCTAAGGGTCCCTTTTCCCAACAGAGACAATAGAATAACCAAAGGGAGATGCCTGGACCCTGGGGCTCACAGTGAGGGCGGGCCGCTCACTGGGAGGACACGGCATGCTTCTGTGTGTCTCCCAGCACCAAGGGCAGGGCAGGCGTGCATGGGGAGGCGAGGGCTTCTGGAAGCCCCACAGCCACGGTCTGTCCTGCCCCAGCCTGTCACCCTGCTTCTGGCCCTGCCTTGCACCACTCCCCCACGTCTGCTGCTCTCGGCTCTCAGCGTCTGTCCCGGGCTGAGAACACCTAGAGCTAAGTCCCAGGAAAGAGCAGCGGTGGCTCAGGGGACACGTGGTTCAACTGGCCAAGGTGTGTGTGTGTGTGGGGGGGGGCACTTTCCACCCAGCCCTGAGGGAGGCTGGCCCGGGGACTGGAACTCGGGTGGCAAACCTGGGGGTTAAGTCCGCATGTTCTTTAAAACGTGGCCTGGCTCTGGGGAAAACAAAACCTGGGCCTTCATTGAAGGGCCAGCTGGCGCCTGTCAACATGGAAACTGTCCCAGGTGGTAATCCCCGGCCCCTGGTCCCGTCACTGAGCTGTCAGGTCTGCGCCCGCCGTGCAGCCATCTCGCCTGCAGCCCCCGAGCTGGTTCAGAGGCTCAGAGCTCTCTGCGATGAGTCCCTGATTCCCGCCAGCACGGCCATCACCTAAACAACCCCAACAGCGGGAACCTGGAGGGAGTAGCCGGCCAGCGCGGGCACATGTGCTGGACGTGCAGACGTGGGTGGTGAATGTGAATAAATGAGCCTCGCTTATTGCAACTCCCCTTACGCCGTCCCCTTCCCGTTATGGACCGGCCTCCCTGGAACCACCGCAGGCGGGTGATGGGCTTTGAGCCCTGAGGACGTGTCTTCAGTGTGTCATGTGCACCGTTCATGGGATCTGCACAGTGACCTTGGGGCGGGGGCGCTGTTGTCTCCACTTTCTTGAGGAGCCCGGAGAGCAGAGGGTGGAACTGGAGCCTGCAGCCCAGCAGGGGGCGTGGCTCACACCCGCAGCTGGCTCCTGCCTGCAGGCCAAGGCCGCACTGCTCACCGCTCAGCCCTGCCCGCACCCACACCGCCCGCATCCGCACCTGCGCCCGCACCACACCCGCAGGGAGCCTTGGCACACAGGGCGGGGCAGATTGCGGGACCGGGCTTCCTGGGCGCAGCTCTTTGTTGAAATGGATGAGGGGCAGCCTGCGTGTCTCACTGCATCTTCTTTCCTGAAGGCGTCAGTTAATGGTCTGTAACCCGGGACCATATAAACACAGTGACGTTAAATCTGTTTATTTTAACTGCCTAGTTGTGTGTAACAGAGCAGATGAACCAAAGGAGATGGACTACACACTCAGGTCGGCAGCATTGATTTGAGCTCACAAGGACACGGCAATACCCGGAATTGGTGCCTCTCGGTTCTGTCCAACCAGTTCCCTGCACCAGCGGCCGGAAGTGACACAGCCAGAGTTTTGAGATGGTCGTTCTTCTGCGTTTCCCAATCAACAGTGAAACGCTTCTCTTAGACCAACCGAACTGCTCCATAAAGCACAAAAGCTCCTTCCAGGCTTGGCTCTCCTGCCCGCTCCTCCCTCCGCCATTGCTGCGAGTCATTTCTGGGGGGACTGGGAGATGGGGGTGGGGGTGCAGAGACATTTGCTTCACAAAAGCAAGTCCTGAGAGCGGGATGGAGGCCAAAGCACCTCCACGCTTCACTCCTCGGGGCCTGCTCTGCCAGCAGCTCAACTCCAACCTGATGAAACCCAAGCTGACATGGCATCACATAAAGGACTTAAAGCGTGTCACCCGTCAGCCTGACTTCCGGCCTCAAAACGGTTTATCTGTTGCACAGACCCATGCCCACCGTCAGCTCTCCCCCCGCCCCAAGAGCGGTGCGCTCATGGCAGTGACGGCCCTACGCTGACCTCGTCACCGCCCAGAGTCCGCACGCCCCTCAGCTCACCTCTGTGGTGCCCATCGTGGGGACGGATATAACAACAGGGTCCCCTGTGGTGTCAGCGAGTGTCTCCAGTGCCCCGTCCTCTGCTCTGCCTGTCACTCCTCCGCCCTGACCCCTGGCAGCCGCTGGGCGTTTTCCGTCTCCATGGTGTTGCCTTCCCCAGATGTCAGGTCGTTGGAGTCGGCAGTGTGTAACCGTGTGGAGTCTGTTTTACGTTTAGAAAACCTCCCACACTCACTTGCAAAAGGCCACGCCGTGCCTGGCACCCTGCAGCTGCTCCTGGTTGTGTCTAGTCAGCATGAAGTCGCGTCCATGCAGCAGTCAGCCTGCCCAGATCCCCGCTATTAACTCCCAATTAGCATCTCCCGCTCCCCCGCTTCTCAGTCTTCCCGAAGCGCCTCTTCCATCAGCCAGTCTGCGCAGGCCCGCTCCAGCTCCGTCAGAGGCCGGAGGTCATTTCCAGGCTGCTCATTTGTTTGCTGCTAGAGGCAGGGCATTGGATCCCCAAAACCGCACAACTTCCTGTTGGGTCAGTGTGACCTGTGAGTGGATGGACGTGCTTAGGAAATCTGACCCGGGGTTGAATGGCAGAGTGCGCTCTGGAGACTTGAAGTTAGGGTCTCCAAGAGGACCTAGATAAAAATGACGTCACAACGCTGGAAAAGACGGCCCAGACCACGTGAGGACCCTGCAGGGAGGGGAGCGTTAGCTGGGAGAGCTGGGAGGTGCACCGAGCTCTGTCTGTGTCACGCTCTCCGTGTGCCCTGTGAGCTAACGGGCTGGTGCCTGCATCTCGCCCCACGTCCAGCTGCTGCAAGATCTCCTGCCCGCGTGCCAGGCCTGTTTCTCGGGAGGGTGGCGGAGGCCAGCCGCTGCCCCTGCCTGGTCTGAAGAAGGGCTCTGGCAAATCTCCATGCCAGAAAAGACGGCCTGTGGGGCCTGGAAGCCACCCAGCCCCTCCCCATTTGGGATTTTAGAAGTTGACCAACGGATTGCTGATCCCACAGGAAGTCCTGTCTGTGCCGGGCATGCAGCCCCGCGGGAGCCCTCTGGCACCTCTGGGAGGCCCCTGCCCAGCGCCTCTGGGCAGACTGGACGGCCTTCCTCTGGCTCCGGGCTCTGCCTGAGGACCTCCTGAGACAGATGCCAGGAGTGTTGGTCTGTGCTCTGGTCCACTGTCTGTCGTCATCTCACAGGAGTAGGAACGTCCCTCTTAGTCTCATAATTATGCTCCCGCTGTACCAGTGGGCTGCTGTGTGCTGGGCACCGAGCTGTGCCTGCATATGTCACTTGTTCACATGAGGGAGGAACTATTGTTATGCACCTGTAAGGAAAAGGGCACTGAGGCTCAGAGGGGCTGAGCAACCTCTCCAAGGTCACACAGTGAGTGCATGACAGAGTTAGGGTTTGAACAAGCAGAACTTGTTCCTACCGTGATTTTTAGGTTCTAATGAGATACCAGCTTCCAGCTGATCAGACTCTGTGACGTCTCCATCTCAGTCTTACTTGGACTAGCTTGTTAGGATACCTGCCAAGGGAGGGTGCCCAAGCTAACCTTCACTTTGTAACCCGCTGCTCCCAGATCCTCTCAAGACCCCCTCGGAGGATGGCCGGCCCCGCAGAGCAGGCGGGCGGTGTTGCCCCATGCTCGCTCCCCTGGCTCAGTGCTATGCTGGGGCTCTTGCCAGCTCCCCGCGGCCTCCAGGGGCCTGGCTGGCAGGAAGGCCCTGTACTCAGAGCTCTGATGGAAGGTGTGGAGTGCGCAGGCTCTGCCTCAGACCTCCTGGGACCCGAGGTGCAGCTGCAGGAACAGAGTCAAGGGCGTGAGCAGCACGGCCAATGCGGCAGGGATGGGGGCGGGGGCGGGGGCACAGGCATGGCACCTGCCAAGCGCAGTACTAAGCTCTCCCAAGTACCCAGCAAGTCTTCCGAGTGACTGGGTGGCACCCAGCAGGAGCCGGCTCCAGAGTTGGGTCCCTCAGAGAGGTGAAACCCTGAAGGAGAGGGGGGGACAGGCCTGGCAGTGGGTCAGCCCCCAGCCCTGCACCCACCCAGTCTTGTCCACAAGCCGCTCCCTAGAGAAGCATGGGCGAGGGGTCCCTGAAGGCCCACAGCCGGCACACCTGGCTTCAGCTTCTCTCTCCCAGGCCCACCTCAGCTCATGGCACCTCACTGATCCTCTTCAGCCAAGTTAGTGGCCTGGTGATCCCGAATGCCTGCCTGCCTGCCTGCCTCTCAGATGCACCATCTGAGTTTATCAATTAGGATCCTTTCCCAGTCCCTGTGCTGGTAGTTTGCAGGCCTGAGGCACTGTCTCTTTATAAAGAAAGGAACTTGCGCCAACTGGTGTGGCTCAGTGGTAGACATCAACCTATGAACCAAGAGGTCACAGTTCGATTCCCAGTCGGGCAGGGGCACCTGCCCAGGTTGTGGACTCAATCCTCAGTGTGAGGTGTGCTGGAGGAGGTGATCAATGGTACTTTCTCATCATTGATGTTTGTATCACTTATTCTCTCTTCCTTGCTGAAATCGATAAAAATGTATTTTTTAAAAAAGAAAGGAATTTGCCTTGTGTTAAGGGGCTTCCTGAATTTTTTATTTTCATTAAGATTTTGAGCTATTCCAGCAATAACTTGTCTTGTAGGCTCTCTAAGAAACATAAATGCAGCCAGACTGATTTAATTTAAATGAGGATGATTTATTGGAGGGATAGGGAGGTTTCTAGTGGGAAACAACCGAGCCTCCTGAGAGGCTGGAATCCGGAGCTGGGAAGTGAGGCATCCGCTCATTCTCCGACCTCTTCCTCCTCACACGTCTGTTCTGTCCTTCTTGCCCGCTGGTGGTGAAAGGAACCACTGTGGGCAGCTCTGTGTTCTCCCAGGGCCAGGACTGACTGCTTGGAGTTTCCTAATTGCAAATTCTTAGGGAGAGAATCTGATTGGCTCAACTTAGGCTGGCCATCTACCAATCAGCTATAGCCAAGTGGGTCCACTGCCCAATCAGAAGGTTCTTCCTTAGAGGCTCCTAGGGAATGGTACCTGCTGGTCATGGCTCCCTCTGGCACAGCCCCGACCAGTGTCAATATTGATGTGTCGTGAGCCACCCCAGTGATTACCTGCCCTGACGGACCAGGCTGCATGGATGGAGGCCCCAGGACGACAGGAGAGGCACTGACATACCCCATTCACCGTCCTGTGATCATGTCTGAGGTCTTTCCCCCGCTCCGGAGCACAAAGTCAGAGCATGTTCCTGCCGGCTCATTGCCGTTCCCGAGCTTACAGGCTCGTGATGAATATTAAAAGAATAAGGGAATGAGAGCCCCATTCGTTTGATCAGGAATCTCCTCTTCCCACAAATATTTATTGAGCACCTACTATGGGCCAGGGGCTATGCCAGGGTCTTGGTTACACCAGGGAACAAAACAGGCAAACATGCCTGCCCTCAGGGGGCTACCTTAGCCCCGTGGCTGGGCGCTGACCCACATCCCGAAGGGGCCGCTCCGTGGCCGCTGCTCTGGAACCGGCCTGTGGTGGGTGGAGCCACTGCGAGTGTGAGGCCTTTGGGTGTTCAGTGTCAGTGGAAGCCCGTGGACAGAGCCCGGAGGCTGTGACTGACAGCTCCCCGGGTCCGGACCCCACCCAACCTCCTGCTGTGTCTCCCCAGGTGATGCTGTCCGAGCGGAAGGGCACGGACGAGCTGTACGCCGTGAAGATCCTGAAGAAGGACGTGGTGATCCAGGACGACGACGTGGAGTGCACCATGGTGGAGAAGCGGGTGCTGGCGCTGCCCGGGAAGCCACCCTTCCTGACCCAGCTGCACTCCTGCTTCCAGACCATGGTAACGGGGGGGGGGGGGGGGGGGGGGGGGGGGGGCTCCACCTCCAGCGTGTCAGTGCGTTTGGGCAACGCTGTCCCAGAGACGCCCGGTTCTTCCCATGATGGCAGGGACCCTGGGGCCAGAGAAGGGTGCTGAGAGATGCGCTTCCCTGGGGCACCTGCCTGTGGGCAGCCCTCCGGGCCCTTTGCGGGGGTCTGGTACCTTCCCCACGTGGCACGGACCTCCTTGGAGGAGGGGTTCCTGAGGACACAGCCCTCGGAGGACCCCTAGGTGTGAGCTCAGAGCTGTGACCCCCGAGAGGGGACATTTGTGCACTAGCCTCTGTAGACTGTGACTCCAACTCTGAGAGCAAGCACGCCCTGTACGAACGGCTTAGCCTTGTCCCTGCATAAACCAGACCGTGGCCTCCACTCCTAAGGGGTTGGGGGTTAGGAGGGGGCAGAGCCGCTCCTGCAGTTGTTAGTTTGAATCCTGTAATAGAAAGGCTCGGATGCCCTCTTCTGTGCCTGCTTCCCCAGGGGTGCGGTTCACGTGGGAAAGACAGGATGAATGCTGGATCCGTCCCTTTGTTGAACAATTTCCATGAGTTGCTCATTATTATGCTCCAAAGGTGACTAAAGTTTGCTTTTAAAATAAAATGTCCGAGTAAGGGAGTTGGTGCTAAGAAAAACAGTCAGAGAGCAGTGGTTCACGTCATACGGGGACTTGGCAGAGCTGGGGAAGGGCGTGCTCTCTAGTCCAAACCTGGGGAGTTGAGGCCTCAGGAATGCACGTGGGGACTGCGACCGGACCAGACTAGACTCTCAGCCTCTAGGCCCCTCCCTCCTGTCTTCTCCTTTCCCACCGGTGGTCCCCAAGTCGCTTGGCGGCGTCCGCGGGGGAAGGGCTCGGTGTGGTGAATGGACTGGTGGAGACCTCGTCTCCAGGCGAGGCTGGGCCTGCGGAGCGGTTTTCCATTTCAGCTGCGTGTTGAGAAACCAGTCACCTGGGATGAATATTTGCAGAAGTTCAATGTCTTCGTTTATAACTGACTGTTTTAGAAACGATACATTAACTTTGAAATCACCCATGACGGCTGGGCGGTGTGTGCTTCCGGGATGGGAGCGCGGGCCTGGTGCTGTGGAGTAGGTGTCCTCTCAGTGGGGGACAATGCAGGGCGTGAGGAGAGGTTTGGGCCCCAGAGAGAGCCCAGAGCGTGCGGCACAGCGGGTGCTCGTCCTGCGTGGCTCAGGTCCCCAACACTGAGCTGCAGGTCCGCGTGCCCTGCACGTGCCTCCCACTGGGAGGACCCTACTTCCCGCAGGGACAGGCACTGTTGGAAAGGTCGATGAGGGAGCGATGTAAAGTGTAAGGAGCATCTACAGGAGCGAGCCGCTGTTAGCCTGGCTCAGGTGAGCCGCACAGCAACTTCCTGCGAGGAGGCCCCCCAACCCCCAGAAGCCCCTGCCTCACACTTACCCTCTGGAGCCACACATTCTCTGCACCCCAGACTGGTGCCCGGAGGAGGCAGCCCGGCTGGAAAGACGGGCTCTCTAGAGCTGTGTCCCTAAGAGTCCGACCAGCACTGCGATGGACAGAGGCTAATGCAGTGTTATGTGGTGGCATCCACGGTTCAGGACTCAGCTGCGTCACTGTGAGGGGACAGCAGCACCAGGAGCGACAAGCCCCTGTCCGAACAGAGAGGCCGTAAGCCGTGGTGGCAACAGAGCAAAGCGGCTGAGGCGGCTGGGTTGGGACACGGAGATGCTGCTTAGGGTAGGAGGACCAGGAAGGTCTTCCTGCTGCGGTTGAGATTTTAGCAGCCAGTGAGGGGGTGAGGGGGTGAGGAGGTGAGGGGGTGAGGCGGTGAGGGAGTGAGGCAGTGAGGGGGTGAGGGGGTGAGGGAGTGAGGAGGTGAGGCAGTGAGGCGGTGAGGGGGTGAGGGAGTGAGGAGGTGAGGCAGTGAGGGGGTGAGGGAGTGAGGCAGTGAGGGGGGGAGGCAGTGAGGGGGGGAGGCAGTGAGGGGGTGAGGGGGTGAGGCAGTGAGGGAGTGAGGCAGTGAGGGGGTGAGGGGGTGAGGCAGTGAGGGAGTGAGACGGTGAGGGAGTGATGGAGTGAGACGGTGAGGGAGTGAGGGAGGGAGGAAGGGAGGGAGTGAGGGAGGGAGGGAGTGAGGCGGTGAGGGAGTGATGGAGTGAGACGGTGAGGGAGTGAGGGAGGAAGGAAGGGAGGGAGTGAGGGAGGGAGGGAGTGAGGCGGTGAGGGAGTGATGGAGTGAGACGGTGAGGGAGTGAGGGAGTGAGGGAGGGAGGAAGGGAGGGAGTGAGGCATTGAGGGAGTGAGGCATTGAGGGAGTGAGGGAGTGAGGCTGTGAGGGAGTGAGGCTGTGAGGGAGTGAGGGAGTGAGGCTGTGAGGCAGTGAGGGGGTGAGGCAGTGAGTAGTGAGGGGGTGATGGAGCTGGCTGACAGTGTCTGGGCCAGTTCCCTAGGTAGAGGACCGTGCTGTGGGGCCTCGGTGGGAAGGGCACAGGAGCAACGAAGGCCACTGTGGAGTATATTGTCAGTTTGTGTTTTGTGCTCAGAATTTCTTTATGAGTTAGCTTCCTTTGAAAAATAACAAACCTGGTGTAATGCTGCAAATTTGATATTTGTCTTGCTAGATATTTGTCTTGAAGATAAAAGATCCTTAGTACTATTAAAAAAAACACACAGCACCTTAAGGTGGTTAAAATAGATAAAAGAGAACAAAGACACTACTGATATACAAAGCGCCTGTTGTCATTCTTAAAATGTTGCAAATTTAATGCCTAAAACCTGGTGTGGAAAAGCAGAGTTCTGTCAGATGTGTTCTTAGAGGATTGGATTGGAAACCTTTGAGAAACAGGCACGACGCAATTTTAACCGAAAATGTAGGAGATACGTTTATTTAAGAGATGATTCTAAACGTGAGGAAGTGGGAGGTGCGCATGGAAAGGACCAGGAAGAGCAGACCAACCGAAACGCTGGTGTGAATTAGGGAGGTCACCAGTGACCTTCTGTGTCTTGGAAAGTGTCTGTCGCAAAGCGGTTTGCAGTGTTGCGTGCACCACACGGTGGAAGCGCTGACGCCCAGCCAGACGCAGAAGCCACCCTGAGGGCGTGAGTGCTTGGAGACTGCTCACTGCGTGAACTGGCCTCGGCGGGCGGGGCTCGGGAGGGGCTCAGGAGGTGTTCTCAGGGAGCACAGGGGGTAAGCGTGAGCCTCCGGCACAGAAACCGGGGGCTGTGACGCCTGGTAGCTCTGCACGTGGGTCATCGTCTTTATTTTTAATTTTTATTATTTTTTTATTAAATTATTATCTATGTACATATTTTACCATTGTCCCCCCCTCCCATACATGCCCTCCCTCCCCAGAGTTTTGTGTCCATTGGTTGTACTTATATGCATGTATACAAGTCCTTCGGTTGATCTCTTATCTCCCCCAGATCTCCCTACCCTCCCCGCTGTAATTTGACAGTCTGCTTGTTGCTTTACTGTCTTTATATCTATATTTTGGTTCATCAGTTTATAAGGGGCCGGTGAGCAGGATTAAGAGCGGTGCTGTGCCGAGTGCAGGCGGCAGTGAGCGGAGGCGCTGCGCCGCCCGCTGGGCTGGGGCACCTTGTGCGGGGACAGGAGGGGATTAGGTTTCCCCCAGGCAGTTGTCAGCCGCCACATTCACGAAAATTCCCAACTGCCAGTGGGCACAGGCAGTGAAGCCTCCTTAGCAAAACATCTATTTTAAATGTTTTCTTTTTGATTGAACATATGCACTTCTTTAAAAAAAAAAAAAAAAAAGAATTAGATTTTATGAGTCATTGAAGGATAGAAGTTACTTCCCAAATTTGCTGTCTTGGCCCGATAAGAACTCAGTTGCAAGGCATGCTGGGAGGGACATCAACCCAGAATGCAGTAGGGGACAGGGAGGGAGATAGAGATGATTGCACCTGTAGAGTTGGCCCCTGATGACCTGAATGTCCAAAAAGTCCTGGTGCCTTAGGTGGGCTCTGGGCTGGCAGCAGCCTCAAGGAGGTGGTCTGGCACAGAGCACTGCAGAAGGCAGCTGGGGCAGCAGTCTCAGCCAGGAGGGGGGGGTTGCAAGAAACAGAGCACACCTCCTCCAGACTTTCTTTTATACACACACTAGAGGCCCGTTTGCACGAAATTTGTGCATGGGGGGTGTGTGTGTGCATGTGCACGCGTGTCCCTCAGCCCAGCCTGCACCCTCTCCAATCTGGGACCCCTCCAGGGATGTCCAATTTCCCATTTATGCCTGATTCCACTGAGCCCTAAACAGGCAGTCAGACATCCCTCTCACAATCCAGGACTGCTGGCTCCCAACCACTCGCCTGCTTTCCTGCCTGATTGCCCCTAACCATTCCCCTGCCAGCCTGATTGATGCCTAACTGCTCCCCTGCTGGCCCAATTGTTCTTAACTTCCCTCCCCTGCTGGCCTGGTCACCCCCAGCTGCCCTCCCCTGTAGGCCTGGTACCTCCCCAACTGCCCTCCTCTGCAGGCCTGGTTGTCCCCAACTGCCCTCCCTTACAGGCCTGGTTCCTCCCAGTTGCCCTCTCCTGCAGACCCGATCACTCCCAACTTCCCTCTCCTGCAGGCCTGGGTCCCCCCCAAATGTCCTCCCTTCAGGCCTGATCACCCACAACTGCCCTCCCTTGCTAGCCATCTTGTGTCTACATGGGGGCAGCCATCTTGTGTGTTAGAGTGATGATCAATTTGCATATTACCTCTTTATTATATAGGATTTTTATTTATTTGAGAGAGAGAGAGAGAGAAATCAATGATGAGAGAGAATCATCGAACGGCTGCCTCCTGCACGCCCCCAACTGGGGATCAAGCCTGCAACCCGGGCATGTGCCCTTGACCTGAATGGAATGCAGGGCCCTTCAGTCCATAGGCCGACACTCTATCCACTGAGCCACACCAGGCAGGCCAGACTTTCTTAGGTTAATAAAGGGGTTTTAGTGGAAGGAACCAACCAAAAGGCAAAGATGTGGCTGAGCCCCAGGAAGGGCTTTCTGTCTCCTTGGTTGTGTTTCTTTAAAAATATATATATATATATTTTTTTATTGACTTCAGAGAGGAAGGGAGAAGGAGAGAGAAATAGAAACATCAATGATGAGAGAGAATCATTGATCAGCTGCCTCCTGCACGCCCCATACTGGGGATCTAGCGTGCAACCTGTGCATGTGCTATGACCGGAAATCGAACTGGGACTTCCTGGTTCATAGGTGAACGCCCAACCACTGAGCCAGGCTGGCCGGGCCTCCTTGTCTGTGTTTATTCCTGCTCATGGCAACATGGCTTTCCTAACCCCTTGCAGTTTGCCTACCTACCCGGCTCCCTGGGCTCCAGTTCATAGAGGGCAGGACATGTGATGGTGTGTGCACGTCAGATGTTTCATTCTTGGTGTAATCAGCTGTAATTGGCTGCTGCCGCCTTGGTGGGAACCTTTAAAAAGGGGTTGAGTCCACAGGGGAGGAATGTTGGTTCTCAAGTCAGATGGGAGACGTCATCTTGAGCCGAGGGACACCAATGGAGCTGGACACAGCCCGCCGTAGCATGCCCCTGGCCCTCGGTGAGGAATGGAGGGAGAGAGACGCCGGAAGAGTTTGCGGGCTCAGGGCTTTAGGCAGCCAAAGCCATTGGAGAATCTTGGGTGCAAGAGAAAACCCCAACATGCAACCAAGGCATGTGAGTCTGGGCTGAGCAGGAAGAGACCCAGCCTGGCTCTCTCTGCCTTCCTGTCGGTGGCCTTGGTGTCAGTAATCAAAGGCCCATAGGATCTAAGGAAGAGAGAGGGGTCCAGCCCCTGAGAACTCAGCTCTATGCGGCGGGCAAGGCTTTGAAAGCTGGAGAAGTCAGAGGAACCTCAGTTGGTCGACTCTGAGAGAGTCATGAGGCTACGGAATGCAGAGGAAAGAACAGCTGTGTGGCCCACGGCCTGCGAGGTCTCTGAGTCTGCGTGAACTTGACGTGACTCATCTGATGTGTCTTTGCAACACCGGATGAAGGGGAAGCTGCCATTGCCCCTTAGGGAGGCAGAGAAGTTTAAGTATCTGCAGGTTCTCAGCGTGGGGAGCCATGTACCTGGGACTTGAACCCAGGACCTGCGCATGTCACTCAGCTGCACAGCACTGCACAGCTTTTCCAGGGAAGCAGGTGGATCTGAGCGATGAGGCACAGTGGACACGCAGGATTAATTCCCTCACCGGCAGGGAAAACCATCAGAGACCATTCAATAGGGAAACACTTCCCACACTCTCCCTAGAGCCGGGTGTGTGCTCTGAGAGTTGCCCACGCGGTTGCTTTTCTCAGTCCGTGGTATCTTATGAAGAGTGGCCGGTGTCCCCTGGCAGCTCCATGGGCATGGTGCCACATCCCTCTGCCCCTTGTCTTGGGGGAGAAATGATTCCCTCTCTGCCCCGTCTTGGGCCCCATGTGAACTCAGCACACGCCACCCAGTCCTGTTTTAAATCAGACCAGCCTCATCTCCACGCTCCAGATTTGGGAAATTCTATCCAACCCTTTGCGTGATGCAGGGCACAAACACGTCTGATTTTACTAATTTTCTGATTAAATGTGAGAGATGAAGGAGAAAGGAGACTTAAAATGAACCAAAGCCACTTCATGCTCAGGGGACGAGGGCCTGTGTAATGAAGAGGAACAGCAATGGCGGGAGGGCAGCGGGAAGACTGTCCTGGGCGCCAGCAGACGGGCTGGTCTGCGGAGGTAGGGAGTGAGCTTGCCTTTCAGGCTGGATTGCGGTTGACAGGGGAACACCCACGTGGAAACGTCCTGCCGCCAGCTGGAGCGGCCGGGGCGCGGGAGGGAGGGGGAGGAGAGACGAGTAAGTCAGGATTCATCAGCCTGAGGATGAGGGCTGAAGTTTTGAACTGTGGCAAGTCCTCTTTGGAAAATGGAGCAAGTAGGAGAGAGCCAGGCTGGCCTTGGCTCCATGCTCAGTGGATACCTCTGATTTTCATTCGGTGCAACAAATCGGTCCAAATCAAAACCACCGCTGGGGGCTGCGTGAAAGATCTTAGCCCTCAGCGTCACTTACAGCCAGAGTGGGGGCTTGGCGGCCTTTCAGGTCACTGAGGAGGGAGTGATTACGTGAGATTCGGAGGCGGGGGTGGGGGAAGCCCCCAGAGGTCCCTCACATTTTACTTTAGATGGTGGCTTGAGTTTGTTGTATATTTGTTTTAACTGAAATTCTGTGGGCAAAGTCTGTATCTTATTCTTCACTTTTTTCCTTTGACACCTAATGTATGACTTGAAAAAACAAATGTTCAATACGAGGTCTAACATTCACTTCCCACCTGACAAGAGGCTCAGTTGGTTGGAGTATTATCCCGGGCAACGAAGGATCTCAGGTTCGACTCCTGGTCAGGGCGCATACCTAGGTCTCAGGTTCAATCCTTGGTCAGGCTGAGTATGGGAGGCAACCAGTCAATGTTCCTCACATTGAAGTATTGAAGTCTCTCTCTCTCTCTCTCTCTCTCTCTCTCTCTCTTCCCCCACTCTCCTCTAAATCAATAAAACATATCCTCAGCTGAGGATAATAAAACCAAAAACCAAAAACGCCGCTGGCGTTTTCCAAATGCTGATGTCCCTTATTTCTGAGTGGGCGATGAGCCTGGGGGTCACAGGCAAATGGAGTTTGTTGTAAAAATCAGTCACTTCGGGGATCGCGGTGCCAAAGTCAGACTGGATGGAGCATAGCGTCCAGAGGCCTCAGACGTGTGTTTATTTTTTACAAAAACAACAAATTCCCGTTTATGGCTTTGATATGAGGTGTGAAAACTTTAAGATAATTGTGTTTAAGTTTTTAAAAAGCAAGTTAATAAAAACATATTAAAAGTAAGTAAGTTCTTGTGGCTGAGGCAACCCGGTGAAGACGTAGGAGGGCGTGAGGGGGCAGTGGCTGTGGGGGCGCCTGCCCCCTCGTCCTCACCTGGCCGCACCCTCTGTCCCTCCTCCTTTGTAGCTCCGTGCATCCTCCCTCCCTCAGCAGCAAGAGCCATAAAACCAGGGCCTTCCCTGGTTTTGTTTCCACACACACATTAAACAACACGGAGCGATAGCGGGAACATGTGTATCCACAGCCCAACCCCAGTTCTCGCTCACCCCGTCTGGGCAAGGTTGCCATGGGGACATGTGTCTGGGCAGTTCCTCACAGGGGCCTCCGATTACCCCAGCAGCACCCCTGGCCGCGGAAGAGCGCCTGGCGTAGTGTTTGTTCAGAAAGTGAAGGGACCGCGAGACGCCGGGATAATGTGCGGAGGCTGGAGCCCTGGTGTGCCAAGCCGGACTCGGTGAAGTCCGAGCTGGTGGGCCTCAGGCTTCCCCGAATCCGCCTCGTGGGCGAAGGGCCCCCAGAGCCTGGTGCTCCCCTCAGCGGAGCCCGAGGCGGGACTGTGGCTGTGCGCGCAGGGCCAGCGGACGCCTTCCGAGCAGAAGCAGTGAAATCTCTCCCTCGCTTCTTCTCCGTGGCCGATGCCATCTGCTAGCTTTAAAAATAAGTTTTAAAATCAAGTGTTTTGGTTCTTTCAACATGCAGCAAAGACAGATGCTATTTTAAAGCCTATTTTCTATCAAACCTCCTCTCCCCCCTCCCAACCCCCCCCCTCGCCCCAAGAACCAGATCGGGTGTCAGCAGTTCCGGCTGGCGGTGTCCACTCCACCACTTACTTGTATGTGACCTTTTTGCACATCACATGTGCCTTGGGCGCTGCCTCGCTCTCTGGCCCCCATGGAGATGTGGAGAGGGTAAAGGAGTATTGCTCTGAGGAAGTCCTTTGGCGTTTCCAAGTAATCGATTATCCTGGACTCCTCCCCTGTGGCCTGCCAGCTCCTCTCCCCCTGGGCCGGACCCCTCGGAGGGGAGGACATACCACGCAGCACGCGGTGTCTAGCTCAGAACCTCACCCAGGAGGCACCTGCTAAGAGGTCGCGTGTATTGACTCTGGAACCGATCTGCCTGGGTTCAAGTCCTGAATCTGCAGCTGAGCCGCTATGTGAACTTGGGTGGGCTATTTACTTTTTCTGAGCTTCAACACTCACGTCTTTCATAAGGGAGAATGGGCCCAGGCCGGGAGGCTCAGTTGGTTGGAGTGTGGTCCCGCACACCAGAAGGTTGTGGCTTTGATTCCTGATCGGGGCACATACCTCAGTTGTGGGTTCGATCCCTAGTTTGGGCACGTACAGGAGGCAACCAGGTGATGTTTCTCTCTCACATCAATGTTTCTCTCTCTCCCTTCTTTTCTCTTTAAAATCAATAAAAACATATATTCGTGGGTAAGGATTACAAAAAGGGGAGGGGGAGTGGGAAAATGGTAACACTGGTCATGTTCAGTTGTTAGAAAGGTGAGACCACACATGTAGAGCACTCAGCTCAGTCACATATTAGTGCTCACACGATGATAGCTTTATTTCATGATTTTGTCATTCTAACTACCCTGTTTCCCTGAAAATAAGACAGTGTCTTATATTAATTTTTTCTCCCAAAGTTGCGCTAGGTCTTATTTTCAGGGGATGTCTTATCTTTCCATGCGCTAGGTCTTATTTTTGGAGGATGTCTTATTTTCGGGGAAACACGGTATGAGGCACTCTGTACACATTTAACACATGCACTTGTGGTGTTATTGACGATGGAGCTCGGTGCACTCTCAGGAGCTTTTGTAAGTGGTGGGTGGCAGATTTGTTGCACAGTCAACGTCCTGTGGACACGCTCCCTGTCTCTTAGTGCTCTGTGGGGCAGGCGAGCAAAGTCCACCTACAAGTGAAGAGACAGCAGGGGACTGGAGAAGTGTCACACAGCTAGAGAGTAGAGGAAAGGGACGTCAGATCCTGTATGGATTTCAGAACCGGAAACTGCCCTGCCCTGCCCTTGAGTGCTTCATGACCCCTGTGCCTGGTCTTGCAGCCCCGTCTGTACAATAACTTTGCAGCTTTTGACTACAAACCTTTTACATTGCGACCCGGCCATATTGACATGAATATAACATAAAAGTGCATTTCACAAAATTACACCCAGTTCTCTGTAGAGCATGCTGGTCATTTCCACCCCATCCTTTCTCTTTTTATTAAGTTGATCATGTATCCTATATACTAAAAGGCTAGTATGCAAATTAACCAAACAGCAGAAGGACCAGTCACTGTAATGCACACTGACCACCAGGGGGCAGATGCTCAACGCAGGAGCTGCCCCCTGGTGGTCAGTGCACTCCCACAGGAGGAGTATCGCTCAGTCAGAAGCTGGGCTCATAGCTGGAGAGCACAGTGGTGGTGGCGGGAGCCTCTCCCCACTCTGAGGCAGTTGGACATCCCTTGAGGGCTCCCGCACTGTGAGAGGGCTCAGGCTGGGCTCAGAGACTCCTCCTGAGTGCATGAATTTCATGCACCAGGCCTCTAATATATTTATAAAATATATTAGTCCTACCTGGCTGACTAGTCGCTATGATGCGCACTGATCACCAGGGGGCAGACGTTCAATGCAGGAGCTGCTGTGTCATTTACAGAGAAATAGCACAGTGGACCTGGCACCCACAAAGCAACACTCAGCTTCCCCCAGTAGAACACCACCCTGCCACCACCCTGAGTGACAACCCCCCAAACCGCAGCCAATCCTGCCAAGACCCCATGGCACAAAATGCAGCTCACTATCAGCCCAGCTCAGAAATGGTGGCTGTGGGCGCTGGGTAATGATGTCACATTGTAATGCTTGACTTCCTCTCCCTAGTGACTAGCCTCCTTGGAGTTTCTTCAGCCCAGGAACATGACTTGCTTTATAGCCAAGTGGAAACATTTTACACTTTAACCAAGTGTCTGTGGAGTGTTTTCCCGTGCCTCATCTCATTTGATCTTCACAAAAATCCTGGAGTAACTAGAAAGGAGACTTGGTGAAATGCTATTTTCTTTTCAATAGCTGGAAAACAGAGATTTAGAAAGTTTAGAAACTTGACCCTGCTGAAAAGAAGTAAGAAATGGTGGACCTTGAAAATCACTTCAGGTTTTCTCACTGCACAGAATATAGTCAAACACTGCTGCAGTTAAATATTTTATCTTTGTTCTCCCTTCATGGTCTATAATAATAATCTGCTTCATGTTGATATTTATTGCAATGTTGCTGACAATTACCTGAAAGAAGTTAGAGTGCTTCACTAAGCTGGACAAAGTTTAGCTAAATCAGAAAGCAGGTCTTATTAAGCAAATTTATCTCTCTATATAAAACTCTATCTGGCGCCAATCATGTGTTTCGATCTGTCATTGTCAATCATGAATTTGGTTGACACTTCTACTATAGAGAAAGGGTGAATAGTAATATTAAAAAAACTTTTTCTAATTAATTTTCTCTCAATGTGCATGAATTCGTGCACTGGGCCACTAGTGTGATATAAAGGAGTGATGTGTGCTGGGAGCTCAAGGGTGGCTTCCCTGGGAGATTCTGACTCTGGGGTCTCAGATGAAAGTTGTTTGTCTTCTTGGGGAAAGTGTTTGTTTGGGGCTCCTGCCCATTTTTTAATTGGATTGTTTACTTTTGTAGTTGAGTTGTATGGTTTCATTATATATTTTAGATGTTAGCTCCTTATAGGAGACATCATTCACAAATATCTTCTCCCATTTAGTTGGCTGCCTTTTTCTTTTGATGATGGTTTCTTTTGCTGTGCAGAAGCTTTTTAGTTTGATGTAGTCCCATTCATTTATTTTTGCTTTTACTTTCCTTGTCTTTGAGGTCAATTCATAAAATTCTCTTTGGGAACAAGGCCCATAAATTTTCTTCCGTGTATTTTGTTGTTTCAGGTTTTATATTTAGGTCTTTATCATGCTATGAGAAATAATTCAGACAGGAAAGAACAAGAATCATATTATTTTACTCATGTGGGAAATAAAAAAGGAAGCAACAAATGAAGAAACAAAACTAACAAACTCTTAGACACTGAGAACAGTATGGTAGTTACCGTAGGGGAAGGATGTGGGGGCGGAGTCGGGGGGGCTGAAGAGGGTAAAAGGGGGCCTAATATATGGTGGTGGAAGGAGACTGGACTATGGGTGGTGAGCACACAATTCAATATACAGATGACGTATTATACAGTTGGACACTGCAGCTTGTATATGTTATTAACCAATGTGACCTCAATAAATTTAACTTTAAAAAAATGGTGGTCTCCAGCTGGGGTTGCATCACCTGAAGGTCTGTCTGGGGCTGCAGGGGCTGCTTCCACGGTGGCCCACTCACGGGCGGGAGGGGTGCTGGCTGTGGCAGGAAGCTCGCCCTCTGCCGAAGGCCCCTTCCACGGTGCTGCAGGGGGTCCCTGGGCCACGGCGGCCGCCTCCTCCAGGGCAAGTGATTGAAGGGGGAGCAAAGTGGAAACTGTCATGTCTTTTGTCTGGAGTCTGGGAAGTCCCACACTGTCATTGTCTGTCATTGTCAGCTACTGTATCCTATTGATTACCAAGGCAGTCTTTGTCCTCGTGGGAAGGACTACCTAGGATGTGAAGACCAGGAGGTGAAACTCATAGAAGGGGGCATCATGGAGCTTTGATAGGCCACCTACTAACTGTAATAGGATTGACTTAATATTGCCTACTTTTTACTAAAACTAGCTTTATTCTAAATAATACCTATTAAATCCCAAAACTCATGTGCTGTGTCTTTGTCAATACAAATGAACATAAAGTTACTGGCTTAAGGGAGCACTCTGCACCACCTGTGCTCACCTGCACGCTTACAGGGACACAAACACCCCAGCCCTCCCCGCCCTCCCACCCCCCACCCCCGCGGGGAACAAAGGCGGACCGCTGGAGGCTGCTGGCATCCTGGTGTTGGGCCATGCCTCCCGCTGTGCCCTGCTGTCCGCTTGGAACCCGAGGAACGCCGGTGCTGATGGGCCGCTTGCTGTCTTCCTCCAGGACCGCCTGTACTTTGTGATGGAATACGTGAACGGCGGCGACCTCATGTACCACATCCAGCAGGTTGGCCGGTTTAAGGAGCCTCACGCTGTGTAAGTGAGGGCCCTCCTCTGCATTTCCCTGGGGACATGCGGTGGGTTGACAAGCTCGCCTAGGGAGTCTGCTAAGAATTCATGGCCCATCACCAAGCCCCCAGGACTCCCTCAGGGTCCCATCCTGTCATTCCAGAGGCTGCCGTTCAGCTCAGCCCTGCCCTGTCCTCCTCCCTGCCCCGGCTGTGACCACTATATGCTGGTAGAGTTGCATTTTTCTGCTTCCAAATCCTGCCACTCATATATTGTGGCACAATTGCCATGGCAGTGTGAGCTCAGGGTTGTCTCTCTTCTTCAACTTCTAGTAGTGGACTATAGGCCTTAATCCTATTCTCTCTCTCTCTCTCTTTCTCTCTCTCTCTCTCTTTCTCTCTCTCTCTCTTTCTCTCTCTCTCTCTCTCTCTCACACACACACACACACCTCTCTCTCTCTCTCTCTCTTTCTCTCTCTTTCCCTCTCTCTCTCTCTCTCTCTCTCTCTCTCTCTCTCACACACACACACACACATATACACCTCTCTCTCTCTCTCTCTCTCTCTCTCTCTCTCTCTCTCACACACACACACACACACACACACACACACACGTGCCTGAAGCCCTGCCCAGCCCTGTGCTGTAACCGCCTTCAGTAAGTGCCCTCCCACCCTGGCCTACCATTTATCAGTTGTAGAACTTGGCCAAGTTATTTCATATCACTGAGCCTCGGTTTTCTCAGTTAAGGAGCAGGAGGTATTAGTAGAACCCACCAGATTGTAGTTAAATTTGAAACAGATAATAACCCACAATGATGTGAGGTGAAGGGCCAGCCTTCCACAGATGGCAGCTGCTATTACTAAGCTGTTTTAACTTGGTGTGCTCTGAACCGACCCTTCTCCGGCTAGTCCACCATATCCTTGGCCTCCTCCCCACTAGGCAACTGCTGACCCTCTGCCCACTCCAGTGCATCCTCAGGGCGGCTCTCTTCACCCTGCTCACCCATCCACACACATACGTTGTTTTATGAGATGGGTGGCCGGCCATCCGTGACAGGCATTGATGTCCTACGCCCAGTTCAATGTTGTATTAAACTCTGAGAGCTGCCAAGCACATGCTGTCCTTGAACTTCTCATGGCTTTTGTTTATTTCAGATTTTACGCTGCAGAAATCGCCATCGGCCTATTCTTCTTACAGAGCAAGGGCATCATTTACCGGTACGTGAGCTGCGTGCTTCCCCGCGTGGCCTTCGCCCCTCCCTTTCCTGCCTCTTCTTTAACCGCTTTTAGAATCAGGTCCATGGTGGGGCGGAGTCCTCCCAGGCTAACCGGGGCCTGTGCTCTACCAGGCAGAGGCAGCATCGGCCCTGGCAAAGCTCGGGCAGCTCCGTGCGGCGACAGACGTCCCTGCCCTCCGCCCCCAGGGCTGGTTTGCCCTGCAAACCCGAGGCCATTTGCTCGGAGAGGAGGCTCAGCAGTGGGCCCAGCACTTCCTCCTGCCTGGAGACCCCACAGTTGCACATTTGGGGAGCAAGCAAAGCATCTTGTTGGCAGGACGAGGAAGATCATATTATTTTGGAACGAGTTGTGTGTTTTGCTATGTAATCACAGTTTAGAAATGGATTTCTAGTAGCTTCCCCTGGAAGGCAGGATTAGGTTTGGGACTTGGCTTTTGCCCATGTTTGGGAGCAACTGTGTGTGCACAGCTACATGAGTCAGACCATCTTACACTTCATGCGAGGCAGGCGGCGGAGCGGCTGCTGTCTGTCCGTGAGTCCGGGGTATGCAGTTCTCACAACCACACAGACCACACCGCACACAGTGCCGGCCGGGATGCTGCCACACAAGAGGGGCTGGCGGCGCAGGGCTTCTGGAGGGCACTTGCCACGTGTGGGGCCTATTGAATCCATTTCATTCATTCATTCGACAAACATTTTATCAAAATCCTGCCGAGCTCTGTGGTGGGGGGTACAGATGTGAAAAATCAGGGCAAACCGCCTGCTTTGTGGAACTGAGACTCTGGCGATGGGAGGCAGGCGCTTGAACCAAGGCAGAGGCCGCGGAGCAGCGGTGAGTGCTATGGAGGGAGAGCGAGCAGGGAGAGGGCCCGGTGTGCAGGGTGGGGTGGTGCCCGCCGTTCTGCAGACGGCGTGCGATGAGGGTCTGAAGAGTTAGGGGGACTCAGAGTCCTGGACCTCTTAAAGCAACCGAAGGATCGGGACTAAACGCGCACAGGGATCAGGCCCGGTGGTCTCCAGCAGATCGGGTGTGGCCCGTGGATGCTAATGGATGGAGGGATGGAAGGCGGGGCCTGACCAGAAGCCTGCAGATCCTGGCTTACCGCTCAGGAAGTGGCGGCTTGAAGTCTAGCCGTGGAGGGATGATCTCCTCCTGACTGCACGGAGCCCCCACACCCTTTTCTCCCGGTGCCGGAGGGCGGTCAAGAGGAGAGGCTGCAGCTGGCGCTCGGTGCTCTGGGGTAGGGGCAACAGGAATGAGGGGGTAATAGTGTGGACTGCACGTAGTGTAGTCATCCCGCCATGCTCACCCTCACTGCCCACGCGGACCTGTGAAGCCTCGGTTTCCCCGCGGCCGTCATGGCACTGCATCTTGGTGTGCCGAAGGCAATGCTGGTGTTGCAGCTACACATCTTCTGTGACATGAGCCGTGAATCGAAGCCAGTGACTCCCTGTGCCTACCCTGAGGCAGGGCTGGGTGACTGCTGGTCTGATTTTCTCCGTTCACATGACCTCAGAGCCTGACCCTGTACAGCGCTCAGGCTGCTGGGGGATGGACCGTGGCACTGCAGGTTTCTTAAAGAAAATCCTATTCCAGGGGAGGACCCCGAAGAGGAAATAAGAATCTTTGCCCACTGGGTTGGGATCAGGGTGAGGCTTCCAGTTGGGATCAGGGGTGTGGGAGACAGGACGTAGCCATTCAGGGCGTAAATTCCCAAGGTCAGCATCTCGGCGCTCAGCATGCTTCACTCCAAAGCCCTTTCCCCTGAGTGCACGCTCCTCCACGCTCCCTCAGCTGGTTTCAGGAGCCATTCATTATCCCTTTAAGCCACTTGGCATCTGAGCCCAGCATTTGTGTAGCAAGAGCCTACCTCCCACTGTGCAGATTTAAAATACAGATATTCTCTTAGCGTTCTCTTAGCGGGGCTCCCGCCCACCCCCAGCCAGGCCAGGCACACAGCCCAGGCACACAGCCCAGGCTCTGGCACTTGGCACACTGGCCGAGACCTTGAATCAGAAGTTAATGGCCAAGGAAGCAGAGACTGGCCCTCAAAACTGGCCACACCTAGTTCCAGGGCGAGCGGGGAAGTGGTTGTTAGTAACAACAAGCAGCGGGCAGCTCCAGGGCTCCGTGGAAGGAGGGCGAGTCTGTGCGGGGGCAGCCTCAGGGGGACTCTTTCCTGCCAGCTCCGTGCTGCACTTAGGCCTCCGTCCTGGGCCTCAGCCTCCTCAGGCTCCATGAGCTACCCATCCCCTTCAAAACATCCTCTTAGGTTGAAATAGAGTTTGCTTTTGTTGCTCACATGAAAGAATCTCAGTTAAGATAGAGTTTTTGAAATTGGTAAATTAAAACTATAAAAACTACATGACAGCGCGTGTGGCTTCTTAATGTCCTTGAGATTGCCTTCATGGCGGCACAGTCTTTTCCTATGTAACAAAGCTCCCTCCTTTACTTAGAGCCTAAGTGAAGAGGTGAGCAGGTATGTCAGGCTTACCTCTCTGAGGACCGTGCTGGGGGTGTTGGGGTGGAGGGAGCCTTCCTGCCAAACTTAGAGACAGATGAGGGTGTATCACGTTGAGCAAAAGAAGACTCTCACACCACGCCTGTGTGCAGCGAGTATCCTGAGGATCCTCCACCCTGAGGCCTGTGGCTCCTGAGGCCCCTGTCCTGTAACATGAAGATCTTATCCCTTCAGCCAGAGGAGGGGCTGTCATGGGTCCCTGGTGACTAGACATGTACACCGGTATCTCTAGACGAAGTATGTTTCTGCAAAGCCCAATTTCCCTAAGTTCTTTTAAAAATATTTTATTGATTTTTTTTTTTTACAGAGGGTCAGAAAGTTACAAATATTGATGAGAGATAAACATCGATCAGCTGCCTCCTGCACACCCCCCAGTGGGGATGTGCCTGCAACCAAGGTACATGCCCTTGACCAGAATTGAACCTGGGACCTTTCAGTCCGCAGGCCGACGCTCTATCCACTGAGCCAAACCGGTTTCGGCGAGTTTCCCTAAGTTCTGAGCTAGCGTGCAGGGACCCCGGTTTGTACATAAGCATGAGGCTGGAAAGGGGTAACACCATGGACAGCACCCAAGATAGCTTACCCCAAGTCTGTGTGTAAGCAGACCACCCCTAGGAAGAAGAGACCTCACCCATACAGGTGGGAGATGCCTGCATATGTGTCCACGTTGTATTCTTTTGGTTGAAAATTTGACAGCAACTCAATTAAAACTAACATAAGAGGCATTTTGGGGCTCCAACCTGGGAGTGTGCAGGAGGTGGCCAATCGATGACACTCTCTCATCATTGAAGTTTCTCTCTCTCTTTCCCTCTCCCTCTCCCTTCCTCTCTCTGAACTTAATAAAAACATTAAAAAATAACAATTTTGTGGGGGAAAAAACCCTCTTCCTATGAAATGCAAGGGGTTCTTAGGTTACACATGTCCGTTGTGAGGTGCCCCTTGACCTCTGCCCTTCATTAGCATCCAGCATCCTGGGGGTGTCTTCTCCCTCCCGGCGGCTCGCTGGGCCTGGCGAGGAGCTGGGCACAGTTGGTTGCGCAGAAAAAGCAGCACACGGGAGTGTGGGCCTTTCCCGACCTTCCTGCTAGATGATCAGCCATTGGAGGGTCAGGGCTGCTTACACTTCCTTCTGCCCCCACACACCGAGCACAGGGCTGCTCACGTGAGTGGCTGCTGGGTGACTTAAAATAAACAACGTGTATTAAGTCCCTACATTCTTATGTTCACAACAGCGACCTAAAACTGGACAACGTGATGCTGGATTCCGAGGGCCACATCAAGATCGCCGACTTCGGCATGTGCAAGGAGAACATCTGGGACGGGGTGACCACCAAGACCTTCTGCGGCACTCCGGACTACATCGCCCCCGAGGTGAGCGGGCCCGGCTCCCGCCCGCACTGCTCCCACCCGGTGCTGCCCGGAGCAGCCCCCGGCCCTCCGAGCTGTCAGTCCTTAGAGATCACACATGCAGATTCGCTCGCACACACTCAGAGCGCAGGCCCAGATACACCGGGTTTGGGAGAAAGCTTAATCAAACTCGGCAGAACCATCCACCGCACACCAGCAAAATCCTCCTTCAGGCTCCTGTGGCTCATGGCCATGTGGTAGCTGCCTATTGTGACGTCACAATGTCTGTGAGGCGGGAGAGGTCCCAGGCTGATGTGAGGCAGGAGGCAACAGGTGTGCTGAGCCCGGGAAGACCTGGCCTCATTCCTGAGATGAAGGTACAAATGAAAGGGTAAAGGTCGGATTCCAGTCTCCTCTTCCCCAAGGAGACAGTCAGTTACAGAAAGAGTTTCCCAACACGTCACGGTACAGACATTTGTGCCAGGCGACACTTTTCCTTCCTCTGGTGCCCAGAGAGGTTACTGTACGTACAGTCTGCTCTTGGTCTCCAAGGAACGGAACTGAGGGTGTGGCCAGCATCCTAGGCTTGTCTGTCACTGGACATGGAACTGGTGACTGGAGGCCCCTTGTAACTGATAACGTGGCTCAATATTTAAAATCTGCATTCTCTTTCACCAAAGCAGGTCCTCTCCTAGGAACCTAGTCTACATCACACATGTGCACGTGCGCGCGCACATACACACACACACACACACACACACACACACACACACGCATGCACTCGGGTGAGGAGGTGGCCCCTCTATAGTGCACAAGGGGCAAGCTGCAGGCCTGCCTCTGGCTCCTTTCCTTGGTGAAAGGACTGAGTTGGGTTGTCGTGGGGATCCAGTGGGGGTGACGTGCTTCACAAGTGAGCAGACACTTCAGTGAGGAGTCCCCGCGGAGCTCCCGGTCCCCTGGGGCTAATGCAGGAGCGCATTTCTACCCGCGTGGGAGCTGTGGTGGCAGGCGGCACTGGACCGCTGGACCCAGTGTGTTCAGATGCACTCATTTAACAACACAAGCAATCCCTGAATTCCAGGCCCTCCCAGTAATACAAGCATGTGAGGGCATGAGATGTGAAGGCACACGTTCCTCTCACATCCTCACAAAACCCTGCGGCATGGATACTGTTGTAAGCTTTGGTAGATGAGGAAACAGACTTAAAGAAGGCAAGTGACACACCTGGGAGTAGCAGTCGGGATCCAAAGTCTGGACTGCTTCCCCAGACCTTGACCTTTCACCTTTGCTCTGTCACCTCTGAACCCCTCTGATAGAGTTTTACGCCCTTATCAGAAATGTGGATGGTCACAGGTATTCTGGACACTACTAGGGCTTGGCAATTTGGTAATAAGTATCAAAGCCTGAAACCTGTGTGTAATGTTGGAGCCCTCAAAATCTGCTTCTAGGAATTCATCTTTTTATTTATTTATATTTTAAAGTATCACTTTATCTGTGCACTTGAGAAGCTGTACATAGAAACATATAATGCAGTCTGTTAAACAGGGAGGGACCTTCCGTCGGAGGTCCTATGTGTGGATGCCCAGTCACAGGAGTCTGAACCGCAGCATCGGAGGAAACCTAGCCCATTGGGAACTGATAAGACAGGCTTTGTAGTCAGTCAGTGGGACACTATATAAAGTTAAACCTGAGTACGTTCACATAGAAATATTAACATGGAAATTTTAAGTGAATAAAGTACTTTATTAATATTTCATACATCAAAGTATTTATGTTTATGTGAAACACACAGACATAGAGTTTAATCTGTATTCATAGAAGACAATCTAGAAGGAAATAGACCAAATATCAATCATAAGTTTTTCTCTCCACAAAGGATTATGGGTTATTTTAATGGGATTCTCTTAGCTTATCTATATTTTAAAATATATAGTAAAATATTAATAAATGCTATTACATTTTTTCACTTAAAATTTTTAAATTTTGGTAAATAAAAGCATAAAATTTGCCATCTTAACTATTTCTAAATGTACAGTTTAGTAGTGATTAAGTACATTCACATTGCTGTATAAATGTTATTCCTTTTATAATGAGAAATGCAGTTTTTCTTCTAAAAGTTTACACTCGCTGTATTAAAATTGAAAAGAGCACATAGCAAGGGACTCGAAAGGCCACGTGGCATGCACAGGTGTTCCCCCGCTGCCCGGGACCATCTTCCCGTGGGCAGAAGCAGCTTGCTGACACCAGCTCCCTGCCCACCGACTCAGACGGGGCCTGCACCGGCGAGGGGGACAGTCCGTTTAACCTTTCTCAGTAGGCAGGTCCCCCCCCCGCCCCCCCATGGCCGTCCACTCTCACTGCGAAGGCGCGTGTTCGGTCTCCGGCCGCAGCACCTGCTCCCCCCCTGACGGGCGGCCTTCTGTCTTGCAGATCATTGCGTACCAGCCCTACGGGAAGTCGGTGGACTGGTGGGCATTCGGAGTCCTGCTGTACGAGATGCTGGCCGGGCAGGTAATTGACTTGGAGTGATTTGTAGGAAAAGTCCTCCCGCCACCATCCGTGTGGCTTCCCTACAGGAGTGTCCGCTGGATCCCCGCTCATCAGTCTAAGCCGCTCTGACTTCATGCCTTGGGGCAACTCTAGTCTTGGCCAATTTTCCTCCTCTTCCCGCTGGAAGCCCTGCAGCCTCCCGTGGGCCGGGGCGGGGGCTGCTGGCTCCCGTGGGCCAGGGGGGAGGGCTGCTGGCTCCCGTGGGCCGGGGCGGGGGCTGCTGGCTCCCGTGGGCCGGGGCTGGGCCTGCTGGCTCCCGTGGGCCGGGGCTGGGCCTGCTGGCTCCCGTGGGCCGGGGCGGGGGCTGCTGGCTCCCGTGGGCTGGGGCTGGGCCTGCTGGCTCCCGTGGGCCGGGGCGGGGGGCCGCTGGCTCCCGTGGGCCGGGGCGGGGGGCTCTGGCCCGGGCGGCGCAGGCAGGACTCCGCTCGCCCACCTGTCCTCTGTCCCACAGGCACCCTTCGAAGGGGAGGACGAGGACGAACTCTTCCAGTCCATCATGGAGCACAACGTGGCTTACCCCAAGTCCATGTCCAAGGAGGCCGTGGCCATCTGCAAAGGGGTGAGTGAGCTCCTCGAAGCCAGGGACTCCACACACAGGTGCCCCTCTGAGGGCGGAGGAGGGAGCCTGGGCTCCACCTCTCACCCCCTGGCCACCCCAAGCCCTGGCCACCTGCCCCCTCCAGAGGCAAGGGCGCTTTTTCTCATTTCCCAAGCATGCCGTCCAGGCCGCCTGGAGCAGCATCCCGCTGCTGGCGGCTCCAGCCTCTGCCCAGCAGCTGCCTGGTGTGGAATGAATGGGCAGGGAGCCCAGAGGCTGGAACCGGGAAGGTGCGAGGTCCGCAGCACGGACCCGGCAGCCCTGGCGATGAGTGTGGCTAACACTAAGCGTGCGTGGCTTTGTTTGGAGAAAATGTCGGGGTGCGCTGGTCAACGCTGGAAGCTTTTTGGACCCGTGTGTCTCAATCACTTTTGTTTCATCTCTTTAAAAAAACAAAGAAAAAACCCCAAGGATATTTTTTTCAATGATTTTTAGAGAGAGTGAAAAGGAGGGAAGAGATTAGGAAGGAGGGAGGAAGGGAGGAAGACAGAGATTGATGTGAGAGATGCATCAACGGGTTCCCTCCTGCACCCACTCCGACTGGGGCTGGGATCGAACCTGTAACCGAGGTACGTGCCCTTGATCAGGAATCGAACCCATGACCCTTCAGTTTGAGGGCTACGCTCTGAGCGACCGGCCAGGGGCTGAGCGACCGGCCAAGGCTGCATTTTGATGCCCTCTTGTCGTTGTTTGTTAAAAAGCACCACTCCTCGCGCCTGCCCTGTGCACGTGCCGAAGTGCAAGGGGAGACAGTGCTGAGCTCCTCTGGTTGGCGCAGGAGGAAGTCTGTCCGGTTTAGCCTCAGAGCAGCTATTCATCCGCTCCCTGCAGCGCTGCCGGGCGGAACATAGAGGTGTGAGAAATAATTTAACAGGAGGCCCCTGTGGAGGCTGGGGGGTGTGAGCCGGAGAGGAGCTGGCCGGCTTGGACTGCTTAATGAGCTTCCAGGAAGTAATTACTTGAAACGTGGGCCCATTTGACGAGCATTTCCTTCTGCTGTGCCGCTTTCACGAGGCTCACTGAGAAACACAGCGCTGTCTGCGTGTGGCCTCCTCGTGGTGGGCGGGGAGGGGAAGAGAACGGAACTGCTCTCATCACTGCAGCGGTGATTGCGTAGATCTGATTCTGGAACCCACGTTCATCCTGGTGACCTTTCTAGCCTGAACCCGGGCCTCGGTTCACCACAGGGGTCTCGCTCCGGACAAGCAGCCCCAGGCACTATTGTCGGGCCTCCTGGCATAAAGCCCTGGGCCAGAGAAGTTTTGCTGGGATGAAAAGCCAACAATAAAAATTAGAGTTGGGCCCTGGGTGGTGTTCTCAGTGGTTAGAGCGTCAGCCCACCAAGGGCACGTACCTCCATCCCCACCCTGGCCGGGCGCGTGCGGAGGCAACCAGTCCATGTGTCTCTCTCACATGAATGTTTCTCTCTCTCTTTCTCTCCCTCTCCCTCTTTCTCACCCCCTCTCCTTTCACTCTCTCTAAAAAAATCAATGGAAAAAATATCCTGGTGAAGATTAACAATAACAGCAACAAGAAATTAGTTGGGGTGATTCCTTTTTTAAGTCTTTTTTCCCCAGTTACAGTGTCCGTGGATATCACTCTGTTCGTGCCGGCTGGGGCTCTGTGGGTCCTTCCTCCCCTCACTCCTCAGCGGAGTGCTCTGTGCCGCAGGCGGCTCCCCTGGGGTCACTAATCCACCTTCCTCTTTCTCCCGAAGCTGATGACCAAGCACCCGGGCAAACGCCTGGGCTGCGGGCCCGAAGGCGAGCGGGACATCAAGGAGCACGCCTTCTTCCGGTACATTGACTGGGAGAAGCTTGAACGCAAAGAGATCCAGCCCCCGTATAAGCCAAAAGCCGTAAGTAGCCGATGCCTCTGGCTGCTGGCCGCAGGGACACCCACGCTCTCTCCCCGCCCTGTGCGCCCCTGCTCCCAGAGGGCCGTGGGCCGCTACGTTTCCGTACGAAGCCTCAGGCAGGAGATGGACTCCGTCCACGCAGCCTGGCCTCTATAAAGGGGGGAGCGGTGGCTACTGAGGCTGTTTCATCCGTCCGGTGCTGACCGGCCCTCTGGCAGCGTGCCGGGAGCGGGCTTTGGCGAGCAGGCTTAGCCCTCCCGCAGGTGCGGTCCAGAACCCAGCTCCCCGCTCGCTCTTCCCCCGTTTGCCGGCGTTGTCTTCATGCTGCCACGGAAAAGGTCACGGTGTGTCTCCGCAGTGTGTAAACTTATTCTGAAACCCGCGCCGTCTCTGTCAGTAAACACGGGGCTCCCCAAAGGGGAGGAATGAGACAGGCGGACCGCTCAGACGCCAGAGCTGTGTGGCAGGAGGATGAAGGCCGCTCTCCCCTGCACATGCAGGGGCTCCGTCCCCACAGGCCCGCGGCTGCTGGCCAGTGCCGGGTGAGCCGGATCGGAGGCTCCGCTGGGGGTGTCCCTTGTTAGGCTGAGGGGCGAGGAGACCCGGGCGTTCCCGGGGGCTGTAGAACTGCCGCCTGAGGCCGAGAGTGAATGTAAACGTTGTCATAGAAACTGACGGGGCCAGGGACTCGGGTGTGAAGATGATGACATGGGAATGGGGCACATTTCATTAATTTTTGGGGCCACTCACTATGTGCCAGGCGTCATGGTAGGCACTTCACATGCAGCATCTAAGTCCTCGCAATGACCTGCTCCTCCATGTAACGGCAGAGGAAGCGGAGGCTGCGAGGCCCCTCAGCCGGCTCCACAGAGCCAGGCTCCAGTCTGGCCTGGCGGAGGCACAGGGTGCCAGGGGCAGAGGGCAGGTGGTTTGACAAAGTCTCCCAGTGACCTCTCATTGCCCCAGTCCTCACGTCCCAGTGATTAGGAGACAGCAGCCCTGGTGAGTCCCGCTTCCCTCTGGACACCACCTGGTGCTCAGAGGCAGGCCCCGCAGGCAGCCGGTCCCGCTGGACCTGATGGCTGCAGACTTCTCTGTGGATCTCCCATCAGCCCCCAGGACTGCCTCCCTGGGTCCCGGCGTCACCCAGGGCCTCTGTCTCTGCAGAGCGTCCTCCAGACACTTGCAGATACTGGACTTATGCTCCCGAATCTTGAGGTTTTCAGGCTGAGCCCCCCTCCTCCCGAGACACACACACACACGCACACATACACACACACTCACACATACATGTTCCTGCAAGTCCCCCCTCCTCCCAAGACACACACACACACACACACACACACACACACACTCTAATACATACATGTATCTGCAAGCATGTCCCATATGACATCACCTCCAAGTGCCTGTTGTCCTCTGGGTAATCAATACGCCTCTAAGACACACAGGACTGAGCTCAGTATTCCTGACAGTGTCTGGCTCTCCGCGGTACAGCGGGCCCAGCACTCTTGGTGACTCCAGCGATAGTGGGCGTGGATGGTGAGCGCCCCTCGGCCTCTGTAGCACAGCGAGGGCCGTCTGTGCACAAAGCGCTCAGTGTGCGCCTGCACAGGGCAGCGGGTAATGAGTGTCAGTGTCTCCGGCGCAGCCTCTCTGAGGGTGCAGCGTTGTGTCCTGCTGATGCGATTCCTCCGAGTGTCCGTGTGTCCACTTGTGGCCCGAGAGGGGCCTGCAGGTCACAGGCTGCAGCGTGGCCGTTGTCACAGCATTTGGGAAGAGGTCAAAGGGCGGCCTGGAAGAGAAGAAAGGGTGTTGAGGAAACTGGAGGTGGGCACACATCACTGGAGTTTTGTGGGGACGTTCGTGACGTCTCAGGCCGGGGACCTCCTCCGTGGGCCAGAGGAAGAGTGCAGTCGCTCTCTTCCCCCGGCTCTGAACCCAGCATCGATGGGGTTCAGGCTTTGGTTGTAGGGCAGTGGTTTTCCCTGTGGCCTCCCAACCAGCCGCGCGGGGTCAGCACCACCGGGAGGTCAGGGCCTGTGAGCGGGGCCCCTGGAAGCTGCTGCCTTCAGCTGTGACTGCCGTGCAGAGGGAGAGCCGAGGCCGGAGCCAGCAGAGGCCAGGAGTGTGGCCGGAGGGAATCTGTCAGAGGAGGACCTGCTTCCCGCCCCGTCTGGGTCACAGCTCAGCCGCCTCCGAGGCAGGCGGGCAATGGGAGCGGGGTCAGGGGAGGGGCCCGAGGCCGACCGCAGAGCGCCAGCTTCCAGAAAGGCTCCCGGTGTTCCTTCCCCGTGGCCAGTGGAAGGCCTGGCGGCCACCACCAGCTACTGAAGTCTTTCCCGTTAGCCTGGCAGCAGCGGCTGCCTGTGCCTGGCCTGAGGTTTCCTGTGCGGGGAGGCCATCTCGTCAGCTTTTTTTATGTGAAATCTCACTTTTTTATATATATATATATATATATATCTTTGCAACAGATTCTATTTTTTGTTTTTATAAAACATATTTTATTGATTTCAGAGAGGAAAGGAGAGAGTAAGATAGAAACATCAATGATGAGAGAGAGTCATCGATCAGCTGCCTCCTGCACACCCCACACTGGGGATCGAGCCCGCAACTGGGGCATGTGCTGTAACCGGGAATCAAACCGTGACCTCCTGGTGCATCGATGCTCAACCACCGAGCCATGCCAGCTGAGCAACAAATTTTAAAAATTAAACACAATTTAGCCAAATAGAATACATCCATAAGCTGCCCGGGGCTGCGGATTATGAGTGTGCGGCCTCTGGGTGGTGATTGCTCAGTCGCCGACATTTAGTCCGTTCCCGTTGGTTCTGGTTATTCCCACCGAGTCCACTCTCACTGGCCCACTATTTTGACGATTCCCGCTACGCAATAATGACTACAGAAGGTCAGCCCAGTGTCTGGCCCACAGAAGGTGCTGGGAAAGGGTAAAGCTCCTGTTCCTGTGGGGAGTGAAAAAGGGTGCAGTCGTCAGTGATGGTCATCGGGATCCCTCGGCGGCTGCGCCGTTGACGCGGGCTTCGCTGGCCAGTGCCTTCCGTTCCCTGGCGTGGGCCCAGCAGGGACTGTCACGTACAGGGACTGGACGGGGCTCTACACTTTGGGACGTCTGCCTCGGCCCTCAGAGGGAGCGGGCACTGGCCTCGATCCTTGACTGAATCAGAGACGATGATCACGAATACACCCACGCATTTGACGCAGCTGAGCACGTGCCTTTCATGTCTGCGTGCTAGCCCGGACCCCCTTTAGGGATCTCACATCTCCCCTCCCCACACGTTCCTGGGCTCAGGGCGAGCGCCGTGCGCCTCGTGGGGACTGAGACGTGTGCAGTCTGTCTGTGGCTGATCCTGACTTGCCACCGTAAGAGTGGGGGAGGGAAGCGGTGGGCAGTGGCAGGAGTGCATTCGGACGCGGTGGAGGCTGTGGACAGTGCGGCCGTGGGGTGAGTTACGGCGGCCTCAGGGTGCTCCCAGGGCCGCCTCTGGTGGCCGGGGCTGTCCGTGCTGCCTTTGGCCCGGAGTACGCTGGCTTCGGTGTCGATCGGGGTGCAGAGTAAGGGGATGTGCATTGATGTGGCTCTGGGTTCAAGCCCCTCCCGAGCTCTCCGCCGCCCAGAACAGCATCCGGGCTCTGAGCAGAGGGGGCTTTGGGGGCTCAGAGGTCCAGCCGTGGCCCTCTCCCAAGGGAAGCGCGTTTCTGAGCTTCTTGCCTGCTTGTCTTTCCTTCTGGCTTTGTCCACCCGAGTCCCGGGTGCCAGCCTCCACCAGTGCCCCCCGGCCCGCCCCTTCCCCTCAGAGAGTGAGCAGAGCGCCCCCTCTCGGAGGCCCCGTGGTCCTGAGTGGGGACCCTGTGCCAGTGTCCCAGCAAACTCATGTGTTTGCTGATTCAGTGTCACATGTGCCTTTCTGATGAGAGTAGAGGATGGGACGGTCCTCACGGTCGCACGGCAGTGCTTAGCATGAGGCTGAGGCTTACAGGTGCTTGGAGTGTAACCGAGTGAGCGCTTGGCTCTGGGAGGCGACACTGCAGTCACTCTGCTGAGGGGTTGGAGGGGGACTGGGGGGGGGGAAGGGGCTGGAGGAGGGAGGGAGCTGGAGGGGGGCTTGAGGAGGTAGGGTGCTGGAGGAGGGAGGAAGCTGGAGGGGGGCTTGAGGGGGGAGGGGAGAGGGGAGGTAGGGGTTGGAGGGGGGCTGGAGGGGGGCTGGGGGCTGGAGGGGGACTAGAGGGGGCTGGAGGGGAGCCGGAGGGGGCTGGGGGGCTGGATGGGGGCTGGAGGGGGCTGAGGGGCTGGAGGGGGGAGGGGGCTGAAGGGGGAGGGGGCTGGAGGGGGGAAGAGGCTGGAGGGGGGCTGGGGAATTGGAGGGGTGGCAGAGGGGTTGGTAGTAATGCTGTGTTTTCTCCCGCTCAGCAGGGTGTCCCGCGTTACATGGCTGCAGGACAGCCTCTGCCCCATTCATCCAGGCTGAGTGTGGGTGCTGGCATGTGGGGGTGGCGGAGTGCACGGGGGAGTGCTGTGGGGGACCGCAGGGCGCAGTCGTGGACAGGCTGTGCCCCTGCTCTCTGTCGCTGCCCAGGCCGGTGCCGCAGGGGCCAGGACGTGGCCTAGCGGAGCCTCGTGAACTGCACTCACGGTCCCTGGTCCCTGGGTCTGATTAGCACGGGATTCCGCGGTCCAGCCTGGCTCCGCAGGCTGACCAGCTGACGGGATGAGTGATTTAGGACCAGAATCTGCCCGCTCCCTACACGCTCAGAAGTGCAGCACCTCTCAGGAACTGGGATTAAAGGAATTCTCTCGGCACCTCCGCTGTCACACAGAACGCATTCCCGCTGCGCCAGGCACTGCTCCCAGGGCTCCCAGTGCTCCCAGTGCTCCGAGTGCTCCCGGTTCCTTCCCGCAGCCACTCAGGAGGCGGGGTGGGCTCTGCACACCGGGGGTGGGGGGTGGGAGGTGGGGGATGGGGGGCGTGGAGCTAGGAAGGCAGCACTGCCGCTTGGCACATCGGCAGCGCCGGGAACTCCTGGGGTCCGCCGCCAGGAGAGCGGGTCTCCATCCAATGGCGCCCGCCGCGCAGAGGAAAAGACCAAGTGTTCCTTCAATTCAAATGATTTCGCATCTATTTTAAAATATTGCCACGGGTAAGTGGCACAGTCACACCTTTTGTAATTCACCGGAGGGCCTTTACAAGATGCAAATCGACTTGCTCCTTGCAGCTTTGACTCTGAGGCTGGCAGCCAGGATGCATGACTGCGGGTGGAGCCAGGCGTGTGGCCTCCGGAATGCGGCACCCCGGCCAGGCGCGGTGTGTGTGTGTGTGTGTGTGTGTGTGCAGAGAGCGGATTCCGAGTACCGGCTGGTGCTTCAGTGACTAACAAGTAGCCAGAGTCGTTCCGGACAGAAAGCCTGGAGTCGCTGCTGTCTCTCCCGCCCACTCGCCCACGGAGCCCGATGGGAAAGCCGCACGCCAGGCTCCCGGGATGGTTTGATGGGCAGGTTTCCAGGCCAGTAAGCTCCCATCACTTGTCAGGTGCATGACCTTGAACTGTCCCCTGGCACAGAAGCCATCAGCCTGAATTGGACAGTAGCTGGACGGTCACGTGCTGGGGGAGCATGGGACTCTGAGGGGAGTCTGGACAAACACTGGAACACCGAGGCGGCGGGAGCTGAAAGCTGCCCGAGAGGTGGGGGCCACTCTTCCCAGGAGTCGCCCTCCCAAGTGCGTGCCCTCGCGGGCGGTGAGGCACCTGCCCCTGGAGGGGGGGAGGAAGGAAAGGCGGTAAGAGTGACTGGGAGCACTCAGCACAGGGCCGGGACTTACACAGGGAACAGCAGAACCAGGCAAGAAAACGGGTGCTCCGTTCATGTTATTAATAACTCTACTTACTGCAAAAACAATAACGTGGGTCAGCCAGGCTCTGTGAAATGATTCCACTTCACTAGAGCACAGAGCTGTCAGCAGCCAGCAGCCACTAGAGACCCTACCTGTGCATGAATTTCGTGCACTGGGCCTCTAGTAAAAGATGAAGGAGAAAATGAACCAATCTGGAAGTCTCCCAGTCACACACACGTTTGTGTACATAATTTACAGAAAGGGAACACATTGTATGCACTGTGAGTAGTTAGTTATATGGAGCGATTCCATTTAATATTCTTCTATCTTCTTCTAATGTTTAAAAGGGTTTTGCATGGTCATGCATCAAATAGACATGTCATTATCTATTTAAGCTTATTCCCTATCAGTCGATAGTTGATTTCCAATCTTCTCCCCTTTCTAACAGTTACTTGGTGAGGCGTCCTTTGATGGGTAAGCCCAGGAGTCCAGGAGGGTCCAGGAAAGGCCTCCTGGAGGAAGCGCCCCCTGCTGGAGGCAGCTAGGTTGCCTAGGAGGCAGCTGGGGTCGGAGGGCCTGCTCCTGGGAGGAGACAGCCCGGCAAAGGCTTGGAGGGAGAGGGTGTGTGAGGGAGGGCTCCTGGCGCTGGCAGTTCCTTACAGCTGAGGAGGGTGTGCGGGACACACACACACACACACACACACACACACACACACACACACACGGATGGCCAGGCTAGGTCCTGAGCATCCCGGCCGCCCCCCTCAGGAGTGTGGGCCTCGGGCAGCGGCAGTTCCCGCTGATGGAAGCGGTGACATATCCAGGCTGGAGTCTGAAAGATCCCGCGGCTGCTGGGCCTTTGCCAACTCCTCATTTGACAGCTAGACGCAGAGCTGTTATTAACACAATGAAACAGAAATTAGAGAGAATCGGAGAAGAAGAAAAATGGTCACGTGGAGCAGCTCACAGACAAATGTTTCAAGCTGTCTAGGTTCTCAAACTCAGGGCGGCACGATCGAACAAGTCGCAACCTCGCGTCCTCTCCCCCCGAGGAGCGCCATCTGTTTACGTAACCCGCTCTGGCCCCATCGCTGCTCAGGAGCCCCCGGGGCTGCATCTGGGGTTTCTTGGGGAGCGAAGCAGGGATGGAGTACCTGCCAGGAGCAGGAAGCAGGTGTGTCCACTCTGCCCTTGTGCTTGGACCCAGCAGGCAGAGCGACCGACCAGCTGTGCCTCCGGAGGGCGCGGTCTCCTTAGGAGCTGCTGAGGCTAACAGGCAGTGACAGCTCCATTTCAAACCACAGCAGCACCGGGGGCTGTGACCTGCCAGCCCTGAGCTGTGTGTCAGCAGGGACATCACGCACCCTGTATGGTGCCCCGGCCTGCCCGGTCCTTGCCTCTTCCCTGCTGCCTCCCTGAAAGGATGCCATTGCCCTCGGAGGCCGCGGGCGGCGATGGCGAGGCGGCCGTCCAGCTGCCAGGAGCTGTTTCCTGTTTCCCATAACACCCTCTGAGGGACCCAGCAAAGCAGCAGCCTTCTGCTTTCGATGGGAAATGGATGGTTTTTAAAGAAAAATGGCCCCTGAAGACTCTGTGTCTCAGTGAACATGCTTCCTAGGCTGGTGTGGGTCCCCACGCCCAGGCCAAGAGAAACACTGCAGGTCTGTCTGCCTTTTAACTTGCCATCTCTGCCCCTGATCCCTGTGGGCACCTCATCCCCTCTGCCCCTCCCTCCCCACCACTCTCGCCACCACCTCTCTCCTGGGACAATGCCACCGTTCCTGCCTCCGCGCCTCTGCCATCAGTCCCGTTCCTGCTCCCTGTAGCCCCGACAGCAGCGGGGTCTCCGCTCGCTGTCACATCTCCACGGGACTCAGACTTCACCTTAATGCAACTCAAGCTCGCTCTCCCCCCAGCTATGCTCTGCCCCTCGTGTGCCCCACTCACTGAGGAGCTCTGACAAAGAGTCTTGGGGTCACTGACCAGTCCTCTCTCCCTCTCACCCACATCCAACCCATCAGCAGACATTGTGAACTCCAAGTTCAGAGCAGGTCCCCAAACCTCATGCACCTCCTGGCGCCCCACGACCACCCGCCTCAGCTGCCGCGTCTCCTGTCCGCATCGCTGCAGCAGCTCCTCACGGCCTCACTGTCCCCCCACCCTCCCCGCAGGCAGCGCTCAGGGGCCTCCAGGGCGTGAAACCCTCTGTCCTCGTGGCCAGCGAGGTCCGGGGCCTGGCTCCTGGAGCCCTCTCCGAGCCCTCCCTGGGCCCTGGCCTGGCCCGCTGGCCTCCCTGCTGTGTGGTGGCTCTGCCGTGGGAACGCCTGCCTCCGGGCCTTTGCACCTGCAGTTCCTTCTGTCTGGAATGCTTTTCCTCCCCACGTCCAGGGAACCCTCCCTCCAGTCACTGATGCCCGTGCTCAGCTCAGGTCCTCAGGGCTGACCGCCTTGTCGAAATGGCATTGTCTTCCCTCTTCATCTCGGATCTGGCTTTAGTTTTTTTAGTATCACTTACCTCTTTCTAGCATTAAAGCACTTATTTACAATCATCTACATCTATTGGTTGCCTTCCTCCCTCCCCCTCCTCCCCTGTAGTAGAATATAAGGCCCACAAGGTAGGGATTTTGTATAGTTTATGATCAGTACATAGTAGATGCTCAGTAAATATTTCTTGGCTGAGAAAATGGAAAAAGAGAGAATCTGGACAGGAGTCCTGCCCACGCTGCTCTGACCCCGAGGGCCCATCTCTGTGTTGGCGTTTCCCCCACCGGCCAGCGCACCATCCCTTAGATCTCCTGCTATGGTGGGGGCGGCGGGGTCACTTCTCACTTTCTGAGGACTGAAGCCACGATACGGAGAGCGGGACAGTGAGCTCGGGATAACACCCTCTCAGGCGGGGTGACGACCTTTCCCTCCGTCCTCACAACCTCCGTCCCGGAGGCGCCCGTGCAGCGCGTGTCTCCCCGGAGGGGCTGCAGTGGGGACAGAAGACGAGAGCTCACAGCGCTTACGGCGCGGGGGGCACGCGCATTGTCTCCCGTCGCCGCGCTCACACCCTGTGAGCGGAATGAGGTGGGCTGGTTCCCTTTAAAGAACACGCCTGGAGTTGCACAGCTAGTGGCTGGTACCTGGATTCGCACCCATGTCTGCATGGCCGCCTCCTTCCCAAACCCCACGGAGCCTTGCCGAGCTCAGTCCCTGCACACGCACAGGTACCTCTGCTCTGACTGGAGCGCTTGACAGGAGCTTGCCCTCTGTCCTGCTCAGCTCCCTCCTTTTCCGGGAGGTGGGCAGCTGCGGGCCCCGCCTCCAGCCGCCAGATGCAGGCGCCAGTCAGGGACTCCCTGCTTGGCCTCTCGGAGGTGTTTCTGCCACAGCAATGCCCTTTGTTGTCCTTCCTCTCGTCCCCCAGCCTGCCTGGTGTTCTCCCTCCTGGTTCCGCTCCACCTCCCTGCGTTAGGGGCAGTTTTCTCAGGGATCCGTGCGAACCAGGTACCTAACCTGGGCGGCGGCGATGTGTGCGAAAGGCAGTGTGAGCACAGCACCCGCAGTGCCAGGGCCCGGCCTGGAGACTGCTCCTGTTTCTTCCTCCGCACCCTCCCTTTTCTCTCTCTGAAAACTTCTCTCCAGGACCTCCCTCCTGCCCCCAGCACCTGTACCTCCACCCCTCATCTCCCAGAGCCTCCCTGCCCACCGAGGCACCGCGTCCCCAACAGAAATGTCCTCCTTCTGCCCCTCCCGTCCTCTCTCATTCAAACCAGAGACCTGGTTTGACTTCTCCTCCCTCCTCCCCACCCCACCACTCGGCAACGTGCCAGCCTGTCAGCCGTTCCTGTAAAATGGAGCCGAAGGTGGGCTCTGAGGCAGGCAGACCAGGCCCATGGCAGCTCTGCTCCGCACCGCGGTGTGCCTGGCCTCCATGGCTCCTCTGGCCCAAAGCAGGACACCCAACCCGCCTCGTAGCGTCACTGGGAGGTTAATAAGATCCTGCATGTAAAGAGGGTTCTAGGTCTGGCACAGAGTGCAGGCATAGCGGATGTTAGCTGTCATAATTCAACTGCCACCGCTGTGTTCCCAGGTTGGGGCTACATGACTTGAGCCAGCGTGCAAATGGGCTTGACTGCTGAACAAACATCAGATTTAGTGACTTCTCCCTTCTCATTGGGGGGGGACTAGCATGTGTTATACCACATGCACACACACGTGCTATAACTGCCTCGGACCGGGACCTTTGCACATAGAAGGACCGCGGGGTGGGTGAGAAAAGGCGATGGTTTTCTCTCTAGAGTAGGGGTGTCGAACTCAATTAGAGAAGGGGCCAAAATCTAAAATCCATCCTAAATCGCGGGCCGAATGGTTTACTGAACAGTCATAAACTGACAATGTCATAAACTGACAGCGGAGTGCAGTGATGACAGCGCGGTGCGGGCCACATTGCAAGGCCTGGCGGGCTGGATTTGGCCCGCGGGCCTTGTGTTTGACACATGTGCTCTAGAGTCTCACCAAGCTCTGGTTTGTATCCCCCCTCCCCCCCCCCACACACACACCCTCCCTTCCGACGGAGAGAGATGGCTACTACTCCTGGCACCGGACCAGGGCCCCGTGGGGGCAAGGCTGTAGGCACCACACCCAGGGGTGGGATTGGTCTCTGTTGGCTGGAGCTGGTAAACTCCGGTACCTGCTGGGCTAGGGGATGTCCGTTGTCCCTGATTGAGAGCCTTCGGACCGCACTCTGAGGGACCTGCTGCGAATTACCGACATCTCCCGGTGACATATGAGCCGGCCATTTGCAGCCTTTGCCACATGAAACATCTCCGGTGCCTTAATTCATCTCTTTCCATAGATGAGCCTGGCTGGCTGGGGGGAGGGGGGGTTGTGGTGAGAAACATGGCTCATGCCTGCAGCCCCGCCATCTCACGCTTCTGCCACAAGCTCCTGACTGCCCGGAGGACTCCGCGGCAGCTCACCAGCTACAGAAACTGAAGGTCAGGAGCCCAAGGGCATTCCTGAAGGTCATGAGATTTCTGCATTTTCTGTTGCTCTCGTTTCTGGTCATTGAGACGGCCTCTGTGAGGTGGTGACGGGAAGGGACGGAGAGACCCACATCCGGTTTTGTTTTCCTGCTTTGTGTTGTTTCACCCACCACAAGTTCTTTTCTTCCCCTCATAGTGCGGGCGCAATGCTGAGAACTTCGACCGATTTTTCACCCGCCATCCACCCGTCCTCACACCTCCCGACCAGGAAGTCATCAGGAATATTGACCAGTCAGAATTCGAAGGATTTTCCTTTGTTAACTCTGAATTTTTAAAAGCTGAAGTCAAGAGCTAAGTAGATGTGTAGACCTCCGTCCTTCGTTTCTGTCGTTCGAGCTCGACGGCCATCATGGTGACATACTTTTCATTGCCACGTCGCATCCATGTTTATTTGCTGATGAGACTGACCATGTCCTGGAACCCAAATGTCCTCAGCGGTTTGCAGCGTCTCTAAGAGGCGGGATTATGCAGATGCCTGTCCAAAAGGCTGCATAATTAGCTCATTGCCAAGTCCTCTCCCCGCGGTCCTCCTGCATGCTGGCCAGGCAGACCCAGTGGGGACAGAAATGCCTGCTTTCTTCTCCTTTCTCCTGCATGGCCACTTTTACACCGTCTGCCCCTCCACCACCCCGTCTCGATTCTTCCGCCCAGGGCGTGGATGGCCGCGGCCCCCCGCTTCGCACTGGAGCCTGGCTGGTGTCCAAGGATCTGGTTGCTTGGCCTCAGAGGCAATTTCTCTGTTCTTTCTGCCTCGGAGGCACCACGTGCTCTGAAAAGAACATGCTACAAATAAATTTTTTTTAAACTCAAAGTAAAGAAGATTGTCTAAGTCCTTCTAAGTCCTTTGTAAAACTGCCTTTACAAAGTTTCTGCCTAAAAGCACCTCAAGGGGTCAAAAGGCAACCAGCTTGGGTGCTACCTCAGTGCTGTCACCTCTGGCCCGATGCGCCCCTGCTCACCTCACCCCCAAACTGCTCGGAAAAGGCATTTGCCGTTTCCTGAGAGACATGGTCACTCTCGCACGGTCCCAGGACCGGGATTCACATCACATTTCAAACTTTATTTGCTTTGGGGCTTTATTTCTGTTGTTGTTCAAATGCAAAACAAACAAACAAACAAAAAACCAACTCATTTTGTTACTACATGGTTCGAAAAATGTGTCCAAACGTTCCTGACCACGTGGCCAGCCTGGATCTACAGAGGAGGCTGCTCCAGGCCCGCAGGCGCCTGGGCCGCGGACGGGGCTGGGTAGCTGGCTAAGTGCCTGGAGAGAGACGCCATTTCCCGAGGTGGTTTCACAAGATGTCTGTGGAATGTCCATTTGTATCTGGATGTGTCATGTGCCATTTTCCTTTCCTAGCATTGAGATGCGATAGTAAAAACAGGAGCCGAGTGCTGTTTCACGGAGAACGGCCTTGAAAAATGTGGACCCAGACTGCAGAGTGGGCCTCCGAGGCTTCGGGACGGAGGAGCTGAACCCAGAGCTTAACCTCAGGCCCGCGCTCAGCCAGGCAGAGGCCCAGGCTGTGGCCGGCCAGGCCCCTGGTGCCTGTGGTGGGGTGGGGAGAGCTGACCAGGGCCCTCGAATGATATCAGAGCACACAGCCCACATCAGGGGCCAGCGAGGAGCATGGCCCACACTCTTTACTTTCTCACCAAAATCGCTGCTCCTCCCAGCTCGGACTAAAGGTCCTCTGTAGCCAGCAGCCTTGTGAGGCCCCGGAAGCCCGAGGAAAGCCCGTGGCAGGAGAAACCCCATTTCTGTCTAACCGATGAGGACAGCAGTGGTTCCCACCCCCTGCCTCCACTGTTCTCAGGCCCAAAGAGATTCTCATCCCCAGTTGGGTGATTCCGGAAGCTCCAGGGCTTCTGAGAGACCGTCCAGGGAACTTGGCAAAATCCTCGAAGACTTCTCATCTTTAGGAAAACCTGCCCCTCATCCCTCTGCCTCTCGCTGCTGCTCGCAGCCGGCTGTGGGCCGCCCGGCGGCTGCCTGCGGTAGCAATCTAGACCTCGGGGAAAGCAAACTTGAGTTTCAGAGGGATCTTTGGGAGGCGAGGGGAGGGAAATTGGGGCAGAACCCCTCACGTAGCCGCTGGGGAAACCATCTGCAGGGAGGACGTGACTTGCCCAAGGTCAGCCAACTGGGACGCACACCGGCTCCTGGCACTCGGCACCAGACGCGTTCTGCTCTGTAACTGGCATCGGAGCAGCGCCCACCAGCAGGCAGGTCAGCTGAGGTCCGACCTGTCCTTTCCTGGATATGCTCTCAGGAAGGAAAACACCATGAGAAACACGGCGTGGCTGACAAATGACCCAAGACACTTCAGAGACTACTGTAGCGGGTGGGTGGGTGGGTAGATGATAGATAGATAGGAAGAATAGACTGTATATGTACACTGTGCTCAACGTTTCCCAAATTGCTGCCATTATTTTCCAGAAGCTTGATAGCTTGCAGATATATGACCGCATGCCCAAGCTTCCGTTGCCCTAGGCCTGGCCAAGGCCGGCAGGAGCCTGTGGGAGCCGAGTCCTGAGTCAGAGCCCGCGGTTCCCTCTCCCATCAGCACTTCCGTGCACCGGAGACCGGGTGGCCAGCCTGCCATGCACGGCGTCTCCGGGGACACGTTGCACATTCATCCGGGAAGAAAGCCATTCTTTCATTTTTCCTGTTGTGCGTGTATTCCGCCCTCCGTGCAGTCACCAGCATCGTTCATTGAGCACAAGGCTTACGCTGGGTGGCATGAGCACCGTGGGGAAGCATAGGGTGCCGTCCAGAGGGCAGTCTTGACGCAGCCATGGAAAGCACGCTGAGAGCAGAGGGTAGCAGTCTCTGGGTTGGTCGGGGAAGTTCTGGGAAGAAAGACCGAGTCCTCAAGAGGCTTTGGTCGGGCCTTTTCTGTAGGACGCGGTTGGAGCGGAAGGAGAGGTGCAGCTGCGCCCCCGGGAGCGGGTTTCTGGGCCAGTCCTCAAGAGTGCGGGCGGGAAGGGAGGCAGGGCGGCTGGGCGGGTTTCCTTCTAGAAGCCAGCAGCACTGTGCCTGTGCTCAAACAGATGTGGGTCGCGGGACTTGAGCAGACAGACACCATGTGGAGCGAGGGCCTGGATCTGTACTCAGTTCTGAGGCCCTGAGCCCCAAGTCTCACTCAGAGTCCCTTCCCGGCCCTCAGGGGACGCCGTCCCACAGTACACGGCCCCGCTGCGCAGGCCTGGTACCTCTGACACAGCCCGAGATTTCCCAAAAAAACTAACAGTAGGGAGAATGAAAAACAGCCAGGAAATCCAAAGAAACTGAAACAGGTCAGCCATAGCTAGCTGTCCACTGGGATCCAAGACCCTCTTCTAAGAAAGAGGCCTGTGATCACGTGACTCGGGACTTTACGGCAGGCCAGTGGGATTCACAGCCTCCTCAGTGAGTGAGATTCTCATGGGGCTTCGAGCCTGTCCACTCGGGAGTTGTCCCAACAGAGAGGACACTCTCCCAGCTTCTAGGCTGAAACCCAGGGTCACTGTGGAGCCCGGCCTTTGGGATGAAGTCCGAAGTGGAAGCCCTGTTCGGGCCACGTGGCTGTTTGGAGCAGCACGAGTCACCAGCTCAAGGAGGAAGGGCTTTCAAAATTGGGCTGGTGGGAAAGGACCCTCTATGGAAGCCGAGGCAGGGAAGGGAGTATGGGGTCAGCGTTACCAGAACAGCCCTGCAAGGAGGCAGCTGCCTGCCCTCTAGCCCCAGCCTTACCCCATATACCCATGGGACCCAGGCCTGAAGGGGTTCACCCGGGTCTCCAAATGGACAGTGAGACACCAATGGCTCAATGGCCCCAATCCCATTGTTTCGCTGTAGAGGGAAGGCTCTAGCTGGGGAGCAACTGTAAGGAGGGAAAAGTGAAGAGGCTCATCCTTAATGGGGCCTTCACTCGTGGATGCATGCATCCCACAAAGAGTGTGGACAGCCTGCTGTGTGCCGAGCCCATTGGTGGCCCTGGGAGCACAATGGTGAGAAACAAGCCAAGGCCCCACCCTCCTGGAGAGAGGCCACAGAAGTCCGTTTCCGATTGCAGCAAGTGCCATGCAGATCATCAGGGCGCCCAGTGTGTGTGTGTGTGGGGGGGGGGCCCAGAGGGGGGTGCACAGCAGGAGTGAAGGAAGAAGTACACTCGAGCTTCTCTCTGAACACAGGCATGACACAGGCAGAGCCCTGGACAGGCAGGCGGGACACAGGCAGGAGGGGCCAGAACAGAGGGTAGAGCGTGGCAGGAGATGCCCATCCAGAGAACAGCTCCATGGGCATCCTCCAACTGTTGCACTCGTGCTGCATGCATTGAAGTGTACCCTGATTTCCTGCTCACTCCTACGGCCACACACATGGCCAGAGGAGATGAGACCTCTGTGGGGATGCTTTTCCCATCTTAGGGGAGTGGCATAAAGGGGAATGTTGGTGAACGGGCCTTTTGCAAAGGGGCATGAGCCCAGGAATGAGAGATCCTTATCAGTCGGTGCCCATTGGAGGCTGCACCTAAAACCTGGATGGTGATTGGTCAACGTTAGCAAGTCAGTCATCTTCACTGACCCTCTCCTCTGCCATGGAGCTTCCGCCACGTGGCATCCTGGTGGTCCTGTGACGAACCAGCTCTCAGGCTCGCTCCCTAGTCAGAGGGGCTGAGACGAGGCCTGACGGAGCAGTGTGGTCAGCAACGTCACTCACCCGCTGGGTGGTCTTGGGCAAGTCACCGCACCTTCCCGTGCCTTGGTTTTCTCACAGGTCACAGCGTGAGGGGGAGACTCCAGCTCCCTCTGCCCGTGGGTAGTGAGGACAGGAAGAGAGGGCGGGCTGACAAAGGCCTGAGCCTGTCTCAGATGTGGGAGTCAGCCTGCACTCCTCCCTGGCGAAACCTGCCCCGAACCGGGGTTCCTGCCTGCTCCCCATCCCAAGCAATGCCAGATTCACTCGAAGAAGAGACTTTTGCTTGTTTTAAGGCTGCCCTGCAGACCTGACGTTAAGCTTTGGGTTTTGTTTCTTATAGTTTGTCACTAGATACAGCTATAGCACCCTGGGAGAGCCCTCTGGTTGCAGGCCCGCCCCTGTGGTGGGGTGGTGGGCTGCTACCCTCTCGGCCTCACCTGGGCTGCCACAGGGAGTGTGGGTGGGGGCGCTCCTTCCTTTCTGAAGCAGTGGCCCCCTTTCCCATGGCGCTCTGCTGTGGGGAGCTGCTTGCTTGTGCAGCGGTCCTCCTTCCTACAGGAAGGTCATCCTGGCCACAGGGGTCACATGGGGTGGTGTGCTATGGGACACTCCACCCAATGACTGACTCTATGACGTCACACATGGCGAGAAGCAGTTCCCAACTCAATTCAGCTCATAGCCCCAAACAGAGCACACCCTGCTCTATGACAGGCCTCAAAGAAATCCAGTGTCTCATTCCCTTAGAAACGCTGCATGCTTTCTCTCCAAAGCCAGCACAGGCCGCGACAGCAAGCTGGGCGGTCGCCCGTGCTCTCTGCGGGGCACCCCACCGGCCCCAGAGGTCGTCAGCTCCCGGTGGCTGGCCATCTCGGTCACGTTGCCCTCTGTGCTGTGTTAACGTGTCTGCTTTCCATTTGGCAGAGAGACAAGCGAGACACCTCCAACTTCGACAAAGAGTTCACCAGACAGCCTGTGGAACTCACGCCCACGGACAAACTCTTCATCATGAACTTGGACCAAAATGAGTTTGCCGGCTTCTCCTATACTAACCCAGAGTTTGTCATTAACGTGTAGGTGAGCGCCCGCTCCTTGCTGAGCGTGGCGGCCGGACTCCAGGCCGAGTGTTTGCATTGATTCGTCTTCCAGACCGTGGTGCTCCTGCCGGTGTCCTGTGTGGAGCTGGCCGGGGGCTTCTCTTTGTATGTGTAGCTTGCTAGTTTGTTTTCTACATTTGAAAAATGTTTAGTTTAGAATAAGTGCTTTATCCAAGTAGAGAGGAACAGTTTTCCAAACTTCCCGAAACTCATCAAATGAACAGACATTGTCAAAACTACTGTCTGATACCAAAATGCTTCAGTATTTGTAATTTTTAAAATCAGAGGCTGGTGTTCCTAGTGGGAGTTTTTACAGCTATTCTGCAGTATCTTCTTTGAATGCTAAGCATGACTGGTGTTTTTAAAAATTGTGAGTAAGCTTCGCAGTTACTGTGAACTGTTGTCTCTTGGAGGAAATTTTTGTTTAAGAATTGACATGATTAAACTGAGTTAATAGATGCAAACTCTCTTGTTACCATGTCTGCTTTGAAATAGACTCCAGTACAGAGGTTGCAAACTGGAGAACCATAGTCTAACGCAGCCAGAACATGAGCTTTGTTCCACATACACAACATTTTATTTAATTGTTGTCATTGTCAACATTTTTTTTTAATGCGATATTTTATTTAAATTTCTGGGCTTTCAGAGTCACTTGAAAAAAATCAGAAGACTGGCAGTACTGGGCCTTGGTTCCCATGTGGAATTAATTTGACAGAAATGTCTCCTTTAAGAACAATGTGTGCACTCAGTTTACCACAGTCTCCACCATGCCCTATTGCCTATACTTTTTACCTACCTACCTGGCTGCTGTAACCGTCTGAGGGTGAGACATTTGAAAGTCACAAGCTTCGTGACCTCATTTTTTTTTCTGTGCCCATAATCACAGTCTCTGCTCAGTCACCCAGTCAATGCGGTTTGTATGTATTAAATCCTCAAGCATGAAGTAGACAATGAAAATGTCATTCTAGCCATGACAAAGTCAGCAAGGAGGCTGCTGGCGACATAGTGACACCACTTTTCTGTGGTCTTCGAGGATGTCATTGTAAAATTACTTACCTTTCACTGCTTCCTCCTAACTTAGCATCTTCAGAAAACAAACAACAACAAAAACCACTGTGGGGCACATGTCCTTTCCTCCTGTCCAGGGAGGTCAGGGAGGAGGCGGCTCTTCCGGATGCTGTTGGCATGGTAAGGAGCCCATCTCCCTGGCAGCAGCGAGCACACCGCTGCATCGTGGTGTCACCTGCCACCTTCCCTGAATGAAGTCATGCTTAGGCTTCTTTCCGAAAGACCAGCAATCCAGCCCGCAGCACAGGTAGCAGAAAAGGACAAACCTGACCCACCACGGACGTTGTGACTCCACAGAGTGTATTCATCTCCTCAGAAGACGCTGGCAGTGGAGCACTGGGGAGACGGCAGATCTGTTGATCCTCGGAATTGTAGAAACTCTGCCAATTAAAATCGAGCAAAGCCAACTTACAGAAGAAACTGTGTTCTGTGCATCACATTTAGGAAACAAAAGCACATGGCTTTCTATCGGTGTTGGATGGCATGTTCCACTTAAGATAATATTATAGAAAAAGTAGCCATGCTACTTCTGACTCCCCCCCATTTCATGCCGGCCCCTCACATTTTCTCCCTTTGCTGCATATAAACCTGTCTTTCATTTCACAAATATTGAGCACTTGCTCTGAGCCCGGCCTAGTTCTGGGTGCTGGGGGAAAGTGACAAGATAGTATAGGACTGTCCATTCACTGGGACAAGAAGACTGCAGGATTCCCAGCCCCTCTGCCTCCTGGGACGACTCCTATAAAGCTCTGCACTTGACTCTGATTGGCTCAGGGTGGGGCGGGGGGGTGGGGGTTGATTGGCCAGACCCAAGTTGTATATATTGCTGTGTAACAAATTATTCCAAAATTTTGAAACAAGTATGTATTACCTCTCAGGGTCTGTGGGCAGGAAACAGTGCGGCTTAGCTGGTGCAATGCCTGTCCTGGGGGTGCAGTCAGGCTGTCAGCCAGGGTTGCAGTCACACATGAAGGGTCAGCTGGGGGGAGATGGGATGTATGTTCCTGCTCACTTATATGGTCTTTGGCAGCCTCAGTTCCCCAAAAGAGAGCATCCCCATGGGTGCCTCTGGCCATGGCCACTGGCTTCCGAGTCTGAATGATGCAAGTGAGAGCGCCTAAGCCAGAAGCCATTCATCTCAGAAGGAGCCCCATCATATTGCCGTTTTCTGTTCTTTAGAAGCAAGTCAAGAACCCCCGCCCTCACTGAAGGGGAGGGGACTATACAGGGGAGCATTTGTGGTGGGACTCTGGGTGTCGTCTTAGTGACTGCCTTCCACGCACCTGGAAGGGCATCTGGAACTGGGTGAGTGCCACCCAAACCACAGGGATGGAAGTGGGCGGGGACAGCTCTCTGAACGACAACTGGAAACTGTTCTTGGAACGAGGTGGGTGTGTGCTCAGGAAGCAAGCCACATGGTGGCTCTCCCTAAATGGTGGGCTCTGCCCTAAAGGTACTCAATACTGAGAATGGGGTAAAGGACTGACTCATCAGTCCACAGAGGTGGCCATTGTTTCGTTGCCAAGCTACCACCAAGGGCAGGGGCTTAAATGTGAACTGATGATTCATAGTCCTTTGCCTTCAGGACTCAAAATACACTATGAGGATGCATTGGCAGAAACATATACACAATAGAAGTCTATGTCAGTCATCTGTACTGAGTGACAACCACCTCAACATGTAGTGTCTCTTTTTTTTCTTTTTTTTCTTTTATTGATTTTTTACAGAGAGGGAGGGAGAGAGATAGAGAGCTAGAAACGTCGATGAGAGAGAAACATCGACCAGTTGCCTCTTGCACAACCCCTACCGGGGATGTGCCCGCAACCAAGGTACATGCCCTTGACCGGAATCGAACCCGGGACCTTTCAGTCCACAGACAGACGCTCTACCACTGAGCCAAACCGGTTTCGGCACGTAGTGTCTCTTAAGATAGCCATTTATGTAACTCACAGTGGCAGTTTTTCTGGTCTGGCCACCCCAGCTTATCTGTGATGGACTTGCTGTGTCTCCTCAGTCGGCTGGAAGGGCAGTGATGATAGATGGCCTGGGCCGGCCACATTCACATGTATAGTGTTGCACACACTGGCTGGCCTCGGGGAAGCTCAGTTGCAAGGACTGTTTTCTGCCCCAAATGCTCTTGTATGTTGCAGCTGGGTCTTCATCGGTGGCTCTAAGGACACCCAAAGAATAGCAATGAGGAGCAAAGCCTAGTGCACGAGCACTTTCCAAGCCTCTGCTCTGTCGTGTTTGCTGCTTCCCCATAAGCCAAATGGTGGAGACACAGGTTCCACTTGTGGACGGGGGCACTGCAGAAACACATTGCAGAGGCGAATGGGCACAGGTAGAAAAATGTGTGACCTTTTTGTATCTGCTGCACAGCCCATCCGTGGGCCTGTTCATGAACTTGGGGGGGCATTAAAGAAATAAGACGGAGGGCGAAGAAATTGCCAGGAACTTCCTGGGGGTCCTCATGGACAGGCCACACGAGTGACCAGAAGATAATCTTCTTACTTGTCTCTTCAGACTCAACACGCAAAGACTCAGCGCCAGAGTCCAGGCTTGTCACCTGGACAACCAGAGCCAACTGGAGAGCTGAGGTGGAGGCTCCTCAAACCAAGGAGGATGAAATTCTGAAACCTTCGGGTGTTGTTCCTGCCGTGGCTCTGTTCCGAACCCCACGGAGCTAAATGCTGCAGAAACCTGGGAGGAGTGCAACACAAGACCAATGGGGACCAAATCTAAAAGCCCAACACCAAATCTCTCCGGGCCTGTACCTTCACTGGTTTTGAGGTTAAATTGCTTTGACCTACATGGGATTCTGCTGCTCATCATTTCCTAGACAAACAATGCAGGCTCCCAAAGTGAATCCTAATTTCCCCAAACAATAGAGGTTTGAGCTCTAGCGTCCTGGATAGATGACTGAACCACACTCTGTCCACCATGGATCTTGTCTCATGAATGCTCTTCTCCTTGGTGTGTGGTCTTCCAAGTTGGGCCAGGTGTCAGGGTAGGAATGAAATGGCATTTGAACAAGAGATGCAAGAACACTCAATTCTGCTTTCAGTTAGACACACTTCCTCCCAAGGTCCAAGTGGCAAGTAAATGCATAGAGGACAGGGCCTAGCAAATGCAGATTTGCTAAGGTGGGTTGAATTGTATGAAGATTCCTAGGTGTTGTGTGGGTTGTTGATCTCCACTAACAGATTACCCCAAACAAGACACTTTTATTAGCTCACCGTTTCTGTAAGTGGGTCAGGACTCCAGGCACAGTGGGTGGGCCTTCTAGTTCAGGGTCCCTCAGAAGCTGCATCCGATGTGTTGACTAGGGCTACGGTCTCAACTTCTAAGCTCACTCACATGGCTGCTGGCAGGATTCAATCCCTTGTGAGCCTTTCCACCAGAGCCCCAGCTCCTCACCGGCTCTTGGCTGGAGGCTGCCCTCAGTTCCTCACCACGTGGGCCTCTCCAAAGTGACGGCTCACTTCACCCGAGTGTACAAGCCAGGGTGGCAGCACAGCGAGAACATCAGCGAGATGGGAGTTCCACTCTTCTGTGGATGAAGCAGGAGTGGCAGGATTTCATTTTCACAGTGAATTCTGCTTATTACAAACAAGTCACTAAGGCCAGCCCACACTGAGGAAGAAGGGATTGCACGGGAACTAAGGGGGCAAGGCAGAGACTATGGGAGCCACGTCAGAAGCTGCCTGCGCTGTGGCGCGAAGGGCGTCCTCCAAAAGACATACTAAGGGACGGCGCTGGGAGAGAAAGGCAGTCTTAGCGCTGTGTCCAGTGAATGTGCTCCATCTTGATCTACCAGATCAAGTGGAGTGGAGTGGGGAGGAGACACTGCCATCATCCCCTCTCCGACCCAGAGTTTCCGAGCTGGTGTGGGTGGCCAGGCTGACGCCATTGATCCAAAGGGAAATGACTTTTCCTCAGATCAGAAGAGTCAGACTCCTCATGAACAGAAATAAGTCATCACTTACTAAGCCCTTAAGATTGAAGGCCCCTGGTCTCAAACAGAGGAGTGTCCCGGAGCCCCTAAAACGTGAGCAGCATCTCGGCCACCGTGGAGTAGCAGAAAGCTGAAGGACCGGTAGCAGCTCCAGCTGAGGAGCCCTGAGCATGCTTGCCCCAAGGTCGCACTCAGGCGTGCTGAGCTGTAAGTGGAAGGCCCAGTAGGGCTCGCAGAGAAAGCAGGGAGAAGGGGGATGCTTTTAAATTATGCTCAGGGGAGGGCACCGAAGAGAGCAACAAGCAGGAAATGCCGCCGGGCCCCATCCTCTGCGTGCCCGCACCCAGACCTGCGCTTGTTGTTCACTACAAAGGCGGACACGGCGTCAGGCAGCCCGAGTGCAGCGGGGTCCTTAGACCTGAGTGAGGATGAATGTGATCTGTTCATTCAGCAGTTCTCCCTTTAGGTCCAATGACTGTTCCGGAAGGGAAACAAAACATGGGCCCTCCTGCAACTGATGTCCTGGAGGAACCGTCCTAAACACAGTGAACCACGTGGTCACAGAGGTCCTCCTGCCCTGGAGAGGGCGAAGCGAGGTCGTGGGGCGGAAGCTGCAGGCGGGCATGGCTGGGTGGACAGATGTTTATCCCGAATGCTCAAGAGAAGCCTCCTTGAGAGGGTGATGGTTTGAACTCAAGGACAAGGAGCCTGAGTAAAGCATTCCAAGCAGAGGGACTTCAGGGCAGCGGGTGAGGCCTGTCCTGCAGGGGGTCAGAAACTTAGCCCAGGTCGCAAGGACACGGTGAGCACGAGGCCGGGTGGGAACGTGAGGCCAGAGATCTTGCAGGCATTTGCAGACCTTGGAAGAAGTTTGACACCGTCCTCAGTTCAATGAGAATCCGTTGGACACTGTATTTGTTTCCTGTTGCTGCAGTAACTAACGACCAAAAACTGGGTGGCTTACGACAACACACTTATTCTCTCACAGTTCTGGAGGCCGGAAGTCTGAAACCCCTTTCATGGGGTTTGAGTTGAGGTGTCCATGAGCCGGCCCTTCCCGAAGGCTCCAGGGGAGGATCCGCTCCCTGCCCCGGCTGCTAGAGGCACTGTGCTCCTGGGCTCACGGCCTGCCCGCCCCATCCTCTGCAAAGCACGTCACTCTGGCCTGTCACAGTCCCATCTTTCCTATCTATGACCCTCCCACATCCCTTGTGGTTACACTGGACCCCCCACCCCCCGGGGAACCCTCCCTAGCTCATCATCCTAACACTCTGCCAAGTCCCCGTTGCCACGTGGGTGACATATTCAGGTTCAGTGATTAGGACATGGATGTCTTTGGAGAACCGTTAGTCTGTCTCTCCACAGACTGAAAGCAGTGAGGATGGATATGAGCTGATGAACGTCAGGGACCATGGTTGTGAGGGAAAAGGAGGAGCAGGCGGGTCACAGAGGCCTCTGCATCAGCGCCAGGACAGCTGGGGTGCGGCTGCCCTCGACTCCCTGTCCTCACAGAGAGGAGACAAAAGGCAGAGAAGGTGCGGGACTGATTGAACAAGTCCAGCCACACTGGTGCTTTCAGCCGTCCCAGCTCAGTCTCTGTGGAGACCACTGGGTGTGCGTGCCTTTCCTGGAGGGAGGAGGCCCGGACGGGCAGGGAGGGGAGGCAGGAGAGGGTGAGGGAAACCTGGTGGAGCAAGTGGAAGCAAGGCCACCCCAGATGTCCAGTCCTAACCCTGGGTTTGTAAGTCACCCATTCGGGAAAAGCGTCCCACAGATGTAATAAATCAAGCATCTGGAGCTGAAGACATGACCTGGGTCACCCAGGTGGCTTCCAAGTGCCATCACGAATGCCTGCTGAGAGAGGCAGCGGAGGCAACAGCCACAGACGAGCAGGCGCTGTGAAGAGGGAGTTGAGAGCCACACGGCCACAGCCGAGGACTGCTGCCAGGGCAGGAGCTGGCAGAGGGAAGGGACAGTCTGCCCTAGTGCTGCCAGGGGCTCCTGGCCCTGCCCACACTTGACTGTGGACCTTTGGCTTCAGAGCGGAGGGGATGAAAGTTGTCACGTAAGCCATCCAGTCTGTGGTCCTCTGTGAGAGCATCTCCAGGAAGCTAATACCCCGTGGGGGCCCAGCTCACAGCCCAGAATCTGATGTGATTTGGAACCAAGACCGTCCACCGTGGGGGGTGCCACCAGGCATGTGGGGTCAGGGATGGGGTCGTCTCCCAATCCTCCCAGGAAACAAGATGAGAAGAAACCAAAAAGGCCAGTCTGACAGCCAGGGATGCTGGTGTTTAAGCCCCTCACCTAGCAGGGTTCCCACCAGCTGGAATTCAGAGCAAGGACCCCCTCTGTGGGTGCCGCTCTCCTGGGGGGCCCCAGAAGACAGCCATTGCTTGGTATGTTCAGGCCCGAGGACAGAGAGCCTCCGGGCGGTCCCCGCCGGCGCGGGCTCAGCCTGCGTGTCTCCTGCTGCAGAGCGAGGCGGAGCTGCAGAGAACGGACGGCACTCACTTCCCTTCTTCTCCTGGGAATTCGTTTTCAAACGCTGAGCATTTGACAGCAGTTGTTGGGCGTTCTCTCAAAAGCCACCATGTGGTACCGACGTTCTCTTCAAAATTCACGAGAGTCACTCATGAATTTGTGAGTCAGACTGGAATAAAAGGCGAATCGTATTTTGCAACAACATCTTCAAATATTATCCTGAGACGTGACGGCCAGGAGAGGGAAGGAAGACACCTTGTTTGACAGACTCCAGGAAGGAGCCGGGACCAAGTCTTGCTGGAAGGGCTGTGCGGATAGCGGAGGGGATTCTCCTTCAGTGACTGCAGGCTCCAGGGAAGCGTCCTGGGCTCCCTGGCCAGGCGAGGTTTTATATGGACTGGAAAGAGGCACAGGTTAGGGAGAGGTGCGAGCCCAGCACAGGGATTTCACCTGGATTTCATTCTCAGTGTGGGTGGAGGGTGAACCGGGCCACCTGGGGAAGGTATGTTTGTGGTTGCAAAAGGTGGGCAGAATGTATCCACTTCTTGGGGATGGGGGTGGCCCCGTGCCCTGCGGCGGAGGGGCAGAGCTGGGAGGCACTGGGTGGGTGGGGGTGTGAATTCCCTCCGGGGCACTGCCTGCAGCAGGAGCTGGTAGTCTCAGTGGCACAGTCCTTGGTTTCAGCGATGAACCCGGCGGTGGGGAAGGCAAAGGGGAAATCAGACATCTGGTTACTAAGTCACCACCTCAGGCCTCTGTAACGCAGCCCCGGTGGCCAGTGTGGCCCTGAGAACTGAGTATCGATACCCTCACACAGCCCATTCCATCGCGCAGCTGGAGAAGCCTTGCCGGGGCTGGAATCAAGGGCTCCTTGGAGTACGGCAGGTGCTAGAACCCGGGCTCTGCACGCTCAGCTCCCAGCTTTGCCGAGCACCAGTGAGCGCACAGCTCTGGAGAGCTCCTTAGCCGCCTTCCCACCCCTACGACGGAGGGGCAGCGCTTCTCCCTGAGGACTGACGGAGCCTGAGGGACAGAGCCTGGAACGTAGCATGTTTCCCGTGTGCTGGCTATTGTTTTCATGGCTAGTGAGCCTCTGAGGAGTGGGGAGCGGATGCTGCACGCCGGAGTTCCTGACGGAGAGAGTGCCTTCCCACGGGGCAGCCTCCGTGGCGCCCTCTCTGGGGACCCTGCAGGTGTGGCCAGCAAGGTCGTGTCCCATCCCCCGGGGAGGCTGAAGTCTAGATTTGATATGAAATGCGGGCCACTGGCTCTAATTGTTTGGAGCTCCAGGTCATGCAAATGAAAGAGGTCCATTTGATATAGGTGTCAGGCCAGGCAGCCACAGCAGGAAACCTCTGGCGCACAGATCAATGGCACACGTTTCCAGCTCTTCCAGGAAAATCCTAAGGGCGCTGGGAGCTCTCCGTTTTCAGGGTTTATTAGCTGGACGTTACATTCATCACATATTAATTTACAGGTGCAGAGTGCCCAGCCCTATTCGGGGGCTTTATGACATCCACTCGCTTACTCCTCGCCCAGCCCAGTGCAGTGGCCTTACCGATGCCTTCCCCAGCGAAGGGAGTGAAGCTCAGAGGTTAGGTAACTTGCCCACACAGCACTGCAGGTGTCAGAGCTTGCTTCCAATGCAGGCTGCCCTCACACATGTTTTTCGAGCCACATAAATATTTTTAAAACCTCACACAAAACTTTGGCATGTCCAGAGCTGTCACCAGAACGCGTGTTTCTGAGGGCGCTTACTGCTGAACGGCATTGGGCCTAGTAGGGCCACGAGAGGACCCCGGCCACCAGAGCTCAGCAAAGCCTTGTCAGTACTCAGAGCTGCTGTGTCCACCAGAAGTGGGCCCGTGGCCACTGGTGTGTGTGTGTGTAGTTGATGTGCATTAAGCACATAGATGATGAACCCTTACCAAGCAGTGACCATGAGCCACTCTAGCCCTGAACGGTTTGGCTCAGTGGATAGAGCGTCAGCCTGTGGACCCAAGGGCATTAGGTTTAATTCTGATCAAGGGCATGTACCTTGGTTGCGGTCACGTACCCAGTAGGGAGTGTGCAGGAGGCAGCTGATCAATGGTTCTCTCTCATCAGTGTTTCTAACTTTCTATCCCTGTCTCTTCCTCTCTGTAAAAAATTAATAAAATATATTTTTAAAAAACATTCTATAGTAATATTAACTTACTTAACCCCAATGAGACATGTACTACTTCTATCATCCCCATTTTATGTGGAAACTGAGTCACAGAGCCATTGGTTCAAGTCTGCCTAGGCATGAAGAGGGAGGGTTTTAACCCAGACCCTCCAGTGTCCAGTCTGTGCTCTGATCTGCTACCTGGCCCTTACAAACTGATGGGTAACGTCAGTGGCCTGTGGTGTGTCCACTGTGCTAACGTCCCCGAGCAAGAAAGAGCACAGCAAATGAATGACTGTGCAGACACAGTGAGGGGCGCAGTCTGCTTGGTAACGCTGACAGTAGCCAGGTTTCTGTGAGTTGAGAAGAGATTCCCATCAGTGTTAAGGTCATTGTAGTCTCATGAAGCTCTGGGAGCTGGGTGTTATTACACCCATTTTACAGATGAGAAGACTGTTTCAGAGATGCCAACAAACTGGAATAAGGTCACACAGCTGGTGAGCAGTCAAGGGAGGGCTTGAACGCAGGCCGAATGAATGCTGTTGCCTGTGTGTTTACTAGTGAGAACCACATTAAAACGCTGATCCTTCCAGAAGGGCTTCTGCTGAGAGACGCGTGGAAGCAGACTCCTCGCAATGGCCATGGGGTAACTGGGCCGGGTGCGAAGAGAAGCCCGGGCCCCGGGCAGTGCCCGCAGGGCCCAGGTTCAGGACAGAGCCTCAGGAGCAGTGTCTCTGGACGCTGCCCAGGCCCCGCCCTCAGGCACCTGCTCCCAGGTGCCCTCCTCTGCCTTCTGGAACCCAACACCTGCTTCGGTGTGAACGTGTATGTTGGACCCTTTTCAGTCACCTCCAACTGAAGCAATTAAATTAAAATACAAGGATCGCTTGTGTTTCAGTAATCTAAAGGGTCTTGGTTTGTCTGGCTTCGGGCACAAGTGGGCCCAGAGACTCACACAGCCTCAGAAGGCGCCCCTTCCGCCTCCACCAGCGCTCTCCGCGGCTTCACCTTCCTGTGGCCCCGGATGCCCAGCCACTGTCCCAGGCCGGGGAACAGCAGTGACGGGAGAAGCTATTTCCTCCAACATTCCCGAGGACGGGTGTGGAGCAGCTTGGCCTGACCTAACTGCCTGTCTCTAACTTCATTCCCTGGACCATAGAGTAAATATCAGGTTGGCAAAGGGGGTTCCCGGAGGAAAGTGGTGGGATTTAAAGAAAGGGGGAAAGGGATGGGTTCTGGAGCAGCGCCAGCAGGGCTCCACTAGAAGCTTGGGCTGGGAGGCGCCTTCTGCTGGATGCTCAGATTCTAGCAACAGGCCTGTTCGCCCTGCGTGGGGATCTCAAGCCGCTGACGCTGGTGAGGAAGGCGGTGACGTCTCTGCGGGCAGGTGTCCTGGGGTTTGTGTGCTGGGGAGAGCGCCCTGCTCCGGGCGGCACCGTCCGGCCGCGGTCAGTCAGGGCGGCTCGGTGGGCTGCCCCAGCCGGTGTCACCATGAGCAGTCACCTGGTACCTCTGGCCACAGCGGTTGGTTCCCACTTGATTATGCCATTTCGTTCTTACTAGTGTCCTGGGCATTAACCTAAAACTATTGGGACAGAAAAGCTCTCTCTCCCAACAGGGGCTGGTGAGAGAGCTGTTGTTGGCTGGGGAGGCGAGAAGCCACCCAGAGAGAGCTGGTCGGAAACCAGAAACCGAGGGCCAGAGCTGAGTGCTGGAGGGCTGGCCCTGGGGGCGCCAACCCGCCCACCCTCTCTGCTTCCCGAGTTAAACCTATGCTCTGTCACTTGCAACGAGCAACCACCTGCCAGCGCTGCCACCTCAGCAGCAGCCATTCTGGAGAATGGGCAAGCCCTGGGGCCAGCGGGTAAGCCCTGGGGCCAGCGGGTAAGGCCTGGGGCCAGCGGGTAAGGCCTGAGGCCAGCAGGTAAGCCCTGGGGCCATCGGGTAAGGCCTGGGACCAGCGGGTGAGTTCTGGGACCAGTGGGTAAGCCCTTGGGCCAGCGGGTGAGCCCTGGGGCCAGCGGGTAAGCCCTGGGGCCAGCAGGTGAACCCTGGTACCAGCAGGTAAGCCCTTGGGCCAGCAGGTGAGCCCTGGGGCCAGCGGGTAAGGCCTGGGGCCAGCGGGTGAGCCCCTGGGCCAGCGGGTAAGGCCTGGAACCAGTGGGTAAGGCCTGGGGCCAGCGGGTAAGGCCTGGGACCCTGGGCTGCCATTGCCAGGGCCAGGGCCGCGGCTGCAGCTGCGACTGGTTAAGAGGGAGCCACTCTGGGAGCGCCGTGGGTGGCTGCGTGTGAGTTTTCCGGCCCCGGGAAAGCAGGAAAGGTCTAAGTTCGTCTTTTCTAACTCAGTGGGATCAAAACCGGATCTGAATGTCTGTCGAAGCCAGGAAAATATTTGATGTCGGTGAGCTGGCTGCTCTCAGATTACGGGAAGCCTTAGGGATAACTGGGAGCCAATGCCCAATTCAAAAACATCCAACGCTGGAAACTTAAAATCCCTGTCGGGGGCTCACCCGGAAAGCAGTTGAAAGGTGAAGACTTCAGATGCTGAGCCACAGCTCGAGGCAGGAGGTGCCGGGGCCTGAACCTGGGCGGTCCCGGGAATTAGGGCTCCACACGCCGCCACCAAGACCGGGCCTGGCACTCCCTCGCTTTAACCTGACGTGACCACTCTTTATTTTTAACCTTCTGTCCCCGAGTCTATGCCTTCAAGCCGCTTTTCCGGGGGAGAATGTTTGCGCCCACACTGGCAGCGTGTCCTGGCCATGTCCCCCACCCCGCAGCCTGGGCTCAGCCTGCAGAGGGGCTCCCGGAGAGCTGCAAGGAGGGGGAGGTGGAACTCAGGTCCCGGTGGTGCGGGTGCGGCAAGGCGACCCCAGGCCTGCTCCCCGGGAAGGAGCAGCTCCCGGTCTGGATGGAGCCACTGTGACAGGCAGGGCTGGGAGGTGGGGCTCCGCAATCATTGCCGCACAGGGAGGGACTGCGCCCCCATCCGCTCACAGTGCACTACGCTTCCGTCCCCCGAGTGACCGAGGCCGGACCCACGGAGCTCAGCGCAGTGGCGACAGGCGCAGAGCCAGAAGGGAGCCTCGCTGGCCTCCGGCCTCCAGCACACAGAGAGCCGGGCGCTGCGGGCTGACGTGCATGTTCGGAGCCATCGGACGAGTGAAGACTCACCGGATGCAGACAGCAGCTGCTCCGGGGGACTGTGGTCCTAAACATCCCACCGGCCGCCTCCACAGCCGTCGCATCAAGAGCAGAACGCACTGGCACTTGGAGGTGGGCCGGCTTCTGAGGGGCAGGTGGGGGCGCAGTCAGGCCAAAGCTGGTCAGCAACCGGAGGGCTTCCTCCTGGCGCATGCCCGGGCACAGGGCTGCACTGAGGCCACGGGCCCCGCTGAGGCCATGGCATGGGCACCGGAGCCCCTGTGGAGGTCGCAGCCACGGCCAGCACCAGCCACAACCGCCTGTGAGTGGGAGCCTCTGAGGCGACCCCACCCCGGCCACCCCCGCCTGCAGCCAGGGTGCGTGCCCCTACGCAAGGCCCAGGACCACGAGAGCTGATAGATGCTCACACCAGGACAGTGAGTGTGATTTAGGTCCTGTGAGAAAATGACCAAAAAACTAAACTAGAAACCAGCTGCCTGACTTGTCTGACTTGCCTGCAGACCGACGGACGGACGGATGGACAGACGGACGGACAGCCCGCAAAGCCGGATCTCGGCTCCCTATGTCTGCATTCTTCTGTGCACTGCTCCCCTCCTCCCCCGCTCCGTCCCCCTCCCCCCGGCCCCGGCCCCCACGGCACTGCGGCTTCCAGGTTTGGGCAGAGCTCGGCATTGGCCGAGCAGAGGCACACCCACAGCACAGCGAGGCCCCGCACCGCGCTCACCGCACACCCAGGTACCGAGCTCCTAGAGCCGCCGCCGTGCACTGTGCCAGGCCCTACAGGTGCTGTGAAGAGGGCAGGGGGTGGGTGGGGGGGGAGGGCCCTTCACCCAGACTCCGGCGAGGCAGCAGCCGGCAGGAACCAGACACACACGTGAGTGACCAGTCCCCGTGGCTGACTGGGCGCTGCTCGGAGGCGGTGGCGGGCAGCTGGTGGTGGCCACGGGGGCTTTTGAGGAACGTGAGGTGTCACCTGTGCCACGTGATCTAGGAGACAGCATTTGGGCAGCCAAGCACGGAGCGGAAAGCCAGGGTGATCACAGGAAGGGGTTGGCAGGTTCAAGAAACAACAACAGAAGGAGACCAGCCTCGAGGGAACGGGCAAAAGGGGGTGTGAAGTGAAGGCCAGGAGCGGGGAGCCGGAGCCACAGGCCTTGATGCTGTGGTCTGTTTTAGAGAAGTGGGAAATTGGAAAGTTTTTGAAAAACATAGCATAGTGACACGACCTGGTCAGCTTTTTAAAGTATCATTTCTGTTTTTTAGTCCAATGCTTAAGTCTTTGGTCCATTTTGAGTCTATTATTGTGTGTGGTGTAAATTGGTGGTCTAGTTGCATTTTTTTCTGCATGTAACTGTCCAATTTTACCACCACCATTTATTGAAAAGACTGTCTTTAGTCCATTTTATGTTTTTGCTCCTTTGTCAAATGTTAATTGACCATAAAGGTATGTGTTTATTTCTGGGCAGTTTGTTTTGTTCCATTGATCTCTGGGTTCTATACCCGTACCATGCTGTTTTGATTACTATGACCTTGTAGAATATTTTATATCAGGTAGTGTGATTCTTCTAACTTTGTTCTTCTTTCTCAAAACTGCTGCTGACTATAAAAACCCTTGAAGAGGACATAGACAGTAAAACCCAAGACATTCTCCAGCAGCATGTGTTCTGAGATATCTCCTTGGGAAACAAACAAAAAATAAACAAATTGAACTACGTCTCACTAAAGAGTTTTTGTACAGCAAAGGAAATCATCAACAAAATGAAAACATGACCCATTGAATGGGAGGACATAGTCACCAATGATAAGGAATTAATATCCAAAATATATGTAAAACTTATAAAACAACACTGAAACAAATACACAGCCCAATTAAAAAATGGACAAAGGACCTGAATAGATATTTCTCCCAAGAGGACATACAGAGGGCCAAGAGACGTGAAAACATGCTCAATGTCATTAATCATCAGAAAAATGCAAATTAAAGCGACAATGAGATGTCACCTCACACCTGTCAGAATCACCAATAAATCAATAAGAGCTGGCGAGGATGTGGGGAACAGGGAGCCCTCGTGCACTGCTGGTGGTGCAGCCTGATGTAGCCACAGTGGAAAATTGTATGAAGTTAGCTCAAAAATTTAAAAATGAAACTGCCTTATGACCCAGAGATTCCACTTCTGGGAATTCACCCGAAGGAACCGAAAACACTGATTCAAAAGAATATATGCACCCTTATCTATGTCCATAGCAGTGTTATTTACAATGGCCAAGATTTGGAAGCAGTCCAGGTGCCCACCAGCAGATGAGTGGATAGAAAAGCTATTTATGTAATGCGATAGTTCTCTGCTGTAAACAGGAAGAAAGTTTGCCCTTTGTGACAGCATGGATGCACCTGGAGAGCATTTGCTGAGTGACATAAGCCAGTCAGAGAGAGACAAGCACCATAGGATCGCACTCATATGTGGAATCTAATGAACAAAGCGAACTAACAAGCAAAACAGAGACACACTCATAGAGAACAGGCAGGCAGCTCAGGGGGTGGGGAGGATGGAGGGATTGAGCAAAAAAGAAACAGAGAGAGAGAGAGAATGCACGGACAGGGACAACAGTGAGGTGATTGCTGGGGAGGGGGAAAGGAAAGTGGAAGAGGGCATAGGAGGGATAAATGGTGATGGGAAAATGTAAAATAAAATCGTTTCAAAGTGTCATTTCTGGCTGTTCCACAGACCAAGCCAGGGAGAGGCGGTGGCCTGGGGCCTGCGTGGTGCAGGCTGAGGAGTGGGCAGCCAGCTAGGAAGGAGCTGGACTGGGCCTCCGCGGCCCAGAGCTGAGCCTCTCGGCCCGTCAGCCAATGAGAGCGCAGTTATCTGAGTGACTGCGTCTCTCTTCAGCGACAGGACACAGAGGAGCCCAGGTGACAGCGACAGGTTATAGATTCAGAAGAGAGAGGGCAGGGGCAATGGGAGGGAGAGGGCCACCTTAATGGTTTTCATTCATTTAAAGAGAAAGAAGGAAATTAAGTGAAGTGTCCAACTTAAGAAGCTGGAAGAGGCAGTGAAAGTCAAAGTGCAGTGCTATGCTAGCAAACAGGCACATTTTGATGAAACTGATGCTCTTCCGGAAAAAATTACCAAAATTCTTTCAAGGTACAGTCTGACCTTAGACAAAGTAGCAGAGGTGAGGTCAGGCTCCACTCGCAAACGGACGTGGATTCAAATCCAGCCTCCACTGCGTTTAAATGGAGGGGAGTGCAGAATGTGCAGGAAGAACCAGCAAAGGTTCTCCACGGGGTTTTAAAGCAAAATCAGATGGATGGAATTAAAGAATGATTGTTTAATAATGTCGCTTCTTCCTGGAAAATGTGGGTTTGATGCAATCCTAATGAACAAGTAATTTTATATATGTTAATTTTATATTTGTTACAGTATTTGTTTTCCTTTGCCAGAAGGGAGAGAAATTGAATTTCAAACAATTCTTCCGCAGGGAAGACGAATGGACAAAACAGTAAGAACAACTCGAACGTGAGGAATGAGGATAGGACGCGCTAAACACAGACTTTAAAATGGGCTGTAACGTTTCACATATTAAAATAGCAGAGTGCATAAGGATGGAAACATAGATCAAGAGAGCAGACAGCTCTGCGACAGTCTTTCATGCGCCTGACTTTATTAGATAATAAAAGTGTCATAGAAATATTCAGTAAATGATGCTGGGACAATTGATTAACACTTGGGGGGGGGTAAATAAAGCAAGATTAAATCTTCATCTTACACTATATATCAATGTAAAATCCAGATGATGAAGCATTATAAAGTAATTTAAAAGTTAATTAAAACTGCCCTGGTGGGAGTGGCTCAGGTGGTTGGAGCATTGGCCGGTGTACCAGATGGTCGTGGGTTCGAGCCCCAATTGGGGAACATACAGAAGGTAACCAATTGATCTCTCTCTCTCTCTCTCTCTCTCTCTCTCTCTCTCTCTCTCTCTCTCTCTTCCCCTTGCTCTAAAACCAATAAGCATATCCTTGGTGAGAAATTTAAAATAATAAACAAATAAATAAATGTTAATGAAACAGACAATCTACTAGACAAAGTTCCAGGGGAAAAGGCAACGTGGTCACTTGGTTCCAGGCACCTACTATCTATCTTGCCCCCCTTTCTCCCTTGTTCCCATACAAACACACACAGGGCTGGCCGAAGTAGGTTCCTGTGCCACCGCGACCTTCTCCTGAGCTAATACAGTGACTGTGTCATCAGAACCCGCACGTCTTTTTCCTGAGCAACTGTAAACCTATTTTTGCCCAACCTTGTATATGTGTGCACATTCTCTCCCTCCTCTCTCTCTCTCTCTCTCTCTCTCTCTCTCTCTCTCTCTCTCTCTATATATATATATATATATATATATATATATATATATATATATATATATATAACTAGGAGTAAAGCTGTGTTCTTACTGGCAATAATAGAAGGCTGCCACCCGTGTAATTTGAAGCTTTAAAAGTTTACACTCAACATGATATGGATAAGACAACATTCAAAGTGGATCTTGAATGGCGTTGGCATAAAAAGAAAGAAATATTTAGCTAACCTCATCAAGAAGAGGGAGACAGTCAAGACACCATTAAGAATAAGAGAAATCAGGATTATGGTTAAGAAAAATAAATTTAAAATGCAGCAACCATTATGTGTGACTTCATACTGCTCCATGAGAAAATTTTGATGAAATCCTATCTAATAAGAGTGATATAGAAGTTGACTGTCACTCCAAGACACAAGATGGCTGCCCCCATGTGGACACAAGATGGCCGGTAGGGGAGGGCAGTTGTGAGCAGTTGGGGGTGACTAGGTCAGCAGAGGAGGGCAGTTGAGGGAGACCAGGCCAGCAAGGGAGGGAAGTTGGGGGGGACCCAGGCCTGTAGGGGAGGGCAGTTGGGGAGGACCAGGCTTGCAGGAGAGTGCAGTTGGGAAGACCAGCCCTACAGAGGCAGGTAGTTGGTGGGGACCAGACTAGCAAGGGAAGGTAGTTTAGGGGTGACCAGGCCAGCAGGAGAGGGCAGTTAGGGGTGACCAAGCCAGCAGGGGAGGGAAGTCAGGGGCAACCAGGCCTGCAGGGGAGGACAGTTAGGGGTAATCAGACTGGCAAGGGAGGGCAGTTAGGCATCAGTCAGGTTGGCAGGGGAGTGGTTAGGGGGTGATCAGGCTGGCAGGCAGAAGTGGTTAGGGGCAATCAAGCAGAGGCACTCGAGTGTTGGAAGCCAGCAGTTCTGGATTGTGAGAAAAATGTCCAACTGCCCTCTTAAGGCCCGATCCCACCAGGGTCCCAGATTGGAGAGGGTGCAGGCTGGGTTGAGGGACACCCCTCCTCCACATGCATGAATTTTGCGCACCAGGCCTATAGTAGATTATATCATAAGGAAACATATATAGCCAAAAAATTTATTTCAAAATAAAAATTAAAAGATGTAAGATGCAAAGCCATGGGGGAAACTGAGAAATTAGTCAAAGAAACGGCAGTGGCCAGGTGGTCTGGGTGAGCTCATCGTCTGGACCAACTGGAGGGAGCTGGTGGCCCCTGTCCCTCCCTGTCGCTTGACGCCAGGGGCCCCACTGGAGCCACGCAGAGGCCTCAGGCGGGAGGCAGGGGCCGGGGACGGCGGTAAACGAAGCAGGCTTGCCTCATTGAAGCCGCAGATGCTGCTCTCCTCTGCCCGGTTACTGGCGGGGAATGTGGGCAACATCCAATACAGAGCCTCGCAAATATTCAGCCCGGTGAGCGTGGCCCGGCAGTATGGGCTGCTCAGAACTGCGGGCGGCCGGTTTGCGTGGTCCCTGTGGCGCTGGGAGCAGCAGGATCAGAGAGGCACCTCCACGCCGAGGCCCATGATGATTGTGGAAACTGCTTCTCGGGAGAGGTGGCTCCTAGCGGTCCTCAGGGTGGGACGTTTCTGCAGAATAAGGTAGGTGGGCTCCGAGGTGAGGCAGTTAGTCAGATAAAATAGGACTTCATTTCCTACCTCAGTCTGGGTGCCTGAGGAGTTATGGTAAAGGAAGGCTGAACTGCTTTGAAAAACACTATTTACCCAACAAACTTCTACCAAGCGCTAAAGGGGCGCTGGGCAGGTGTTAAGTCTGAGGGTGGAGCAGTGACTACAATGGAAAGATGCCTGTCCTGGTGGAACTCATGTTCCAGAGGCTGTAGAACAGACAGTGGGTGGCACCCAGGACCCTCTGGTCAGCAGTAAACACAGTAATTTTGTAATTAGGACTCACTCACAGGCAGTAAGCTCAAACCGGGAGCATATGACACCTGGGACTTGATTTGAAATAAGCAGTGGGGAGGACAGCTAGAGGCACCTGGACTTGAACGAGCTGGGCATGGTCCTGACTGTGTAGACACAGTGGGTAGAGTGGGTGGGGCATCCACTGCACCTCCCTCTTCACTGCACCTCCCTCCCCACTGCACCTCCCTCCCCACTGCACCCCCCTCCCCACTGCACCTCCCTCCCCACTGCACCTCCCTCCCCACTGCACCTCCCTCCCCACTGCACCTTCTTCCTCACTGCACCTCCCTCCCCACTGCACCTCCCTCCCCACTGCACCTCCCTCCCCACTGCACCTTCCTCCCCAATGCACCTCCCTCCCTACTGCACCTTCCTCCCCACTGCACCTTGTTATGCCCAGATTTCATGATCCTCAAAGACCACCAGGGAGCCGAGTCTGATGCAAAAGCAAAAGAGTCTTTCTTATTTCAGCAAAGTCGGCTCACCCCCACATACCAAGACAGCAGTGGAGGAAGAGGGCCGGTTTCTCTAGAACCAAAGATTTATAGGGGTGGTGAGGTCACTGCTTTGGCTGACTCCGATTGGTTGGGTGAGGGCTAGGGTCCAGTTACATAGCACAAGATGGAGTCAAGAGTTAACCCTGTCCTGCCCTCTCAACCTTCTTCCCCACTTTCCAACGTTTGAAATTTTTCATAATAAAAAGTTATTTTCAGTCCAATTCAGTTGAAATCCAAATTGCACCTCACATTCAATGCAAAGTCTTTCTACAGCCCCAGCCCAACCGCTAGCAGGCACCAGCGGGAGCAGCAGGTCCCTCCCCCTCCAGCGACTACAGGACGGTCCTCTTCTCACTGGCCTGGTGGGAGCGAGCTGCCCCTCTTCCCCCCGGGGGGATGGGACAAAGAGCCAAAGCCCCCTCCTGCCTCGGCTCAGGACTTGGTAGGTCCCCACCTCACTGAACTCCACTCTTCACACATCCAGCCGAAGTCCCCGGGGAGGGGCAGGACTGCCTGGGCCCTCCCTGAGCCCGGGGAGTCACTCCCAGCTCCGGCTCTGGCTGCCGAAACGCTTCCTGCTCATTGTTATGGTTCTTGGAGCTTCAGCCACCATTTCCAGGCGATAGGAAAAGCCCTGAGCCACATCCTGTTTTGCTGATTTTGGGAAGGTTTCCAAAATGGTTTTAAGCCTCTTAGCTGTTACTGGGGTGTTTATCTCATCTCTCAATACGACACCTTTTGGATTTCTCACCGCCTCTTGGGTCACTTCGCTTTGCTAGTGCACACGCCTCACGAAAAGCCACAGACCACGCAGTCGCTGGCCGGCTGTCAGCCTGAAGGTGGCAGATTACAGCAGCTCATTAGGAGAGCCGGCTTCCTTGGCATCACAGCTTTATTCGTAGCTGCGCTGGCATTTATTGAGCTCCCCATACATGCCAGGCCCTGTGTTAGCACGAATGTGTAGTGCACGGACTCCCCATTATTTAACAAGCAGATCCTACTGACCAGAGAGACGGGTCTTCTTACTGTACCCTTCTTTCATGTATGAGAAGGGAGCTGCACGGCAGTGCTGAGTCATTTTCTCAAGGTGACACAGCAAGTGGCAAGATTAGGACTTGAATCCAGGGCTCACTGACTCCAAAATCCTCTCTACCAGCATGTGCTACCCGCCGGCACCAGGCCAGCGTCCGGTGCTTCTCTTCCAGACTGCTCTGGATTAGAGGAGGCCGAGGCTCTTTCTCCCGTGCTCCTGGCCACGCTGCCCAGGACACCATGTGGGGTCTCCCCTTCGCAGATTCTCAGTCAGGTCCTGGGAAGGGCCAGTGCCTCTCCCACATCTGGCCTACGAGGTGGGCAGCAGAGCATCTGCCTGGCAGGCTGGGGCCAAAGGACAGGAACTTCCTTGCCATCGTCTTCTCTGCAGCAGTTTGCTTTCCCTGGAGAGGAGCCCAGGCTCGGAAGTACCCCAAGCGCCACAAACAAACAAACTGAGCACCTCTCTCCCAGCCGGCCCCTCTCGGGTCCCACCACCTCAGGAGAAAGGCGTGTCCCTCACAAACCTGGACCCAGAGCATCTCCTGGTCTTCCCTCTCGCCCCTGGAGATCCGTTATTCACTCAGTGGCTAGAGTGGCTTTTCCAAAGAATAGATCAAATCATGCCCCCCACCCACTAAAGCTGTGTGGTGGCTTTAAATGCTAATGAAGAAAGTAAAGAACTCTGTGCCAGGCCCACTAGCTCCACCCAGCCCACCCAGCTCACCTCTGACCTCACTGGCTACGATTTTTCCTGTTGTTGCTAAGATTCCCACGCACTAGCCTCTCGGTCCTGCAACAGCAGGGGGCCTGCTGACCCTTCTGCCGGGGACGCTTCCCTGGTCCTCGTTGGGCTGACTCCACCACCGGCTTCTTGTGACTCAGTCACCTCCTCAGATGCCCTCTGTCCACCTACCTCCGGCAGCCCCGGTGCCGCCAGCACTGTATGTCACCCCCTCCCACCCACGCCCCCTTCCAACTATCTTCACGGCGGCGGCCAGTGTCTGCGTGGTGGGGTGGGCTGCACGTTCACTGCCTGTCTCCCTCCCCTGGAACGTCAGTTCCTCAGAGGCAGAGCATCTGGCGGCTCAGCTCCGTGTTCAGGGCACACAGAGGGCCCGATGGATGTTCACTGAACGATCTGACCTGGCTAATGGGCCCGCAGGCCTTGGCAGCCACACGCTTGTGCACAGCGAATGCCTGTTATTCTTACTCTCTGCCACGGAGTCATCTTTCTGGTAAGATCTCCCTCAAATTCCTGTAGAGCATCAGCCCTTTGCCCTCTCTGTCCACGCGGGTTAAGGTGAGACTGGCCTTCCTGGTGCGTCTGGGGACAGAAGGCAGCCCAGACCTGAATTCCGGGACTCATTTCCGGGCCACCGGGATCCAGGTAGGTCCGAGCCAAATGGGTCAGTGAGAAACCAGCCCCGGGACATGGACTGCACCTGTTGGTGGACAAATGTCCCCTTTCCCCTCGGGTCAGTTGGATTGAGCCAGGAATTCTTGGTGCTTGAGAGCCAGGCTGTCAGGGCCAGCCTGACCATTGAACTGGGCTGAGGTAGGGAGGTGGGAATTGAGAAAAGAAAGAAAGACAGGAAAGCGGGGTCGGGAGGACTACAGGTAGCCACTGACCGACTGTAGCAGGTTTATTAACTGCGTAATGCTTTTTATACACAAAACACCGAATAGGAGGTCTGTCGAGAGGAATATATTCTTTGTTCCTCTTAATCTCTAGGGGAGAGACAGAGCAGAAGGACAAATTCTTGGTACAGCAAATCTCAGTAAATAATTACAGACTTCTTGGCAAGCCATGAAAGGTTGCTCTCATTCTTCTGATAGTCGCCATCCAAACAAGTCTGGGAAAACTGTGTGGGTAGGGGGCCAGCCTTGCTAGCCCCCTCGAATGCACGGACCTTGTCAGCTTACACCCTGTCTCCAACACCAGGCTGCTCTGGGGCGGGAGCAGAGGGGGCAGGCAGAGAGGGGAGCAGTCCCGGCCGGCCGCAGGAGCCCCTGCGCTGGCACCTTGTCACATGCACTACGGCTGCTTCTGGTTCTCTCAGACACTTTGAGCTGGGGTTTCTGTCAGCTGTGACTAGAAGCTTCATGGCCAGGTTACCTCCCTAATTTCATTTCTCTTCATTTAACTTGGGAATTATGTTCAGCTGCTAAACTTGAAAAGGGTAAAGTAAATGAAGGAGTCCATTTTTGTCATGTGATGATAATTTTACTACTACTACTACTACTACTAATACTACTAATAATAATAATTTTGGAGATAATCCATCCTGGCCTGAATTGACAGCTCTGTAATACTACTAGACACTCAAGCTTCTCCAATTTTATTTTATTCTCAGCCACCTACCCATGGCTTGTCACTCACGGTAACAGGTAACTGACCAACCCCCAGCTCTGAGTTCCAGTCGGGGCAGAGGAGAGAGAAGGAAAGGTGATTTGATTTCAGAGAGAAAAGGTGAAGGAGAGAGAGATAGAAGCACCAATGATGAGAGAGAACCATTGATTGGCTGTCTCCTGCACCCCTCCCCCCAACCAGAGTTCGAGCCTGAAACCCAGGCATGTGCCCTGGACTAGAATCAAACTCGGGACCCTTCACTCCACAGGCTGATGCTCTATTCATCGAGCCAATCCAGTGAGGCCATCACTGTCCATTTTTAACACATTTTATCACACTGAACAAATCCTGAGCTATTTTTCAACAGCTCCCCACTCCCATCTCCTCTCAGCCCCTCATCATAGTGAATCTACTTTCCGTCTCTATGAATTTGCTTATTTCCCCTATGAGGGGAATCACACATGTTTCTCCTTCTGTGTGTAGATTAATTCACTTAGCACAGTGTTTTCAGGGTCCATCCATGTTGTAGCATGTGTTCAAATTCCATTTCTTTTATGGCTGAGTAAAGTTCTTCTGTAAGTATATGACATACTAAGGGCCCAATGCATGAATTCATGCACCTTGAAAGGAACTGTGGCCCACCCTCTGTGCCCCTGGCTGGCCTTTCCCACCACGGTCCCCTGTCCCCTGTCTGCCGGCAGCCCTGCTCCTGCCACCGCAGCTCCCATGAGCTGATGGCGCCGAGCAATTGGGAGCGCCAGCAGTGGGTGGGAGCTGCGGCTGCTGCCCTGATCACTCAGTACCAGGAGGATGTGGAGAAGCCCTCAGAGGTGATCGGGGCTGGTAGCTGCTGCTCAAACCCACTGACAGAAAAGAGCGATTGGGACTGGTGCTGGGCTCCAGAAGCGGGTTTGAGCAGTGGTTCCGACACCAGCTCTAGTTATGAGCAGTGGGTGTGAGTGGAGCTGTCACCATCAGCAGGTGTGAGTGACAGTTGCTGCCCTGATCACCCCTCAGGAGCAGGGGGAGGTGGAGAAGCTCTGAGGGGCAATCAGGGCTTGCAGCCACTGCTCACACCCACTGATGGCACTGACCAATCAGGGCTGGTGCTGGACACGAGCAGCGAGTGCAAGAGGTGGATCTGACACTGGCAGTGGGGGCAAGCTTGCCCCAATAACAGCAACTGCTGCCCCACCTCGGTCTGGCACCCACACTCATCTGTTCCACCATCCTGCTGCGGCCATTACTCGACATGTTCCTTGAACTCCCCCTAGTGGTCAGTGCATGTCATAGAGACCAGTTGTTCGGTTGTTCCACTGTTTGGTCTAGTTGCATATTAGGGTTTTATACATATAGACTAGAGGCCCGAATGCACGGAATTTGTGCAAAAGTAGGCCTTCCTTCCCCAGATGCCAGCACTGGCTTCCCTCTGGCACCCGGAACTGGGGCTTCCCTGCAGCCACCAGCAGGCACCTGGGACCCAGGCTTCCCTTGCAGCCTCAGCTTCATCAGGAAGAACCTTTGGAAGGACGTCTGGTCTAATCAGCATATTATACTTTTATTATTATACACTGAGTGGCCAGATTATTATGATGTCTGAATGCCATAATTATCTGGCCACTCAGTTTATATCCTATATAATAAAAGGCTAATATGCAAATTGTCCCCTCAACCAGGAGTTCAACCAGCAGGCAGGCTGGCCAACTGCCCAGGTCTCCTCCTCCTGGCTAGGCTGGCTGGACCCCCACCTATGCACAAATTCACGCACCAGACCTCTAATATATATATACATACACACAGAGTGGACAGATTATTATGCATTCAGAGATCATAATAATCTGGCCACTCGGTGTAGATGTTCAGCCATTCCTCATCTGTTGGTGGGCACTTGAGCTGTTTTTACCTTTTGGCTATTGTTCACAAAACAACTTTTAATTATACTTCACTGATCAGAAATTTGTTACAGGGCACCCTTATCTTTAAGGAAGACTAAAAAAAAAAAAAAAAAAAGTAATTTTCTTTCAACTAGACAAAATGAACTCCCAGCCACTTCATCTGTTAGAAGAAATGGAGGCGATTGGATAAGCAGCTGGGATCTTTGCGACAGCCCAGGCCTTCACCGGGAATGGCTTTCCGGGCATAGAGCATATTCACCTCCCCAACGGAGACAAGCCGCAGAGACCCATGCTGGGAGCTTAACTACATCCATGACTTTATGCAGCCATCACCACAGTCACACAGGGACCAGGCTGGGTGAGCCTGGCATTTCTGGTCTGGTCAACAGGTCAGTCCTCTCCAACAGGTCTGACCTAAAGACCATGTACCTGCCTCCAGCACCCATCCTTCAATAGCAGAGAGGGCACACAGGCCACCAGAGGTCCTTCTGAAAACAAGCTGAGGCACCACAGCCTTCACTGTCAAGCCCAGCGGGGCAGGAGTGCCATCGCTCTGCCAGGAGGATGCGGGGGAGGGGGGGGGGAGAGGGTCTTTCCTGCCAGCGCGAGAGTCCTCCCTGGCCTGCACCTCCCTCCCCTTCCGTCTGCCCGCTGAAGGTTCTTCCTTGTCCATCTCTCTCCCTGAGCTCCTCTGAGGTGGATTTGGGAAGACAAGCTTCCTTTGGGGCTCAGGATCGAAAGGGGTTTCCTGTTTCGGGTTTAATCCTCACAGGTTGCTGCGTATCCAGCTTAGGGATCATGTGGCAACATCACTCTTTGGAAAAGCCAATAGGCAACCTGATGTCTTGAATACATAATACTCAAGCATGGAGAGCCGCCGTCCTGCCCACGTTCCACTGCAGCCATGTTGGGCTTCTGGCATTTCCTCAAACACATCCTTCACTAGGGCTTGGACCTGCCAGTCCCGCAGCTGCTCCTGCTCTTCGCCTGGCTGGTCACCGTTAAGGGTCCAGTTTCAATGGAATTCCCTCTGCGAAGCCCTCTCCACGACCCTCAGTGGTGCTCTGCCCGACCTGCACTCCCCACAGAGCGCGTCACAGCCTCCTCGTCCTCCCTCCAGGCGGAGTCCCCTGGGCAGGGGCGTCACAGGCGTGCCCCTGAGGGAAGCCCACAGGAGAGTGGGGAACGGCAGGAGGAAGGGCAGTGCGGTTTCTCAGAGGGGCATGACGGGCATCCCCGGGGGATTGGCTAAAAGCACAGAATGCTCAGAGCCCCCTCCACACGGGGGTCAGCCAGCTTTGCATGTGGTCCTGCTGCGCACTGGCGCTGAGACCTGCGGGGACGGGAAGGCAGGGTCTAACAGCGGGTCCCAGGTAACATCTTGCCGTGACCTGACCCAAGGAGGACTCTAGACTAGAGCACCACAGAGGCCCCCTGCCTCTGACGAGAGGACAGCACCCTGTACGGACGCTCATTGACCGCAGGCTGGGAGGCAGCGTCTACCATCCAACAGCAGATCTCCCAGGAGGGGGCAGCCGAGGGCCGTGGGAGCGGGGAGGTCAGGGTTAGGGCTGCAAGGGACCAACCAGTAAAGGGATCTGGGCGTCTTCGGACACCAGCACAGTCATCGCCATTGTTCTTATTTGTTACTCATCCCCGTCCTCGCCATCAGATGGGGAGTTCCAGTTGATCTAGAACAACGTCCTGCTTGCTGATTGATCTGCCAGCGCCTCAGAGTATGACACATGACTAAATATGCAATCACCTGGTTACATGCATGTTAATGGAGGCCCTCTGGATCCGGCATTGCTCAGGGCCTGTGGTTTAACTGTGGCAACACAAACCACTCTTCTTGGAAAAGGTTCTTTCTTTTGCTCTAGTTGGGGAGGTGGCAAGAAGCATGCAAACATATATGTGAGCCTGTTTCCATGCGTGCATGTGTGCAGAGGAGATGTCAGGCACTGGTGGACTCTGGGAGGGAAGCGGCGCCGAGGGAGAGGCGGAGAGCAGCGGCGCTGTTTGAGGAGGGCAGCGGCTGAAGGATTCCGGAGAGCCGCCGCTCCCGCTGAGAGCCAATGAAGTGAGGACTTGAACCGTGACAGCCATGGCAGCAACTTTCAGGTAAATTCGCAATGGGTTTCGGATAAATGTTACCTTTTTGCTAGAAGAATGCCTCTGGGAAGAGCATTCCAGACACAGGCACCGGCCGGGTGAGCCTGGCATCTGAGTTGGTGAAGCAGGAGGGCTGGGAGAGACAGCTGGGGCCTGCTGCTGTGTCCATTCGCTTTTATTGACTTTAAAGATTTTTCAGGAGATACATGCGCAAGGCTTTTAAAACTCCAACGGATCAGAGGAGCTGTAAGGAAAGCAGCCTCCTTCCCACTCCAGGCCTCTCCCCAAAGGAGACCACGGGACCCATTCTGTCTTAGCTTAGCTCACTTCCCCCCACACCTGGCTGTAGGTAATTTTAGTTCATCCCTTGGTTCTCTATCTCTGTGATGTTCAGTAACATACCACCTCCAGCCCTCACCAGCAATTTAGATAGGCTGCACCTCTTGGCTGTTCTCTTTGTTGCCCTTCCCTTTGCCCCTCCTCCCCCCTCGAAGCTTCCTCCCTGCTCTGGCGACAGGAGCTCAAAAGTTCTTGGGTGATTGTCACCATCTCCTTCCCTTGCACCCATGTGGGTGCCTTTCCCTCAGAGGAGATTTCTCTCCTAACCCGTGCCCCTGGGAAGAGGGCACAGGCCTTGATGAGGCTGGTGAAGTGCCACCACTGACAGGCAGCACACTTCCTCTTTAGCAGAGTTTCCAAAGCCTCCTCCTTCCTGGTCCCGCTGTTCTGCCGAGCCCATGGCACCATCCAAGCATAGGAACCCCCCTAATCTGAGCAATGTCTCCCCTTCCCCAGCCCCCCAGGGCCTGGTACTGACACCACCTCGCACTATAGGACGCTGGCACTGGCGCTGGGAGCACTGGGTCAGGAAATGGCACGTGACCCAAGCGGGGCCAATCAGTGTGTCTCTCCTAGACATTTGTTATTGGGATGGAAACTTCCCTGTTTGGTCTGGATGGGTATCTTGAAAGACATGATGTAAAAACTCAAAGCCTAGCTTACATCTGAGTATTGAAGAGTAGAGAAGGCAAAACAATTTTCTCAACTAAAAATATAAAACCCAGCAGAGATGAAAATGGCATTCCTCCCTGGTTTTAGCTCCTTGCTGAGGCCCGCTGGTGGCTTTGTCCTAAAGCTCCTTAAAACATGGCCTCATCCTTCTACCAAACCCCCCAATTTCTTAAACCAGCTCCAGTGAGTTTCTGCTATTTACAGCCAAATGGACTAACAAAATGTCCCCTCCTGCAGACTGGGCTCCGAGGGGGGTAGGAGCCATGTCCTTGCATTCTCCAAAGCGCTGAGCAGATTGCCCTGTGCATGGTAGGCACTCAAGAAGCATTTCCTGAATGGAATCAGCTGCCAGTACTCCTCCCTCAAATACTTCGGGGGGCACTGACCCTCTTGAGATGAGGCTGACTCTGAGAGGGCGAACTGCAGAAAGGTGCTGTGCCAGCCACTCTCCCAGCTCAGAGTCCAGTGGGGGAGGGGGGGGGAGAAGTCTTAGTAATAGAATCAAATGTAGTTTCAAGCTGTCTAAGTGCCTCCCAGTCTCCTGCCTCAGAAGTAGGATTGGAGAAGGTCATCAGCAAACAGAGAGCCTAGCTCCATCACTTCAAGGACAGAGAGCTTTGACTCTCTTGGTCCCTGACTGCTGATGAAAGAGCCCTCTAGTGGTGAAGCAGCAGTTGGATCTAGGCTTACTGGTATGTAGAAGCCCAGTCAGTGTAGGCACCTATGTGTACACACACCTACACATCAGCTGAATGAGAGGGTGAGGTCACCCCCTGGAGAGTGGCAGGCATCCTCAGGAGCTCACTGATGGCGGCCCTGCCTCCTCACGCCACTCCAGTCAGGGGTCCTAGTTCAGGGCTCCCCACACCCTGTGGGCAAAGGCTCAGTACAAATCTCCATTCTTTCTGCATGTGTCCCTTTCTCTCCTTCAGAAAATGTGTGCACTTCCTGACTCAGCATTGCCACCGCCATCTGCCTGAGCTCCTGACCCTTGCCCCACCTCCACACAGTCCTGCCTGAAATCCTGATTCTTTCTGCTGACCCCTTGGGCACCACGCCTCGCCTGCCTGGGGTTAAGTGACAGGTGAGGAGGCAGAGCAGGAGCTGCTGTCAGTGGGCGGTGGGTCTGTGAGTGGGTGCTTGGAGCCTTAAGCCCAAGCCCACTGCTCTTTCATCTACATGGTCCTGCTTTGAAAAAAGACCCTTCGCATCCCCAACTGAAGCAAGGAAAGAAGCAAATGGTTCCTAGAATGGCTGATTTGGTTACTATTATTAATTCATATGATTTATGTTTCTGAGAGGGGGGAAGGAATTTTTCACATGTTTAATAACCCTCCCAGGAAATACCAGTTTCACCTTATGTTACACTTGGCTTTTTGTTGTTTATCCTCCCCTGAGGATATTTTCCCGTTGTTTTTTAGGGAGAGTGGAAGAGAAAGGAAAAGACAGAGAGAAACATCGACGTGAGGGAAACACATTGATTGGTTTCCTCCTGCATGAGCCCGGGCTTGTCAGGAGCCTGTAACTGAGGTGAATGGCCTTGACTAGAATCAAACCTTGGACTCTTTGGTCTAAAGGCCAATGCTCTATCCACTGAGCAAAACTAGGCCTGTAGAAAAAAAATGGGGGTGGGGAGCTCAAAGAAGGCCCCTTCCTCCATTTCCTATCATTTATTCCGTTATGTGGAAATTTTAAAATATTTCCACTTCCTGCCCACAAATCATATGCACAAGCCCACACTATACCTAGCCCCAGGCATGTCCACCCACACATGCAAACAGCTATGCATTTACAGCAAGTATATTCACATGGCCCACAACACTGCTGCAGGCACAGCCATATCTACATGCCTGCTTGTTCTACAACAGACTCACAACGTACAATTAAATTGAACTCAGCACCAGTAAACGTGCAAACATAATTGTACCATGACTATATATTCAAACCTATCATGCACTTGCATGTATATCTAAAAGCAAGAATCAAGACTTCAAGTGACCTGAGCACCAAAGACAAGTAGAAAAGTCACCAAGAAGGTGTGGGCTGCCTGCTTCAGTACCTGCTGCTGCTCTCGGACAGCCAGAGGGGCAGCAGGACAGATGTGGCTGTGATTGACTCCCATTATACTTCTGTCAAATAACATTCCAACATTACAGTTGGTTATGGACGCATCTCAGGGACTGCAGAAATGACCCAAGCAGCCTCCACTCCAAACACTGGCCTGGGGGAATCAGTCCCATCAGGCCATGGTGCTGGTGGGGGAGAGTTGGGGTAAGGGCATTCTGTGGACTGTTTTTAGCTAACTCAGTGAGTGCTCATATATATTCCAGAATGTGTAGTAACAAAAAGCTGGTTAAATCTGGTCTTTTGCAACATTGATTATTTCTGAGGGAGAGCCTCGCTAGCTTTTGGATGTGAAATGGCATTTGCACTTGGGACTAACAAGGAAAGCAGGCTTAACTTTACCTGCCTTCTGGTCTAACTTAGACAAGGATGTTAACAAATGAACATCCAGGACCTTTGGAAGGAATCTGATGTTTTCTGAGACTTTTCCCCCTTGAATTCATCCCCCCCCCCCAGCCCGCCCACAATGTAGGATTGTTAAAATATAGATTCAGAGATCAATATTTAACACCCCTTTCCCAAAACCCCTGATGTGTGTGCAACAGAGTCTCTATACAATTAGCCTTTTCTCTTTTAGGAATGCATGATCATATGTATATGAACAGTTCCAGGTCTGATCTGAACATGTGGTCTCCGGTGTAAACCAGCGCTCCAGAGAAAGGAGGGTAGACATATTGCTTGTTTTGTGGGGAACCAAATGGAGACAGACGTGCTTGTGACAACACCTTTTGCCCGCCCAAGTGAGCCTTGGAACTGTCGCCCAGAGTCTCGCGTCCCTTTAAGAAGACTTGGTCTTTCCCAATGGGTTCCAGCGGAGCCCGCAGCAAAAGGCAAACTTGCCTGGCTCATTGGTGGGGTTGGGGGTGGGGGTGGGGATGGGAGGTCGGGACTCGCTGGATGCGAGCTGTGAGAGCGCCAGCGTGCGCTGCGGGCTTCTTTCCCCTGCCCCTCTCCTTAACCCTGCGGGAGGCGGGTGGGGACCGGGCTGTGCTGCAGTGCAAGGAGCCGGCTCCGATCGCCCCTGCTCCCCAAACTTTGAGCGAAGCGTGGGCTTGCTTAGACCGATAGTGGAAACGGCCAGGGAAGGGCGCGGGGAGGAGACCCTCCTGCAGCCCCAGCGCCAGAAGGGCGGGGTGCAGCCGCGGGACTGACAGGCCGGGAGCTGTCCGTTCAGCACCGCGGACCCGAGCCCGGGCGGTACGGCGGCGGGCGGGGCGGCGGCGGGAGCTGTCCGTTCAGCACCGCCGGCCTTTGCCCCACTGAGAGCGCCGGCCCCGCCCCGCGACTGTCTTCTCCAGTTTGAGCGGGGGTGTGGGCAGCAGGCGGAGAGCTTTCCTGGGAGGCAGGGGAAGCAGTGAACACTTCGCAGCGGCTCGCCTCCCAGCAGTGCTATTTTTTGCTATCCGCCCTCACCCCCGGCACGCGCGCGCGCGCGCGCGCGCGTACACACACACACACACACACACACACACACACATGCACGCACGCACGCGCGAGCGCGCACACACAGAGACCTCTCTGGATTTCTTCGCCTTGAGTCTCCCGGGGCTGTGAGGAGCCAGTCTCATCTCAAGCCGAACTGGCAGCTCCAGGCTCCGGAGCCATGCCTTGCACGGACTCTCGTTTTTACCAATCTCCTGAGGAATGAAAGGAACCCAGGGACCCGCAGAAGGCAGCAGTGATGTGGACCAACCCCCTGGAGCCTGCACCCTTCCGAGGGCCATAGGCGAACCAGGGAACCGGAGACAGCTCCAGACAGGAAACCCCAGCTTTCCCAAAGTCCCCGTGGATGCTGACAAACAGAGACCCGAAATTTTGAAAAAGCCAGTCCTAGGTTATCCAGCTGCAGGGTGATTTTTTCCTCCGGCATTGAACTTCCCCTTCTTCCCCCAGCCATCCAGAATACCATGAAGAATTATGAGGATGTGTGACAGAGGTATCCAGATGTTGATCACCACTGTGGGAGCCTTTGCAGCTTTTAGTTTAATGACCATTGCGGTGGGCACGGACTACTGGTTGTATTCCAGAGGTGTGTGCAGGACTAAATCTACAAGTGATAATGAAACCAGCAGGAAGAATGAAGAAGTAATGACACACTCGGGGCTGTGGAGGACCTGCTGCCTGGAAGGTATTTGCAAATTCCTCTCAATAATAATCCAGTTTCTGATATTTAATATTCCACTGGAGGCTCGGGGGAGGCAGAAGCAGTGAGTGGGGAGAAAAGAATGGTTCCGATGATTGCTGAGAAGGTGCAGGTGTCCAGACTGTTCCCAGCAAGACTAATGCTATGTGGTGTGGGGTGAAGGGTTTGGATGTTATTGATGGTTTTTGGTATAAGCTTCATGAGATGAGATTTTGTAGCAACCTAGGCAGCTTCTGCAATTAAGAAAAGTCTTCAAATACAAAATCTCGAATCATTTTGTGCATCGCTTTGCTCTCTGGCTTGAGATGATGTCTTTGGCTCTGCTTCAATTGTGTTTCAATGGGGGATCTGGGGAGAGAGAGAGGGAGAGAGACCCCCTGACCTAGCCTGATACACTCTAAGCTATTCCTTATTTCTCAACATAGTCTTACCAGTTCCTTATGAGTTCGGTCTCACTAGATATTTTCATGAACTTCCATTGCCAACCAGTTCCAGACTAACATGCATGAACCCTCCCACACACACACACATGCACACACACACACACACACATGCACACACTTTAAGAAAATGTCCTTATAAATATACATTTTATTATTTGGGGATCAAAACAAAAGTGAAATCTTGGTATTTGGTATACAGCTTTCTTCTTTCCTAAATCTCCCCCAAATCCAACAGATATGTTTTCATGATATTTGCATAAGATTGATTCTCCAAGAATGGGAGCTTGTCAGTTCTAATTTTAAAAATTGAGAATCAGCTTAATTATGATGAAAAGGACAGATCAATTTTGGAATGCCAAGCCCTTAGGCAGCCTTTCTCACTATTAAACTTGCTTTCACTGCACTGGAGTCATTCTCAGCATCACTGGGCTATGGCTGGGTGTCGGTGGGAGAGAGCAGAAAGAGAACAAAATCGGAGCTTTTGGAGCCTCTGTGCCTGAGGGGAGGCCCTGGACTGAAGGGTTAAAAGGGAGTTTTTTCTTGGGCTTCTAGGGAACCTGCAAAGCTTGTCACAGCGATGAGTAAGAGAATCTTGATTCCCTATATGCTCCCTCTGCCTGCTCATCATTGGTCCTCCGGCCTGCATTCTCACTGGCTGGCACTTGCCAGGGCTTCTTGAAGACTTGCATTTATGTCAGCCGCTTAGGAAATCATGCTATGACATCACTTGCTGGTGTAATATTGCTTCATTCCCTGGCCTTCTTCCCGTGTCCTGACACTCTGAACAACTGCTCTCCTGCCTGTAAGAGTAACTACAACTGAGTCTGTTTCCAATGCACATTTGCAACTGGTGGGAAGTCCAGGTGGGAAAGGAATCCTTTAAATGCAAGAAGGATCCCGGTGTGTGAAGTCAGAATGCCTGGGTGAGGCTGCAAATTATCTGTATGACCTTTGCCATTCTCAATTCTCATTTTATTATTTTGGGAAATTATTAATTTGGAATAAGTGGCCTTTACTTATCACTTATTATACAATAAGCCCATATTGTATCCAGTGTACTGATGGAAATTCTAGAATAATTCTTTCCTAAATATTGACAAGAAGCTAACATTTGTGGTTGTTTGTGGTTGCATTTGGTGAAGTCATTTACTTAAGGGAAATTTTATAATTCGCTTTCCTATATGGACAATAAGGAATTGAGCTATCATTTGTGAAGCTATGGATATTTTGATGCCTACATGGTTCCAGGGATGGCATATAAAACCGGAGACTACAACCGAGGTTGCACATGGAGACCCTGTTTCAGTTATTCCCGACTCTTCTGCCTCTAGGAACTGAACCTTGGAACACACAATTAAACACCAATTTCCCCTTTAGGGCCTAGGGTTCCGGAACCCTCAGCAGTTCTCAGCTGATGGTTTCTCTTTTCTCCAGCATCATGTTCTCCACCCACAGTTGGCACAAGGAATCAGAGCCCCACCCGGGCATTCTGTGAGAATTTGAATCCAGTGGGATTTGGTGAATCTAAAACATGTCCTTGATCAGGTGAATTCTTTTGAGAAAATTGGTTGCAGTCTCTGTAAAATTTGGTCCAGCTACATTTTTGTTTGTATTTTTGAAGTACCAAATACAGTAAGACACATAAACTTTCATGAATCACAATGAAATTTTAGCTATGTGTACATCCATATAACCAACACCTAGACGGGCCTGGCTGAAACTGAAGCCAAGATTTGCCTTCATGTACTGACCACATGGAGTGTTGGAGTGTCTGGCCTCTGCGTGGCACATGCCGCAGATGGAGCCATGCTGATGAAATGCAGGTGCACAGCCACCTCCCATTGGGTATCTCCTGCCTTCCAGAGCCTCAACATCCTCATTTTTTCTGGTCCTTTAAGTGTCAAAGGATAACAAGGGTATGGAGTCTTGTTACTCATTTTTTCATATCACAAATTAGAAGAGTCGGTTCATCCATACTTTTTCCCCATGAGAGACTATGGCCATTTTGTCCAAAGAAGAGAACGCTCGGCAGGAATATGACAGCTGTCTGCAATGTCTGCAGAACTCTCATATGAAAAAGAGATTTTAAGTGTTCTGCGTGGCCTCCAGGGGGTAGAAGTGGGAGCTTGAGGTAAACAGGTTTGGCCTCAATCTAAAAATGTGTCCCCTGCAGAATGGGGAGCTTTCAGAGGCTATGAGTTGCCCACCACCAAAGTATTCAAATATCAGAAAGATATCCAAGTGCATCATGGCTTCCAAACCTGGGTGGCCATCAGAATCACATAAGGAGCTTTGAAAGAATAGGTTATCAGGCCCCACAACTAGATTCTCTGCGTCCATAGGTTGGCAGTGGGTCGCTGGAGTCTGAATTTCCTAAAAGTCCTCCAAGCAGTTATCAAGTCAAGGGCAAGGTGACTGAGTAACTCCAATGGGCCTAGGTGACTGTGGAGTCAGAGTCTGTGTTCCCAGGGTTCATTCCCATCACCCACCAGAATGTCATGCTGGCATTCACTAGGTGTTAGGGCTGTTCTAAGAATTTTAAAAAATTAACTTTCATCTTCAAATAAGCTCCACGCTATAGGTATTAGTACCATCACCCTTATTTTACAGATGAGGAAACTGAGGCTGGAGAAGTTATGTAACTTTCCCAGGGTCACCCACCTTCACTCAGCAGTTGCTACTGCACCTAAGCCAGGTTGCATTGGCTGGAGAGTGTTACCTCATGCTCTGGTGGGCCGGCTGCGACTGGCAGGGACACTTAGCTTGTGAGGACGCCCAAACCCATGGGCCTTGCCATTCAGACGCTCCAGTTCCCAGAACACCCAGCGTGCCTGTGCAGCGTCTGCAGGCACGGGAGCCACCAGACAGGCGCAAACTCAGACGCAGCAAAGGACATGCTTTGAATGAAAAAGCCATCGACCCATGTAGAGACACCCACACTGAGAAACCAAAGCCAACGCCTGGCTCGTTATCTGGAAAGCACACTAGGCACTCAGAGCAGAGCCCAGCCTGCTCGGGCTCTCAGGAGCAGTGTGCGACTGGGAATGGGAACTGTGTGACTCGTGACGCTCTCACTGGGAAAACCGTGAAGCCCTCGGTACCATCAGAGCGGTGTGCGTAGATAGTGGGAAGAGCACTGCACTGGCCTAGGGGGGAGGAGCCCTGGCAGCTAATCCCATTTCTGTCACTAAGTGTTATGTCAGTTGTGTACGTTCTTTTCCTTGTTTGGACCTCGCTTTATGCAAATCTAAAATGGGAGCTTCAGATTAGATTAAGGTGTACCAAACCCAAATTTCCGTGTGGACCAGGCAGGTGATGGAAAGTGTGAAAAGGGGCATTTCACAGTCCTCTTACTCCAATTCTAGGAGGGGGGGGAGAGAGTAGCAGTGCGTTTAAGAAGAGGTATGGTAACAAACTTCGTCTCAGTGTGGGGCAATAGAGAGTGGTGGGGACTGTGGCAAATTGGGGCACTCGAGCCCCGTCTAAGGGACAATTACTACGTAGTTTAAGTTGATCTTTACCCTGGTGAAATGTGTACCAATTTGGTTCAATAATTCAAATTTTTAAATGCCAGATGGAAACTCTTTTGATTTTTAAAATGTGGGCAATTAGGTCAACTTTTAAAAACATGGTGTCAGCCAAATCAAACTTACCCTGCAGCTGAATTTGACCCTTGGGCTGCCAGTCCTTTTAATTCAAATTTCTTATGGTTTTACCGTTGATTACTGAATTGCTCTTCATTAGTCTATGATCACTTTTTTGATGCATTAAAAAAATTTTCTACTAAGAAAAGAAAGCCCACTTAGGATTTTAAGACAGGGAAATTAAAATTATGGAAAAGTGTTTCAATAAACTTCTATTTCTGCTACAGATGGGCCTGAATGACATCAAACATCTGGCTGAAAAACTAGGAAAAAAATAGCCCATCATTAGAAGTTCCCCCATATTTCCAAATCTCCAGATGGTTGACTTGTTCAGCCAGATGGGGTGCCAGCGTTATTGATGTGCTCAGAAGCCTCGGGGAAGCTGCAAAGATGTAGCTGGGCCTGGGTGAGGGAGGGACAGAGCACTGCCTGAGTGTTTCCTGTGTGCTCAGCCCAGTGCTAGGTGCTGTCACAGGCATTGATGTACACTGCTCCTGTCTCCGAGCTTCCCCCGATAGACTGTAAACTCGAGAGGACAGAGATTCTTGCCTGTTGGTGGCACTGCTATATCCTTAGAGCTTAAAAAATGTCATAAAATAGTCATTCTGTGCCTCCTGGCCCTGATCTAATGCTGTACCTTCCCCTGGACATGGGTACAGAATACTTCAGTACCCTCTTACTCTCTTCCCTACCCCTGACCCTGCTCTTGTCCCTGCACTGTCCATCCTTGTCCCTAAAGCCCAAGAGGCAGATAGAAGAGAGAAGTGAGCCGAAACCGGTTTGGCTCAGTGGATAGAGTGTCGGCTTGTGGACTGAAAGGTCCCAGGTTCGATTCCGGTCAAGGGCATGTACCTTGGTCGCGGGCACATCCTCAGTGGGGGGTGTGCAAGAGGCAGCTGATCAATGATTCTCTCTCATCAATGTTTCTAACCATCTATCCCTCTCTCTTCCTCTCTGTAGAAAATCAATAAAATATATTAAAAAATAAAAGTGCGAGAGAAGTGAAGTCTTGGGGGAGAATGGGAAAGATGGCCAGGAGTGTGCTTGGGGGTGGGTCAGGATTGGCATGGTGGCAGGATTCAGAGGGTGTGAGCTTGACTAACATCAGCCAGAACATGTTAGTATAGCCATACATGTGATTAAAATGTTTAACTATTTCCCTACTTGTTGGTAAACAGCTCCTGGCCCAAGTCCCCTGTCCCCACATCACCGCCCCCGCCCTCACAACCCCACCATCCTTTCTGGATCCTCCCAGACATCTATAAGACCCATCAAATAAAGGGTCAGACCTGGCCCAGCAAGGCCATCATGCTCCTGCTCCAGCCCTGTGGAAGCACCTGTCCTGATCGGCAGATCTTGTGTCCTCCTGGTGTTTAAACATTTGGAATCTTACTCCCAGATGAGTCACCATGAGTGGAAAGAAGCTACTTGTCTTCTTTCTATCTGAAACCCAGGCCCCCTACCTTCTGACTCTAGGACTTAGGAAGTAGATACCTGAAGAGATTTCTGATCACCATTGAAATTTTGTTAGAATAAAGGCAAGTGATTTGCATTCCATTGTTGGGTGACCAGTGAAGGTTACCAACATGCATCAGGAAGAAATAAAACAAGAAATGGGGCAAAAAGATGTTATGTCCTGTTAATGTTCTCAGAGAGCAGAGACCAACAATCTTACCCAGGGAGCCCTCTGATTCTCGGGGAAGGTAACACTGTCTGACTGAGCTTTACTGTGAAGGCAAGCCCAGCTGCAGTTGCATGTTGAGTTGTAGAAAGCTCCAGAAGATACAGTAAAGACCCAAATGATTTCTATTCATTAGAGGAGATAAACACAGATGTTGTGAATTTATTGCCTAACCTCTAGGACATTAATCAGTTTTATATCTAACTTAGCTATCTTATTTCGGAATACTTCCAATGAAAAAAATATATAGCATCCACCTCTGAACCAGCTTTGTCATTCTGCTGGTTCCCTCGCCGATGTGTTAAATAAAACGTGACATGAATTCCCTGTGCATTTTAAGAGAATGGTGTTTCTTACAACTTGAAAATTATACTCTGACATGTGGAAGTGCCCCCAGTGAACCAATGCTTCTGAGGTTAAAGAGAAGCCTACAAAACCCAATGCTGTTTTTATTCCCCGCGTCCGCACCACTCTGCCAGAGCCCACTTTCTCAGGCCTTGTAGGAGCACAGGGCCCTTCGTCATTCCTGAGAGACCACAGGAATGTCAGACAGCAGGCGCTCTGAGGCCAGGTAGACACGAGTTCTTACCTGGGTCCCCCGTTTACGAGCCGTGAGACCTCAGAAGTCATTTAACCTTTAAGCACGAGTCTCCTCGCCCGCAAGAGAAGAAAATGGAAGTAGCAAGGGCTCTCAACAGTTTGCCTAGTCCTGCTTGTGGTCCCTTCGTTCCTTCATATTCTATATAGTGTGTGGGCCAGTAGTCCTTGACCAGTAGTCATTTTAGACACTATCCACTGGCTAAGACAAATGATGTCAGCAATCTCATACCGCTGTCCTTCCTCCCAATACCTTTAGTTCCTCGATGATTCTAAGAAGAATTCAAGATCGAGGGTGCCTGGAAAAGAGATGGCATGCCATTCCTGGACTGCATGCTTCTTAGGCAGCACGGCTGCCCCTCTGCTCCTGTGCCTACTTCACACGACGTGGAGGGAAGCGCCAGGGTGGAGGGAGGGCTGGCAGTAGGGCCGCCTGTTCGCAATGGGGAGGTCTGGGAGTTCAGGGGGCCCGATAGTGGATGGCTGAGCTTTAGCCGTCTTGTCAGTGCTCCACCCAACAGAGCAACCCGCTAGGCAAGAAGGCCCAGCCAGGGCTGCAGGGCGTTTACGAAGATGTTGCCCTGCCCAGGATTGCTGGGCTTGGGGTCCGCAGGGGCTGAGAGCCATCCCATGCTCCACTCCCAAGCCATGCACCTTGGTCCACAGGGAGTCTGTCCAAAGGGAGGAGGGCCTTTTACAAAGCTCACGGGGTACCACGGGCTCAGCAGTGTGGGGCCCTGAGCTGTCAGTGGTGGGAGCCAATGGGGATGGAAAAGCCTGGACCGACCCAAGTGGCCCACATCCGAGAAGAAGGTGGCAGGGGGAAAGCCCCGGGGCCTCCGCTAACCAGGGCACATGTCTCCTGCCACGCAGATCCCTGGCCATCAGCGCCGGCTGGGGAAGCGGCAACAGTGAACCACAGAGGCTGGCACCTTCACCCAGCCGAGTGACACGTGGCCTTCTTTCTCCTCCTGCTCCCTGCTCCCTAGCACAGCATGCCAAAGCTGCCAGCATGTAAGAGAGGGAGGGTCAGGGATACAACCTTGCAATCAGATATTTAACTGGAAGTTTTAACAACCAAAAGTGGCTGGAAAGTTATAAAATATGCCCAAGATATTATTGAAGAAATGAGGGGTTGGATATAACACAGTCAAAAGATAGGACAGTGACACATTTATACGCCACTAATTTGAGACTCATCAAGTAAACAGGACCTACTTCAAGCTTTGCCTCTGAAATGATGGAAGTGTGAGACTCAGCGCTGTGGAGAACGTGAGACATTCATCTCAGGGTTGGCAAACTCTGGCCCATGCACAGAAATCAGCGCATCGCCTATTTTTGTACAGTGCACAGGCTAAGAATATGTTGTACATTTCTAAATGGTTGGTTGAAAATTAAATAATATCAAATAATATTTCACAACACACAGAAATAAGAAATTCAAATTTCAGCACCTATAATTTTGAATGTTGCCATTAAAACATGTGTGGAATTTGCTTTCTATTTCATAAATACCTACTTAGTATCCCCAAGTTTTCTGCCCAGCCTGCAGTTACTGCCACTGAAGAAGTGTGACAGCTATTGCAGAAATTTATAATAACATTTTACTTCTGGAAGTGTCCTTTATTTTTCCAAGAGCATTGAACCACACTTTTTCTAGCCTTTCTCAGAGACTCTTTGTCTGATCAGGTGTTCTGTTGTGTTATCTCTTCTTTCCTGAGACCTCTCTCTCTCAGTTCTCTGCTGCGGGGTCCTGGGCCCTTTTCTGAGAAGCTGAAAGTCAGTATGAACCCCTCTCTGTAATGGTCTCCAGCCCCTGACCAAATAAGCATGAAACAACATCTTTGGGGGCTGGGAAGAGAAGAAAGCTTAGGGAGGCAAGGTTCTGATGGCAGAAAAAGGAAATGACACGAGAGATTAAAGGTAGACCAGCAGACACAGTTGCTGAGGGGAGGGGGAGAGTGAGGCCACCACAGGAGCTGGTATCGGGACTCCATGTACTAGTAGCTCTGTGCGTAGGGCTCCGTATGCTCATGAGACTTCAAGAAAAACATGTGAGTGTGCACTCCCATGGAGGGATTCTCACACTCCAAAAATGTGAAGAATTGCCGATAGAGAGCGTAGGATAAAGGTGAAGGCTGAAATGACACTTGGTATTTCCCAGACACAGGTGGTAATTGAAGACATGAAAGTGCAGAAGTGTCAGAGGCAACCCAGAGGACACAGGAGGGAACGTGACAGAGCCCTGAGGAGCACTGGCACTTCCTTCCGGGCAGGGCAGAGGAGCGGTGAGCGCCGAGGAGGGGAAGTCAGGGTCAGGCCAGCGCAGGAAGGTCTCCAGAGGCATGCTCCCAGCTGATGCAGGGAAACAGCAAGGTTGAGACTAGAAGCTCTTGGTCTGAGAGCTCTCTGCAAGGCACCTGCGGGCTGCTTCCTGAGTTTGCTCGGGAGCCCCATCCAGGGGAGCTCTTCCCTTCCTCCTGGGATCAGCAAGCAGGTGAGACACCAATGTGGATGCTCACCTGCTTCCAAAGAAACCGTAGGAGAGGACGGGCCATGAGAATCCCAGGAAGAGATGACTAGGAAGCAGTGAAGTGATAAATAGCTAGCATGTAATAAACACCTTCTCTGGGCCAAGCTGTGAGCACCCACTTCTAGGCTAATCCCTGAGCATTTATTTATGTGTGTATCAAGCACACAGTACATGCCAGGCACATGTAAGCACTTGACACATATTAGTCATCCAATCCTTGTACCTTCTCAGGAAGTAGATACTTCTGTTGTCCCCCGTTTACAAAGGAGGAAGCACAGAGCCAGAGAGGTCGTGGTTGGAAGGAGGCAGAGCGGGGACCCCACCCCACCTGTGCTGCTGTCATTGCCATGCCCCAGTCACTGGGATAAACAAATGCGGCTGAGTCCCCTGCGCTGCCTGCAGTCTTTCCTGTCAGTCATTGACTCTGAACCACTCAGCTAGAAATATTGTGAAAAATAATGAACCCAACCTTTGCCAATTTTTATTCCAAATCCAGGAAGCAAGGTCAAGGGAAAGAAATGGCAGAACTAACTAGATTTAGATGTTTTGGCACTAGGCTGCAAAAATACAGCACCTCTGGCTCTAGCCAGTTTGGCTCAGTGCATAGAGTGTGGGCCTGCGGGCTGAAGGGTCCAGTCCTGGGTTCAATTCCGGTCAAGAGCACTTGCTCAGGCTGAGGGCTCAATCTCCAATAGGGGGCGTGCAGGAGGCAACCAATCAATGATTCTCTTTCATCATTGATGTTTCTCTCTCCCTCCCTCGCCCTTTCTCTCTGAAGTCAATAAAAACATATTTTAAAAAATATACTGGAGACCAAATATACTTTTTTTTTTTTTTTTTGAAAAGGCAACACCGATCACTAGAATTTAGAACCATTTCTTTCCCAGAAAGTCTGACTACTGGCAGGTGAGCACACCATCGGATATTCGGGCAAACTCTACATGAGGACGGGGAGCTACAAACCTGGGGTGCCATGGGGTTTGTGGCAGTCACACTTCCTGAGGACTGAACTTGGGCATACCATCATTTGACTTATTGGGTTTTAGAATCGGTGTCAGGCAGGGGTCAAGGTTTCTGTCTGATGACTCTGGCTTAGTGGTCTGCAGCCGATTCCAGTGCAGAGCTCAGAGGGCCAAACCCACCTTGGACACCACCAGACCTGCCTTGACCAACGCCCCACCAGGCCTGATTCTCCGTGACCGTGGGCTCAGCAGTCCTGGCGTGGGCAGCTGAGAGGGGCATGACGCAGGCAAGCCCTGACACCATGTACCCCCCTTTCCTCTGCACACTGCAGAGAGGCATTGTCTACTAGCTCATCACCATCAAAACGCTGCTTCTCAGCCACACTCCCAGGACCCCAGCCTAGAGCCAGAGCCTTGGCACATGACACAGGCCCAGGGGACATGCACTGAATGTGCTTCTTGAGGTCACTCACTCACCTTGAACTCTGTGACCCCCCTAACCTCGGGCAGTAGCTCTTTGGTCCCGGTGCTTACAGACCTCCCTCGGAAGCACCTCTGCGGTCCCTGCCGCTCTGTGGGTGACGCAGGAGCCTGCAGCTCGGGGCCATCGGACTCCATAGTTTTAAAAATCTCAACGTTAGTTCTCCATCCCTTATTTTCCATCTTTTCCTCAAAGATAATGCAGAGGAGTCCCACAGCCTCGATTCGGAATGGCTAGTGGTCTGGTGCAGCCCTGCGGAAGGAGAGGAGGGTTACACTGTGCGCGCCCACCAGACACTGTTTCTGTTCTAGCGTCTTCCATAGCTGGAATATCCTATTCCGCATCCGTGCAGCTGCTTTGAACTGCAATCACACCTACCGGTTAAGTCAAAGCGATGCTGAGAATCAGGGTCTGCCACCTCCTCTCCAGTGTAAGACTGCCGTCCCCGCGGAAACTGGTTTGGGCAAAGAGCAGCTCATAGGGATGCGTCCTCACCACAACTCATCCCCCTTCCCAATGGCAGGACGCAGAGCCAGGGAACAGTTTAGCAGCTTAAAAGGCCTTAAAATAGGTCCTAGCAAGTTAGTCCGGTTTTTCAAAATAGTACTTTTCACCCAAGACGACGCTGGCTCGCACTCCAAGAGCTCTTCATGTTTAGAGAAAAGTAAAAAGATCAGATCAAGAGGCCATGATGTGCGTCCGGTCCGGGATCAGTGTTCCTCTGCTCTTCCCTGCGGCCTCGCTCCTGCTCTGCAGGGGAGATGGCAGGGCTGGTCCCAGAGACACTAGGTCTGAGCCCCCCACCCCACCCCCCACCCTCCAAGGTAAGGGTCCAGGCAGAGTCCCAGCCCTGGGCTTTCACCAAAGGCCCTCAGGCAGGAGGGTGGGCTGGTGGGAAGGAGGGTGACATGGTAAACAGAGTGGCTGAGGCAGGGTCCCCTGAGAAGGTGACCTTTAACCAAAGTGTGGGGGAGATGAGGAGCCACCCAGGAGGCTCTGGGCAGAAGAGCATCGAAAGCAGAGGCCAGAGGTGAGGGTATGTGTGTGTGTGTCGGGGGGGGGGGGGGGGGGGAGCAGGAGCCATGGGCTAGGAGAGGAGGGGAGCGGCACAGAAGCCCAGGCCCTGGCGCCGGTCGGCAGGTCTTGAAGGAAGTTGTAAGGACTGACTGGGCCCAGAGACGTGTTCTGGAGGTCACCATGTCCCAGCCTTCCCCCTCAACTGTGCTCCTGAACAGAAGGGCACTTCCTGTGACCCCACTCCCCCAGCTTCACCGCTCAGCCTCGCCTCACCCTGGCCCATTCCTCCAAGACCAGCCAGCTGCACGGCATCTCCTGGCCATTGTCGTCCTTCCCCGAGGACGAGGCGGCCGTTGTCAGTGTTAAGTGTCTCACGTGGAAGATGGACAGCAGTGTGGGAGGCCGGCGCTGAGTCTGAGGCCGTTGTACTCCTGGCAGCCTCCCGGCTCAGGCTCCAGCCTGCTCCGCCCACATGCATCTTCTCCCCCGGCCCTTCCCAGCCTGCAGAGCCTTAGGGGGTGCGGAGTGTGTGGTTTGCCTTTGGGGACAACGTCAGCCTGTGTCACTTGCTCTGTAGGTACCTCCTGAACACCTACTATGTGCTAGACACAGTATTCGGCAGACACACTCCTGTCTCTGGGAAGGTCAGACGTGTAGGGAAGACACTGAGGAGTGACCCAGCGGAGGTGCAGGGTGCTTCTGGGCCTGGGGGCTGCCGGGGGGGTGGGGCGCCTTGGACAGAAAGGCCCTCAGAGCTGCGTGTCCCCAGGCCGCCTGGCCTACAGTAGGTGCTCAGAACCCTCCTGCCAAATGCACAGAAAAGCAAGCGTGCGTAGGGTCCACAGAGGCAAGCTGATCTCTCAAGAGCGGGAGCTAGAGCGGAATGGGAGCCAGCCTCCCGGGTTCTGGTCCTGGGGCAGAGGGAAGGGGCAGGCCGGAAGCCCGCCTCCAGAGACCATGGAGACACACTGAGTGACAGCGCCCTCCCTCTCTTTTTAAAAAACTCCTGGGTATTTAACTTCTGTCACCTTCTTTTGAGTGGCATAGTTTTCCTATTGTATTTCTTAATGAAAATACTTTTAATTTAAGAGTAACACAAAACACATTTCAATCAAAGTTTTTAAAACAAAAAAAGACAAAGCAAGGTTTCCCCTCCACCCTCACTACCGGCTCATCTCCTCACCCCAAACGGCTGCTCTGCCAGTTTAGTAATTATCTGATAAATCTCATTGCCCTAGTTTTCTGCTCTACTAAGTCAGAAAGATTAGAGAGGTCATACCTTTCTCTTCAAGTTAAAACTTCATACTTTAATCAAAAGCTTTTATCTTACCGTTTATTCAGACGTTACTCACGCACGCTGTGTAAGCGTCAGGCCTGGTAGAAGGGGTTTTAATGACAAGCTTCGCCTCGGTGCTCCCGCGTCCTCACCCCGCGTCCTCCGCTCAGAGTGAACCGTTCCTGGCGCGGTTCCTCTGGTGGTTCTATCCAAACCTCTAAGTAATATGTTTGCCCTTCATTTCTTGATTTATAATCCATTGACTTCCTGCCACAATAGGTGAGGATTTAGCAAACTCACCCCACCCTTCATTGATTACCTTTCCAATTTCTAAAAAAATAACATAAATCTTCATTTCTTTTGCCGGCACCTTGGGTAGACAGTCTTAGCTTCCCACCTTATGGGGTACAGATGTCCACTTTCCCCTTCTGCCTGCCTACCTCGGTCCATGAGCTGCGTTCTTACCTTTTCACTGTCAGACTCATTCCATTGGGATTCTGCTCTATGACTTTGCTAACACCTATGTCGGACTACAGATCAATTCTGAACTCTGAAGCCACTGATCATTGTTTGATTGTGTAGCTACATGAGCTGTGTGGCGGGGAAGGGACCTTCTGGGGAAATGCCCTCCTTCCTCCTGCTCCTGGTACAGGGTGGTAGCTAAGAACTCTGCCTTGGAGTCAGTTGCTAGCTTTCAAACCCCAGGTGAACCACATAGAGTGTGCCACTGCGGGCATGGTACTTATCCTGTCCGTGCCTCCATTTCCTCATCTGTAGCGAATGGGTTGTATTTGCACAGCACTCGGTGCCTGGCACATATGAGTATTAATTTGGTGTTGATTGTCCCCCGTCTTCCTGTGATAAATAGATGGGACAGGATCTGCCCATCTTCATTCTCTGCCCTCAACAAGGAGTCGTGCAGGCATGGCTCCTGGCTCCTGGCTCTGTTAGTCCCCACGCCTCTCCGCAAGTCTGCTTCCCAGCGCATGCCGGTGATGGGACCTGCAGGAGACCAGCCTCGGGTCTGTGGTGTGATATGCCTGGGCCTGTTAGCACTTAGGAAGTAGCAACAGTGAGTGTACACTGAGTGCTTACTGCGTTGGCTCACTTGGTTCTCACAAGAGCCTATGGGGTATCAGACCCATTTCACTGATGAGCAACTGGATCTCAGAGAAGTAATGGTCCCAGGTTTTAAAGCTACTGAGTGGTAGAGGCAGGATGCAAGTCCAGGTCTTTTAACTCTGAAAGCCGGTGTCCTTCATGCTGATGTTACAGCCCAGTGTTCTCAGAGTGTGTTGTTAACCCTGGGGGTCAGAGGACCCCTCCCAGGCCCTGTCATGGGGTCCTGAGGCGCAGCTGCCTTTCGCACTGTGTGGCACTGGCACTGGTGAGTCAGAGCAACAGTACGGAGCAGTGGCAGTGCCCCAAGTGGACGCCGCCCAGAGGGAAGAAAGCGCTGCGGGCACTCTGAACGGTCCTTGGTGAAGCAGTACAAAAGCACTGATTTCATTAGATTTTACTAAATCTCCAGCCTCTCACTGAACAAAACGGGGAGTGCATCCAAAGCCCTTGGGCTTGGTGCCGAGGACGAGGCCGGTCTCCAGCAGGGCCTGCGTGGCTGAGCTGCGAGCGGGGCCGGCTGCTCCCCCCAAAACACCACAGCCACCCGGACAAACAGTCCGTGGGCAAACGGCGGCTCTCAGGCCTGGGGAGCTGGCAGGCCTCTTCTCCAAACGGAGCTGAGAGAGCTCGTCACTTCAAGAAAAGCAGCTGACAGTATGTGTTGCCAAAGATAAAATTCAAAGTTTCAAGTGAAAAATCACAGTTTTGCCTCTATCTGCTCCTATCAGCAAGTGTCATATTTTAAATATTGTGGGATGGAATGTGCTGGCAAACTGAGCGCCAGGTCTTCAGCACGTGACAGACCTGTGTGCCTCAGTGAACCGATCGTTTCCAAACAGCCGCTGCCTGGCGCCACAGAATGACCCCGGGCGAGGATCACCCAACACGGACTGGAACAGCGGAGTTGAATGCACTGGAGCACCAAGGTTAATTAGGTTGGTTTCAGAGTCCACTTGGCAACTGGACTTTAAGACTAGTATATACATTATCATGTCATCTGCTTGTCCAGTTTTGGTGTATCAAGGAAGACTAGCCACAGTTCTGTTCAGAGGCACTCAAACACCTCTTTGCTACCCACAGATTGGTCTGAGCTGAATTTTCTCCAGACAAAACAGCATTTGCCAGCGGAGTACATGCAGGAGCAGATATGAGAATCTGTCCCTTCTGTGGGAGAAAGTGTCATTGTTTTGAGCATAGCGGTCCAATATTGATTGAATAGACTCTCTTTACCCCACTGTGTGCTTTTGTCTCCTTTGTCAGATATTCATTAACCACAGCGGCATGGGTGTATTTCTGGGCCCTTGGTTCTGTCCCATTGATCTATTTGTATCTTTTTATACCAGTACCATGCTGTTTTGATTACGATGGTCTTTTGTATAGCTAGATACCATGTAGCATAATTCCTCCAACTTGCTCTTCTTTCCCAAGATTGCTGTGGCTATTTGGGGTCTTGGTGGTCCCACATTGATTTTTGAAACATTCCTGCTAGTTCTGTGAATAGGCCCTTGGTACCTTGATAGGAATTGCATTGAATCTATAGATTGCTTTGGGTAGTATGGACATTTTAATGTTATTTCTTCCAATGCATGAATATAGTATATGCTTCCACTTATCTCTTCACTTTCTTCCTTATAATTTGCCAAGTACAGGTCTTTTACATCGTTGGTTAAATTTACTCCCAGGTTGTTGTTTTTTATGCAACTCTGAATAGAATTGTTTTCTTAGTTACCATTTCTGCTCGTTCGTTATTGGTACATAGAAATAAAACTGATTTCTAAATATTTATTTTGGATCCTGCTACTTTACTGAATTCACTAATCAGTTCTAGTAATGTTTTTGGTGGAATCTGTCGGATTCTGTATATACATTATCATGCCATCTGCAGGTGACACTTTTGCTTCTTCCTTTCCAATCTGGATGCCTTTTATTCCTTCTTGTCTGGTTGCTGCGGCTGAATAAGAGGGGTGGAAGAGGACATCCCTGTCCTGCTCTCAATCTTAAAGGAAACAAATGCTTTAGGGTTTTGCCCATTGAGTATGATGTTGGCTGTGGATTTGTCATATATGGCCTTTATTACGTTGAGTTATGTTCCCTCTGTTCCCACTTTGCTGTGAGTTTTTATCATAAGTGGGTGCTAGATCTTATCTAATGCTTTTTCTGCTTTGATTGATACAATCGTGTGGTTTGTATCCTTCATTTTTATGTGATATATCATGTTTATTGACTTTCAGATATTGTACCAATCTTGCATCCCAGGAATAATTCCCACTTGATCATGGTGTATGATCTTTTCAATGTATTGCTGGATCAGGTTCATCAGGAATATTGTTCTTTTTTTTTTTTTATCAGAGTCTTTATCTGGTTTTGGACTTAGGGTCATGCTGGCCTCATAAAATGAGCTCAGGAGTCTTCCTGCCTTTTGAATTTTTTGAAATCATTTGAGGTGTTAGTTTTTCTATGAATGTTTGGTAAAATTAACCTGTGAAGCTATCCAGTCCAACACTCTTGTTTGATGGGAATTTTTTTTTTTTTTATTGCTTCAGTTTTACTAGTTGTAATCTGTCTATTCAAATTTCTGATTCTGATTTAGTTTTGGCAAACTGTATGTTTCTCGGAATTTATCCATTTTGTCCAATTTGTTGGCATATAGTTGTTTGCAATATTTTCTTATGATTCTTTTTATTTCCTTGGTGTCAGTTTTATTTATCTGGCTCCTCTCTCTTTTTATCCTTGGTGAGTATGATTAAAGGTGTGTAAATCTTGTTTATCTTTTCAAAGAAACAGCTCTTGATTTAATTGATCTTTTGTATTTTTTAGATTCTATTTTGTCTATTTCTGCTCTCATTTTTCTTATTTCCTTTCTTTTACTCACTTGAGGCTTTGTTTGCTGCTCTTGTACAAGTGCTTTAAGTGTAAAATTAGATTGTTTGTTTGAGATTTTTCTTGTTTCTTGTGATAAGCCTGTAATGCTGTGATTTCCTCTTAGGAGTGCTTTTTCTGGTTTTGGGTTCTTGTGTTCTCATTTTTTCAAGGTATTTTTTATTTCTTCCCTCATCTCATGGTTAACCCACTTATTATTTAGCAACATGTTATTTAGCCTCCATGTCTTTGTGTGCTTTTCAGTTTTTTCCTTGTGATTGATTTCTAGTTTCATACCATCAGACCAGATGCTTGATATGATTTCAATTTTTTTTTTAATTGTGTGAGTCTTGTTTTATGTTCTGACATGTGGTCTACTCTCGAAATGTTCCATGTGCACTTGAAATGAATGTCTATTCTGCTGCTTTGAGGTAAAAGGCTCTGAAGATATCAATTAAATCGTGTGATCGAGTGTGTCATTTAAGGTTGCTTTTTCATTGTTTATTTTCTGTCTGGAAGACCTACCTCTTGATGTAAATGGGGTGGTAAGCCCCCAAGTATGACTGTGTTCCTGCACTCTCTCTCTTTCTGCCCAGCAAGATTTGCTTTATGTAGGTAGGTGCTCCTGTTCTACCTTCGTAAAGCAAATAGGTGCATGCATGTTTACCTGGGTTACTTCCTCTTGTTGGATCACTCCCTTCTTCATCAGGTAGTGCCCTTCTTTGTCTCTTACAATAGCCTTTGTCAGATATAAGTATTGCTACTCCAGCTTTTATTTCTCTCAATATAAATAAAATATATTTTCCCATCCCTTTACTTTTAGCCTGTATCTTTCATTCTGAGGTGGGTCTGTTGTACACAGCATATATATGCATCTTGTTTTCTTATCCATTCAGCTACCCTGTGTCTTTTTTTTTTAACAGCTTTTTTCTTTTTATATCGAATTTATTGGAGTGACATTGGTTAATGACATTACATAGGCTTCAGGTGTACAATCCTACAACACATCCTCTGTATATGGTATTGTGTGCTCACCACCCCAAGTCAAGTCTCCTTCCATCGCCATTTATCCCTGCTTTACCCTCCTCTACCTGCCCCCACCTCCTTCCCCTCTGGTAAGCACCATACTGTTGTCTATGTCTATGAAGTTTTTTGTTTATTGTTGTTGGTGGTTTTTGCTTCATTTCTTGATTGTAGCATTTAAGCCATTTACATTTAAAGTGATTATTGATAGGTACATATTTATTGCCATTTTATTCTTAACTGTATTCCTCTTTTCCTCTCCTCCTCCTTCTTCTTCAAAAAGACCTTTTGCCTGGCCAGTATGGCTCAGTGGTTGGGCGTTAACCCTTGAACCAAGAGATCACCTGTTCAATTCCTGGTCAGGGCACATGTCCAGATTGCGGGCTTAATCCCCAGGAGAGTGCATGCAGGAGGCAGCCAGTTGATGTTTCTCTCTCATCGTGCTTCTATTTCTCCTTCTCCCTTCATCTCTCTCTAAAAATCAATAAATACTTAAAAAAAAATAAGAATGCCTTTTAACATTTCTTATAATATTGGTTTGATAGTAGCAAACTCCTTTAGCTTTTTTCCTTCAATTTTGAATGATATTCTTGCTGGGTAAAGTAGTCTTGGTTGTATGTCACTTTGAATATTTCACGCCAATCCCTTCTGGCCTGAAATGTCTCTGTTGAAAAATCAGCTGTCAGTTTTATGGGAGCTCCTTGTAAGTAACTGTCTTCCTCTGCTGCTCATAAGCTTCTCTCTTTGTCTTTAACCTGAGTACATGCTGAGATAGAGAGAACATTAATGTGAGAGAGAAACATTCATCAGTTGCCTTCCATTCATACCCCAACTGGGAATCAAACCTGCAACCCAGACATGTGCCCTGACTTGGAATTGAACCAGCAACCTTTCAGTGCACAGGACAACATTCAACTAATTGAGCCAGTCCAACTGGTCTAATCTTTTGCATTTTAATTGTGATGTGTCTCAGTGTGGGCCTCTTTGAGTTCATTTTGTTTGGGACTCTGTGCTCTTGGACTTGTGTGTGTGTGTTTGCTCCCCTGGGTTAGGGGAGTTATCATTCATTATTTTTTCAAATAGGTTCTTGATCCCTTACTCTCTTCCCCTGGAACCTCTATGATATGGATGTCATTGTGCTTCATGTGGTCCCTAATTCCCTTAAAAGATTCTCAATTTTTGAAATCCTTTTTTCTTTTTGCTGCTCTGATTTTGGTATTTTCTGCTACCTTAACCTCCAAGTTACCAATTCCATTCTCTGCTTCATCCAACTTGCTATTTATTTCTTTTAGTGTATTCTTTATTTCTGACTGGTTATTTTTTATGGTTATTATGTCTTTTGTCATGCTGTTGTAGTTCTCACTAAGTTTTTGAACATCCTTATAACCACTTTTTTTAACTCTGTATCTGATAAATCATTTGCCTCCATTTCATTTAGTGATTTTTTTCTGGTTATTTCTCATATTCTTTCATTTGAGGCATGTTTCTTTGTCTCCCCATTTTGGCTGCTTCTTTGTGTTTGTTTCAATGTATTAAGTAGATCTGCTATGACTCCCAGTCTTTGTAGGGTGGTCTTACATAGTAGGTGTCCTGTGAGACCCAATGGTGCAGTCTCCTTGGTCACCAGAGGTAGGTGCTCAGAATGTCCTTTGTATAGGTTTTATTGTCCCTCCTATTGTAGTTGAGTCTTGATTGCTATTGATCCCATGTGTGTGTGGAATTGACCATCAGGCTGGCTTACTGTGAGAATACACCCCGACCACAGTGTATAAACTGCTGTGCAGGGGCTGACCGCATGAAACAGCTGTGCCTGGTGCCTGCTGAGATCTTCTACCTTTGGATGTGCTGTTTATGAAGCTAATTGTGCCCTCCTCTGATGTTGTCTGAAGCTGGCCATTGGGTGTGTTGGTTCTGGGGCCTCTGGAGGGACTCTGATGCAGGTCAATGGCAGACAATGCCTGTGACTGGCCCTGGCCAACCTGTTTGGGGCTACAAAGCCATCTACAGTTTGTGGCTGGCACTGCTGGGCCTAGCTGTATGCGGGAAGGACCAAGCTGTGCGCCAAGGCTGGCTTTTACCAGCACCAGGTCAAGAACAGATCAGCAAAAGTCCCAAGGCCCCCCAGATCTGCCTCCACACTCTGCCCGCCGGCTGCCTGTCAGGTTCAGTCACTGGAAGAGCCTCTGATGATACTTGAGCTGCCTGTCACCAGGTAGAGGCAGTGTTCCCCAGATTGATACAAGTTCAGACTTGGTGCCAGTGCTGGGCCTGAGGCTGCTCAGCAAACATCCCGGCTATGCCAAATCTAGTTGCCACTCACTAGGCACTTGCACACTTTTATGGTGGGGCTGGGTCTCCGGGTGTCATCAGAGTGAGGCCAGCAGAGTTCATCAGCCCCAATGAGATCAAGATTTGGCTGTGTGAAGGGAGAACTCTGCACCTGTTGGTGTACAAAGGAGAAATGGCCTCCACCCCAGAGCCACACAGATCAGTCTGCCTCAGACTCTGCCCAGACCTCAGCAGGGCAGGGCCACAGGGGGAGTCAGAGGAAGGCTATTGAATCTGCCATAAAGGGGACATTCCAATCAGGCTTTGGGAGTGGCTCCCACCACAGAGCCACACAACTCAGTCTATCCCAGATACTGACCAGACCTCAGCAGGGCAAAGCCATCAAGAGTCAGGAGGCTTGGACCATCAAGATCCTGGAGAGTAGGGCTAGCAGATCTCTCATGAGGAGAGGTGCCAGTCAGGTTTTCAAGAGTGTCATAGGAATGGCCTTTGCCCCAAATGAGCTGACATTTTAAAAGTATAGTGGAAACAGGTTTAAGAGATATAAGAATGGAGCAGGGAGATAAGCCCGGGTCAGGGGTGGGGGTGAGGGGAACTATTGTAATAACTCCAACAAGACATTAGAAGTCTGGAGGGAGGTCGGATCTGGAAATACACATTTGGAGATCACTGGTAGTAGAGGTAGAGCCTTGGGCATGAATAAGACTCTCCAACTGGCTATAAAAATAAGAGAACAGAACCAAAGACATAGGCTTTGGGAGTATCCCTGCACAGGCCTGGTGCATCAAAATTCATTCACTAGAGGGGGATCCTTCAGCCCAGCCTGCCCCTTCTCACAGTCTGGGAATCCTCAGGGGTGGGAGGTGACCTGGAAATCAGGGGAAGGCAATGACCCATCACATCTCTGCTGCTGCCACTGCCAGCAGTGCAAGCCTCAGCCAGCCCTGGTTACCTGCAACTCAGGTGGCTCTAGGCAGCTCGACAGCTGCTATCCAAGGCTTGGGTGAGCCTTGGGCCAGCCCTGGGCAGCTGGGGAGCTGAGGGGGCTGGGGGACTCCAGAGGCAGGTGTGCAGCAAGTCCTTGCCCGCCAGGGACTGGGTGCCTCCATCTTGTGGCTGTGGGCACTGCCATCTTTGAGGGCAGGGCAGTCAATTAGCATATTCCCTCCTATTGGCTGTGGGTGCCACCATCTTGTGATGGTGTGAGGGTCAATTAGCATATTACCTCTTTATTGGATAAGATGATACTATCTAACATTAATAGTTGATGTGCTAGCTATGATACTAAGTAATTTATGTGGCCACATTTGACCTTTTTGACAATGCTTGTTATCCTCATTTACAGATAAGAAAACAGAGAGCCACACACCTAGCTATAATCCAAGACAGAATTTGAATTCCAATGATATGACTTCAAGGCCTTTCCCCTTAAGTACCAAGCTAGTTCCCTGAGAAGAGACTTACAGAAGAAAAACTACAACTTTTTAAAAAGCTGAAGGATGGAGGGGAGTTAGAGAACTGCAGGGCAGAGTGGTGTTCCAGGAAGAGGGAACAACACGAACAGAGGTCTGGAAGCTAGAGAGAGCTCGACATGACAGAGAAACAAGACCGGAGTCAGAAACCAGCACGGTTAGGAAACATGTGAATGCAGAGAGTGGCAGGTGCCATATCACACGGTTCCATGGGAGGCGGGATAAGTTAGACTCTATCCTGAGCGCAACAGGGATCCTTTAGAGAGTTCAGAATGGGGATGTGAAAGTCTGACATGATATAGATTTTATCTTTGAGGCTCATTTGGCTGGGGCGTGGACAGTGGGCTAGGGACTGGAAGAGGAATAGTAAAATGCCAGTTAAAATGCCTTGATATAAAAATGCAAGTCCGGTACAGATTTCCCAATTAAGGAGGTGGTGGTGAAGGAGACCTTGGCCACTGCTTTAGGAGATGCTTAGAAGTTGGAATCAACAGAATTTCCTGGTGGTGTATGTCAGCAGTGAGGGAAAATGAGGGCAGGTGACTCGCGTGTCTGGCTTTACCTGGAGGTGGACAGTGACGCCCTTTACATGTGGGAAGTTTGTAGGGAGAGAACATGCAGCTTGCAGCCTTCCATCTGGCAGTCGGCTGGGGGTGCTCAGATGCCCCCGGATGCACCGGCCCAGAACGCATAAGGGGCGTCTTACTATTTGCTTCCATATGCATGGCTATACTTTTTGACCAGGAAACAGTCAAACGTGTTCCATTCTCATCTCTGCTAATTCTATTAGAGACAACCAGTGAGAGGTCATCAGATGAGGTTCTGTGTGACAGGTCAACTGGCTTTAAAGTCTAAATGCCACCTCTGGAGGTCACGGCCACTCTGATTGGGCACAGAGTTACTGGGGTGTGGAAAACAAGTTGTGCACAACCAATGTTTCAACCCCTTCTCCTTCCATTTCTTTTTCTTTTTTCCCCTTTCATTTCTGATGTATCATCTGGTTTAAGAATCTTTTCATAAATGGTGACCTTTTAGAATTTGAAATGATGTTTTCCTCTAATTTCCATTTCAGCCCTGGGGCTGCTGCTTGAAGGTCATGAGCTTGAAGCTCTTGACTTGTCTCTAGCCCTGTTCTCTCTACCAGAATTTGGAAAAGGGCAGCGTTGTTTTCATTCTTAGAATGCCCGTCACCCGGATGAAGGCTCATCATTTACAACTGCGTGACTACACACTGAGGACGCAAATGGATTAAGTGCAGAGTCTCTGCTACTAGCAAGACCCAGTCTGTTGTGGAGAATTTGGGAACATTTTGTCTGAGGTCATAACAATACAATAATACTGTTGCATCATCTAGAATTCATTCAGTTGCAAGTGACATAAACCCAATTTTAATTGACACACACACAGAAAGAGAGAGAGAGAGAGAGAGAGAGAGAGAGAGAGAGAGAGAGAGAGAGAGGGAGAGAGGATGCTATTGGCACATACACTGGATAGTAAATGTGTGGATGGCTTAATGCAGAGGTCAGATCCACAAATACTCTTTCTCATACCATTCTTTTCTCTGCTTCCTCTCTGTGGATTCCATTTCAGAGAAATAGATGAGTGTTGGTTGGTACACTGGCCCCTGTACACAAAAGGCAAAGAGACTGAAGAAAGAGGCAGACCACCCCAGCTTAGTAGGTGGCAGATTTTTTAAACAAGGGACTTACATGCAAGGCTTGTCTTGGAGGTGGCAAGGCAAACAGATCTCTGTCCCAGTCACTGGACTCTTAAACCTTTACCCAGTTTTAAGGCCTTCACTGAGTTCAGTGAAGTATTCAGCCCAGGTGGTCTCAACGACACCTACTCAAACAGGCGTCATCTCTCGTTACTGCATGTCAGGCACGATTCGAAGCAGCGGGTGTGGGTTTTCCATTTGCTCTTTGTAACAACCTCTGAGGTATGTCACCCTTTACTGATAAGGGAAGGCCCACCGACAGGGAATGATGGAGTCACAGTACCAATTCCGCAGTCTCCTGCCACAGCCTCGCTCTTAGCCCCACATTGGGGTAAGGTTGCCAGATGTCAGCTATCACTGAGCACCGGACCGTGACGGAGGGCTGTCATACAGGAGCTCACTTTCCCTCACAACTTCTGACTGAGACAGGACCTGGGAGCAGTTGCCCCGTTTTCTGTGGAGGAAGTTGAGGTTAAGGTAGTGGAGTGATTTGCTCAAGGTCCAACGTGAAGTAAGGAGAGGAAAGACTAGGATCCCATTCCCACCCCCTTGTGATGTAGCCTGGAGGGCAGTAAATGCTTTGGAAGTTGCACAGGCCTGGAGGCACTCACTGGGCTCCGGGTGGCTGACCCAGTGCTTTACCCTCTGCTCCTCCATGTTAATTCCCTCCTGTGTTTGTTGCAGATGGATAGAAAAATCCCACGAACTTGCACACGGTGTTGTGTTAAATGTTTACACTACAAATTAAGTAATTTGTGAATTAAGAAATAGTTCATCCACATTGAGTTGAATTCTGACCTTTGTCTACACATATAATAGATCTGTGTCTGTTTTCTATACTTTGTAATCTTTCCTTTTCACCTATAATTCTGTGTTTGATGTTCTATCTTACTGTTGTTCTGAGAGTCTTAAAACTAGTACATCTTCTTAGCTCTGATGTTTTGAATTTCCCAGTGGATTTTCTGATCATTCTGTCAGGTTGCCAGAAAATCTGGAATATTAGTAAAAATTAATTCATAGCATCATTGGAGCACAATCAACATCTTTAGAACATGGCGTCTCCCTCATTTTAGACATAATGTATTTCTAATTTATTAATGTTTTCTTCTGTGTCTTTTACAGAAGTTGCACCATTTTCTTCATCGAAGCCTGTGCATAGCTTTTATACTTGCAATTACTAACGTGAGTAGATGGGGGTTTTCCAGGACATTTTCTAAGTGGTTAGAGCTGTAATTATCTGTAAGCTGCTCGCACTTTCTTATCGGTGCCAATTTCACTGCAATTAATTTCATTTGGTTTAACAGGTAAACAATCATGTCACCTGCAAATAACAGATAGAACTGAATTTTTCTCTTTTGTTTGACTGAGGCTCAGAGAATAGGCTTGAATGATGGGGGTGATTAAAGACCACCCTGCCTAGCTCCTAACTGCAGTTGTAAAGCTTGCAGACCGTGTTCCCAAGAATTTGGTTACAGACTTAGGGACAGAGCCCAGAATGCATGTGAACCTAGTAATCTGCATGTTAGCAAACACCTGGGTGACTCCTTCGCCCCTAAAGTGAGCCACTGCTTCCGCTTTTCACCAGCAGGATGGTGTTTTACTGCTGGTGCCGAAGGGTTTTCTTTCCCTGCGTTTCTATCCATGTCTAGTTAACAGAATTGTCACCGAGCATGGCGGGTTCCTTTATTGGATATCTGTTGAGGTTACAAGCTTTTCTCCTGTGGTGTGTTAATAGGATAAGTTGTGTAATGCCTTTCATGTGAGCAAGCTATCATTCATCCTAATAAATCCTTTGGGGCCCGCTTTAGTTTTGATGATGTAATGCTGAAATAGGAAGCCTAGTATGTCACTGAGGATTTTCTGGGTATCTGTCAATGACGTTGGTCTGCAGTTTGCCTTTTGTGTGTTGTTTTGTCAGGTTTGCTGAGAGTCCTGGCAGCTGGGTAAGCAGTCTCTGTGCTCTGAGTGGGTTGCGCGGCGTGGGCCTGCCTGCCCCTGGCGCCGGGACCTTTCTGAACGTAGTTCTTGGGCGACTTCTCCCCGCGTGTCTGTTTGCATGGGGCCTTTCTCTGGAGGGTTTTGCTTCCTGGAGCCTTAGTCACTCCCAGCCAGGTCTGGGTGGGCTAACCCGTTTCTCGGCGATGGCTTAGTTTTCTTTTCGTCTACTTTTTCCTTCTTCTCTGCTTTTTCATGTGTCTCCAACTGCATTGATCGTTCTTGCTTTGAAAATTATGTCATTAAATTATCTTTCAGTCTTCAGTGTGTAAGCTTCGCATCTCCAGCTTTCTGGGGTTTTTTTTATTGTGTTTTTTTAAAGGCTGGGGAAGAGCTGTTTGAGAGCAGCTCACCAAATGCCATTCTGAGCAACATGTTTTTGCTCTTGGGGCTTTCTAACCCAGATTTAGAACTTCCTCTTGTGCAGGCTGGCATGTTTTCACGTGGAGAGGCCCTTTCCGGCAATCCCAACTGTCACAGCAAAGTCACGAGACCTCCCGCGAACTGTCATCTGCCGGCGTGATAGACTCACCGAGTCATTGACAAAACCCCCAAGGAGAGGAGCTCCAGGACAGAGCTGAGGGCCCGTGTGTGGGCCACTGTCCTGGAAATTAATAAACATTTACTCAGTGCTCTGAAACAGGCCTCATCATTGCCATTGTACAGAGGAGAAAAACGACGCTTAGCAGGATCAGGGTAACATGGGGAGAGCTAATGGCAATGATGATGCAACGAAGACAGGTCTTGTTTATGGAGCATTAGCTGTGCGTGAACCCTATGCCCAGAGCTGTGCTTGCACATTCTCATTTAATTCTCACAACGACCTGGCAGGCAAGTCCTATTATCATCCCCCGTTACAGATGAGAAAGTCAAGGCCCCAAAGGTTAAGTGACTTGTTAAGGGCACACTCGATTACCAAGTGTTGGAGCCAGGATTTGAGCCCAATCTTCCAGATTCCTTCCAGACACCTCTTCCCGAGCTTTGGGAGCGGAGACCTTGGTAGCAGCTGCTCACATTTCACTCTTCGGCTTCTGGGGCCGCTCCCAGGGCACTGGTGTGCAGCTGTCCAGTGGCCAGGCTTTGGGGAGGAAAGGCCAGGTCCCATCCTGCCTGTCTTCATGTCTTCACCTCTGGACCCCGTGGGCAGCACTTTCCCGGTGAAATTCTGTGACCTGCCTCGTGGCCACGCACGCCGTCTGCTCCTGGCGCGGCCTGCGTCTCCGGGAACATCTGTGGCTCCCGCTCTGCGAGCGGCTCTATTTCCACACACCCCAGCGCGTTGGGAAGTGAGGCTCCTGTTTGTTGGTGCATGTTTGCAATCTGAGGCTGAAACACTGCTAAACGATGATTGAGCTGATTCACACAGGGGGAGCATCTGTGGCACACAAACACACACTTAATTAGAGGGATGGAGCTGGCACGGGACCCGGTGGGCGCAGGGACTTGTCCACTGAGGGCCAGCAGGCTCCTGTGATGGTCGTGGTGGCCTCCCCGCCAGGCTGCAGCCCCGCTGTCCGCTGGGCCAGGCAGCAGCGGAAGTGTGGGTGTCCTGAGGAAACGCTGCGGTGCCCGGGCAGAGAGGAGCTGACATAAGCAGCATGCGCCCAGCAGACATGGGGAGTTTCCCCTCCCCCTGGATGGATGTGCCTTAGAACCTCCTCAACAGTCCTCCCCAATTTCCCACTTCTGGTCTTTGGCCAAATGCAATCTTTAAAAATACACATTTGGCAAGAATCTGTAAAAAATAAAAAATAAAAAAAATCGCTTCGGATTGCTTTGTGATGGTGGGGAAAAGACACATTTTTTTAAACTCTAAAAAAAGCACCTTAGCATTTGTAGGCTTTTATAATTCTGAAGAAGCTGAAATGCTAAAACTTTCAAGTTGGCAGGATTGAAAGTGAAATCTGCAAAGTCGGTTCAATTTGACAAGAGTGGGAGCCTGCACTTCAGGGTTTGATGCGCCTGGGAGCCTGAGCCATCCACACAACGGTGGCACCCACACCCCTCGCCCCCCGCCTCCACCGCAGGGCCCCCTCAGTCCACGCCGCCGCCCTCCGCCTGCACACGCACAGGGTTTCCTCAGGGCACCAGCATCTCTGCCGGCGCCCTGCCCCGCGGCCCGGTGTCAGGCTGTGGAGCCAGGCCAGGCCTTCGCAGTCTGATTCCACCACCTAGAACTGTAGGACCTTATTTACATTACTTAGTTCCTCTGTGCCTCAGTTTCCTCATCTTTAAAAAGGGAATTATAACTACCTACGAGGGTTGCTATGGGGCTGAGTTAAGCCCTTTTTAAAAAATCCTCACCAGAGGATATGTTTTTGTTTTTTATTGAATTTTAAAGAGAGGGGGGAGAGAGAGAGAGACAGAAAAACATTGATGTGAGACAGGAATTGCAAACTTTTGGTGTATGGGACGACACTCCCATCAACTGAGCCATCGGCCGGGACTAAGTCTGGAAAGTGTGTTAGGATGGCACCAAGAACGTGGGAAACATCAGAAGCAGGCAGGAATGGGGCTGTTGAGCAGAGAAAGATTCTGGGTAATAGCTAGGAACCATGGGAAGCCCAGGCCTGGGGACTGGAGAGGCCAGTTTCTACGCCTGACTTAGAATAAATGCCATCATAGATATAATGAGGACCTACTATGTGTCAGAAGCCCTACTGCAATTCAAAATAAATATTCAACATATTTGTTGATGCATATCCACCTTGTTCCAGAAAGAATTTAGTGTGGTTTCTAAGTACCCAAAGCAAGGCAAGATAGGTTGGATTTTTTATTTTTTTATTTTTAAAAAATATATATTTTATTGATTTTTCACAGAGAGGAAGAGAGAGGGATAGAGAGCCAGAAACGTCGATGAGAGAGAATCATCGACCAGCTGCCTCCTGCACACCCTCTACTGGGGATGTGCCCGCAACCAAGGTACATGCCCCTGACCGGAATCGAACCTGGGACCCCTCAGTCCGCAGGCCGGCGCTCTATCCACTGAGCCAAACCAGTGCCGGCCATAGGTTGGAGTTTTTAAATTGGACTAAGTAAGAAGGAAAAAAAAAAAAAATGGGACAGAACAGAGCCAAGAATGAGTCTGAGCATGTATCTTATAGTGATGGCCAGGAGGGCACCCAGGCTGAGGGTTCCCAGGCTGAGGGTTCCCAGGCTGAGGGCTCCCAGGCTGAGGGTTCTGAGGCTGAGGGCTCCCAGAATGAGGGCTCCCAGAATGAGTGCTCCCAGGCTGAGGGTTCCCAGGCTGAGGGTTCTCAGGCTGAGGGCTCCCAGGCTGAGGGTTCCCAGGCTGAGGGTTCTGAGGCTGAGGGTTCTCAGGCTGAGGGTTCCCAGGCTGAGGGTTCCCAGGCTGAGGGTTCTGAGGCTGAGGGTTCCCAGGCTGAGGGTTCCCAGGCTGAGGGTTCCCAGGCTGAGGGTTCCCAGGCTGAGGGTTCTGAGGCTGAGGGTTCCCAGGCTGAGGGTTCCCAGGCTGAGGGTTCCCAGGCTGAGGGTTCTCAGGCTGAGGGTTCCCAGGCTGAGGGTTCTGAGGCTGAGGGTCCCAGGCTGAGGGTTCTGAGGCTGAGGGATCCCAGGCTGAGGGTTCTGAGGCTGAGGGTTCCCAGGCTGAGGGTTCTGAGGCTGAGGGCTCCCAGGCTGAGGGTTCTCAGGCTGAGGGATCCCAGGCTGAGGGTTCTCAGGCTGAGGGTTCCCAGGCTGAGGGTTCTGAGGCTGAGGGTTCTGAGGCTGAGGGTTCCCAGGCTGAGGGTTCTCAGGCTGAGGGTTCCCAGGCTGAGGGTTCTGAGGCTGAGGGTTCCTAGGCTGAGGGATCCCAGGCTGAGGGATCCCAGGCTGAGGGTTCCCAGGCTGAGGGTTCCCAGGCTGAGGGTTCCCAGGCTGAGGGTTCTCAGGCTGAGGGTTCCCAGGCTGAGGGTCCCAGGCTGAGGGTTCTGAGGCTGAGGGATCCCAGGCTGAGGGTTCCCAGGCTGAGGGTCCCAGGCTGAGGGTTCTGAGGCTGAGGGTCCCAGGCTGAGGATCCTGAGGCTGAGGGTTCCCAGGCTGAGGGTTCCCAGGCTGAGGCTCCCAGGCTGAGGGTCCCAGGCTGAGGGCCCCAGGCTGCCTGTAGACCCAGCTTCCTTGCCGCCCCAGGACGAGAAGGAGCCTGGCTGCTGGCTCCCTCACAGGAAAAGTGCAGGCTGAGACCTGTAGGCGACGACATGGGCTCCCTGCTCACCCAGTGCCAAAAAGCCCATCTCCCCGGCCCGAGCTTCCTGCCTGCAATGGGGAAGTAGCTGTGGCCACGGGGTTATTCTGAAGGAAAGATGAGGTAATACATGTAAAGTCTTCATCACAGCACCAGCCGCTCCGTGTGCTCAATAGGCAGTAGCTCCAGTCATAGAAATGTGAGCGTGTGCAGCTGCGCACCGCTGGCCTGGAGCCACGGTCAGACAGGAGCCTCTCCCTTCCATAAAACCGGTGTCCTGGGCCGGGCTGATGGCGAGTCCCCGGGCACAGCACCCTGCGCAGGGGCAGACAAAGGGCCTCCTCAGGACAAAGAGCCAGGGAAAGCCAGGCGCGAGGGCTGCAGGGCTGTGCGGCTCTGTGGTGCGGAGCCTGGCATAGGGAGCCACCTGTCCTTGTTCAAGGCCTGCTGCCACCACTTACTGGCTGTGTGACCTGGGACAAGCCACTTAACCTCTCTGTGCCTCCGTTTCCTCGTCCGTTAAACAAAAGAAGAGAGGCAGTGACAGTGCCAGCCCTGCACAGCTGGGTGAGGATAAGTGACTAGGATGTGGAAGACGTGCTGAGCACGCTCCCAGCCCGAGTGCTAGCTACCGCTGCATGGAGCGGACGGAGGCGAGGAGCAGGCAGCATGCGGTGGAGGGAGGTTAGGAAGGATGTACTTTGAAGGGAGGCAGATTGAGATCGGGATGAACCAGTGGGGAGAGGCTCAGGCACAGGAGGGGTGGTCATTGGGGGTTACGGACGTGGGAGCTGGAGTGACAGACAGAAGGACTCCCGGACACAGGTGGGGCGGAGACCTGGTGCGGAGGCGGAAGGCATTCAGGATGAGAAAGGTGGCAGCTAAGCTTAGCGCTGAAGGGAGGGACATGCATATGCATGAACTGTCCTCCATCTGCTCCTCGTGGGGAGTCACGGTGGGGAAACGGAGTCCCAGGAACCACCTGAGTGCGGTCTGGCCTGATCTCCGGGGTCAGGCCCCGCTCCCAAGTCCCCTTGAGGGCCCGGCGAGGGGCCTCCTCTGCGGCAAATGAGACTTCCTGTCAGGGAGCCAGGAGCTTCGGGACAGGGAGGGAGCTTGCACTGGTTCCTTCGTGACAGAAACAAGGCTGGTCCCAGGTGGGAGCTCGTGGCAGCCAGAAACCGGAGGTCCTGCCTGAGATCCCGCACTCCTGCCCCCGCCCCCAGCCTCTCTCCTCTCTGCTTCCTCTCCCCCTTCTCCCCCTCTTCTCTGGCTCCTCTTTTTCTCTCTCCCACAAATCTATATTCAGTTTCTGCCTCCCAAAAAGAAAAAGTGAGTAGGAGGACACATTGTTTAAAAGCAAAGCAGCTATTTTAACAAAATGCTTTTTCCTTTGAGTCAGTCCTAAGAAATTTGGGTACCACCAGAATGGACCCAACAAAAATCCTGAAACATGAAATGGATTAGAGAGAGCCTGCACTCCCCGGAGTGAGGAGCAGGGCCGGCGGGGGGCGGGACGGCGGGTGCTGGGGAGGAAGCCGAGCCGAGCGGGCTGGCTGACCTGAGAGCCGTGGGGAAAGGAAAGGCCACTCAGCCACTTGGGTGTCAAGGCCTTCCCCTGCCAGACCGCGGCCCCTGGCGACGTGTGCGTGGCCACTGCGCAGACCTGGCCTTCGGCATCTTGGCCACTCTGGACGTGGGTCCCTGCCCAAGTCAAAGTCCTTGGCTCTTAGATTTCACGGCTCTGGGTCTGTCAAGAAATTCTTCAAGTCTTCTCTGTTGAAAACACCAGAATCTTAGCTCTAGTCTCAGCTCTGCCCATGGCTCATCCACCCCGTGCCCGCCCCCCCAATCCCCATTTCCTTCCGTAAACATGAAAGAATTAGACTAGATACCCCCAGTTCCTCCAGCTCTGAGCCTCCGCCTCCGGCTCCCTAGCCGGGCCGCCACCTGGCCGCCAGCTGGGAGCATGGCCCCAAGCAGCATGGGCAGCCTCGGATCTGGCCTCTGCACCCAAAGCTGCAAGTCCTGAACCAGTTGCTTTGAACTCTCAGGGCCTCTGTCTCCTCCTCCGGAGAGTAAGAATAGGGCCCCTCACGCCCCTTTCCCCCCACCCTGCTCGAGAAGCTACCTGGAAAGTACCTGAGCGAGAAGAGAACCTGCCCTGATTTCATCATAAAAATGAAAAGCACATCCCTGAACATGGCGGCAGTTCTGCTGCTGTTGGTGATAAGATTGCCGTGATGCCCAGACAGTCAGCAGATGTCTGAGAGCCTGCTGACAGGGCGCTCTGGCGAGGGACGCCCTCCCTCCTCTGCCTGCCTTTGGCTCCGGGACCCTTCTGGGCTCCGGGACCCATTCGGGGACATCCCGTGTGGAACACAAACAAGCAAAACCCCCCAACCAGGAGCTTGCCGACCACCTGATGGCCAGCCTCTTCCTCAGCCGCAGAAATGCGTTTTCCAAGAAAACTGCTCCTGCCTTATCTCCCTTCTGAGAAAATCCGCTGCCTCAGAAAAGCTGTACTCTTCCCACAAACCCAGGCTGGGCACCATGGTAGGCGCAGGAGAGAGAAGGCGCATCGATGTAGTAAAATCCTCCCTTTAGCTCATCTGCACTCTTAGCTCAGAGGGGACATCGGGAGAAGACACCAGAATGTCTCCCCTCCAGGTGGCTGGGCCAGCGCCTCTGAACAGCCAGCACGGCCACCTGTGCCGAAGCCGCGGGTCCCAGCTCCGTCCATGGACGCCGCCCGCAGGCCGGGCACGGCGTCCGCCGGCGGGAGGGCGGGTTCCGGGGCACTGGAGGAGATAATTGCCTTCGTAGCCAGAGGACGCCCGCGCGGAGGCCAGAGGACTTTGCACCCTCCCCAAACGTCCGGCAGACGGTGGCGACAGAGCTGTGTTGTCTTTAGCTCCTGGCGAAACAACAAATGGAAGACTTTGAGGAGGCAGCAAGCTAGAGTAGGAGGAACAAGAGTCTGAGGCCTGGAAGCTGCCAGGAAGGAGTCCTCTGCCAGTTTATCCCGCCCTGCACTCCTCCCAGGCTTTGATGAGAACGAAACGAGATGCCAGGCGTAAGGTTGTGAGAACACATAGCACTCCTTCATGTATGCATGCGCCATGACCGCTGCTGTGTGCCCTGGAGGCTGGTGCAGGGACAGAGCGGGCCAGGGGCTGGCTACCCACGCCTGCCCTAGGGGGACAGGGTGTCATTGCAGTGTGCGCCCAGGAGCGTGTCCTCGGGAGTGCCTGCCCAGGCCAAGCCTGGGACCTGCTCCTGCCAGTTTAGCTGAAGTCCAGTTCTGTCTGCTGGTGTGTCCCTGAGCCTCCAGGCTGTCCATGGGGTCAGAATGGTCAGTCCGGCTTTCTCCCGTCTTGCAGCCTGAACAGGAGCCCAGTGGCGCTCCCTGGAGGCAGCAGTGTGTCACAGCACCCCGAGATGCCAGCTTCAGAACAGGCCTCCAGGCTGCCAAGCCACGGGGCCTGCCTCCGGGACCCAGGCCTGCCTCCCGGACGGCAGTCCCACGCAGATCTCCTCTGCCCCTCTCCCCGCACGGATCTCGGCTGCAGCTCAGGCTCCGGAGGCCGTGGTCCTTTGGGTGTGAGTGATAGAACAGCGGACAGTCACCTGGGATGCAGTGATTAGAAACTGGGTGCTGTTCTGAGCACGTGGACACTGTGCCTTATTAGGTCTGACAACGACTCTGAGAGGTGAGGGTCAGCATTGTCCCCATTCACAGGGGAGGAAACTGGGCAGGGTAAGTAACCCCCTGGCCACAGTGAGAGGGACAGAGCCAGGACCGGATGGGAACCACACGTCACATGACCACGCCCTGGAGGAGTTGAGGGGAGGCGTTTGCTTGCTCAGCCTGCCTTCGGTGCCAAGGTCAGATGTTCCCAGCGGCCGCCAGTTCCTGCTGTCCTTCCCTCTCAGGACCTCACTCGGTCCTGTCTCCTTCCGCCGGGGGTGACCGCCACCAGGAGCGGGGCGCATGGCGCCCACCACCGGCTGGGCGGTTTGGCTGACAGAGTCCCCTCGGTCCCCTTCCGGGAGTCTGTGCTCTGATGTGCAGCCCCCACAGCTGTCACTGCTTCTCTGAGAAACAAGAGGAAGCCCCTTCCTCACAGGCGCCCAGCTGCACACAGAAGTCAGCCCAGTGCTGCTGAGAGAGGAGCCACGGAGGAGCAGCGTGGACGCCACCCTGTTGTCTGGGACCATGGAGTGGCTCTGGGGCACGGGCTGGCTGGCAGGGGCGCCCCGCGTTCCGGGCTCCGCCTGCTCTGCTCCCCCTCTCCGAGCACAGGGAGCCAGCATCGCCCGCCTGGCTCCTCACTGTGCACGGCGACCACCGCTGTGTGTGCACCGCCATTCCCAAACCCAGAGCCTCCGAACGCCCCCGGGGCCCATGGAGTCTCCGAAAGGAAGGAGGTGAGGCCTGGGCCAGACGGGACTCCGCCGTTTTTCAGTAGCCGGTCCTCTCCGGTCTGCAGACGGTCCTTCAAACAGGGACAGGACCCGAGAGCACGGCCGGCCTGGGGTGCTCAGTCCGGCCTCACAGAGGCCTGGCCCCTCCTGCCGCCCTGCTGGAACCGAGGCCAATGAGCAGCTCGTTCCAAAGCTGCTCAGCGGGTTGCGAAACAGGCAGCCCGGGGAGAGGGGGGTATCGAGAGCCACAGGGAGCCAGGCCTCCGGCGACCAGAACACAGGTCCTCTCAAGCAGGACTGTGACGCCAGAGGATGGAGCCAGTGGAGCAGGTGCACGTCCATCCTTCCGCTCGCTCAGGCCGCCAGCGTGCAGAGGCCCCCAGCCCCGCGGCCGCCCAGGCTGGCAGGGGCACTCGGGAGCCCTTGGTGGCTGAGGCCTCTGCGGTCCCCAGGGAGGAAGGCCTGGGTGGGGACGGGGCGGGCTGTGTGGAGAGCTCTGCGAGGCGCTAGGGCCTCACACGCTCAGCGACAAACCCTGCGCTGCGAAGTGTCACCTGTCTCTCTAGTGGCCCCGAGAAAGGGAGACACGGCTTCCACCCCTAAGCCCCCTCCCTGTGGCCGAGTGGGGGTCCACGGCCAGACTCAGAGACTTGGGGTTTCTTTTCTTTAACAACAACAACAAATATATATTATAGCTTTTCTTTCTTTCTTTTCCCCCAAACCTGCTCATTTAATAGAGCGCTCTTCACGACGCCTCTCGGACGTAAAGCGAGCCTGGTGTAAAGACGTCCATTCTGATGCCTGAGGCGCGTGTGTGGCTGAGTAGGGCAGTTTCCTGAACTCTCCCATCCCGGGTAGATGTCCCTGCACTCAGTGAGAGGGCCAGGGAGAAGGCGTCCCTTTCCGATGGCTGTGTGACTCCTCCCAGGAGGCGCTCTCCCAGCGGCTCCCCAGCAGCCTGCCGGCCAGCCACCCCCCTGTGACGGGCCGCATGCGGACCTGCCAGTGTCCGAGTCCGGGTCGGAGAGCATGCAGTGCGCTCCCACCGCGCCCAGGGCACACCAGTCAGTGGCCATGGTCAGGGTCCCGCCTCTGATAACCGTTCTTTTTTCACGATAGAAGCAATGCATTATTCGCACAGAAAACTTAGAGAATCAAAATTAGTTTGAAAGTAACAAGTAATAGCTACCCGCATGTCCCCTTAGCCCATAACTACAACGTCACTTTACGTACTTGTTTCTTATTTTTACCCCGAATGTACTTTTCCGTTTACCGAAGCGTTGTGACCATCTTTTCGGCACCAGCAAATGCTCATCGCATCACTAATGACAGATAGCGTTTCACTGTTACACTGCCCCGTAATTTACCTAGTTAATCCCCTCTTATTGAGGGTTTCATTTGCTTTCTATGGAAAGCAATAGGCACACACAAGTCATTGTAAATAAATTCTTGCACAGATTCATCTTACTTTTCTGATAGTGGAATTTCTAGAACCGAAATTCCCGAGTAAAAAAGATGAGCATGCTTTTAAATGAACTTTTAGCGTAGAATAGCTTTAGGTCTGTAGCAAGGCTGTGACGATGCACCAGGACCCCTGCACCCCCGTCCGGCCTCCCCGGAGTCTTACACTGTATGCTGCATTTGTTCCAACTAACCGACCAATAGCCGATGTTGATTCCTGATTATTGACCGAATTCCGTAATTTGTCTGATTTTCTTCGTCTTTGCCCATCCCTCTTCCTGTTCTGGGATCCCATGTTGTGTTTAGACTCCTCGAGACTATGACAGTTTCTCACTTTCCTTGTGTTTGGTGACCTTGACAGTTCTGAGAGAGACTAGGCCTGTGGACTGTGGACTGTCCCTCGATTTTGTCTGATAGTCTTCTCATGATTACACCCGGGGTTGCAGGGGTTTTGAGGAGGCCACGGAAGTGCCATTGGCATCGCATCACACCCAGGGCACATGCCAGCCATGTGACATCGCTGCCGACGGTGGCCTGGGTCATTTCTTCCGGTTTCTCCCCATTAGTTACTCCACCCCCTTCCCTGCTGCTCTGGAAGGAGGTGGCCCTGCACAGCCCACAACTGAGGCGGGAGTCCTGCTTCCCTCCCAGAGGTAAAGAAGTACCTGCACAAACCATATGGAATTCCTCTGTGCGGGAGGCCAGCCTGTTCTCCCCCATTTCCCTATTCATTCATGTGTTTATCAGTATGGGCTCATCGATAGGGATTTTATACTTGGATTGGGACCCAATGCTCCATTCTTTGTTTTGTTGCTCACGTAGTTCCAGCTTTGGCCACTAGGGGCTCTGTCAGCAGGCTCCTTCTCACTTGGACATTCCCACATGGGTTTGTGTTTTGAACACTGACTGACTTCCTGACCTACAAAACGCTCGGGGCTAACCTTGCCCAGCCCGGGAAGAAGTGTTTCTCCAAGTGTCCCAGGGAGAGGAAGTGGGAACCAAGGCCTGGTGCCGGTTATGCTCGCTGCTCCCAGCTGCTGCTGCTCCTTGCCCTCTGGGCAGACAGAGCTTGGGAATGGAGGCACGTCTCTTCACGCATCTGCATAGTCAGGTCTATACTTATTTCTGTTAGTTATTCGTATTGACATGAAGGTAACCACGAGTTCACACTTATCTCCAATTCTGACCCACTTTCACCTGGCTCGCTCTGACCACCTCATTCCCCTCCCCTCTCTCCCCTCCCCCAGGCAGCGGTGCTACAGGCCTTGATTAAACAGTGCTTCCAGGCACTCCTCTGAGGGAGGGTAGCCCAGGAGGGGAGAGTGTGCCCTGAACCTGTTTGCTGCCTCCCAGGTTTCAATGAAGCTGATGCACGCACACAGGCTACAATGACACTTCCCAGGACGGCATTTGCCAGGCTTTCCGGGAACCGCAGTCCTTTCTGCTTGGAGAGATCAGTATCCGGAAGTGCTGCGGGCTGCGTGCACCGTGCAGCCCCTCGAGAGCCAGGGCCACTCACATCAGGACGGGCTCCGGTGCAGAGCTGTGCTCATGCCTACATTCACTTCTCTCTGTGTAGAGGCCTCTTTTGAGCTATGACTAAGATCTTTTGATCTGAGTGGCTTCCAAAGTCCTTTTAAGTCTCAGATAGGAGCTTTTTATGTTTGTTTGTTTCCAACTTGTGGATCTAAGGCCTCATGGGACAAACAATGGGCTCTTGAATCTGTAGGAAGGACAAGGGTCACAAGCACAGGCGCCTACAGAGCCAGGTTGCGCGGGGGGGGGGGGGGGGGGGGGGGGGGGGGCGCATGGCAAACCGGAAGTAACATGGTCTGTTACAGCCCGGTGGGGCCTGTTGGCAGATCTTCTGATATTTTGCTAGAAACCAGGAATCTAGATTTTTGTGCGAACCCTGCAGTCTGTCAGCCTTGGCTGTGATTGTCAATCTTTCCAAACCGCTGTAAGCATATGTCCTCTGGCAGAATATGAGCTTCAGAATTCCAGTTTGAGACCTTTGTGTTTGTACTGTCTCGTTGATAGGAAAAGCATAACAATTCAATGATCCATGACCATCTATCTATATTAAAAAGGGGTCCCACATTCTAAAAAGCTTGCATAACATCGGGTCATTTTGTCTTGCAAAACACGTTCACTTGTATTTCTTCCCTGGCCAACGAGATCCCAGAGAAGCTGGGTTCCGGGAGGTGCAGGGGTTCCCTGGGGCATAGCACAGCGTTTGCGGGGGAGCAGCAGCAGCAGCAGCAGCGCATCTCTCTGGCGCCCTGAGGGGAGGGGGGCGGTGTCCCCGCCCAGCAGGGGCACAGGGGGTGTGACCGGGAGGATGCGGGGGGAGGGGCCGCCCCTGGGAAAATGTACCGTCCTGGGAGGTCTGCACTCTTCTCCGCTCAGGGCTCTTTTTCTCAGGGCTGCAGGGATGGGTTTGAGGCTTCACCCAAGGCAGGGCTGGGGCTGGGAACCTATTTTCCATCCAGCAGGATGGAGCCTCCACATGGAAACCAGACCTCACTGGCCTCGGCATGCAGCCCTGTGCCTCCCCGAAGTGGGCACGGCTAGTGGCAAACAGGAGCGGAGACACTAAGGATCATACAATGCAAAACAACTGTGTATCCTTCTGGTCTTCTCGACTTCCCTGGGTCTGTGCCTGCTCTCTGCTCCTGAGGCCCTGTGGTAGGTCTGGGTTAGAAGGTCGTCACTGGGGGGCGTTACCCCTCGAGGGATGGTCCTGAGTATCTAGGTAGGGGTGTCGAACTCAATCAGAGAAGGGGCCAAAATCTAAAATCCAGCCTAAATCGCGGGCCGAATGGTTTACTGAACAGTCATAAACTGACAATGTCATAAACTGACAGCGGAGTGCAGTGATGACAGCGCGGTGCGGGCCACATTGCAAGGCCTGGCGGGCTGGATTTGGCCCGCGGGCCGTGTGTTTGACACATGTGAATTCTAGGGAGATGGCACCGAGAGGGATTCCAGATTGTGTCCAATCTCTCTCTGGTGACCCCATGCTCGGGGTCCCAGGGCCTCAGACAACAAAGAAAGCAAGAGGTCACAGCTTCCCTTTGCTGCTCCTCAGCGCCATCTGCTCTGCTGCCGGTCCCTTTCTGCATGGTAGCCCCGTAAGGTCATAAGGTCGTGCTGTCCTTGGGCTTAATGTTCTGCCAGGGCCTGGGGCTCCTTCACATTCAGCCCTTAGAGCAGGATGGAGCCCCGGCCCCTCACAGAGCTGTGCACGTGGACAAGCCTGTCTGTCCCCCCGCCCGGTGGCACTGGACCGTTAAGGAGCCCGGGGTCACCTGCGGAGTTCAGACACCAGGCCCAGTTCCGCTCGGTGCAGTCCAGGCACTGGTGCTTCCTTTAAAAGCTCCCGGTGGGGGTGTGTGCTGTTGGGTGAGAACCCCCTGGGCCTGCTCTGCCCCTCGCTCCCCTCCGGCTTCGCGTCCACCCCTCTCCTCCATGCCAGCAGCTGGCCTTGCTCTCATCTGTGGCTCCTCCTCAGCCCCTGATGCCGGAAAGCTCCCCTCAGCACCGGGGCTCCCCTTCCAGGTCAGCCTCTCAGGGAGCCCTCCTGCCTGCTGCCGGGCAGCCTGCCCTGTGCGTGTCCCCGGGGCGGTTGGCATCCCTGCCCGCTGCCCGGGCCTGCCGTGAGTGGCTGCTTTCCTGCCGCATCTCCGGGGAAGACCGGGACCTGGTGCTTTTAGCCCCTCACCTCGGCGGCTGGCTTCACAGACTGCACGCTGTGGGCAAGGGAAGGTGGGTGCAGAGAGGAAGCCCAACAGCGCCATTGGATCGGTCAGCGCCAAAGCTAAGGTCAGCCCCGCTGACAGAGAAACTTCCGGGGGTTGTATGTCCCTATGCATGTTCGCAGGTCATGGGAAAGGGTACCATCATCTTTTTAATACTTAGAGCTTTTACCTTTTTCTTTTTCTTTTTTAAACGTATTTTTATTGATTTCAGAGAGGAAGGAAGAGGGAGAGAGAGAGACAGAAATATCCATGATGAGAGAGAATCATGGATTGGCTGCCTCATGCATGTCTCCCCAATGGGGCTGGAGCCCACAACCCAGGCATATGCCCTTGACCGAAATGGAATCTGGGACCTTTCAGTTCTCAGGCCGATGCTCTATCCACTGAGCCAAACTGGCTAGGGCCCTTTTTCTTTCTAAGAATGAAAGTGTGGCATGCTGACAGAGAAATGCAACGAGGCATACAACTCAATGGCATTTCACACACCCCGGGCCGTCCCAGGCGACACTGACAGCGACCTCCACGACCCTCCGCCCTGTGCCAGCCCTGCCCCTTTAGAGAGGGGGAGGTGAGGCTCCGGAGTGGCAGAGCCGCGGGCACCCCAGGCTGTGTGACGTGGGCGGCAGATGCTGGGGTGCACAGCAGGCTCTCCCCTCAGCCCCCTCCTCCCAGCGGCAGCCTGTGCCCTGCCGAGCTCCTCATGGGAAAGCGCCTCAGAACAGGAACGTGGCCGAGCTCACCCGCCTCCCCAGAGGCTTCGCGTCCGGGGCTGGTCAGGGTGGGGGTCTCTCAGAACATCACGTGGCAGCCACAGCCCGTCCCTGTCCCTGTGCCACACGCAGGCCCCTCCTGAGGACCCTCCCGGGACCTCGGGCATGCCCTCTCTGCAGTCTGTGCCCGGGCAACGGGCTGAGACGCCGCGTCCCGCCTGTGCTCCCAGGTCTCTGTGAGTGGCCCTGGGTCCGCACACAGAGATGGACAGAGGCCTGGCCCCTCGCCTCTCCCTGCGCCCCTCGGAAGAACAGGAGGTCCCCACACGTAACAGAAGGCTTGTGGGGACATGTGGCTGGGGAGACACCTGCCTGCCGTGGAGGCCGGCTCCCACTCCGGGAAGACTCCACTGCATTCTCTTCATCCAGACGCACGGCTCTTGGGCGGGTGGCGCCACTCAGCACAGGGGGTGGGGAGGTCCCTGCAGCAGCCTGGGCGGGGGTGGGAGGCCTCCCTTCGTTGGTCCAGTGGTGCACACGAGGCCCGTGTTCCCTCGTCGGCATCTGTGGGCAATGGCTTGCTGCTGCCTCCTCCCCTCCGCCCTGAGCTCTCCAAGTGGGGCCACACTTATTTGCATCTCAAACTCCTGGGCAGAGGACACGGCCTTTGACCTGTGGACACCCGGGAAACACTGCTTGAGTGAACAAATGAGCCAGGGACCCAGGAGGAAGGCCAGGCAAGGTGGAATGGCCACACGTGGGGGGTTAGATGGTGAGTGACCCCCAGTGCACTTGCCATGCCATTGATGGAGCAGTCCCTGCCCTGCTCCACTGTTTCAGGCCTGGGTGGGACGGTGCCCGCACGGCCAGGGCAGGGCAGCATACACACTGCCCTCTCTGCACTTGAGGGCTGCCCGCCGACACAGCTGTGCTGGCGGTTCAGGTCTGCCCATCACCTCTCCACGCCGTCCTCAGACCTGGGCTGAGCCTGCATCCATGCATCTCCTGGTCCAGGCCTGAGCTCATTAGCCCTTAATTGATCAGCATCTTCAGTGATGGACGCTAACTGCTAACCATTTGTAAGCATTTACTCAGTGCCCCTGGTTCACTACATTCTTAGATTTGCTCACAGCAGCTCTGTGAGTTGTTCTTGTTTTGCAGACGTGCCCTAAGGCACAGAGATAGCAAGCAACCTGCTTGAGATCACAGAGCAAATCAAGCATAGACTAAGGTTCTTATGAGTGTTCAACCACCACTTTATAGTCTCCAATGTGCACAAAGCTAAGGCCTCTGAACAAAGAGGAAAGGCTAAGGCGTGGTGAGGGTAGAAAAAGGCCGAGAACAAACGATACCTGGTGCCACGTCCCTTGCCAAACTGGAAGCCTTTTCCTCCCAGCAGGAGCGCGGTGAGAGGGGAGGCCCAGGAGGGGAAGGCCTGCCCAGGCCATCACGGCCATCACAGCCAGCGGCAGAGCTGGATTCTAACCACCTCCTGACACCTGTCAGAGCAACTTTGCTCTTTGTGGAAACTGGGCCATGAAATGTGTTCAGCGTGAGAGCCTCCGGATACACGTCAGCTCGAGCTCTGAGCCCGATGGGCCCGCACAGGACTCTCGGTCTTGGTTTTGCACAAACTTCCTCACACAAGGCGCGCTGAGTGAGCGGATGAGTTACAGTCACATTCTTTCATAAAGGGGCGCCTGGCGGGCGGGGGGTAAAAACAGTGCAAGAACACACTACATTACATGATTTCTCCGCAAAGCAGAGAGTGATCTTCCAGTGAGTCAGATCAAGGCGTGGCAGGGAGGGCTTCCCTGAAGAGGTGACATCTGAGCTGAGACCTGAGTTGTGAGGTGAGGCCAGCATGTGAGACTGTGGAGGAGACACATCCAGGCGGGGGAGGAGGTGTGCTAAGGCCCCGGGCAGCGAAGAGCTCAGTATGCTAACCCAGGCACAGAGTCTCCTCGGCCTGGGACCCATAAGCCTGCTCCATCCTGTGCCCACGAAGCTGGCCCCTCAGGGAGGTGTGGAGCCCTGGTCTTCGGGCAGCCCAGGGGAGGGCACGCCTCAGGCCTGGTGCCGGATGGCACTGACCTTTGGCCAGCGCACCAGGATGTTTAAAGGGAGAAAGGTGCCCGGCCTGCGTGGCTCAGTGGTTGAACGTCAACCTGTGAACCAGGAGGTCATGGTTCGATTCCTGGTCAAGGGCACATGTCCAGGTTGTGGGCTCCATCCCCAGTAGGGGGCATGCAGGAGGCAGCCAATCAATGATTCTCATCATTGATGTTTCTACCTCTCTCTCCCTCTCTGAAATCAATAAAATACATTAAGAAAGTAAAAATAAAAGGTAGAAAGCCTCGTCTTCATGGATGAATCTAGATTGAGCCAAAGCCCAGTTTCTCCCCCGGGATTTATTAGCCATCACAACATTCTGCGTGCGTGGGCCACCCCGGCCCTCGCAGTACAGATATATATGTCCCTGTGTTCCCACCACTCCCAGCAGCCATGTGGCAGCTCCATCCTGAGACCTGGAAAGTCCCTCAGGGACTCTCACTGCCTCCTCCTCCTTCTCCTCCTCCTCCTCCTCCTCCTCCTCCTCCTCCTCCTCTTCCTCCTCCTCTTCTTCCTCTTTCTCCTCTTCTTGCTTCTTCTGCCCCTCCACACCCCCACACCTCTCTCATTTGCATGCCATCCAGTGCCTCCTGCATTCCAGGTAGGTGGTGAGGAGGAGAAAGCAGAAGCCCTGGGCTCTGGGCACTATGGGATGGAGAAGGTGAGGCTGGGAGCCCTCAGCCCCATGAAGGAGCTGCGGATCTTCCTGGGCTCCTTACAGCATGCACCTGGCCTTGCCTTCTCGAAGGCCGAAGGTCGAAGGTCGGAGGTGACGCCTCAGGCAGGGGGTTCCCAGCCATCCCAGCTCACGCTGGCACTTTCCTAACCCGGCACCCCCCCCCCCCCCCCAACCTCGGGAGAACTGTTTTTGGAACCTATTAATTCAACAAGTGCACCGAGCGCTTCCTCAGGGCCAGGCCAACGGACATGCTGCCGACTTGCTTTGTATCTTTGGCCAAGGCCTCCCCGCCTCCCCCTCACATTCCGGGAGGAAGGTCTTCTCTGCCTCCCAGAAGGGCCGGGGCTTCCCAGGGTGCTTCCTCGGCTGCAGAGCACGCCTGTCCTTCGCTTCCTCCTCCTCTGTGCGCCACCCTCCCTCTCAGTCGCCTGACCGAGCAGGCTGCGTGCTCACAGGCACCGTCTCCCATTGCCACAGCGTGCCTGAGGGTCGTACTGTTACTATCTACTTCACCAAGCAGGAAAGGAGGTCCAGAGACCGTAAGTAACTGGCCCGAGGCCACACAGCCTGGGAGCCAGGCTGGCTAAAACCTGAGTTCTTCCCACTCGGGGGATCTCAGGAACCCTTTGGGTCTCATCCATCCAGCAGGGCGTCAAGAGCAGGCGCCGCCTTCCTTTCCAAGCCCTGGCAAGAGCCTCCCCTTCGGGCTGGGCAATGCCAGCCCCTAAAACATGCCCCATGCTTCCCCCACCGGTGCCCAGGCCGAGGCCCCGGCCTGGCCTCTCCCTCCAGCCCCGGCAGTGCCCGGCCTGGGAGCCTCTGCACGCTAAGCACTCGCTGCTGCTCCGACTGGCCCCGCTCTGTGAGTGTGAGCTCTCCCCAATGAGACAGAGCTCCCGCGGGAAGGTCCTGGCCTGCTTCCTGGCCGCCCACCGAGCCAGCGTGGCTGCGGCGGCGGCAGCCTGGCCCTCCTGGGGCAACAACTGATTGATCCATCTGTGGCTTCATTCTGCTCTGGACGCCTGCCCAGACCCAGACCGCCTCCCAGCAGCACAGCTGAGAGCCCGAGACTTCACCCGCGCTTAGGAGCCGCAGCCTGACCCAGGCGGTGTGCGTCCAGTCCTGGGAGTGCGTGTGGCTCCGCCCAGGTCCCCATGGGGTGGCCCCCCGAGAGTGAGAACCAACAGGCCTGGTTCCACTGTCAGCTCAGCCCTGAAATCACTCCCTCCACTTCCCCGGTCTGCAGTGGCCTGGCCAATGAGATAAGGATGAACATGTACATGTAACAGGCATGGAACAACATAATGGAAGTGCCTCCTACTGTGCTGAGGATGTAGACAGCATGGCAAGTAGGACCAGCTTCCCAGACTGGAACTAGGGAGGGAGGGAGGAAGAGGGAGGGAGGGGGGGGAGGGAGGGACCAAATGACTGAGTGTGAATGAAGAGGTCCCACAAGCGACCCACCAGGCTGCCTGGCCACCAGCATCATCATTATTGACGGCGTGGCCTGTGACCCAGGGCGTGCTAGGTGCTTATTTCTATGGGCTCATCTGCTTGGCCATCCCAGCTTTCCGGGTGAGGAAACTGACGCTTAGAGATGCTGAGAAATTTGAACAAGGCTGCACAGGCACCAAGGGGCAGAGGCAGGTTTGACTCGCGTCGGGCTGATTCCTGGGCCTGAGCGCTGGCCAGCGGGGCATCCCCTCAGCTGCTCTCTCCCTGAGACACATGCCCACGCCATGCCTCCCGGAGGAATCAGAGGATGGGAGGCGGGTTGCTCCTCAGCCCGGCAGGGCCCGCCGGCAGAATGTGGAGGAGCCAGTTCACAGGGAGCAGGCAGGACAGCCCGAACTGGGCTCTCCTCCTTCCCGCTCAGGCAGCGGGGGGCTCTGGCACAGGGAGGTTTGAGAGACCACAGCCTGGTTGGGCATCAGCAGTGTTTGCACATTTGGAAGGGGGGCTGGCGGTGGGGGAAGGACAGACTGCACAGCCCAGCACTTGGGGCTGTGGGGAGCCCCCTGGTGGAAGGAAGGGGCTAGGGAACCCCCTTCTCTCTGTGCGGGCGGCTAGAAAGTAGAGCTTCCCTCGGGGAGCACTGTGAGTGGGACGGGTGGGCCCTGGGCCAGCAGCATCAGCATCTCCTGGGAGCAGGTTGGAATGCAGACCCCCGGCCCCCCCCACTCCTGCTGACCCAGGATCCCCGGGGAGTCTGTCCTTTAAGGAAGCCCCCGCCCCTGGGATTCTGCAGCCCCTGAGGCTGAGAGGCACTGCCCAGGAGAGGGCTCATGGGCCTCGGGACTCCAGCCCCCCTGACAGATGTCCCTTCTCATCCTCCGGTGGCTGCCTCGTGTTCAGCACCGGCCTCAGCTCAGACACAGCTGCCCGCCTGGAGCCAGGCCCCGCCCGGCCGGCACCCGTGGCTCTTCAGACGAACTTTACAGCAGGCAGCTCAGGGCTCACCCGCAGGAGGAAGTCTGTACAGGTGGGAGCGGGTGGCTCTGGGCAAATTCTGGCTGCTCTTACCACACCAAGGTCGCGTTAATGGTGGCCACGAGGCACGCAAACCCAGCGCTGCCCACCCCAGAGAGAAGGGGGCTGTTCCTCCCCAGACACACTATTGACGCCTCATGTTCCCCTTCAGTGGCCAGACGTTTTTATTGAAAACACAACTTGTGCCAGACAGTGATCAGCTCAACATTTTCTTACATACTACCTCTGTTTTTAGATTTTTAAATTTGAAAAATATAGGGAGATGGAATCAACTCAGTAAAACTCATTCATAATCCACTCTAAAAACAAAAGACTAAAAGGCAAAAGCTACCCACCATCTGCTACTCAAATTTCATCCTCTCTCAGCCCCAGCGGTAACCACTGCTGAGATGAGCCTTCTCGATCTTCTCCGATGCTCACTGAGACATGTGTATGCCCGGATCTGTATCCATGACTATTCTGTCCCTAAACCAATACGGCCCGGTGCCGGCAGCAGCCTGCGAGCTAACCTGTGTGCAGCTGTGCAGGTGCACCGCTCATGGCCTGGGGCCATCAATCACACCACGTCCCGCCTAGCCAGCTGCGGGGAGGAACCACGGCGTCACGGGGTCCTACGAGGCAGCAGCTCTTTACCTTGCAGAACTGAACCCCAGTGTGGTGTCTGCTCCCAACGCCGGAACCGCTCCGAGATGTCAGGTGCAGTTAATGGTTGCCATGGCAACCGCCCATGCTTCATGAATAGAAGAGTAAGAGACGCTGGGTAAATGTCAGGGCCCCGGATGGATGTGCTCGGGAGTTGATCTGCGAGTGTCCGGCAGCGCGGCCCAGTGGGGGTTGGCATGAGCAGCCCAGGGCAGCTGGGAATGGGTCCAGGAGCCCCACGCTCCCCTTTCTCAGGTGGCACAAAATGTCAGAAAGTGTGGCTTTCTGTAGAGACAGATAAAACATATGCTCCAGTTTTGTGGGTTTGATTCTGTGACATGTTTACAGAGGGCAGATGTCTGAGCCCAGAACGCTCAGAAGATGAGATGCCACACACACACACACACACACACACACACACACACACAAAAAAAAAAAAAAAAAAAAAAAAACTTTTTTGGATTATTTTTTAAATTTAAAAAGTGCTAAATTTGGGTTTAAAACATAACCTTTGGAAAGATAATGTCAAGAAAATAAGAAGACAAGCCACAGACTGGGAGAAAATATTTGAAAAAGACACTTTTAATAAAGAACCGTTATCCAAAATATACAAAGAACTCTTAAAATTCAACAATAAGCCTGGCCCACGTGGCTCAGTGGTTGACTGTTGACCTATGAACCAGAAGGTCACATTTCAATTCCCAGTCATGGCACATGCCCAGGTTGCAGGCCCGATCCCCATTGTGGGGTGTCCACGAGGGAGCTTATCAGTGACTAGAGGCCTAGTACATGAAATTCGTGCATGGGGGAAGGTGTGTGCTTCAGCCCAGCCTGCACCCTCTTAAATATGGACCCCTCGAAGGATGTCCGACTGCCCGGTGGGATCAGGCCTAAACAGGCTTCAGATATCCCTCTCATAATCCAGGACTGCTGGCTTCCAACTGCTGGCCTGCCTGCCTGCTTGATTGCCCCTAACTGCTTCTGCCTGCTAGCCTGATCACCCCCTAACCACTTCCCTGCCAGCCTGATCAATGCCTAACTGTTCCCTTGCCAGCCCAATTGCCCCTAACTGTCTTCCCCTGCTGACCTGGTCACCCTTAACTACTCTTCCTTGCCAACCTGGTCCTCTAATTGCCCTCCCCTGGTAACACTTAACTGCCCTCTGTTGCTAGCCTGGTTGCCCCTAAGTGCCCTTCCCTGCAGGCCTACTTGCCCCTAACCGTCCTCCCCTGCAGGCCTGGTTCCCCCCAACTGCCCACCCCTGCTGGCCCAGTCACCCCTAACTGTTTTCCCTTGCCAGCCTGGTCACCCCTAACAACCCTCCCCTGGCAGCCTGATTGCCCCTAACTTCCCTTCCCTACAGGCCTGGTCACCCCCAAATGCCCTCCCTTGCAGGTGTGGGTCCCCCCTACCTGTCCTTCCCTGCTGGCCTGATTGCTGTGTGTGAAGGGCCACCTCAGTCTGTGGAGCAAAAGGCTGAATTGGGGTTGGGCACTGACCGCAGTTCAGTAACGTCAGAAGAGGGTGTCATTTCTCCCTGACCCGCTCCCTCCTTGGCTTTCTTACAAGGAGTGGCAGCCTCATTGCTGCACCCAAGCCCATCCTGCTCAGAGACCAAGTTTAGTTCAGGGCCCTCGATACCTGTGATTTCGGTATCCAAATCCTTGCACATGGAGGTTGCATGGACAAGCCAGCAAATGCAATCTTGATATGGATGTGTGCATGCATGGCCTCTACTCAGAGCCGCCCAGCCCAGCCCAACCCGCCCACCGACTGCTCTGAATTCACACTCTGTGCGGCCAGAGGCTCCGGTCGCCACCATGCAAACAGGAGCAGACGCTGCACAGCTAGCTTGCATGTCTAGCACAGCGCACAGGGCATCATGAAAGGGATGTGAGGGTGCACCTGCGGGGTAGGGTGCATGCCGGCGGGCAGTGAGAGCCTGGCGGGGGACACCAGCTAGCAATGGAAGAAGGGACCGAGGACAGAATGGTGATAGGCGGACAGAATGGTGATAGGCACATCCAAGGATTTGAATATCAAAGGATTAGTGAAGCCCCAGAGAACAATGATGATGTGCTCAAGTGTGTTTTGCAAAAATGACCCATTTTGTGATCTACTGTGAAAGCCAAGCTTCAGCCCAGCCAGGAGATCGGAGCTTTCACATCACATCATCACGCGATTTTATCAAAAGAATTAAAACCCTCCCACCAAAAGCAGCAGCGCTTCCTTTCCTGTTCACCCTGGTGAATCGGAAGGATAGGTAAGACAAACACCCTGTTCCATAAGGGGCCACTCACTGTACGTGAAGGTGGAAGCACGTCCTGAGGTCCATCACTTACCGGCCGGTTTAGTGGGTTCGCCTGGAGGCTGCGGTCGTGGCTGCAGGTGGGCCTCCCTGGGAGCCACAGAGCCCCGCTGCCCTGGCAGACTGACAGCCTCAGGGAGAGCTGAGCATCTGTCTTCTCCCACTCAGCTCCCCTCCTCCACCCTGCAGCTCCATGTGCAGCCACTCTGAGGACATGTACATGTGCAGCCACGCTGAGGGCATGTACATGTGCAGCCCACTCTGAGAACATGTACATGTGCAGCCATGCTGAGGACATGTTCCATGTGCAGCCATGCTGAGGACATGTTCCATGTGCAGCCACACTGAGGACATCTCCCATGTGCAGCCACACTGAGGGCTTGTACATGTGCAGCCACGCTGAGGACATGTACATGTGCAGCCACGCTGAGGGCATGTACATGTGCAGCCCACTCTGAGAACATGTACATGTGCAGCCATGCTGAGGACATGTTCCATGTGCAGCCACGCTGAGGACATGTTCCATGTGCAGCCACACTGAGGACATCTCCCATGTGCAGCCACGCTGAGGGCATGTACATGTGCACCCCACTCTAAGAACATGTACATGTGCAGCCATGCTGAGGACATGTTCCATGTGCAGCCATGCTGAGGGCATGTACATGTGCAGCCACACTGAGAACATTTCCATGTGCAGCCCACACTGAGAGCATGTTCCATATGCAGCCATGCTGAGAACATGTTTTAAGGAATCCTTATCCTATGATAATAAAAACCTGCTATAACACAGGACCTCAAACATTCTTACAGTCAGGCAGTTACTTTTGCTTTCTTAACACACGTCCTCAGGGGCAGAGACAAATGTGATGCTTTTCCTCTTTCTTGATTTCTCAAGGCACGTTTACCACAGGCCCAATTTGCAGGCCCAGAGCCCTAGTTCCAGGCAACCCTGATTGGGTCTCTGAGCTGGACTTTGAGCCCGGAATGTGGGCGCACCAGTGGGACTTGTGGCCGGGACAGGTGTCACGCTCTGGGCCTTGTGTGGCTATATTTCTGGGCTGGACCAGGTCTTGGCACTGTTGCTGGGCTGGGTGGGTTAAGGGTGTCCCACTCACTCTGGGCACGTGGTAACTACCGAGGCTGCTCAGAAGCAGCGTCCCTTGTTGGGCCGGCTGGTGCCACAGTCACCGAATTCTGCTCCAGGACCATCAGTGTGGGCTGCTTGCCAGAGCATCCCTTCGGGGGGACCAGGGAGAGGCCCTGCCGGCGTCCCCTCCTTCCCCGGAGACTGCAGACGTGGGGTCTCCCCTCGGGGCTGCAGATGGAACCCATGTTCCTCTCACCACCCTACACCCAGCAGGGTACCTGCTTCCTGGGTGTGAGAAGACCCAGAGAGCCCTTAGCCAAAGCCTGCACAGAGCACATCTGAGCAGACGACTGCCTACTCTGAAAACTCCCCACACCCTGCAGATCATCGATGTTTTAGCGATAAGAAGACCAAGGCTCAGGGGAGTAAAGGACTCAGCCAAAATCCCTGAGTAAGTTAGCGAGTGGGGGAGCAGAGATTCGAACTCAAGCCTGAGGGCCCCCACACTCATGCTGTGACCACTGCACCACAAAGTCCCTGTAGATGGTCAGACATGTCCTGCTGAAGGGCAGCCTACATTTCCTCCAGATTGTGAGAATCCAACCTGTTTGTAAAAATTCACAGCTGAGCAGCTGCACTGGCTTCCTGACTGCTGCTGGCCATGCCCAGGGCCCAGCTGCCGGGCAAGGAGATGGAGATGGAGCCCCGGAGCCTGGGCGCACTGCTCATCCAGGACGGTGGCTCCCATTTTCCAGGCTGCCCTGCCCTGCCGCCTCCCTTGTTCGGAAACCACTCAGGACCACGTGGATCCTTTAGGTCACCCAACCCCAAGGAAGGGGGACTGACCTTGGTCCTTGTGTCACCCAACCTCCTGCATATTCCAGAGACCGCTGCTGAAGGGACGCTAGGAGGGCAGCTGCTGGGCCCAGAGAGACTGCCACCATACACGGTCCCCACCCCACGGTCCTCCCTCCGGGTCCTCAAACTAAAGCCCTGGCTCTGCACCAAACCAGCTCCTCCCCTCCACTCAGGCCTGAGCTCAAGGGTCTGACCAGAGACCCTGCTCAAAATGGCCCTCACCTGCCCTTGACTCTTGCCCTCGCCGCCTGCCCTCGGCTCCTGCCCTCACCGCCTGCCCTCACCTCCTGCCCTCGCCTCCTGCCCTCACCACCTGCCCTCGCCTCCTGCCCTCACCACCTGCCCTTGCCTCCTGCCCTCACCGCCTGCCCTCGCCTCCTATCCTCGCCTCCTGCCCTCGCCACCTGCCCTCACCTCCTGCCCTCGCCTCCTATCCTCGCCTCCTGCCCTCGCCTCCTGCCCTCACCTCCTGCCCTCACCACCTGCCCTTGCCGCCTGCCCTCACCTCCTGCCCTCGCCTCCTATCCTCGCCTCCTATCCTCGCCTCCTGCCCTCGCCTCCTGCCCTCGCCACCTGCCCTCGCCGCCTGCCCTCACCACCTGCCCTCACCACCTGCCCTCACCACCTGCCCTCGCCTCCTGCCCTCGCCTCCTATCCTCGCCTCCTGCCCTCACCTCCTGCCCTCGCCTCCTGCCCTCACCACCTGCCCTCGCCTCCTATCCTCGCCTCCTGCCCTCACTCATGCACAATGAGCACAGGCCGTGTTGCCTGAGCCACAGCGGTCGTGCTCCTTTGCTCACCGGTCTGTAGGCTCTGCCCCATGCGGACCAGGGTCCCAGGCCCTCAAACAGCCTAGAACCCCGTGGGTGCTCATTACATTTGGGTGGAAGAAAGGAGGAAGGAAAGAAGGAAAGAGAGAGGGAGGGAGAGGACAAAGGTTGAATCACCCAGTTGTCACAGCCCATCACCTCTCACCTCTCACCTCTCACCTTTCACCTCTCACCTGTAACCCCAGACCAACCATCTTCCATCTCTAACAGCCTGAGCCACTCTGAGTTCCCAAATGACAGCTCTCACAGCATCACACATGTTGCCTAAAGCGACATGCCTCCCTTACTCTGATTAACTTTTAATTAACCTGCAGATCTCAATTTACACATGATTAAATCAGCATTCAGTTAACAAAAATCACTCAACTAAGTTATTAGGTGAGAGAATTTTGGCGATGATGGAGATGCTTTTTAGTTTCTAATGCTTTCTCTATACACTGAATATTCTAACTGTGTGCATATATTCTTTTAATTTTACATAAATTATCTGAATATGGAATAATGGACTGCTTCTTGTTTTCTTTGTAATATTCCTCTGCATTAAAAAAAAATATCCTAATAGGTGTTATTTTTTAATGTCAGGCCCACAATGACTTAATGACTACAGCCTCATTGTGAGTCTCATATCGTAAGGAGTCACCGGACTGAGCTCTTGCACTCACTCTGAAGCTTTCCTAGCAGAGCCGTCCGCTTCCTCAGTAGCCGCGCTCTCTCTGGAAAGCCTCCTTTCTCTTTTGCTTGAACTCTTCACTCGGTCTTATTCTCTTGCCCGGGCGCTTGTAGAGCAGTGGTCTCACCGAGGTGGCGGTGGTGAGCACCGTCTCTCGTTCTTGGTTCTAATGGGATATTTCAGAACCAAGAAATATCTAAGAAGGTGCGCCCTTCCCCATGTGCAGGAAGTGTGCTTCCCTTGCCCGAGCCACAGATGAACCATCAGCACCATCGTCTCTACCCAGGATGAGGCCGTAGGCCCCCACCCCACCACCCAAGCCAGTCTCAGGCAGCCTCTGCTGGCTCTCTCCACCCAAACCTCTTCCCGGCCCGGGTCCTCACAGCCTCACTCAGTCACTCTGGGTCCCTCCCTCTGCATGCACCAGCAGCTCCACCCCCTGCGTCCCTCCGAGCTGCTGATGGGGAAATCCTCCTGAGGATATGGAGCTGAGAAGAGCAGCATGGCCCCAATTTTATAAGCCATGTGTGTGCAGGCTCGGGGAGAGGAAGCCTGAGAGGAAGTGCACACACACGCGGGCAGTGGGTATTCTGATTACACGCACACGCGTGGCCCCGCCACTGTCGATGGCATTCACGAGGTGCCAGCGGCTTCGCTCCGTGTGGAGTCACCCTCAGGGACACCCCGGCTTCTCTTTCCTTTATGCTGCTTTTTAAAACCCACCAGGACACCAGCGTGTCTCTTCCGGTCCTAAAATACCTACCGACATCCCGGGAGTCACAGCTCTAATTCACCGAGCTCCTAGCCACGTGCCAGGAGCTGTGTGAGAGCTTTCGCTGGTGCCTGAGTAAGTCAGAGGATGGTGCTGGGAGCGGCCGGCGCTGGGCCTCTCCCCTGCCTCATCCCTCTGACGGCGGAAGAGGCTGAGTTCCAGAGGTCATCTGCTTAGGGGCCTCGGTGACACAGACCTGGGGGTGGTCCAGGGGGTTGGGGGAAGGGCCTGCAGGGGTCGTTGTCCCAGGGAACGTGGGCCAGAACACCTCCTCCTCAAAGAGAATCTGCAGGTCAAGCTTTCACATGACAAATCCTAAAGTTCAAGCTGGAGGAGCATATTCAATTTTTACAAAAGGTGCACTGAAATGCTGCACATAAAACGAAAACCCAGGCCGAATGCCATTCTGCAAGCCTTGGTGCCTGACCTCTGCCCTGGAAGTGCCACCCCCATCGTGTCCTCTGCCCCAGGAAGGCCAGGGCTCAGAGTCTGCCACCGCCCAGGGCAGAGAGCTTCAGGCGAGGGATCAGCAAGGTTTTCCTAGACAGACAGTGGCTATTTGCGGCCTCGCCGTCTCTGCCACAACCACTCCGCTCTGCCTTTGCAGCGAGAGCGCTGTGGACAGGGGGATGCTTTTCCCATACGATGTTATTTACAAACGGTGAAGTTTGAATTTCACATATGTTCTTTACATGTCGTAAAAAAATATTATTCTTTTGACTTTCCCCTCCACCATCTAAATATGCAAAACCATTCTCGGCTCATGGGCTGTGAGAAAAACAGACCATGTTTCTCTGGAAGCTGCGGGTGTACCGGCTCTGAGGCCTGGTTCCATTCAAGCCACCTTGGGAGCCCCAGGTCCCATGGGGACACAGGCACGCGCGCAGGTCCTTATCACCACGTGGCTCTGGCTGGTCTGTCTTAGTAGAGTTTGCGTTGCGTCTTCAGCTGAACCCTTGTTCCCAGGAACTCTCTGCTGGAGGATGTGAGACAGCTGACAACAGGTGGTCACACGACCACTGCCCTCCCTCTGCTCGGGGCCCCACATATGTCAGGGGAAGAGCTTGGCTGATGGAGAACCGCTGGTCCAGTTCAATAGTAGTGGATGGACCATAAAACTATCACAAAGCCCCTAGTAAAGGGCTCTGCTTCCAGCTCTATGCGTGCGGAAGAGAGAGCGGGCACAGTGCTGGGCAGGAATGGAGCTGGGCAGGCTGCCCTGGAATGGACCGCTGGGAGCTATGTCCTCGGGGAAGGCATTCACTGCACTAAGCCTCCGTCTCCTCCTCTGGAAAATAGGGATCCAGCCACCAGGTGCCTCACACAGCTAATGGGAGAGCTAAAGAAGACAAAACAGCCCCGGCTGGCAGTTAGTGTTGGCTGCGGACCGAAGGGTCTCAGGATGGATTCCTTGTCAAAGGCGTGTATCTGGATTGTGGGCTCGATTCCCAGCCTGGTTCAGGGCACAAGCAGGAGGCAATCAACCAGTGTGTCTCTCTCACATCTCTCTCTCCCCCTCTGTCTCCTCTTCCTCCCTCCCTTCCACTCTCTAAAAATCAGTGGGAAAATATCCTCAGGTGAAGATTAAAAAAGATAAGAAGATAAAACAGGTAAAGTGTTTAGAATGGTATGTACCATTTGGTGCGCGCTCAACAGGTGGGTTATTCCGGCTTACACCCACCCAGTTGGAAGGGCAGGGGGCTTAAAACAACCAGGGACTTGTGAATGAACCCCAAATGTCTAAAGAAAAAACAATAAAGGCCTTTTTTCAATATCAGGAAAGAAGTTATGAATTTGTCTTTCTCCCAAGAATTTCCTTGAGTCTTTATTCTCTTCACCAGGACACCCCTTCCTGATTCTGAGCCCAAGAGGATGTCTTCATAGTGCATCTCATTTATTGTGTGATGCCTCTGGCTCAAAGCCTCCTTATAGTATCTACACTAATAAAAGAGAGATATGCAAATTGACTGTACCTCCGTGACACCCACAAGCCAATCGGGAGTGGGTATGCAAATTAACCCAGCAGAGCTGATGGGTTAATTTGCATATACAGGTGTGGAGTGGCTGGGGGCTGGGTGGCTGCTTGTGTGCACGATGGCACCAAGTGGCCTGCATCACAGGGACAGGCATCCTCGGGACCTGGGCCTCTCGCCTCTCTGAGCCTGTAGGCCTGCTCATAGGCCCAGAGCACCTGGGGTCCTGGAATGACCCCAGCCACTCCAGGCCTACGCACGCAGGTAGGGCAGCTGGGGGCGAGGCGGGAACATCCGCTGCATCGCATGGCAATGCAATGAATGTTCCTGCCCTGTGGCTACTTATGCACTCACCATTGCCAAGCGGCCTGCATCCTGGGGACAGGCATCCTCAAGAGCCAGGCCTCTCTGAGCCTGTATGCCTGCACGTAGGCCCGCAGGGGCTGGGTTTCTGGAACAACTTCCTGGCCACTCCGGGCCTATGCGTGCAGGCACAGAGCAGCCGGCGGTGGGGCATGAGCATCCCTGCGACCCAGGCACTCTGAGCCCGTGCGCAGGCAAGTGGCCTGAGGCAGGGCAGAAATGTCCCCCACAGTGAACGAGCAGACAGCAGGGCCCTGCTTGTCCCTGGCCCGGGTGGCGAAGGGCAAGCAGGTCCCCACAGAGAGCAGACAGCAGGGCCTGCGGTGGCATCAAGCAGGCAAGTCCACAGAAAGCAGAGAAGCACAGGGAGTCAGCAGCTGCCCCCAGAGATCAGTTAATTGGATAGTTAACAAACACCCACATTGACTAGGCCTAAATCATCAGTAGGACATCCCTTGAGGGCTCCCAGATTGGAGAGGGTGCAGGTCAGGCTGAGGGACACCCAACCCTTGTGCATGAATTTCATGCACTGGGCCCCTAGCAGGATGATAATACACATCATAATAACATCTACATCCTTAGTGTCATGGGAAACCGTGGGCTTAGATTCCCCACCTCCCACAGTGACGCCTGAGACCCTCTGTGGTCTTCTGGCCTCACCATCAAATGTCCCTGTGAATGGCCCATCGCCCAGGGCCGCACAACTGAGTGGAGGAGGAAAGCCGGCTTCCGCTCTGTGCCTGGCCCATTGGAAGCACGTCGTTAAGAGTCGACCATTATTCTGACATGCCCAGAGCTTTGCAAACCATGAACTCATCTTCACATGTCACCTCCTGTAATTCTCACAGCAAAAGCCCAGCCCCATGTGACTCTAAACCTTGCCCACTGTCCACAACACCTGCCCCGCGCCTCCATGCGACTCCAACCTCCGTGGTAGGGACTGGAATGCTACCGCGCAATCCGTGCTGCTTGTGGTGAGAAGTTCTGAAGTTGTTTGTCATGTGTAAAAACTGGTGGAGCCATCATTAGCTGCCCCCAGAGATCGGTTAATTGGATAGTTAACCAACACCCACCTCGACTATCAAACACCCACAACGAGTTAAGTCAAGCTGATGTTGAGGAAAGGAAAGGAAGCGAAACACTGACAGTCGCTTTCCCAAGATGGAGCTGTGCAGCACTCAGAAGGGTGAGCCTTAGAGCTGGGCCAGCTCGTCTCTCCAGGGAGAGGGGAGGGGGGCTGTGCTGGCTGTGAGCATTGTTGGGGGAGTGGCTACTCCTGAGGGTCCTGGAACCTGCCCCCAGGAGCCAGCACATCTAAACCGGAATTCCAGTGCTGTCTTCACCGGGAGCACAAGCAAAATGCCTATGCCGGGCTCCAGCCCCTGCGAGGCGGGCAGGTAGGTTCTGTGTGCATTCTCGCCCCTTTTTCCCGGTTCCCTTGCTGGTTGGGAAAAAAGGGAGAAGACAGTCCTCAACACGAGTGCGTAGGCTTCAGAGTTCTTTGCTCTTCTAGATGGATCCCAAGATCATGCGTCATCTAGAAAAGAGAAAATCCCTGTCTCTTTCTCTACTGGCTCCTTCTGTGCCCTAGGAAGGATGCTGCTGGGCCAACCTCTGCACATCCCGCCACAGCCCAACACCCCGGCGGGGCTTCTCCGCGGGCGGAGGGGCAGGGCTGGGACCAGGCCGAGACTCTGCTCCCCCTCCTCCACCCGTCCCTCCCCCTCGCTCAGGACCACGTTTGTTCCCACAGGGGCGTTCCGAGGGGTCTGCAAGAAAATCGACCACTTCCCCGATGATGCTGACTACGACCAGGACACATCTGAGTATCTGCTTCGTAAGTTGCCCGATTCCCGGGTCTCCCCAGGAGGGAAGGGTGCCCTGGAGCCGCCCAGCTGCCTCTGACTTCGCTGCTCAAAGCTCACCCTAGAAATGGATGCTGCAAAGGAACCTTCAGGGGCCTCTGCTGCTAGACAGGACGCCCAAGCGGGTCTGATAGCCAAGTCTCTCCTTTTGCTGAACAAGAAACGGGGAATAAAGTGGGCCAGTCACAGCCCGGAGATGCCTGTGGTCTGCTTGGGAGGAAATCTAAGGCTTTCTTTAACTGGCAGCCAAGTTTGCACCTTCCCGGAGGGCTGTGCGGTGTTAATGGAGAAGGTGCTAATGGGAAAAGTGCTAATGGCCCAGGTGCTAATGGGCGGGGTGCAGGGGCAAGACAGGGGAGTAAAGGAGCGCAAAGCTCACCCCTCTGACTCAGTCCTCCCAGGGCAGGGCCAGTGCCTCCCTAGGATTGTCCCAAGGTCATTCCCAGAAACAGCACGGACTGTCCCACAGGCAGCAGGCCGAGGGGCAGAGAGTGGTGGCTCAGAGCCAGGTCTCCTGCCGGCCACTGTGGACTGGCGCCCGTCTGGCGCCCTGCCAGCAGGGATGGACCTGGGCCAAGCCGCCTATCTCTCCATCTCTTCGCTTTCTTTATCTCGTCACAAATGAGATTATACTGTCACCCTCTGACAGGGTCACACAATTAAATAAGCTCACGCCAGCTCCACTGAGCCAGCATGTCATCAGGAAGCCCCACGCATTAGCTCCTTTCCTTGTGTAAGATGAGTAATAGCAAGGTCCAGCGCAGACACGGGCCTGACACGGACCCAGCAGCGGGAGAACTCGGGACTTAATGTCATTGAAATGCGACCTCTCCACTGGGCAGGTGTCCCCGTTCGCCCGGAAGGGGACTTCCAGGGGAGTGTTAAATGCAAGATGGTGTTTTTAAAACTGTTATTAAAGCAAGAGCTTTGAGAAATTGTCCTATTCAGATGTGTGTAACTCATCACTCAAGGGGAGTGTTTTTACAATGAAAATCATTTTTAGCTTCAGTCTGCAGATGGGCTGTGGGTCTATGTATGAGCCTTTAATCACGTAACAATGTGAATGGTGCAGGGGTCAATTTAAAATAAAGTCACATTTAAGCTAATTTTTACAACATAAACATACCACTTATCTCTTTTCAGTCCTTATCCACGTACCAGCCTTTACCCAAAGGCCTATGAGGGTGTATTTCTGCCGGCAGCTCGGAAAGGCTGGGGTGGGGGATTCACGCTTACAGAGGTGGCTTGACCCGTTTTGGGGGATGACAGAGGGGTTTTCCCGAGTGCTCAGAGCTTTTCTGTTTTCTTTCCTGTTGATGAGACTGTGGTGTCTGCCTGTTGGAGACCGAATGGAACTGTGACTTCTATCTCACAACCAGCAAACCTGCTCCACAGCTCTTGGGAGCAGTCCAGGGCTTTTCCACAAAACACGTCGCGGCCTCTGGGACGGCGGGGACCTCACCACGGCCCACCTGTGCTCACCGTGAGCCACGGGAGCGGCCAAGGTTAAGGGTTCAGCACACGGATTTCCTGCTGAGAATTTTGGAGACACTGACCCAGCCGCACCGGGTCAGGGTCATGTTCCCGCAGGGTGCCGGCCCCAGTGCCGGCGACAGCAGGCCCTGGTGTGACCACACGTGGTGGGACAGGGCTCTGCACTGATTTCTGCCGCCTCCTCCTTCCCGGGTGCTGCTGGGTGGGGGACAGCTTCTCCCTGCAGCGGGAGGCTTATCCACAGGCATCCCTGTGGGCCAGAGACGCCCTCAGAGAACCGGGGCTCGGGCCACCCTCTCAGGGCCAGCGGTGAGTCACCGGGAATAAGCCCCCTCCCCACCCGGAAGACCCAGCTCAGCCCGGGCGTTTGGGGAAGAGAGCAGTGAAGCCTTGTGTTCGGAAGCCACCACCAAAGGGGTGGCGTGGAGGGAAGACGGGAGGGGTGGCCAGGTCGGATCAGGGCGGGCAGGACTGAGGTGTCCCCTGGGTCTGGGCTCAAACAAATCCAGAGCGGACGCCAGCCGACAGGCAAAAACGGCACGGCTGGCGTGCGGTGTGAGGCAGCCAGGAGTGGGCTGGCCACTGTCTAGTCACCACACGGTGACGGCACCACACAACCACGCCTCCCACACACGCACGCCCAGTGCTGTGCCAGTGCAGGTGTGCTGGGACAGGCCGGCGTGTTGGTGGCGGGCATGGGATCCATGGGAGCCCAGGACTGGGTAGGCCAGGCATTGGCAGGGCCCCGTGCCACATGAAATCCGGGCTCCTGGTAGGAATGTGGGCAAAACAAAACGTCCCCCTCTGCTGCGACCTGCCATCCTGGCACAGCGCCTCATATGCTTTCGCTGCCACTCCCTCCTGCAGGGACACTCAGAGGGCCCTGCTGCTCCTGTGCCCGTGCCCAGCCCCCACCAGGAGCAAAGAGCGGCTGTGCTCGCTGGCTGGGCAGAGAGGGAAGTGGGCAGCTGAGGATCCATCCCAGGAGAAGGGGAGGTGGTAGGCAGGGAAGGGAGGTGGGGGGAGGTGGGAAGAGGTGCGTGAGGCTTGGAGCCCCGGGTAGCTGCGCTGGCCCATCAGACTTCCTCAAAAACCCAGACCCAACGCTAGATGACTGAGTTTCAGGGTGCAACGGGCTCTGGGGAGGCGCTGGTCTGGGCCACGAGGACGAGGACGGGCTGGCTCCCCTCAGGCATCCGTGCGGGCGGGCCCTGGGCTGCTGGGACAGGCGGCCTCTCCTTCTCTCCGCAGGGGCCGTGCGGGCCTCCAGCGTCTTCCCCATCCTCAGCGTCACGCTGCTCTTCTTCGGCGGGCTCTGCGTGGCGGCCAGCGAGTTCCACCGTAGCAGGCACAACGTCATCCTGAGCGCCGGCATCTTCTTCGTCTCTGCAGGTGAGCCCGGCCGCCCTGACACCGCGGACTCCCCCCGAGCAGGCCAGCCAGGCCTGCTGCTCAGGGTTCCCCCCGAAAGGCATGTTAGGGAGGAGGCCCACGGGCTTTACCAGAACAGAGGGGCAGCGTGGAGGAAAGACGGGAGGGTGGCCAGGTCCGCTCAGGGCGGGCAGGACTGAGGTGCCCACGCTCGCATGAGGGCGGGGGGCCTGAATGGTGTGCGGCCTAAGAGTCAGGGCCTGAGAGTGTTTGAAAATGTCCAACTTCTGCTCAGCAGGGCCTCTTCATACAGGAACTCTGGCCTTTTGAGGTCTGTGTCTGCTGGTTAACGATTACTCACAGCTTCTCATGGCTCAAATCTTCATACTGCTCAGGGCACCTCGGAACAAGGCAAGCCCGGCAGCGCCAGATGCCGCCAGGGGGGATGTTGGTCAGGGGCAGCCCTGACCACAGGGGCCCATGGTGGCAAGGAGGATGAGAGACCAGCTGAAGGAAGGGATTGCTCTCTGCCTTCTCTCTCCTCCCTTCCTCACCACTCCTCATCTCCTCCTTCCTCTGTGTTTCCTCCCTCCCCCTCCCCTCCACTCCCCACCTCACACCCACTATGCCATTCAGGAAAGCCAAGAGCAGGCAGGGGGCTGGGGTGGGGCTTGCCTCTTTGGTGATGACCTCAGGCTTTGCCAATAATGCGCATATTTCTTGGGATGGAAACATGGGGGAAGAGCTTAAAGGGTGGCGCTTACGTCATGGGTTTGCGGTCTGGCTCCAGCTGCGTGGCCTTGGGAACGCTACCAACGCCTTGTAGCTTGGTTTCCTCGCCTGTAAAGTGGGAAAAAATAACACTTCCTACCTCATAGGGTTGTTGAAAGTAGGTGGAACCTAAGCAGCACAATATTACTTTCTAGTATTGGCGAAGCAGCGGAGATACAGTCCCGGGCCCTGTAAGACCTTCCTCTCAGTCCCTCCCCGCTGCGTCCCCTCTGTGAACCGAGGAGGCTGGACCGCATCCTGCCCTGAGGCTCCGGGAACTGACCAGCAACAGACCAGAAGCTGCCATCCTGCCCCAGGGTGTGCCACCCCAAAGGAGCAGGCCCGGCCACACGCCGTGGACAGAGGGTCACAGCTGGCAGACTCGGGGACACGTGCTGCTTCGAGGCGCATTCTAGGCTCTGGCGGCCCCACCAGGCCCTGGGCGCCCGCTGCCCAGAAGAGATGCCTTGTGCTGAGGGGAGGGCTTCCTAGCTGGAGGAGACCCTGACTGTGTGCCCCAGGGGTTACTAGGGAGGCGTGTGTCCCCAGCAGCAGGAGGTGTTGGGGCTGTCCGCCTGAGCAGTACAGGGAGCTGGGAGCCTGCGGGAGGAGGACAGGACACGTCAATCCCAGGCCACCTCCCCCACGGACCTCCCCCGGGAACTCAGAGAGCCTCAGGGTTCCACCTACAAAACGGAGGACTCGCACTCTCTAAGGCTCTCCTTCGCTCAGCTATTCTACCCATCTGTGGTCGCAGACAAGCAATCAACAGCCCTTCCCTGAGCACCTACTGTGTGCAAAGTGCTGAAGAGACGGGCTCTGAGGCCGGGCTGCTGGTGCAGATCTTTGTTCTACTACTTCCAGCTCTGTGACCTCGGACACGGCTCTTAACCTTCCTGTGCCTCAGTTTCCTCATCTGAAAAACGGGGCTAATAATGGCTCTACCTCTTAGGGCTGTTGAGGGGATAAATGTTCTGGTGTAAAGTGCCTAGAACTTCCTAGCACACAGTAACTTCTCAATGCGTAGTAGCTGCCTTCTATACCCAGGTTTATGTCATTTTTATGCCACCTCAGTGCACTCATTCGACACGCAAATATGCCCTGCACGCGAGCTGTGGGCCCAGCTCCGGGCTGGGGAGGGGCCTCAGCAGTGACACTGGTCTCGCCCCTGCCCGCAGGGAGCTGACAGCGGGCAGCAGGAGCCGTGATGCCCACTTACCACTGGTTCCTCGTGAGCTTCACACCCCACCACATTCCTGGCCCTGTCGGCCCAGGAAGTTCCCCTGCTCTCTGCCTCGGTCTTGTCACCCGTGGGAGAGGGGATTTTTCAGCGAGATCGACACGTTCAGGGTGGTATGGCCGTAGACGAGAGGGGATTTTTTTAACATGGCCACTGCCATGGTAACCTGAGGCAGGCACAGGAAGTGCCCGATATCACCTGGCTTCTCGCTTCCTTTCACCCTGTCTGACCTCTGAGCCTCTCTTGGAACTTTGATTTTTCTGGCAAGACTTCCATTGGGAGCTTCCAGTGTGTTCCCGCCGCAGAGGGGGTCAGGGTCATGGCGAGAAGCTGAAATGTCTTTGTCTCCCATGGACACTTCAGACATCCGCTCTCTTCTTCTCTGCTCCCTCCTCGTCATACTCACGTTCGTTCGAATGTGAAAGCCTGGGCCTGCCCTCCTCACCCTCGCGCTGGCCTCCGGAGAGGAGCCCTCCAGCCCGTGGGGGCTGCAGCGTGGCCGGCCTGGCGGCGCCACCCCCCCCACCCCGCCCTGAGACCAGCTCAGGGGTAGCGCCTGCGCGCAGACCGCCTGTGCGGAGTAACGCCAGGAGGCGGGAGAAGCAGCCCCCTGGTATGCGGGCACCAGCCGGGCAGAATGGCAGCACGAGCAGGCCCTGCTTTCACCTTTTGGGTGCTGGCCCATGGGGACACCTTGGGGATCCCTGGGAAGAGTATGGGGTGCTCGGGAAATGGAAGGCAGAGCCAGGAGGCCCTGACAACGATGACTCACCAGCCAGTGCTGGCAGGACACTGAGGGCGCGGCGGGTGGTCTGAATTTGGAGGCAAGGAGATGCCAGCGATGTGCCAACCTCTCAGAGTCATTGCTGGCATCGAGGCCCCAGTGAGGCCCTTGGAGCAAAGGAACAAAGAGCCATACTGCCTTTGGAGCAATAATGGGAGGGAGGGGGCAGACACAAGCTCAGCTCAGGCCCAGGCTCCGTGGCTTCTTCTCACCACTCCCCAGAGACCTGGCTCCCCGACGCCTCGGCCGCCTCCGCGTGCTGGTCTGCTGGCACCTGGGGACGCGAAGTGGAGGACCTTGCCGACTGGGTGACAACGCCATGTCCCCATCCCCAGCGAACCTGCACATTACCGCACCCTGCGGAGGGGACTCGGGAGCCACTGTCCCTTCCCGCGGTTCCTTAGGTCCCCAACAGCAGCTGTAGCTCCACACATGTCCACTGGCAGCTACCACCTCCGTGTGTCCACATCTCTCTGCCCCTCTGCTCTCCTCACATTCCCTCTCCTCCCCTCCCCTTCCCTCTCCACTTCCCCTCCCCTTCCCTCTCCACTCTCCCTTCCCTCCTCCTCTCCTCTCCTCGTTCCTCTTCTTCTCTTCCCTCCTCTCCTCTCCTTCCTTCTCCTCCCCTCCACTCCCCTCCACTCCCCTCCCCTTCCTTCCCCTCCCCTCCACTGCCCTTCCCTTCCCTCCTCTCCATTCCCTCTCCTCCCCTCTCCTCCCCTCCCTTTCTCTCCTCCCCTCCATTCCCCTCTCCTCTCCCCTTCCTTCCTCCCCTCCCCTCCCCTCTCCTTTCTTCCTTTCCTCCTCTCCTTTTCTCTTCTCTCCTCTCCCCTCCCCTCCCCTCCCCTCCCCTCCCCTCCCCTCCCATCCCCTCCCCTCTCCTCTCCTCTCCTCTCCTCCCCTCCCCTCCCCTCTCCTCTCCTCCCCTCCCCTCCTCTCCTTTCTTCTCTCCTCAAAGCCTGTTCTCTCTGCTGCCTCTTATTTTAGCTCAAGATGCCAGCAGTGTCCCCATGACTCAAGCTGGAGCCTCATAAGTCATTCTTCCGCTCACTCCATGGGCAGTGGCCTCTCATCGCCTCCTCAGTGCAGGGCCAGCTTGAATGTCACCTTGTCTTCAGAGGGAAGCGGCTTAGTCATCTCTCTCCTTGGCTCCTGAGCGTTTGTCCATGTCTCTGGGAGAGCCCCCCTGTCTTCTGCTCTAATTGCATTAATGTCAATCTCTCCTATGAATGGTGGGAGCTCAAGGGCAGGGACCTGCACCTCATTCATTTGCCATCCTCATGGCTTCCTGCTGGAGACTGCATGTGCATGGAGTGATCTGGTTCCCGGGGAGTCGTGTGTCCTGAGTTCTGCTGCGCTGGCTGTGGGACCCACTGACTCTCAGCTGAAGGCCGCCACCTGGGATGGAGCTCAGGCCCAGAGACAGCCAGGGGAGCTCCGCAGACTCAGCTGCCCCACAAACCCTTCCCCTCGCTCCCGGTGACCCCACGTTTCCCATAAATACAGAGACTGCACGTCACCGCCGAGGCTTATAAAAGATGCGTCTTTCTTTCCCTTCCCTTAGGGTTAAGCAACATCATTGGCATCATCGTTTACATATCGGCCAACGCCGGGGACCCCGGGCAGCGCGACTCCAAGAAGAGCTACTCCTACGGCTGGTCCTTCTACTTCGGGGCCTTCTCCTTCATCATCGCGGAGATCGTGGGCGTGGTGGCCGTGCACATCTACATAGAGAAGCACCAGCAGCTGCGCGCCCGGTCGCACTCGGAGCTGCTGAAGAAGTCCACCTTTGCTCGCCTGCCGCCCTACAGGTACCGGTTCCGGCGGCGGTCCAGCTCCCGCTCCACCGAGCCCAGGTCCCGAGACCTGTCCCCCATCGGCAAAGGCTTCCACGCCATCCCCTCCACCGACATCTCCATGTTCACCCTCTCCCGGGACCCCTCCAAGATCACCATGGGGACCCTCCTCAACTCCGACCGGGACCACGCCTTCCTGCAGTTCCACAACTCCACACCCAAAGACTTCAAGGAGGCGCTGCACAACGACCTGGCCAACAGGCGCACCACGCCGGTCTAGGCCCTCGCCTCCGCAGGCAGCGGGGAGGGGGCGCGGGTGTCACTGAGGTTGCATGGCATGGTCCTCGTGATGGTATTATTTTTTATAAAGAATGAAACCAAATGGATCAGCCCTGTCCCACACTCTGCCCCTCCCCCCAGGTCCTGACCCTCCGCTGCCCCGACCTCCAAGCCCATCCCGGACGCCGTCCTCTGTGTATCTGTGCCGAGTGTTTCCCTCCCTCCCTCTGCCCTGGAAGGACCTCCACGTTCTTCCCTCCTGGGACTAGGGTTTCACTGAGTCACAGCTGGTGGCTTGGGGGGATCCCACAGACCCAGGCGTGTGCACAGCTGTCCCCATCGTCCCCTCACACTCATCCTCAGGACACACCGCCATGGCCCTGGGGAGGCATTCACCTTTCCGTGTTAGAGAACATGACCAGAAATCAAAGCTGCCGGAGCCCCGGAGCAGCCCCTGTAATAAGCACTCATGTGATTAAAGGTTCTGCTGTGACCGCCTGTGCCAAGATGTCGTTGCTTCTGGTACTTGCTGCACCAGCCGGCCGCCCGGTGAGCTGGGGACTGTGCCAGGCAGCTGCCAAGTGAGCTGGGGGCCGCACCAGCCGGCCGCAAAGCTGAGCTGGGGGCCCAGCTTTGCTCAGATGCACGCTGGCCAGCAGGATGGTCCCTTCGCCTCCTGAGGCCAGCAAGGTGCTCCCACGAATGTCAGAGTCGGTGTGTCCGTCACCCAGATCCTGGGCGGGCATGTGGCCCGAAGCCTGGCTCTCAGACCTAGGAGCTCTAGGTTCCTGGGCAAGTCCCCTAAACTTCAAGCCTCAGTTTTCTCATCTTAAAAGTGGAACATGGCTCAGCGCTGTTGTCCACAGGTTGTGAGGCTTACATGAAACACTACAGGGAGTGACTAGCACACGGTAAAGTACACACGTGTATAGATGTGATTTGGGGATAGATTTGGGAGAGAACGAGCCTGCCCAGGCCGCCCTAACAGAGCACCAGAGACCGTGAGACTTTAACAGCCGTATTTCTCACAGGTCTGCAGCTGCACCGTCAGAGCAGCCAATTGGGTTCTTGATGAGGACCCTCTTCCTGGCGTGCGGCTGGCCGCCTTCTCTCTTGGTCCTCAGATGGCAGAGAGGGGATGAGTTCCAAGTCTTTCTGTCCCTTCCTCTTTTTTTTTTATATATGTTTTTATTGATTTCTTACAAAGAGGAAGGGAGAGGGATAGAGTTAGAAACATAGATCAGCTGCCTCCTGCACACCCCCCACTGGAGATGTGCCTCCAACAAAGGTACATGCCCTTGACCTGGGGCCCTTCAGCTGATGCTCTATCCATTGAGCCAAACTGGTTAGAGCCCTTCCTCCTTTTACAAAGCCACTAATCCCATCACTAGGGCCACACCCTCGTGACCTCATCTGACCCTAATTACCTCCCCAAAGCTCCACTTCCAGATACTCTCACATTGGGGTTAGGCTTCAGCCCCTGAACTGAGGGGTGGGCAGCATCCAGTCCAGGGCAAGCAGTGTTGCCAAGGGGGCTGCTCTTCATTGCAGGGCGGGAGTGCTCGCACAGGCTCAGAGCTGTTGGGGAGAAAGGAAAGGACTTTTGAATAATTGTGCGGTCACCTCCACTGACACTGACTTGCTAGAGTTTGGGGCGCACCCCAGCACTCTCCCTTCAAAGAGCCCAGTCTCTCAGGGGCGGAGCTAGGTCCCAGCTCACTCTTCCCTGATGGGGTTGTGCCAGGCTGTGTCCCAGCACTGCACACAAACTCCACCATTTCACCCTCCCCACTGTCCCCGCTCACCCGGGGGGAAGCTGAGGCGGAGAGGTGGTGCGGCTTGCCCAGACGGCACTGCCAGGTGGGAGAAGAGGCCTGGAACTAGTCATGTGTCCACTCACACAGCGAACTTGGTTGTCGGGCACAGACAGCACAGTCCGTGTTAACACTCCAGGGTCCCTGTGTTCAGCCTGCACTCACACCCACCAGATGACCTCACTGAGCCTGAACTGCCGTGTGTGGTCGGAACCATCACCCACCCTGGCAGGTGAGGGAGGAGAGGCTCAGCACAGTACGCGTCTTAGGAGCCAGCGAGCAGGGCCAGCGTTTCCATCCGGCCTCTGCTCCAACCTGACTGATCTCCTCCGAACCTGTTACTGGTGGAGTCAAACCCCCGTGAAGTTTCATGTCCACACACCACACCGACAACCATCTACCTAATGTTTCTCTGGAAATTGGCTCAGTTTCTACTTCAGTTCTTGAACTGAACTTTAAGAACTACTCTCAAAAGGTAACTGCCAGTAGAAGTAGTACCTGGGAAAAGAAATACAGTGAAACAACACAGTCGCACCATCTTCCAGCTGCAGGCTGTGCTGCTCTGTGTGAAGAGATGTAACCCAAGTGTTAGGAAGATGCTGACGGTGTTTGCACACCGGAGGAGACCTTCCTCTGGCAGATCAGCAGGATCCGAGGCGGCCTGGAAAGGGGTCGCTTCCTCTCCAGGGTCTGCTGCTCTCTAACACCACACACCTCAGAAATCCCATCCAGCCCGCGCTTTGGGAAGAGTGGCTGAGGCCCGGTGAGGAGGGAGGGATCTTAGCGATGCAGTGAGTAGCTGATGAACACTGTAAGGTTCGAAAGGCAACCCACAGCCCTGGGAACTAGAAGTTTATCAAAAACAGAGCATCTGGGGAGTTGGTCAGAGATGGAGAGAAAGATTCCATGGTACAGAGATGCCTGCTCTGGAGACTGAGGTATGAAGCCAGCCTGCAAAGACCAGAGATGGGGGTGGGTGGGGGGAAGGAGAAGGAGGCCCTAAGCCCTGGAAGGACCCTCAAATGTACGGCTACTAACCCTGGTTTTTGCAAGGCTTTGGCAGTGGCCTCAGAGTGCCTTTACTTAAAAAGTCCTCAGCTAGACACAGCTGGCGGCATCAAATCCTACATAATAAAAGCCTAATATGCTAAGTGTCTGGTTGACCATTCAATCATTCAAAGCATAATATGCTAATGATATGCTAAGGCTGCTCAACCACTCGCTATGACATGCACTGACCACCAGGGGGCAGTTGCTCAACACAGGAGAAGCTCCAGTTAGCCAGAAGCCAGGCTCATGGCTGGTGAGCGCAGCGGCTGTGGCAGGAGCCTCCAAGGCAGCTCTGTCAGTCGAACATCCCCCAAAGGCTCCCGGACTGTGAGGGGACGCAGGCCAGGCTGAGGGACACACACTCCCAGTGCACTAATTTTGTGCACCGGGCCTCTAGAGATATTCATATTAACACTCTGGCTCACAGCCAGGTTCTGGGCAATCCTGGTCCTCCAAAAGCCTCTGAAGAGTATTCACTTCACCAGGTCCCCGAGTATGTGCCAACCAGTGTGTCATGAATGCCTCTTCTTTTCTCATTTCATTCAAACCTTTGAGGCAGGAGCAGATTGCTAAACCCACAGCTAGATGCCATGCAGCTCCCTTCCCAGCCCACTGGTTTCTGGCCAGCAGTTTCCTGCCACCAACCTCGAGGCCAGAGCCATGTGTCTCCCTTGTATGCTTTTCCGTCCTCCCGCCCCAGAACTGACCTTTTGCAACGTCATGTCTCTATCTTTCGGGAGGGGAGAGGCAGCTTGGCATAGCGTGCAAGCACACAAACTCTGTGTCTGCCCAGAGTTCAGTACCAGCTCCGCATTTATCAGCCACAAGAATCCCCTGTGCCTCAGCTTCCCATCTGTAAAATGGACACAAAAACAGTACTTATCATAATATATTCTCAGATTTACATTTTTCCCACTTGGGCCCCAATCTAGACAATCTTACTGTCCAAATCATGTAAACACACACCCCTGCTCCCATCATGCCAGTGCCCACACTGTACCATACTTATTCCCAACTCCCTGACATTTCTGTCTGAAATGTTTTCCTTGCTCTCTCCAAATGCTGCCCATTCTTCAAGACCAGGATCAAGCCTTTTCTCTTCCATAAAGTCTTCAGTGACTCCTAGGCCACATAATCCCTTGCTTGTTGGCATTCATTCATTCATCATTTATTCACTCACTCACTCACTCATTCATTTCTCCATTCAGCTAGCACTTATTATCCAGTGCCTACTATGTGCCAGAAATAGCCATATCTCAGCAGATATGTCTGCTGCCCTCATGGAACTCTCAGTGCAGTAGGATAAACAAACACTAAATAAGTACATGCAAAAATCAACATCATTTGAAACTGTGATCAGTGTCATCAGGGGGAAATATAGTATACAGAATACAAATGAATATACACAGGGATCTCTAATTTTAGTGAAGAGTCAAAGGAGATATGACCTTTATAAGCAGAACTAGAGGAAGAATTGGAGTTATCTAAGTAAGAAGAGAGTGTAGAGGAAGAAAAAAGCATGTGCAAAGGCCCTGAGACCCCACCTAGCGAGTGGACATGACCATGAATTGGGCACGACCTTGTTCCTAACCACAGCTGATTGGATCACAGATGGCACCTGATCTAAAGGTAGCCAATTCATTTATAGGGTGGACAGTGGTCCAGGGTTTATGACTGAACATAAAAGGTAAACTGAGTCAATCAGTGATCTCTGCTGGAAATTTTAATTAAAAGATGCAGAAAGCAGTTGCTACTGGCTAGGGGAAGCAGAACAGAAAAGATATAAGGATGTTATGGGACTAGGGCAGCAACAATGGCCCAAACTCAAGCTGAAGTTCTTCTTTTTTTAAACTGTCTGGTAAAGAGAGGACAGCCTTGCAAAGGTTTCCTATTGTACCTAAACACAATCCAAAATTTTGCCATGGTCACCAAAGTCTTGCATTATCAGGACTATGCTAACCTAATCAACTTTATTCCTGCCACTTTTTATCTTACTGCTTACACTCTCATTGTGTGTCCTCCGTTCTCAGTTCTTTGATCCAGACAAACACATTTCTGCCTCAGGGCCTTTGCACCTGCTGTCCCTGCTGCTCCAAATGTCTTCTATCTCTTTGTATGGCTGGCCCTTCTCATCCTTCAGGTCTGAGCTGAAAAGTCACCTCTTCAGTGAGGCCTTCATTCACAAACTCTGGAAAGTAGAAAATAGATCTTCAGTTATTCTTTAGTATATTCATATTTTTCCCCTTGATAGCTCAAGAGTCTACAATGTTTAAATTTGGGGGGGGGGAGGGGTTACTTACTAGAATATACTTTCTGTGGGAGCAGTATACCTAACTGTCTTGTTCTCCCTGATGTCTTCCATGCCAAGTATGGAGCTACTTATCTGATGCTCAAATATCAGAAGGAAGCAAAGAAGAAAAGGAGAGAGGGAGGGAGGAGAAACCAGGAGCCAAGTGGCATTGTCTAAGGGCTAGTAAACCACAGCCTAATGTCAAAGTCAACAAAAAGCCCATGGCAAGGCCCGGACACTGGGCTGAAAGCAACCACCTCCTGGATGTCACCTTAAATTTGTGGAAAGCTGATTGTCTCTTTATAAATAAAAACAAAAATACATTTTACATGGTGGTCTGGACTTCATGGGCCCTTCTCTGATGCTTTAAGTAATAATTTGGGGGGGAGAACCAAGATGGCGGCATAAGTAAATGCCTGTCCTTGCTGCCTCCCACTAGCACATCAAAATTACAACTAAAATACAGAACAACTATCATCCAGAACTGCAGAAAAGTTGGCTGAGTGGAAAAACTACAAGGAGAGAGGTAAAGAGGAAAGCACATTGAGACTGGTAGGAGGTGCGGAACAGGCAGGTCCAGCACCTGGGTGGGCCGCTTTTGTAATCTGGAGGGAGATCACCTCTGCAGAGGCTGCCTGGAGGAGCGAGGGGTCCCAGCCCCACACCAGACCCCCAGCCCAGGGTTCCAGAGCTGGGGAAAGACACCTCTGTGGTAAGGTGACCAGACGTCCCGCCAAAAGCAGAACATCTGGTCACCTTACTCTATGGGCAATGAGAACTATGGACTATAAAAGCCAGTGCAGATTAGGGCTGAGTGACACACAGGAAGCTGCTCCTCTTAAAAGGCCAGCACTGTGAACTAAATTTACAAGCTCCCTCTGGCTCTGAGCTCCAGTGCCCAGGCAAGGCTCTGGGGGACCCAGACACATATAAGGAGAAACTGGACTGTCTGGCATCAGGGCAGAAACTTGGGGGGTGGCTTTCTTCCTGAAAGAGGTACCCACAGTGGTCATTGTTCCCATGCTGGGACCTGCCCGGTGCAGGGCTGACTGGCAGCCATTGCTGTTTGCTCTGATTTGGTGATTCTCTGAGATAGCACCCCACCAATTTACAACCCCACCCAAGCTGTGTGCAGCAGCTTTTGCATATGAATGGCCTGTCATTTCTCAGCCTAAAACTTGTCAAACAAGCTGCAGTTGGGTCAGGGAGCCCCAAAGCTATCAAAAGAAGGCCCAAGGCCTGCACCACCAGCAGCCTGCCTTACTTCACAGCTGGGTCTTGTCTGGGCACTTCCAAACCCAATACAAAGAGGAGGAACCTTCAGATCTCTCTGTAGCTCCTGCTGAGTGGCCCCAGACAGTGGCTGACTTTGTACCTCCCTGGAGACCCAGGAGCCAGTGTACCCAGTGGTCAGTGTCAGATCATACCAGAGTACAACTCTTCACATCCATAAGGGACACACTCAAGGGCAGACTGAGTAAGCACCAAAGCACCACTGAAGCAAGTCCTGCCCCATAAGAGTGTCTCCTGCAAAGCAGCTCTCCCACTGTAGTTGCAGCTGGTCCCCACAGCCAATTGGCCTGGAGGTCAATTCCTCCCAGTAACACCAACAGCAATCAAGGCTTAACTACAACAAAACTGCATACAGCCCACAACGGGGTGCACCAAGTGTGTTCACCTCAGGTGACTGGGGAGGCTGAGCCACTGGGCCCTATAAGACACCTACTACACAAGGCCACTCTATCAACTCAAGGAGACTTAGCAGCTATAGAAACAAACACAGGGAAGCAGCCAAAATGTGGAGACAAAGAAACATGTCACAAATTAAAGAAATGGAAGAAAACAAACTACTGGATATAGAGTTCAAAACCACAGTTATAAGGTTACTCAAGAATCTTCTAGAAACCTCTAAGGAATTAGTTAAATCTTCAAGAATCTTAGTGAGAATGAAAAAAAAAAAAAAAAAAAAAGGAAAAGGGAAAAGGATCAGTCAGAAATTAAGCATACACTGACTGAAATAAAGAATACAGGGATTCTGCCGAAACCGGTTTGGCTCAGTGGTAGAGCGTCAGTCTGCTGACTGAAAGGTCCCGGGTTCGATTCCGGTCAAGGGCATGTACCTTGGTTGTGGGCACATCCCCAGTAGGGGGTGTGCAAGAGGCAGCTGGTCAATGTTTCTCTCTCATCGAGATTTCTAGCTCTCTATCTCTCTCCCTTCCTCTCTGTAAAAAAATCGATAAAATATATTTTTTTAAAAAGAATACAGGGATTCAACAGTAGACTAGAGAATCCTGAAAATTAAGTCAATGATTTGAAATACGAGGAAGAAAAAAAAACAAATGAAAGAAACACCCAGAAGAGCAAATGAAAAAATAATCCAAAAATATGAGGATAGTGTGAGGAGCCTCTGGGACAGCTTCAAGCTTACCAATATCTGAATCATGAGGGTGCCAAAAGAAGAGAGAAAGCAAGATATTGAAAACCTACTTGAAGAAATAATGACAGAAAACTTCTCCTACCTGGTGAAAGAAATAGACTTATAAGAGCAGGAAGCACCGAGAACCACAAACAAGAGGAATCCAAAGAGGACACACCAAGGCACATCATAATTAAAATACCAAAGGAAAAAGACAAAGAGAGAATCTTAAAAGCAACAAGAGAAAAACAGTTATTTACCTACAAGGGAGTGCCCTTTCAGTTGTTAGCTGATTTCTCAACAGAAACTATGCAGGCCAGAAGGGAGTGGCAAGAAATATTTAAAGTGATGAAAACAAGAACCTACAACCAAGATTACTCTACCCAGCAAATTTAGAATTGAAGGTCAGATAAAGAGCTTCACAGACAAGAAAAAATTAAAGGAGTTCATCACCACCAAACAAGTAATATTTGAAATTCTGAAGGATATTCTTTAAGAAGAGGAAGAAGAAGAAAAAGGTAAAGATAAAAAATTATGAACAACAAAGTGACAACAAATACATATCTATCAACAAGTGAATCTAAAAATCAAATGAATAAAAAATCTGATGAACAGAATAAACTGGTGAATGGAATAGAATCAGGGACATGGAAATGGAACAGAATGATGATCTTCAGAGGGAAGGGAGGTGTGTTGGGGGTGCGGGAAGAGATTAGACAAAGATCTTATATGCATGTATGCAGTACCTATGGACACAGGCATAGCGTGGCCAGGGCCTGGGGTGGGTGGGAACAGGTGGAGAGGAGCGATTCAGGGGGGAAAAGAGGAACAACTGTAATAATCTCAACAATAAAGATTTTAAAGAAAAGAGGGGATAAAAGAATCTTTTGGGGAGTACGTGGATGTTACACAGACATGCTCCCAGAACCAAACTGGAATTACAACTTAAATAAACAAACAAACAAACAAACAAACAAAACAAAACACACTGAATAATCAACTGAATAATAGCTGTAGAGAACCCTGATAAACAAGGATGGAAAGTAGAGACCACATAAAGACTAGTAGAAGGGGCAAAAGTGGGAAAGGGCTAGCTGGGCTCCCACAGAAGTTCCAGAAAGATATCTAAGTTATGAGGGGTTGCCACTGAGAACTTTGGTGTTTAATCCCCAAGCTGTGCCCCCTAGCAAAGAGCATCAAAACCGAGACAGGTGCCCACATAACATTTGTCTGTGAAAAGCAGCAGGGTTGCTGTCTGCTGGGGAGAGATGGCTAGACAGGCGGACACCCTCTTAAAAGGCCAATGCACAAAATTTAGTGCACAACCACTCACCTTGGGCTCTGGAACAGGGAGGGCATAGTGGGCTGGAGCTGTGTGAGCAGAAGCCAGAGTTGGGGACTCTGGGGCTCAGAAGGCAGACTCCCCAATTTCCTGTACTGAGACATTCCCTCACACTGTGAAGGTCCTCTTTTCCGGGCAGATATTTGCTATCCAGGCAGTTTTTCCCTGGGGGAATACAGTTGATCCACCCTATTGAAAAAATCCTTCCCCACAGTATTGAGTTTCTGTGCCACATTTAAAGACTGAGAATAACAATTAGCTTCTAGGTAGAAGCAATTGCCCCACCCTGTTGGAAAACCTCTTGCTGCACCTGTGGAGGATTGCGTGCAGGTCGTGGCGGCAGTCACGCCACTCACAGCTTCTCTACATGAATGGAACAAAACAGAAACCCCAGCTTATGCTCAATTAATATTTGACAAACTCGGCAAGAACATACAATGGAGTTAAGACAGTCTCTTTAATAAATGGTGTTGGGAAACTTGGACAGACACATGCACAAAAATGAAAATAGACCACCAACTGCACCATATACAAGAATAAACTAAAAATGTATAAAAGACTTAAATGTAAGTCGGGAAACCATAAAATCCTAGAAGAAATCATAGGCAGCAACATGTTAGACATCGCTCATAGTAATATGTTTACGGATACATCTCCTAGGGCAAAGGAAACTAAGGAGAAAATAAATGATTGTACTAAGTCAAAATAAAAAGCTTCTGCACAGCAAAAGAAACCATCAACAAAATGAAAAGGGAGCTCACTGTATGGGAGAACCTATTTGACAATGATTCACCTGACAAAGGGTTAATATCCAAAATATATAAAGAACTCATACAACTTAACAAAAGGAAGACAAATAATCCAATAAGAAAAATAGGCAAGGGACCAAAACAGGCACTTCTCCAAAGTGGACGTATGGATGGCCAAAGACATGAAAAAAATTCTCAAAGTAGGTGATTATCAGAGAGACACAAATTAAAATGTCAATGAGGCATCACCTCACGCCTGTCAGAATGGCTACCACTAACAAATCAACAAATGATCAGTGTGACAAGGATGTGAAGAAAGGGGAAGCCTAGTACACTGCTGGTGGGAATGCAGACTGGTGCAGCCATTATGGAAAATGGTATGGAGGTCCCTCAAAAAATTAAATGTGGAACTGCCATTTGACCCAGTGATCCCACTTCTAGGAATATATCCTAAGAAACACAAAAAATCAGAAAGAAAGTATATGCGGGGGCCTGATGTGGCGGGGATCTCCCTTTTCCGCATTCCAGATGGAAAGAGAGATGAATGAACCGGTTCTAAGTGGAGGTGGCCAGGGATTGAGAAATAATAGAAATAAAGAGAGAAGACACAGAGATAGATTTTAAACTGGGAGCTGGGAGGGCCGCCGACCTCCTCTGCTGGAGAAGCAGACAACGACCTCCTGAGCCACGCAGCACATCTACAATATTTATACTCCAATCCAACAAGGGGTTTCACAGGAAAACAAGGAGCCTGGGAGAGCCCAAGTTCCACCCACTCCTTCCTCCCGGACAAACACAAGCCAGGAACTAAGAACATCTCCACACTCGCAGGGCGGGAGTGCAACTGACATAACTCCGCCAATATCCCCGAGCCCAGTCAGCAACAATCTAAAGAATGTCCATGTGTCTTCCCAGGTGGCCCTCTACAAGAGTACCCCTATTTTCACAGCACACAGTTTACAATGGCTCAGATCTGGAAACAGCCCAAGTACCCTTCAGTGGATGAGTGGGTAAAAAAGCTATGGAACATTTATACCATGGAATACTATGAAGCAGTAAAAAAAATTAAATTAAATTTTTAAAAAAATCTCTTACCCTTTGAGACAGCATGGAGGGACCTGGAGAGTGGCTTGCTAAGTGAAATAAGTCAGTCAGAGAAAGATAAGTATCACATGATCTCACTCATAAGTGGAATCAAATGAATAAAATAAGCTGATAAATACATCCAGAGACACAGAAGCATAGAGCATAAGGTAGAACCTCAGAAGGAAGGTGGGGAGGATGGGTGAATGGGAAGGAATCGAGGATCCAAGATGGCTGCGCCCAGGTGAACACCTAGCCGCAGCCGCACACAACAATTTCAATAAAATACAACTAAAATATAAAACGGACATTGCCCAGAACTACAGGAAGGTTGACTGACTGGAAATTCTACAGCGAGAAGCAAGGAGAAACCAGAAGGAGGCTTGGAGGAGCTGGAAAAGCCCAAGGTACGGAGACGCGGCGCGCGGAGAGGACGGAGCCAGAGAGGAGGGGGAGGCGGAGTGCCTGGCGGGCATTCCCTAGCGGAAAGGAGATAAAACTCCGACTGTGCTGGGCCCCCGTCTGCTCTGAACCCCAGTTCCCCAGACCCCGGAGACCCAGGCTCATCCATTGGGAGCCGGGCTGTAAGGCGGGACCCGGGGAAGCGGCGAAAGGAGGTCCCGGAGGAGCGCACACTGAGCGCAGAGAAGGGACTGTTGGCTGTGCCGCGGGAGTGCCCTGACGGGAAGGAGACTGGGGCTCCAGACTGCTCTGAACGCCACCTCCAACTCCACTTCCAAGTGAACTGAACCCCAATACCTGGCTCATTGGGGGAGAGCATAGACCACATGTGTCAAACACACGGCCCTCGGGCCAAATCCAGCCCGCCAGGCCTTGCAATGTGGCCCGCACCGCACTGTCATCACTGCACTCCGCTGTCAGTTTATGACATTGTCAGTTTATGACTGTTCAGTAAACCATTTGGCCCGCGATTTAGGCTGGATTTTAGATTTTGGCCCCTTCTCTGATTGAGTTCGACACCCCTAGCATAGACTGTTTGGCAGCAGGCGGAAATCAAGGGCACCTTTCTCTCAGAGGCGCCGGCAGCGAGCACTGAAGGACCCGCAGAGGGCAGGGCTGACGGAAGCCAAAGCTGCAGGCTCCACCCTGAAACCCCGTCCCATCTGTAACTGCGAAATGCGACAACAAAATAGATCACAAATGAAAGAAATGGAGGACAAAAAGCGTCTGGATATAGAGTTCAAATCTACGCTTATAAGGTTTTTCAAGAATTTCCTAGAAAAGATGGATAAGGCCTATGAGGATATGAAAAGAGATCAACTAGAATTAATAAGGAGTCATCAAGAAATGATAAGGGATCAACAAGAAATAAAGAATACATTGTCTGAAATAAAAAATATTTTACAGAGTCCTAAAAACAGAAGGGAAGATTGCAAGAATCAAGTCAAAGATTTGGAACATAAAGAGCCAGAAGACACTCCTCCACAGAAGCTAGAAGGCAAGAGAATCCAGAAAATTGAAGATAATGTAAGAAACCTCTGGGACAACTTCAAGCGAACCAACATCAGAATTATGGGGGTCCCAGAAGATGAGAGAGAGCAAGATATTGAAAACATACTGAAAGAAATAGTGACAGAAAACTTCCCCCACCTGGTGAAAGAATTAGACTTACAAGTCCAGGAAGCGCACAGAACTCCAAACAAAAGGAATCCAAAGAGGACCACACCAAGACACCTCATAATTAAAATTCCAAGAGCAAAAGACAAAGAGAGAATATTAAAGAAGCAAGAGCAAAGAAGGTAGTTACATATTAAGGAGCACCTATACGATTGTCAGCTGACTTCTCAACAGAAACCATGCAGGCCAGACGGGAATGGCAAGAAATATTCAAGGTGATGAATAGTGAGAACCTACAGCCAAAGATAATCTATCCAGCAAAGCTATCACTCAGAATCGAAGGTCAGATAAAGAGCTTCACTAATAAAAAAAAAAGCTAAAGGAGTTCATCACCACCAAACCAGAATTATATGAATTGCTGAAGGGGGTTCTTTCGGAAGAGAAAGTAAACAAAGATAAAAATTATGAACAACAAATACGTAACTATCAACAAGTGAATCTAAAAATCAAGGAAATTAAGAAAAAAAAATCTGATGAACAATAGTAACTGTTGAATATAATAGAATCAGAGGTATGGAAGGGGAGTGAACTGATGATTCTTGGGGAAAAGGGGAGAGGGGGGCGTGGGAAGAGACTGAACATAAACTGTGCACCTATGGATGAGGACAATGGGGAGTGGGGAAAGGGCAGAGGGAGGGGTGGGAACCTGGTGGAGGAGAGCAATGATGGGGGGAAAAAAGGAACATTTGTAATAATATGAACAATAAAAACTTATTTAAAAAAAAAAAAAAAAAAAAGAATGGGAAGGAATCAACCAAAGAACTTATATGCATACTAGTGACCCAGTGCATGAAATTCATGTACATTAAAAAGGAATTAAATAGAGGAAATATTTTAATATTGCTATTTGCCCTTTCTTTATAATAGAAGTGTCAGAGATGAAAGAAAATTAGTAAAATATATATGAAAATGTTTCTCCTGTCAGAGTCTGGGGCACACCATGGAAACCAGAGTCAAGATCCTGCCCACCCACGTGTGCCTCGAAATCATGTGAGACCCAGACCTAGCTGGCCCCACCCGCATTGGGCTAGATCCAGACCTGACTTGCCCCACTCCCCGTAAAGCCCTGCTGGGTGGGGCACAATGACCTCAGGTCGATTGGCCTGGCATCAGGGCTGGGGTATGGCCTGAGGTCCCCTGGCCCTGGTAGGGGGCGAGGCCTGAGGTCCTCTGTCAAGCCCCCCAGGTGGGGGGAGCAACCTCAGGTCCCCCAGCCTGGCACTGGCACAGGGTGAACGGCCTGAGGTCCCCTGGCTTGGGCTGGGACAGGGGGGATGCCTTGAGGTCCCCCATTAAGCCCTGCATGGTCCCTCCCCATCAAGCCTCACCAGGCAAGGGCACAGCCTCAGGTCCCCAGCTCTGGCCCAGTGCCATGTAGCCTCAGGTCCCTGCTGATTGCTTGTTAAGGCTCTTTACGGGAACTTGGTCTCTGCTGTGAGCACAGCCATTTTGTATTATGGGATTCCTGACTCTGCTGTGGGCACAGTCATCTTGTTATGGTGTGATGGTCAATTTGCATATTCCTCTTTATTAGAAATGATATGCATAACCCAGGGACACAGATAATAGGATGGTGAAGACCTAGGGCAGGGGCAGAAGCAGGCTAGAAGGATTCAGAAGCAGGCTAGAAGGAAAGAGGGACATACATAATACTTTCATTCTATAGAGATATATATATATATTTTTTTAATAATAATCTTTTGGTTTTGTAACACCCAGTTCTATTAACTACCTTGTATTCATCAGGCTATCCGTCAAAACAAACAAACCCTAAAATCTCAGGGTTTAACCTAATAAAAACCATTATTTCCTGTTCGCATAAAGGCCAATGGCTGAGTGCTCTACAGGGACTCACTCTGTTTCTGTCTATTATCTCTGCCATCTTGTGGCCTCAGGGTTGTCCTCAGCTCATCCACCCGGGAGATGGAAGGAGGAGGACAGGGATGGCAGTGAGAAGGTGAAGGATCTAGCACCAAAACTTAAGCACCTTGACCCAGAAGTAACCCACTTCATCTCACATTCCATTAGTGAGCCTGAGTCACCTGGCACCATCTAATCCCAGGGAGGAAAAACCGAACCTGTCACCCACGGCTGGAGAGGTGATTCCAAGTAATTGCTCTATGTACTACAAGGCACTATGAACCTTTGGCAGGTGACTAGTCATCTCTGCCACATATTTAAGAAAAATGTATCCTCCATTAAAAAAAGAAAAAGAATCTCAAGATGAAGTCTCCTCCTTGCGATTAGATAATTTAGTAGCTCAGATAAATTTAAGGACCCAAGTCTTTCTATCAGAAACCTTTCCATCCTAAGGCCAGTATTCATCATATCCAGAAACAACAACAACCGGTAGCAAGAGCTGCCTCTTTCCTGTGTGCCTTTAAGAGGGAAGAAAAGCTTTCTGCCTTCCTCTCTCAGCCAAGATTGACTCACCCCTAAGCCAGGCACCAATAAGGGGAACAACATTACCATGAGGGACCAAGACCAGTGGTCCCCAGGCCTAGCTACACATTAGCATCATTTGGAGGGAACTTTAAAAATACAAATGTCCAGCTCTGGCTGGGGTGGCTCGGTTGGTTGGGCAATGCCCCCTGCACTGAAAGATTGCTGGTTCAATTTCCAGTCAGGGCACAGGCCTTGGTTGTGTATTAGATCCCCTGTAGGGGGCATGAAAGGGGTGGCCGATCGATGTTTCACTACAACATCAATGTTTTTCTCCCTCCCTCTCTTTCCTCTCTCTCTAAAAAGCAATTTTTAAATCTTTAAAGAGAAATACAAATGTCCAGACCCCACTGTGGAGATCCTTATTTAACTCATCTGAAATGAGCCTGAACTTCAGAAGTCACCAAATGGTAGTTCAGGGTCCAAATTCTTGCTTAGCTCAACCCATAGGCTATTTATAAAAATTGGTAAGTTGTAATAATAAAGCAAATGTGAAAAATGTTAGCAACCCGTAAATCTGAGTAAAGGGTATAGGAGCTCTTTACACTATTCTTGCAATTTTTTCTATAAGCTTGATATTATATTAAAACTAGAGGCCCGGTGCACAAATTTGTGCTCTTGGGGGTGGGGTGTCCCTCAGCCCAGCCTGTAATCTCTCCAATCTGGGACCTCTCAAGGGATGTTCCTGGGATCAGGCCTAAACCAGCAACCAGACATCCCTCTCACAGCAGTTGCTGGCTTCCAACTGCTCACCTGCCTGCCAGCCTGATCACCCCTAACCACTCCCCTGACCGCCTGATCAATGCCAAACTGCTCCCCTGTTGGACCAGTCACCCCCAACTGCCCTCCCCTGCCAACCATCTTGTGGCAGCCATCTTTAAGCACATGGTGGTGGTCATTTTGTGTGAGGGCTTCAGAGTCAATTTGCATATTACCTCTTTATTATATAGAATAAGAAATTACCAGAAAAGGAAAAATGGGAACTTATACATAAGAGCCAGGATTTTTTATTTCTCTTGAAAATCATAAAATCTGAAGGAACTGGGTCCTTTCTCCTGCAGGAAATTAAAAGCTGCTTGAGGAATAGCACCAGACCCGTGCTCAAGGGCAGCCCAAGAAGGCTCGGCTTTTTAGCTGGAGCTCGGGTGAGTCTCAGAATCAAGCTTGGAAATCCCTCATGGAGCTCTTTCCTTTTTTATTCACTTGCTTCTCCTGTTCTCTCCTCTTCCTCCCTCTAAGTATAGCTCCGAGTGTTTTTGCCAAGTGCGGCACCTTGCATTTGCCCACACTGAGGCTCTTCCTTGGCAACTCCCTGCCCACTCTCAGGCTGCCGAGAGCTCCCGCGGCTGCCGCCAGTGGCTTGGCATTTCACTCCTGGCACAGCTAAGCGTCAGCAGCGAATGTGGGGCTCTCACCACACACTCCTCCAGATCAGTGAGGCAGATGTCAAATATCAGACCAGGCCCAGCACCGATGCCCCACTGTTTTCAGTTAATTAATGAACCAACTCATAACAAGCCAACCGAGTCTCTGGCGCAAGCAAAGGAAGCCAGTCACGGTTACCTACAGCAGCAGAGGAATTTCGGGGAGGTCAGAACTTCTCAGCAGTGGCACTTCCGACACTTGAACCTGGATAACTCATTTTTGGGGGGCTGGGGGTGTCCTGTGCATGTTTAGCAGCATCCCTGGCTTTGGCCCACCAGATGCCAGTAGCCCCTCCTCCCTGTCCTTAAAACAGACCCAGTTCAAGTCCCTGCTCTGAGCTTATTTCAGGTTAAGTTCCTTTCTCTGCTGCCATTTACTCAGCTATGGGGGTCCGGATCTGCCACCTGGAAACCTGCCCCTTGGGCATGAAGATCATTGTGAGCTGAAGGCAATCAGAAGCAGCAGGCGCAGGAAAAGCTCTGGGCCTCCCTCCTTCTGCCTAGAGGCGGGGCTCCAGTTCCCCTGTGAACTGTCCCCTCCTCTTCCTGCACCAGAAAAAAAAAAAAAAAAAAAAAGTTCTTATCTCTGGAGGAGGCACCAACTTGACTCGACATAAACAAATCCCACTGAAATAGCCCGTATCTCCCATTAGTGCCCCCCAGTGTTCACTTCCCACAGTTACTGCCCCCCATGCCCAAACATGTTCCTTCGTCTTGTCATTTTGCTGCAAATGTGTCACCCGTTTGCCTGGCTGGTGTGGCTCAGTAGTTGAGTGTCAACCTGTGAAACAGGAGGTCACATTTCGATTCCCGGTCGGGGCACATGCCCAGGTTGTGGGACTGCAGGCTCGATCCACAGTGTGGGGGGTGCAGGAGGCAGCTGATCGATGACTCTCATCATTGATGTTTCTATCTCACTCTCACTCTCCCTTCCTCTCTGAAATCAATGAAAAATATTTTTTCTCATTTTTTTATTAAGGTATTATATGTGTACATACCTTACCAATCCCCCCCACTCCCATACATGCCCTCCCTCCCCAGAGTTTTGCGTACATTGGTTATGCTTATATGCATTCATACAAGTCCTTCGGTTGATCTCTTATCTCCCCCAGATCTCCCTCCCCTCCCCACTGTAATTCCACAGTCTGTTTCTTTTACTGATTTTTTGTTCATCAGTTTATAATGTTCCTTATTATCCATAAATGAGTGAGATCATGTGGTGTTTTTCTTTCATTGACTGGCTTATTTCACTCAGCATAATGTTCTCCAATTTTTCAAAAAAAATATTTTACTCTGTTAAAATGGTGTATAATCTCTCAGACCTAACACTTCTGTGAGTTCTCACTTCTTTTTCTGTGAAATCCTGCATATGTGTAAGAAATGGAAATATTCGCATCAAATAAAATGTGTGCCTCTTTTCCTGTTAACCTGTCTTTCATTGGCTTGATTGTGTGGGGTCCCAGGAAGGGAACTTACGGGGACAGTGGGAAAGGTTTCTCTTCTCTTCCAGTGCAGAGTGGGGATAAAACGGAAGGCACCTCCCTCAGTGCAGCGAGGATGAATGAGAAAACGCCGTGTGCATGCATGGACGGAAACAGGGGTGTGTGCAAGGCCAGCGATGCAGTCACCTCGCAGGTGGTCTGACCGTACGCCCCCTGCAGGTCGTGGAGGCGGTCACACCACACACAGCTTCTTTAGAGGGAGGTGTGCTCTGTCCGCTGTCCTGTGCGCCCCGTGAGCACACTGTGACGGGCCTCCGAGGGGCCACGTCGTCTTGTTAACCATCCTGCCTTCCTCCCGCCGCCCTCCCCCCACGTCATGGTCCTCACGTTCCGCCTGCCTCCCAGATGCACCATCACCGGGAAGCTGCTGGCTGTCCCTGTGCAGAGCATTGAGCTCTTCCCGCATCGCGGGCAGTTTGGCTCAAACACAAAAGTTCTCTTCAGCTTTGGACGTTCTCGTGTTGACATACTTAACACATGACCAACCCCTAGCGAGTGCTTAATAAATGGGACTTTGCTCCAAAGTTACCAACGCTAGTCCTGCCCATGGCCACCCTCAGCGCAGGGCTGTCCCCTTATGGTCCCGGACACTTTAGAGAAGGCAGAACACCGGGTCAGCCCCACGGCGGAGCAATCTCGGGAGGGGGCGTCTTTCCTTCCAATCGGCACCTCTCCTCCTGCCCTGAGACACTTGATTTGCAGGGAGCCCAGCGAGCTGGCTCCTCCTCCCCACCCTCCCGGGGCCAGTGCCCCCCCATCGCCATGCCGTCCGTCCGCGGCGGGACGCACAGGAGGGCTGTGCTGTGAAGTGTCTCAGCTTGCCTACAATGCTCTGGATCCAGAGGGGAAGGGACACACGTCATCAGAAGGTCAGGAACGTGCAGCGTGCTAAGTGATCAGCTGGAAGACAGAAGGACAGACAGAAGGACAGACAGAAGGCAGTGTGCTGAGGGCGTCCTTCCACCCCCGAGAGGGGAATGTCCTCCCTGAACACAGCGGAAGGCGCTGACAGCAGCCAGGCTCATTCCAGTGCTGTGTGGGTTACTTTCCCTCAGTTAACATTAGCCCCAGAAGCTGGGCCAGTGTGGCTCAGTGGTTGAGCATCGACCTATGAACCAGGAGGTCACAGTTCAATTCCCGGTCAGGGCACATGCCCAGGTTGCAGGCTCGATCCCCAGTGTGGGGCCTGCAGGGGGCAGCCAATCAATGATTCTCTCTCATCATTGATGTTGCTGTCTCTCTCCCTCTCCCTTCCTCTCTGAAATCAATTTAAAAAAAATTTTTTTTTTCTTAATTAGCCCAAATAGCATCAGGCCTCTGAAATGTTCACACTTTCATATTCCTCAATGATTATGTTAATATTAACTGTATTCGATTTCAAACATTTCACAACATCAGGCAGGAGTCAGTAGAGCAATCCATCTCATATTCTCTAAAGTAACTCAAAGCTGGCGGGAGCCCAGGCCCTACCTCCCGCACCCCCACCCCAGCTCTTTGGAAGGCAGGTTCCCCAGGAGAGCGAGAGGTTTTGAGGAAAGAACACTTGGGAACATTGGCAAGCTCCGGAGTGGGGGGACAAATGAGGGAAGGACTGGGGGCAGCTTCTGTGCCCTGGTGTGCCACCTGCCCCTTGTCACCCCTCCTCGATGACACACATTGCTGCCCAAGTGGTGCAGAATGTCCTTCAACTGACCTCAGCCGTCCGGTACGAGTCAGGGGAGCGCCTGCCTCTCCTGTGGGGCTCAGCTCTTCACTCAGGACCACCCCACCCGGCACCAGGCACCCAGGAAGGTCTGTCTTTTCATCCATCCCAGGGATGCATCCAAGCGTTGTTCATCTCCTTTGTTCTCCTAAAAGCACCACAGCGGGCCCTGGAGAGCCGTCCGAGATGTTTGAAATGCCGTCCCTCCTTCTCCGCTGTTTTCCTTTCCTTGATTTTAGTTACCTGCAGTCAACCATGGTCCAAAGATATTAAGTGGAAAGTTCCAGGAGTAAACACCGTGTAAGGTCTAAACTGCACACCTTCCTGAACCGTGTGCTGAAGGATCCGTCCCCCCGGGGACTAGATTCACCCTCTGTCCAGCGTCTCCAAGCTGTACCTTTCCCACCAGCTAGTGGCTGAGGAGCCCTCTGGGTTATCTGATCGGCCGTCTCAGTGTCCCTGCTGGTGTTCAGGTCAGTCACCTTTATTTTACAACATGATGCTCACTCACCTCCGTTATCATATATTGTCCTAATTGTTCTGCTGCGGGGTGCGGTCAGACCCGACCTGGCTCAGCAGCCCTGGTGCTTGGTTCTGGCTGGGAAAGAACTCAGAGCCGAGACCCAGGCTCTAAGGGGGCAGTGACTTGGTAAATCACAGAGGCAGAGGAGTGGTTCCTGGAAGAAACGAGCTTCGGGAACACGTGATAGAGGCAGAGGAAGGGCCCTTGGGCTTGGGAGTGAGGAAGCTGATGGTGACACCCTGCGGGTGGGGGTGGGGGCAGGGAGAGGCACAGGCCGCTCGGGGAGAGCACGCGGGGTCCTCCTCCTACGGGTCTGAGGAAGGAGGTGTCAGGGAGGTCCGGAAAGAGCTCAGCAGACATCCAGCAGCTTTCCAGGGTGGTCTTCAGGGGTGTGGTCCCCACGGACTGACCAGTGGGTGCAGGGCAGAGGGTCATTGTCTGATGCAGCTGGTCCCAAGGGCAGCTGTGGAGTCACTTGTCTGGTTTTGCTGCTTTTCTAGGCCTGGAGCTGAAATAGAACCGAGGCCTAGATGTTACCTCTCAGGAGGAAAGGTCAGGAGGAAAGGCCTGACCAGAGACAGGCTCGGGGAGGAGAGGCTTCTGTGGGGGCGAGGTCCCTCCTACAATTGTCCATCAGGCACCTGGGCTTCCACTCTGGTGACCTGTACTTGACCCAGCGACCTTGCGCTGCTCATGTCTGCCTCACTGCCCACCACAGCTCCGTTTTGTCACTAGTTGTTGTTCATCTCTTTCTGTGCCTAGTCTGTTAAATTAAACTTTACCACAGGCACGTAAGCACAGGGACCGCTGGGGTGCATGCCGGGCTCGGTGCTCTCCACCGTTTCAGGCAGCCGCTGAGGGTCTTGGGACGGATCCCCCGGGGATAAGGGGGTCACTGTATCCTGGTCTGCGTGGTTACATGGGCCTGTGTGTACCTTTAAAACTCATCAGCGCATACTCAGGACTCAGACACTTGCCCATTCACATGCTGCATGGCAACATTTTTAAAGGAGTGGCTTACAGGCTTCATCAGCCAAATTCATCAATTAAAACACGCCCATGCTGCCTGCAGCCCTCCTCGGGCACCTGCACACCCGCGCCTCGCCGCCCGCCCACCGGCTCACCCTCCCGGCGGCTGAGCATGTAGCGGTGCCTCCGAGGACTCCGCTGCCTGCTGGCTTTGACAATAACCCATCATGATTACAAACAGCTTTCGAGGGGAGCGTATCTTTGGTCTGCATTAAGGTTTATTTGTGACTGTTCCAGTGGCGGTTTCCGAGAGAAGAAAGAGAATGCCGACGGTAATCAGGCCCTCCTAATTGCAGTACTCACTGATTGCTTATTAAAAACATTGGAGGAAGTATAGCAATTAGAGCTTTGGGAAATATTGAAAAACAAAGTGAAAAGAGGCCTCAAAGTGCAAGGACAGCAGCTAGGAGCGCCTGCCCAGCCGAGTGGACCCTGAGCAACCCTGGACGGCTGCCTGGGCCCTGGGTGGGTGGGGTCTGAGGAAGAGGCAAGTTTCCTCCCTGCCACGCCCCAGACAGGCTGTGCACCAGGAGATGGTTTGTACACGGGGTGGTAACCATGGCAGCACATACCAGCCACTCAGTCCACACCCCGGCAGCAGCCTCGCTGCCATTCCAAAGGTGAGAGGTGGAGGCCCTTCTCACGTCTCACACAGCAGGGCCAGCCCCCACTCCCAGCAGGGCTGCCTGAAGTCAAAGGCATGGCCATCGACAAGGCATTATCCCTGTCTTCCTCAGCACGCCAGCAAGGCCACGCTTGCTTGTGGGTCCACACCAACCCTTTAGCGTCTCTCCTCTGAGATCCTCCTCTCAGTAGCAAACAAGGTAGCCAGCCTCTCGCTCACCCTCAGCGCTACAGCCCTGGCTCGGGATCTGGGGGCCTCCCAGCCCTCCCTGCAAGCTCCACTACTCTTCCCGGCCGACATCAGGGGTCCAAGGTTCTCCATCTGACCCTCCAAATCTACCTTGAAGAATTCTAGTCATGTTCATGGTTCATCTCCAGACATCCTCAACTGCCAAGCAAAAGTACCTTTTCCTCTGACCCTTGGCCCCCCACTACTCTTAAAGCGGAATGTAAACAACAGAGGGAGGAGACTTGGGGCTGTTTTATTTCTTTCTCTTTTTTTAACATATTTTATTGATTTTTTTACAGAGAGAAAGGGAGAGGGATAGAGAGTTAAAAACATCAATGAGAGAAAAACATCAATCAGCTGCCTTCTGCATACCCCTACTGGGGATATGCCCGCAACCAAGGTGCATGCCCTTGAATGGAATCGAACCTGGGACCCTTTAGTCCGCAGGCCGATGCGCTATCCACTGAGCCAAACTGGTTAGGGCAAAGGCTGTTTTATCTGACACTTACGAGAGTGACTGGAACATAGTAGGTGCTCACTAAATAAATAATAATTTGGCAATAATGTTCCAAATGAATATGAGCTTTCTTTTTTCTCCCCACCGGAAATACATCCTCTACATTTCTAGGCATCTCTTCATATGTGATGCTTTTTTATTTACCAGAAACGCATCCTCCATGATTTTTTGTCAATCGCTTTCTTTAGACTTTTATCTCTATGCCTTCCAATCTGGCGCAGACAGGTCCATATGGTCACTCTTACAACACAAAACTCATTTGGCGCTGTAAAGCTTGACTTACAAGATCGTTCCCTCTATGTCACCGGTCCAGAGCCACCCAGAGAAAGGTGTTCTCAAATCCACCCGGGTGGTCCCTCACAGAGAAGGCGTTTCACCACACAGTGCTTAATGTCCACCAGGAAACAAGATCCAAACCGCACTTCCATCTCCTAATTGGTACTGGAGCCCCAAGAGAAATGCCGGTGCATGGAGTAAGGGACGCTAATTGCTTAGTCATCTCCTACTGACTGTGAAGACAGGCTTGGTTACGGGTTTTTATTAAGGCTCATTAAAGGAAGACTGTGGCAAGCTTCTGGGTTGCTTGGAAGGGAGAGACTTTGCACAGAGATGCTGAGGGGGTGGAGTGAGGTGCAATGTGGAGGAAAGAAAGTTCAGGTAAATGAGGAAGTGACTCGGGGGAGGGAGGACAGCTGGTGACTCGCAAGTAGCATAGATCACATGGCTCAGATCTGACATACGTTGCTGTTGATTAAAGCAAATCCGACCTTTATTGAGAACATTCACCAGGTCCCACCCTAAACCCTTCGTGTGCATGACTGCATTATCCTCTCAGCCATCCCACAGGTGGGGATTATTGTCATTCTCCTTTTATGAATGAGCAAAGTGAGGTCCAGAGACATGGAGTAACTCACTGAGTGTCCCCTAGACCAGTGTTTCCCAACCTTCTCTCATGATGAGAATCACCTGGTGGAGTTGTTAAAACACAGATTCCTGAATCCCAACTAAGAAGTGCTAAACTAGAATTTTTGGGAACATATAGGTAAAATTGCATACCTAACTTAGTGCTCTGTATATAACATCTGTCTTAGAGCACTAGTTAAGTATACAATTTTACCTATATGTTCCCAAAAATTCTAGTTTAGCACTTCTTAGTTGGGATTCAGGAATCTGTGTTTTAACAACTCCACCAGGTGATTCTCATCATGAGAGAAGGTTGGGAAACACTGCCCTAGACAATCTATTTCTAAGCTCGCCCTCCTGAGCACTGGAGTACGGTGGTCGGGAGTGGGAGTGTAGGGGCTTTGTTTTTTTAAAATATATTTTTATTGAATTCAGAGAGGAAAAGAGAGGCAGAGAGAAATGATGAGAATTATTGATCGGCTGTCTCCTGCACGCCCCCAACTGGGGATCAAGTCCGTAACCTGGGCATGTGCCCCCACCCAGAATTGAACCCAGGATCCTTTAATCCACAGGCTGATGCTCTATCCACTGAGCCAAACTAAGAAGGGCTCTTGTTTGTTTGTTTGTTTGCATAGTTTAGGGGCTTTAGAGTGTTTAGAAGCTTCTCTACCACCTAGCAGTCCCTTGTTTTATTCTGCAAATAACTTCTCAACTGCCTACAATGCACCAACACCATGCTCTGTACTCAATATCCTATATATATATAATAAAGAGGTAATATGCAAATTGACCCTCACGCCCTCACAAGATGGCTGCCTATGACCAGGCTGGCAGGGGGATTAGTGAGGGATGACCAGACAACTGAACAAGTGCCCTTACTGGTTTGGTTCAATGGATAGAGCGTCAACCTATGGACTGAAGGGTCCCAGGTTCAATTTCAGTCAAGGGCATGTACCTTGGTTATGGGCACATCCCCAGTGGGGGGGTATGCAGGAGGCAGCTGATCCATATCTCTCTCTCATAGATGTTTCTAACTCTCTATCCCTCTCCCTTCCTTTCTGTAAAAAAAAAAAAAAAAAATCAGTAAAAATATATTTAAAACAAACAAAAAAACAACGACTGAGCAAGCAGGCTGTGTGGGGTGACCAGGACGGCAGGGAGTTTAGTGAGGGACGACCAAATAACTGAACAGGCTGCGTGGGGCGACGAGGCCAGTGGGGGGGGGGGTGTGCAGTATGGGGTGACCAGGCCGGCAGAGGGGGTCAGTTAGGAGCAACCAGGCAGGCAGGGAGGAGCAGGTGGGGATGGCCTGACTGGCAGCAAAGAGCAGTTAGGAGTGACCAGCCTGGCACACAGAGGCAGTGAGGGGTGATCAGACCAGCAAGGGGGGGGGGCAGTTAGGGGCAACCAGGTAGGCTGGCAGGTGAGCCATTAGGAGCCAGCAGTCCCAGATTGTGAGAGGGATGTCCAACTGCTGGTATAGGCCCAATCTCCAGGATCGTGCCTAAATTGGCAGTCAGACATCCCCCAAGGGGTCCCAGATTGGAGAGGGTGCAGGCTGGGCTAAGGGAACCCCCCTTCATGCACGAATTTTGTGCACTGGGGCTCTGGTACTAGTGTAAGTAGCATGTTAAAAAGTTCCCTTGGCGAGGGGCTCACATTACAAACTGAGTATAAATGCTCATAACTGTTACCCCCAAACCCATGAGACAAATCCATAACAGCATGGGAAAAACGTGAAAGTGTCATGTGGCTCAGAAGTTTTAAATTAAAGCTGAAAGTGGGGAGACAGACAGCACATAACCTGCAGATAAACAAACTGAGGAAAGCCTGCAGGGGACGCTCCAGAGAAGGTAGGGAGGAGAAAGGGACTCCAAGCTCCAAGTCAGTAGGCAGGAAGGAAGTGGGGGGGGGGGGTGTAGAGGGAGACTTGTCAAGGTGATAAACTGGGGGATCGAACAACTAGGCCAGCCTGTGCTAACAGCGAGAAGCCAGCCAGCTGAGAGCACTGAGGAGGCAGATGAATTGAAGAAGTCTAATAGTCAGATGGCTGGTGGAAACTGTTAACACCAAGAAGGAAAAGAAAAGGTCTCAGATAGAAGGAAAAAAAAGCCACTTAAACTCCCTTATCTTCCCTTGTCTTCCTCCCACTTGACTTTATTTTTAATGGAAGAAACTAAATGTTGAATACGTGTGAGTAGAGAACAGAGAGTGCAATTGCAATTCCTATGGTAACTCACCGACGTGGTAACTCATTCATATGGCAAGATCTCTGCGGAGGCTGCCTGAGAACCTTCCTTCCTCTGAGGCAGGGAGAACGCCCCGAGGCGGGTGCAGCTGCCGCTCAGGTCAGGCAGGTGGGCAGAGAGTCAGGGACATCATGCCCTGGAGGCCTCTGTCCTCAGCATCTGATCTCAACACAGCCCTACACGCACAGACTGGGCAGCCACAGCACATAGTCATAGGAATAGTATCCGAAATGCTCAACGAACCCCTACACACTGACAAGAAAAACCAAACCACTCCGTTTTTCAAAGGAGCGAAAGCCATGACAAAACTCACAGAGGAAGATGGAGAGATGAGCATGAGCACGGGAATGCCGCTCATCGCCAGTCACCAGTCAGCAGCTACTAACCACAAGGAGACACCACACTGAACCAGTGGAGTGGCCGGGATCAGGAAGACCGGCACTCTCCGTGTGAACAAGGGTATGGAGAGACGAACCCTTATCCATTGCTGGCAGGGTTGTAAAATGGTACAGCTACTCTGGAAAACAGCCTGGCAGTTCCTCAAAATACCATACTTAGCAATTCAATGTTAGCTCAAAAACTTTCATTTTGGGTTACCATGTTGCACTCTTGGAGAGACACCCAAAAGAATTGGAAATAGGTTTACACAAAAACATGTGCACAAACGTGCATAGCAGCATTATTCATAATAGCCCTGAAGTGGAAACAACACAAATGTCCATCAACTGATGAATGGAGCCCAGCCAGCATGGCTCAGTGGTCAAGCATCAACCTATGAACCAAGGGGTCACGGTTCGATTCCCAGTTGCCCCGACCCGCGGGGCAACAACGAGGGCACGTGGAAACCACCTAAGAGAATGAAGCAAACAAGGAACGCAAAGAACGGAGGCAAGACAGGGTTCTGATCAAGCCTCAAAATTTTATTCAAGAACAACGGTTTATAAGCTCTCAGGCTGGGAGGGGAGGGGTAGGAAAGGGGGGGTTGTCACAAGGTGATTGGCTGGGCGGTGGGTACTTGTTCTTAGCTGGTTGGCTATTCCAATGTGGGAGGGATAACAGTTTTGGCACGCGGGTTTTTGGCGCTCTTGCTCAACCAGGAAGTGGAACTGACCAGGAAGTGAGACCGGACTTTTTCCTTATGGCTCCCAGCACCCAGTCAGAGTCAGGGCACACGCTTGGATTGAGGGCTGGATCCCCAGTGGGGGGTGTGCAGGAGGCAGCCAATCAATGATTCTCATCATTGATGTTTCTATCTCTCTCACTCTCCCTCTCTGAAATCAACTTGAAAATATATTTTTAAAAAGCTGATGAATTAATGCTTATTGCATGTAACATTATTAGATTTAAGATAGTTTTTCTTGAAATATTAAAGTTTATTGCATGTAACATTATTCTATTTAAAATCATTTTTCTTGAAATAAAAAAAAGCTGATGAATGGAAAAACCAAATACATATCCATACAAAGAAATAGTATTCAGCCATTAAAAAGGAATGAAGGGCTGACACATGCTAAAACATAAATGAGCCCTGAAAACATCATGTTAGTGAAAGAGGTCCGTCACAGAGACCACATTTTATGATTCCATTTATATGAAATGTTCCAATAGGCAGATCCTGCTGTGGCTAGTGGCTTCCAGGGGCTGTGGGAAGGCGTGAAATGGGAAACAATTGCTAGCACATATGGGGCTTCCCTTTGGGAATGATAAAAATGATAAAAATGATAAAAATGTTCTTGCCCAGCCAGCGTGGCTCAGTGCCTGAGCATCGACCTGTGGACTAGGGGGTCCCAATTCGATTCCCTGTCAGGGCACATGCCCAGGCTGCGGTCTTAATCCCCAGGTGGGGCATGCAGGAGGCAGCCAATCAATTATTCTCTCTCATCATTGATGTTTTTCTCTCTCTCTCCCTCTCTGAAATCAATAAAAACATATATTTTTTTAAATTCTAAAGTTAGATACTAGTTATGGTTGTACAACTTCGTGACTGTACTAAAAATCATTGAATTATACGTTTTAAAGGGTGAATGTTATGTATATGAATTATATCTCATTAAAGCTGTTATTTAGAAAATTCATCTTTGACAGAGGAAGGGGGCATGGGATGGCACAGTGCGTGCTGAGGCCCAAAGGGAGTGCTGGGGTTGGAAATCGGTGCAGTGGGCGTGTGATGGGATTGCTGAGCAGGGAAGAGGCCCTATCTGAGATGCAGAACCACAGAGCTGCAGCGGCACCGCCTGCGGGGTTGGAGCATTTCACACCTGTAATTTCTAGTTGATGGGCCATGAGCTCCGAGGCCCAGGTGTCAGCGTAGGCCCCACAGTGGGCACTAAGCCTGGCAGCGCTCAGTGGGAAGAGCTGGGAGCACCTGCCGCTCCTTCCTGCCCACATCCAAAACACTCGGCTTTCACACCCAACACGAAGGAAGCTGAGGACTCAGCTCCCTGTTTCTCAAGTCAAATTTCTGGAACAAAAATATCTACTGAACCTGCTGTCTAAGCATCAGGCAGGGGAAAGAATAAAGAGAAAAAAAGAAAGGAAGGCATTTTTCCTAGTAATTAAATCTGAATTATTCTCAACCCATTAGACACTTTTCCCCTCTGATGTAGAATACATGTCATGTCTTGCCTTTTGGCTGAGAGCTTTCTCGTACATAGGAAGCCTGGGACCCAGGCCAGACCCTCACCCGTGTCATCAACAAACCCTCCACCTGAGCTGTTCAAATGAGCCAATTTTACCAAATGCCTTAACCCTTCCCCCTAATTAATTTGTCTAAGACTTGTGTATTATGAGGGTTCTTTAAATCATTGCAAGTGACTTAGTTTCAAGTAATTGAGGCAAAGCAAGGAATTTATTGGCCAAGGTAACTAAACATTGGGAAGATGAGGAAGCAGCTGCCTCCATGGACAATACTACCAAGAACTCAAAGGAGCTCAGGTTCTCTGCTCCTATTTAGCTCATGACCTTCCCAGCCACCCCCACTGTCAACTTCCCTCTCACCCCAACACACATAAACACACCAGTTGGGTGGTACTTGCTTTTCTTTAGACCTGTTATCTCCCTGGCGCTAAAAGCATGGCCATCAGTGGTAGCCAAGCTCAAATCTTTTCAGCTTTGCCCTATTTCCCATAGTTGTTTTGTTTGTTTGTTTGTTTGTATGTTTTTATCATTTTTTGTGATAAATTTTTTCTCTTTTTTTCATTTTTTAGTTTTTAATTACAGCTGACATATAATAAATATTATATTAGATTCAGGTGTACACCTGGTGATTATACATTATATATACACTAGAGGCCTGATATATACACATGATTCAGGCCATTGCAGCCCCAACTTCATCTGGAAGGTTGTCTGGTCTAATTAGCATTTTATGCTTTTATTATTATAGATTACAGAAAGAAGTTCTTCATATATCCTTCAATTCTAAATGATAGCTTTGCTGGTTATAATAATCTTGGTTAGAAGTCCTTGCTTTTTATCACTTTGAATATTTTGTACCACTACCTTCTGGCCTGCAATGTTTGTTGATAAAATTACCAGTCTTATGGGCACTCCCTTGTAGGTAACTAACTGCTTTTCTCCTGCTGCTTTTAAGATTCTCTCTTCTTTAACCTTTGGCGTTTTAATTATGATATGTCTTGGTGTGGGCCTCCTTGGGTTCATCTTGTTTGGGACTCTCTGTGCTTCCTGTACTTGTATGTCAATTTCCTTCACCAGTTAGGGGAAGTTTTCTGTCATTATTTTTTCAAATAGGTTTTTAATTTCTTGTTCTCTCTCTTCTCTTTCTGACATACCCATTATTTGAATGTTGGTACACTTGAAGTTGTCCCAGAGGATCTTAACACTAACTACATTTTTTTTTTTTTTTTTTGCTATTCTGATTAGATGTTTTGTTTGCTTCCTTATAGTCCAAATCATTTTGATTCTCAGCTTCATCTAGTCTACTATTGATTGCCTATAAATTAGTCTTCATTTTAGTTAGTGTGTCCTTCATTCCCAACTGGTCCTTTTTTATGGTTTCTATGTAATTTTTTCATGCTATTTAAGACCCTTGGAGCTCTCACTAAGTTTCTTGAGCTTCTTTATAACCATTGTTTTGAATTCTGTACCTGTTAGTTAGCTTGCCTTCATATCATTTAGTTCATTTACTGGAGATTTCTCCTGGTTTTTCATTTGGGGCCTGTTTCTTTGCCTCCGCATTTTGGCTGTTCCCCTATGTTTGTTTCTATGTATTAGGTAGAGCTGCTATGTGTCCCACACTTGGTAGGGTGGCTTTGTGTACTCGATGTCCTGTAGGGCCCAGTAGTGCAGCCTCCCCAGTCACCCGAGCTAGGCATTCCAGATGCATCCCTACATGGGCTGTGTTTGCTATTGAGCTTTGATTGCTGTTGGTGTCACAGAGAGGGATTGGCCCCCTTCCCCCATGAGGCCAATCAGTTGCAAGGACCAGCTGTGACTACAGCAGAGGAGCTAATGTGCAGGAGTCAAGCCTAAGGAGCAGGACTTGCTTCAATAGGGCTTTGGTGCTCACTGAGTCCACCCCATGAGTATGTCACTCTTGGAGGTGGTAGGGTTGTAACCTAGCATAGTCTGAAGCTGTCCCCTGGGTGCACTGGCTATGGAGCCTCCTGGGAGGTGCAAAGTCAGCCAATGCCTGTGCCCTGCTTAGGGCCACCTGGCATGATCTAAAGAGCAATCTGCCGATGGCTGCTACTTTTCTTGGCTTGGAGTTTCCCAGGAGAAGCCAAGCTGCAAACCAAGGCTGATTGCCACTAGTGCTGGGCCTGGACCACTTAGCACAAGGCCAGATGCTGCTTGTTTGAGAGATTTTAGGAGGCAAGAGGCAAGAGAGACCATTTGTATAGAAAACCACTAGAAATGGCTTGGTTGGGCCCACAAGGTGAGTGTGGGGGTCTCCAGGGAATCACCAGAACAGAGCTAAAAGTGTTAGCCAAATTGATGGAGACTCAGATATGGTGTCCCCTGTGGACTCTGGTGAGGGGGTGCCTCGGAAAAGGAACAATGGCCTTTGCCAGCACTTTTTTTCCAGCATAAAGCTGCCCCCTACTCAACTCTTGCCCTGATGCTGAACAATTTAGTTTCTCCTTGTATGTCCTTGGTTCATTTCAAGCTATTGCCCTAGTGCTGCAGCTCATAGGGAGTGAGTCTGAGTATGTACATATGCAGTCCCTTTAAGAGGAACGCCTGGGACTCCAGCAGCCCTCCATCTCACTAAGCTACAATTCCACTGGTCTTTACAGCAATAAGTAATAAGGACTTCTCTTCCTGGCACTGGAACCCTGGGCTAGGGGGACCTGGGCTGGGGCTGGGATGCCCTCATTCCCTCAGGGGGGACCTCTACAGCTGAGATATCCCTATCCATTTTTATCTGCCACAGGTATGTGTGGAACCAGTCGGTTCTGCATCTCTGTCCCTCTTACCAATCTCAATGTGGCTTCTTTTTTAAATCCCAAGTTGCAGAACTTCCATTCAGCTGTATTTCAGGTGATTCTGAATGATATTTTCCCTGTAATTTAATTCTAATTTTGATATGCTTATGGGAGGATGTAAGTACCTATACTGCCATCTTGACCGGAACTCCTTTCCCATAGTTTTAATTTAGAAAATTGTAAGGAAGGCTCTGATTTTCTTGGCCAGGTCTTGATGACCTACAGCCAAATGAACAGGATATGTTCTGATTCCCAGCACCCACTAAATCATGTTGGTGGAAGGTAGGAGGAGGAGCTACCCTGAAGAAGGAATGTGATCTTCCCAGTGAGAGAGGAGTCCAGGACAAGCTAAGCTACAGATGGGTAGGTAGTCAGAGGAGCTGAGACAAACTCACTTGATGGTAAGAACTGCAAAGTATGGTGGCTGATTTTGAAACCCAGGAAGGGGAAAATGTAATATTACATAGGAGTTAGGGCTGAGACAGGAGTGTAACAAGGGAGTTGGTGACAGTTGGAGTAATTGACCCTTAATTTAAGGACAGGGAATTGAGTAGGAATTGCCCAGATGAGAGAAGAGAGGGAACATTCTAGGCAGAGATAATTACAAAAGTGGAAATGAAAGAGTGAGGAAAATGCTGTGCATCAGGATTGCTAAAAGTAGTTCATTGTGGTTATAGCATGAAATGCAAAGAGGGAGATGGGATGGCAGCAGCTGGGCTCAGAGGAAAGCAGGGACCCCACTCCGCAAGCAGCTCCTCAAAGCCATGCTAATGAGTGAAGGCTTTATCCAAAGCAACAACGGGAGGTACAGACAGTTATGAGCAGGGAAGGAGCATGCTCAAACTTACAATTTATACAAATGGGATATCACAGCACATTTACTGGAACACCTAAAACTAAGAACATAAATAATAGTTCATAAATGTTAGCAAAGATGTACAGCAACTGGAATTCTCATACATTGCTGGTGGAAATGCAAAATGGTAGAGCCACTTTGGAAAACAAATTTGGCAGATTCTTATAAAGTTAAGCAAGCACTTACCACAGAAATCTCAATTTACCCGAGAAAATAAGAACTTGCATTCACTCACAGATCTGTCCATTAGTGTTAACAGCAGGTCTGTTGTGGTAACCCATCTATAAAAAACCCAAATGTCCTTAAACTGGTGAAAGGCTAAGCCAACTGTAATACATCCATCCACACTGTAGAATATTAATCCACAATAAAAAATAATAAAATTTTGATACACACAATAACTTGAATAAATGTCAAATGCAATATGCTAAGTGCAAGAAGCCAGCCTCAAAAGCCTACATACTGTTCTAGGCAATGTGGCTCAGTTGGTTGAGGGTTATCCTGTACACCCTGAGGTCCCTGGTTCGATTCCCAATCAAAACACATACCTAGGTTGCTGGCTCAATCTCCAGTGGGGGGACATGCAGGATGCAGTCAACAAATGATTCTCATCGTTGATGTTTCTATATCTCACTCCCTTTCCCTTCCTCTCTGAAATCAATAAAAAATATATTTTTTAAAAAGCCTACACACTATATGATTGCATTTGTATGACAATCTGGAAAACACAAACCAATGGGAACAGAAACTGAATCAGAGGTTTCCAGGGGTAAGAGGTGACACCATGATGGAATTTGGGGGATGATGCAACTGTTCTGTATCCCAATTTGGGGAATGGTTTCATAACAAGATGTATTTGTCAAAGTTCATAGATCTGGACAATTGCCTTATATAACTTTTAAAAGTGAAATGGTAATGATTAGATATCCAACCAGTCACACAGCTGCAGGGAATGCACTGGAGAGGGACATGGCTGGACTTAGGAAGCCATTTGGGAAACTGCTGCAGGCATGCAGTCTCATGGTGGTGGCCCAAAATTGTAGAGTGGCAGTGGAAATGAAAGGCAGCGGACCAATCTGAGGAAGGGACTCCATAGGACTTGGTGAATGGATGAGGAGAGTTTGGATTATAGTGACAGAAAGTAAGAGACAGAGGATTTGAAAATGGGTGAGAGTATTACTGAGTGATTGACTATGGGACCTAGGTAGGAAGGGAAGTCCTTTGAGAAGGACTAAAGGACTAAAGGATGGGAAAGGTAAACAGGTCAAACAGCAAGTGTACTGGGATTGATTGGGTAGAATAGTTGGCAGGAGAGGGGATGACATCAAAATAGGCCATTGAAGTCTGAGCTTTCAGATGGAGAACAGGGTGCAAGAGAGAGGGTGCCTGGAGTTTTCCCAGTAACTTTGGCTCATGGTGCCTTCCATGACATAGTAAGATACTTAAGGGCACAAAATATTCCTGGTTCATCTTCGCAATTCTTTTCTAGGTGTCCAGCACCTAGCTCAATGGTTCTCAACCTTGACCACATCATCTAGGGGACATTTTTAAATCCTCATGCCCAGCAGTACCCTGACCAACTATAATAGCACCATATCTCTATGGGTGGGGCCTAGGCAGCAATACTTTTTAAAGCTTCTAGGTTATTCCAATGTGCAGCCAAGATTGAGAAGCACTGATGTAGCTCACTGCTTGTCACATTGGTTCTCAACACTGGCTACATATTAGAATCACCTGGGGAGCTTTAAAAAAAAAAAAAAACAGATGCCTACTAATCCATGTTTTCTGTCACATCAATGTTTCTCTCTCTCCCTTCCTTTTCCATATATATATATATATGCCTTGCTCTCACAGATTCTGTGTGTTAATTGGTTGGAAGTAGGACCTTTGTATCTTATTTATTTTTAAACTTTCCACACACTTTCAATGGGTAACTAGGGTTAAAATCACCAGTCTCACATATAGAAACAAGTTCAACAAATGCTTATGACTTCAAGTATTATTTCCATCTCTGTCCTCTTTCCTGGGCCATAGACCCGGAATTAACCCAGTGATCTGATGCACATGGTCTCCTATGTGTCCACAGGTGTGTCAAGCTCAATATGCCCAAGACTTAACTCCTTCTCCCAATAGCCCTCGCAAGCCAGTGGGAGAGTTAGCCTTTTACTGGGAACTGGTCCCAAGTTTGGGGAATGAATGGTATCCCATGTCATTCAGAGAGAAAAAGGGTAACTGAACAGAGGTTGGGGGTGGTAGAGACTCATCACTCAAGGTTCAAGGAACTGAAGAACAAAATCCAATCAGGGTCAGACATTGTTGGGTTGACAGGCAAAGAAGCAGGAAAATGGGTACAAGTGAAGGACTCCGCCTCACCGCATCATAGGTACTTCATCAGGCTTGGTGAGAGAAATGGTCAACTGTAAGAAGAGTCTGGAAGCATCAGCATGCAGAGGATGGCAGATTTTACATCAAAAGGTTAGTGGAATTTGCTCACTCAGAGAGTCCTCTATTTTAACATGCAACATAGTCTTCTGGGGACTCTTCTGCCATATGGACCTCCTCCTCTCCCCAAGTCATTCCAATTCTCTCCTCCCTTGGGCTATTGTATTGGTTGTTCCCTCTGCCTGGAGTACTCCTCACCCCACCCCAAATATTCACAAGGCTCACTAGCTTTCTCCAGGTCTTTTCTCAAATGCCACTGTCATACTCCCTACTCCCTTTCCTGGATTTATTTCCTTCTCTAGCATTTATGAGTAGCTAATTACGTATATGTAATAAAAGCCTAATAAGCAAATAAGCGGAACTGTGGAAGGACCAGTGGAACGACTGGTCACTATGATATGCACTGACCACCAAGGGGCAGATGCTGCCCCCTGGTGGTCAGTGTGCACCTACAGAGGGAGCACCACTCAGCCAGGAGCTAGGCTCACAGCTGGCTAGCGCAGCAGTGGGGGCAGGAGCCTCTCCCTTCTCTGTGGCAGCGCTAAGGAGCAGTGAGCCAAGAGGAAAGGAGTAGTGAGCAAGTGGGTGGTAAGGAGTGAGGGGTCCTGGGCTGCAAGAGGGATCCCAGAATGGGAGAGGGCACAGGCCAGGCTGAGGAATCCTCCCCCAACCCCCATCACCCAGTGCACAAATTTTGTGCACGGGGCCTCTAGTATACTGTGTGGTTTTTCAGGCCTGGGTGGGGGCCAGGAATGTACATGTGAACCAGGTGGTTCTAAAGGAGATAGTTAGAGGCCACACATGAAAAAAAAAATTTTCTAGACAAAAAAAAAGAAGTTTGTTTTGACTGGAGACAACTGTCTTGACATCAGATGGAGAGCAGGAGGCTGAGGACTCAGGATCCTGGCCATCTTCACTCGTTTCTTTCCTGAGCTGACACATCTCATATCTGGTGATTTGACAGAAGTGAGTATGCAGCAGGCAAGGATGTGGGTGGCCAGCTCCTTGGAGGGTGCTAAGTGTTTTTATATATTTTCTTCCATCACCATTTATCCCCTCTATGCCCTCTTCCACCTCCACCCACCTCCTTTTCCCTCCACAGTCATCACACTGTGGAATGTGGGGAGTCCAACTGCACTTCTGGGCAAAGTACTAGGCGGAAGAAGCCCAGTTCCTGCCACGGGGCAGGGCCTTCAGGGCCTTGGCAGGAACTGAACTGATACCACAGCGACACTCCTTTTCGCCGAAGTGTTGCTCAGACAGCCAGGTTCAACAGTGCTGGTAAGTGTTTAACACCCAGCTCCAAGGGGGTAAATGCATGCATGCATATACAAGCGCAAGTTTACCATAAGTTTTACTGACAAGAGATTCATATTACACTATTTGTAAATAATAATAAAATAAAAAATACTCTTCATTGTAAGTTACATATAGCCAATTAATTCTTTTTTAAAATCTCATTGTTGTTAAAAACACTTGACATGAGATATGTCCCTCTAACAGATTTTAAGTGTAGGATACAGCCTTGTTGACTAGGAGCACAGTGTTCTAAGCAGATCTCTAGAACTTATCTTGCATAACTGAAACACTATGCCTGCTAGGAACTCCCATCTCACCTTAACCGGGTTGGCTCAGTGGATAGAGCGTCAGCCTTCGGACTTAAGGGCCCAGGTTCCATTCTGGTCAAGAGCATATACCTTGGTTGCGAGCACATCCCCAATAGGGTGTGTGCAGGAGGCAGCTGATTGATGTTTCTCTCTCATCGATGTTTCTAACTCTCCCTCTCTCTCCCTTCCTCTCTGTTAAAAATCAATAAAATATATAAAATATATTTTTTTAAAAACCTCCCATCTCACCTGGAGAGCATTATGCTAAATGAAATAAGCCAGTGGCAGAAAGACAAGTATCATATTATCTCACTCACATGTGGAATTTAATGAACAAATTGAACTACCAAGCAAAATAGAGACAGATTCATAGATACAGAGCAGGCAGACTGCTTGGGGGTGGGGTTGGGGAAGGGGTTGAGCAAAAAAAGAGAGAGAGCTCATGGACATGGACAACAGTGTGATGATTGTGGGGGGGAAAGGATGTGAGTGGAGGTGGAAGAGGGCATAGAGGGGATAAATGGTGATGAAAGAAAATATATAAATAAATAAAATTTTTAAAAAACTCCCATCTTTTGTTGCTCCCAGCCCCTAGTGACTACAGTCCTATTTTTTGTCTCCATGATTTTAACTGTTTTGAATACCTCTTATAACTTCCTTCATGCGGCATTTGTCCTTCTGCAACTGGCTTGTTTCACTTAGAATGATGTCCTCCAGGTTCGTCCATGTTGTCATATGTACCCAAACTTAATTTCCTTTTATGGACAAATGATAGTCCACTGTATGTTCGTGCCACCTGTTCTTTTTTTTAAAATATATTTATATTGATTTCAGATAGGAAGGGTGAGGGAGAGAGCAAGAGAGCAATATCAATGATGAGAGGGAATCATTGATTGGCTGCCTCCTGCACACCCCCTACTGGGGATCGAGTCCTCAGTCTTAGCATGTGCCCTTGACTGAAAGTGAATCTGGGACCCTTCAGTCTGCAGGCCAATGCTCTACTGAACCAAGCCAGCTTGGGCTCACCTGTTCTTTATTCATTCTTCCACTGATGGCACAGGTTGTTTCCAAACCGTGGCTGTTGTGACTATGGTGAACATGGGAGTATAAATATCACTTTGAGATACTGGTTTGAAATATTTGGGATAAATATAGAAATGAGATTTCTGGATTATATGGCAGTTCTATTTTTAATTTTTGAGGAATCTCAATACTGTTTTCCATCAAAGAAGAACCATTTACATTCCCACCGAAGGTGCACAAGGATTGCAATTTCTTCACATCCTTGCAAATGCTTACTGTCTTTTGATTTTCCTTTCAGTGTAAAACTAGATTTTTTTTATTTTACATTTTTCTTGTTTCTTGGGATAGGCCTGTAATGCTATGAATTTTCCTCTTAAAACTGTTGTTGCTGTGTCCCAGAGATTTTAGGTTATTATGCTCTAATTTTCATTTGGTTCAAAGCATGTTTTGATATATTTCTTGATCTCATTGTTGACCCATTCACTGTTTAATAATATGTTATTTAGCCTTCATGTCTTTGTGTGTTTTTCAGTTTTCCTTGTGATTGATTTCTAGCTTCATACCATTGTTATCAGAGAAGGTGCTTGATATAATTTTAAACTTCTTAAAATTTTTGAGACTTGTTTTATGTTCTAACATGTGGTCTATCCTAGAAAATATTTCTTTGCACTTGAAAAGAATGTATATTTTGCTGCTTTGGAATGAGACTCTCTGAAGATATTAATTAAAGCCACCTGATCTAATGTGTAAATTAAGGCCTCTGTTTCCTTATTGATATTTTGTCTGGTATATCTACACACTAACATCAATGGGGTGTTAAAATCCCCTACTATGGTCCAGCTGGCATAGCTCAGTGGTTGAACATCAACCTATGAACCAGGAGGTTATGGTTCAATTCCCAGTCAGGGCACATTTTCCCGGGTTTCAGGCTAGATCCCTAGGGTGAGGCGTGAAGGTAGCAGAAAATCATTGATTTTCTCTCATCATTGATGTTTCTAGTTCTCTCTCAATCTCCCTTCCTCTCTGAAAACATTTTAAAATATTTTTAAAATAGAATCCCATATTATGACTATATTACTGTCAATCTTTCACTTTATGTCCATCAAGATTTCCTTTGAATATTTGGGTGTTCCTATGTTGGATGCATAAATGTTTACAAGAGTTATATCTTCTTGTTGGACTGCTATTTTTTTTTTATCATTATGTGATATCCTTTTTTGCCTTTTACTATAGCATTTGTTTTAAAGTCTATTTTGTCAATAGATCCAGAGACATAGATTCATCAAACCTCAGAGGGAAGGCAGGGTGGAGTGGGAAGGGGGTGTTAATCAAAAACTAAAGAACTTGTATGCATAAGCATAACCAATGGACATAGATGGTGGGGGGCAGGGGGTAAAGACCATAGTGGGGGGCAGGGGCAGGCTGGAAGAGGACAAAGGGGCGGGGGAGGACATATGTAATACTTTCAGCAATAAAGAATTTTTTTTTAAATAATAATAATGTCTATTTTGTCAGGTATAAGTATTGCTACCCAGCTTTCTCTTTTGTTTCCATTTGCATCAAATATCTTTTACATCCCTTTACTTTTAGTCTGTGTGTATCTTTCATGCTGAGGTGGGTCTCTTGTAGACAACATATACATAGGTCTTATTTTCTTTTCCATTCAGCTGCCCCATTTTTTGATTGGAGTGTTTAAGCCAATTACATTTAAAGTGATTATTGATGGGTATATATTTATTGTCATTTTATTCTTTTAACTATGTTCATCTGCTATTTTCCTTTTTCTTCTTCTTTTTAAAGCAAACTCTGTAACATTTCTTATAATACTGGTTTGGGTTTTTTTTGTTTGTTTGTTTTGTTTTTTTTTCTTGTGTGGGAAACTCTTTAGTTCTCCAACTTTAAATGATAGTTTTGCTGGGTAGAGTAGTCCTGGTTGTACATCCTTTCTTTTCATTACTAAATATTTCATGCCAATCCCTCTGGCCTGAAATGTTTCTGTTGAAAAATCAGCTGTCAGTCGTATGGGAACTTATGAGTAATTCACTATCTTTCCTTTGGGCTTTAAAATTCTCTTTGTCTTTAATCTTTGCCATTTTCATTATGATGTGTCTTGGTATGGCTCTTTTTTAATTTATCTTGTTTGGGACACTCTGTGCTTCCTGGACTTGTATGTCTTTTTTCTTCACTAGGTTAGGGAAGTTTTCAGTCATTATTTCTTCACATAGTTTTTACATCCTTTGTTCTCTCTCTTCTCCTTCTGGCACCCATATAATATGGTTGTTGTTATGCTATATATTGTCCCAAAGGCACCTTAAACTATCCTCATTCTCTTTTCTATTTGCTTCTCTGATTGGGTGTTTTTTCCTACCTGGTCTCCAAAATTGCTACTTTGATCCTCTATTTCATTTCACCTACTGTTTATTCTTTCCAGTGTATTCTTTATTTCAGATACTTCATTCTTCATTTCTGACCTTTTCTATGGTTTCTATATCCTTTGTCATGCTGTTGTAGTTCTCACTAAGTTCCTTGAGCATCCTTATGACATTTTTTTAAACTATATATATGATAAGTTGCTTGCTTCCATTTCATTTAGCTATTTTTCTAGATATTTCTCCTGTTCTTTCATTTGGGGCATGTTTCTTTGTCTTCCCATATTGGCTGCCTCTTTGTGTTTGTCTCTAGAACTGCTATAGTTGTCAGGCTGAGGTCAGCAGGATTTATAGGGCCAAAACAGACCAAGATTTGGTTCTGTGAATGGAGAGCTTTGCATTGGCTGGGTATTTGAGAAATAAAAGGTCCCTGTTCTAGACTCACAGAACTCAATATGACCCAGATTCTGTCCAGAGCTTGATGTCAGCAGGGCTGGGCAACTGGGAATCTGGAAGGTGGGACTAGTGGATCTCCTGTGAGGGGGAGGTGCCAGTCAGGTTTAAGGGAAGGTGGGAGTTGGCCCCCACCCCATAGCCACACAACTCAGTCTGTTCCATATTCTGTTCAGCCCTTGGCAGGATAGAGTTATCAGAAGTCTGAAGGGGGCCATCAGAAGCCCAGAGAGTGGGACTAGTGGATCTCATGAGGGGAGGCACCAGTAAGATTTATGGGAAGGTATGAGGAATGGCCCTTGCCCCAAGCCACATAACCCAGTCACTGATACTCCTGAGTTTGCCCTGATTTCTACACCCCAGTCCAGGCAACTGAATCCTCAGCAGGATGTAAACTCCACAGGATTGGGCAGCAGGGAGTGCAGAGTGTGAAACCATTGCATTCCCCCATGCTAATGCCATATAGAGAAGAGTGCTCCACCCAAGAAAGATGGCATCAGCAGTGTGGGAGTTGAACTCAGGTCAGGGATCCTGGTGGCTGTCCCTTGAGCTCCCTCCCCAGAAGCCACAAATTCCAGTCTCTCTTCTCTTAACTTTAGTCTGCTCCACCATCCCTCCACCAGAGACTAGGGTGAATGGCTGCTAACAAAATTTTGTGTGTTGCCCCTTTAATAGGGCACCTGTGTCTCTAGCAGATTCCTGTCTCTCCCTGGTGGACAGAATCTCCATTGATTTTCACAACCAGATGTTATATGGGCTCCTCTTCCTAGCTCTGGTGCTCTGGGCTGGAGAGCCTGGCTTAGGGTTGAGATCTACACTCCTCAGGGGGAAGCCCTGCTGTTGATATATCCCTCAGGAACCTCTGCCACCACCCATGGGAGTGAAGTCGATCTTTTTTGCATCTCTGTCTTTCCTACCAATCTCAATGTGGCTTCTTCTGTAAATCCTTAGTTATAAGACTTCCATTCAGCTCGTCTTCCATTTGGTTATACAGCTTAACTATTCTACAATTTAGTTATAATTTCAATTTGGTCCTGGGCAGAGGTGAGTGTATCTTTCACCTGCTGCTCCACCAGATTGAATCCCTTGTGATCTGTCTTTTGATTTCTTTATGATAACCTAATAGATTTAAGGTGATCTTTATTTGCATTTCCCTAATGATGAGTGATGTTGAACATCTTTCTTTTTCCTTCATTATGCCTCTCATCTGCCCCTTTCTGGTGCATGATTGGAATATTATGCATGGGTTCAAGGAACTTTTGTCTGAGATATTATGTTAGTGCTTACACTGTTAACTGCCAGGCAAACCCCCTTGTTTCCAGAATAGGTTTTTGTTTTGGAGCAGAGCAGGGATTGTGATAATCTTACTTGTCTTGTTTGTCTTCTCAATCTGTGCTGTGTAAAATCATAATCAGCAGCCATAAACAGGGACGCAAATTAAAATTAATTAAAATTTAATTTAAAATTCAGTTTCTCAGTCCCACTTGATACATTTCAAATGGTTAATAGTGCTTATGTTCAGTGCTCTATATCATTGTTTTTGCATCTTTTTTCACTAATGCTCCCCCAAGAAGCCCTTTTATATGCTTTTCTTCTAGTTGTCCTGCTCTCCTAGGAAATTTTAATAAGACAGATATACTATATTATGTTCTGTACTATATGCATATTTGTTCTTCCTACATAAAAACATCAAATTGGTCCCTCCAACATGTCTGCCCCCTTGAAGACAATATCACCTCCATTAAGAAGGCATATGCTAGAAGAACAAAGTTGGAGGGATCACAGTACCAGATATCAAGCTATATTACAAAGCCACTGTTCTCAAAACTACCTGGTACTGGCATAAGAACAGACATATAGACCAATGGAATAGAACAGAGAACCCAGAAATTGACTCAAGTCATTATGCTCAATTGATATTTGACAAAAGAGGTAAGAGCATACAATGGAGTCAAGACAATCTTCAATAAATTATTTTGGGAAAATTAGACAAGTACATGCAAAAAAATGAAACTAGAATACCAACTTACACCATACACAAAAGTAAACTCAAAATGGATAAAGGACTTAAACATAAGATGGAAAACCATAAAAATCTTAGAAGAATCCATATGCAGCAAAATGTCAGACATATGTCATAGCAATATCTTTACCTATACAGCTCCTAGGGCAATGGAAACTAAGGAGGAAATAAACAAATGGGACTACATCAAAATAAAAAGCTCTGCACAGCAAAAAGAAATCATCAACAAAACAATAAGAAAGCCCATTGCATGTGAGAACATATTTGCCAATGTTATCTCTAATAAGGGTTTAATCTCCAAAATTTACAGGGAACTCATACAACTTAACAAAAGAAAAACAATCCAATCAAAAAATGGGCAAAGGACCTAAATAGACACTTTTCAAAAGAGGACATAGAGAAGGCCAAGAGACATATGAAAACATGCTCAAAGTCACTAATCATCCAAGACATGCAAATCAAAATGAAAATGAGTACCATCTCACACCTATCAGAATGACTATCATCAACAAATCAACAAATGGCAAGTGCTGGCCAGGATGTGGAGAAAAAGGAACCCTCGTGCACTGATGGTAGGAATGCAGACTAGTGCAGCCACTGTGGAAAACAGTATGCAGTTTCCTAAAAACAAAAACAAAAAAAACAAAAAAAAACTAAAAATGGAACTCCCATTTGACCCAGTGATCCCATTTCTAGGAATATATCCCAAGAAATCAGAAACACCCATTAGACAGTATATATGTACCCCATATTCATAACAGCACAATTTACAAAAGCTAAAATTTGGGCCGGGACCGGTTTGGCTCAGTGGATACAGCGTCGGCCTGCGGACTGAAAGGTCCCGGGTTCGATTCCGGTCAAGGGCATGTACCTTGGTTGCGGGCACATCCCCTGTGGGGGGTGTGCAAGAGGCAGCTGGTCGATGTTTCTCTCTCATCGACGTTTCTAACTCTCTGTACCTCTCAATTCCTCTCTGTGTAAAATCAATAAAATATATTTTAAAATAAATAAATAAATAAATAAATAAATAAATAAATAAATAAAATAAATAAAAATAAAATTTGGAAACAGCCTAAGTGCCCATCAGCAGATGAGTGGATTAGAAAATGGTGGTTCATCTATACAATGAAATACTACACTACTGTAAAAAAGAAGGAACTCTTACCATTTGCAACAGCATGGATGGACCTGGAGAGCATTATGCTAAGTGAAATAAGCCAGTAGGAGAAAGATAAATATTACATGATCTCACTCATTTGTGAAAAATAATGAACAGCATAAACTGATGGAATAACATCATCCAACCTAAGAGAGAAGATGGGGATGGGAGGTAAGAGATCAACCAAAGGACTTGTATGTATGCATCTGAGCATAACCAGGCACAGACAGTAGGGGGGTGAGGGCATGTGCTGGGGGGTGGAAGCTGCTGGGGAGAGGTCAATGGGGGGGTAGGGGGGAAGGAGACTTATATAACATTTAAACAATAAAGAATTTAAATTTTTTTTTTTTTTTGAAAAGGCATATGCTATATGAACCAGGGCCAAGATTAGGGTAAGGCACCCAATGTTCAAATTTTTTAAGTTAAAAAAATTTAAAATATTTTAGTTAGAGTTGACCTACAATATTATATTGTGTGTCAGATGTATAACATAGTGATTTAGGCATTTATATACATTATGAAGTGACCACCCAATAAGTTTAGTACCCATCTGACACCATACATAGTTATTGCAATATTACCGACCATACTTAAAGTTCAAAATGTAAGGCTTTCACTCCCAGGACCATGCAAGTGGAGGGGGGCACAGGAAAGTAATAGCCTCCTTACAGTTCCCACCCTCTCGGCCTCACTTGCCTCACCCTACTCCAGGCCCTGATCTGAACATTTCCTTCATCACAGATGTTCTCTCAGATTAGAGTTTTGGAAAGGTGGAACCAAGAGAGACATTGGGAGAAACTCCTTTTGGAAGGGCTGTGGATGAGTGATTCTCAACCCTGGCTGTAGGTTAGAGTTCTCTGATAAGCTTCAAATTAAGCTCTGAATCTCTGGGTTGGGTCCTGGGAATGGAGCCTTTTCAGCTCCCGGACAATCCTGCTGTGCAGTAGGAGGGAAGAATCCATGTTGTAGCCAATAACATACCCAGGGAAGATCTCTGTTGGCTGTATTTAAGAAGGAAAAGTTAAAAAAAAAGAAAAAAAAAAAAAAAGAGCTTTAATAGAGCTTTAATCACTCTGTGGAACACAGGATTAAGTTAATAAAGGAACATTTGTGGTGTGAGAAGCATAGAGTAGTGGCTTGTCTGGGAAATTTTATGTCATGGGTGCTGCATGGCTTGGACCTTATGTTAAACTGGAGGCCCAGTGCACAAAATTTGGGCATGGAGGTGGATGTCCCTCAGCTCAGCCTGCGCCCTCAGGGGATGTCCAACAGCTGGTTCAGGCCAGATGGATCAGGCCAACACTGGCAGTCAGACATCCCTTTCTCGATCTGGGATGCTGCATGCACCAGTGACCATACTCTCATGCAGGTGAAAGACATCTTGCTGTTGTATGGGCAGCTACATTTTTTTGCCCTGATAGAAAGTAGTACATAACATGATCTTCTGAGGCAGTAGTACCATTCACCCCATCTTATGGGTGGAAAAACTGAAGCAGAGAGAAATTAAGTAATTGGCTTTGTCGCACAGCTGTAAGTGTCAGAATCAGGGCTGACCACAAAATGTGCAAGCCAGAGTTCATGCCTGTCATTGATGCATCATCCTGTTTTGTTTTGTTTTGTTTTGTTGTTGTTGTTGTTGTTTGTGTTAGAGTAGCCTTGCCAAGTTTTAATTTTTAAATCTAAGACATTGTTCCCAATAATTAGGGTAGGGTCCCTAGGTCTGGACAGTGATCAAGGCTGATCTGTGGGGCCCCGCTGGCACCCACTTTGCCTGCATTGAGCATCTGTCCTCTGGTGGTCAGTGCATGTCATAGTGACCAATAGTTCTGCCATTCAGTCCATTGTATATTAGGGTTTTAATATATAGGATGTGCTCTTTACAATGTCACTGACCATCAAGATGGTAATTAATCCAGAGAGGCTCCTAGGTCCAGTGAAGTGTGACCTTGGAGTTAATTTATTAACTTCCTTCCTGGCTTTTGTCAGCTGCTTCTGGGGCTAATGCCAGAGACATTTTTAAGGCTCTTGTTAAACCCAGTGCTCACTCTGCGTTGGCCCCAGGAGAATAGCACAGAGAAATTGTGATAACTTCAGTCATGGGCAGGACTTTATCTCCTCTGGTGGGTGGCCAAAGCTACTTCACCCCTAGCTGGCCACAGTCTGGTTGTCAAACTAACTCCAGTTTAAAGGAGAACAAACTATGGGGGGGATATTGGATTCTCAGTTCCACCAACCATCAGCCTCACCCCAGGCCCATCTCAAAACACACACACACATGCGCACACACACGCACACACACACACACATCTCAAGAGGATTCGTTTTAGGCACTGCAGTCATCCCTCATATCTGTGGGGGATAGTTCTGTTACCGGAAAGGGCACTGGCCCTGAGCGGGTCTGCTCCTAGGAGGTGTGTGTGTTCTTGACTTGGTGCAGGAAAACAAGTCCAGGTGACTTTAGGAGGATGTTTATTAAGGCTGGGGGCAGTGAAATGAAAAAGGGCGGGAAAATGAGCCGAGGCTGGGCTGCTTTGCTCACTAAGAAGCCAGAGAAAAGGGTCCTGGGGGTAGGTTCAGGGGGGTTGCCCAGGACGAACTGCGCTGCCCATTGCTGCCCTCGTTTCAAGCCTTGAGGGGGTCCCTTAGAGTCCAGGAGAAGGGGATGGGGAGGCGCAGGCCTGCTCCTGGGAGGAAGAGCGCACTGCACCTTCGACTTAAGGCTTTTAAAGCGGGCAGTTTATTTATTTGTTTGTTTGTTTGTTTGTCTTTAAGGCTGGGCAGTTTAGGGGAGGTCTTAGGGAAGGATTTCAGTAGAATATTCAGGAGCTTTATGCTGATGTGCCAAAATGAGGTTTATCTCTTCACATCTTCTGTCCTTGAGTGTGGCCGGCAATTGGCACTAATTGGATTTCTGCTCTCTGTTTCCCTGAGGAGGGTGATTACAGCTATTTACCCTCTGGGTGGGGAGGAGAAGTGCCAACTATTTGCTCTGAATTGTCCCTGGTTCAGGGAAGACAGGATTCACTAGGCGGCTGCCAACTGCTGTTTAACTGTTCTGCTTGTCCTGGCTTACTGGCCTGTCCCACTCAGACCCCAGTGCATGCCCAAACTGTGGAGAGTTTTATGTGCATTGTCATAAAGTTTAACTTATAAATAAGCATAGGAAGAGATTAACAATCCTAATAATAAAACAGAAGTTTAGAGCAACAGACAACTCAAAGTAGGAGAATGCCATCTCTCCTTTCATGGACTCCTTGCTGAAGTCCAGACTGTCACTGCACAGAAACCTTATTTTCTCTAATGTACCTTTATTTCCTTTTTTTTTTTCTTATGACTCAAACAGGCATCACCCCATGCCCTGACTCACCCACCTCCCTCTCCCTTGCTTAATCATTACGCCCTCAGGACAAAGGTCTGGTCAGCATCCCGCAGTCTGAGGAACTGGCCTGGCCTATTCACCACAGAGAGGTGTCAATCAAACTGGGTCCCGGATGCCCGTGGTGGGGACGGCCCTGTCTTGCTGACCCAGGAGATCCGGAGGGGAAGCACTTAGTTGGCCTGATTTTTTCTCGTTTGAGTGACTGACTGAAAGGAACCCCCTAGATGCAGAGTACGGATGCATAGTCCCCAGTGGAGGCGAGAGCATTGGTGAGCTCATGTCCCATCGACATACCAAAGAGAAAGCAATTTCAAAATGATAACGATCATTTACCAAAAAAACCACCAGCAACTATAACAGGAAGTTGAAGACATTTCTGTCAAAATCATCATTTTTGGCATTACTTTGCAGACTTTAACTAATGCAATACATTATTATTTTTATTACTAATTAAATAATCCATATAAATACTGGAAAAAGAAGAAACAAAATTACATCATTTTCATGTGATGTAATTGTGTAATTAGAAAACCCAAAAGCCTTTATCAAAAACTATTTGAAATAATTAAACTTTGGTAAAATAGATGATAGTACTTATACAATAATGAATACAATTTTCTTTTGTTTGTTATTTTATTACTTTTAAGTATATTTTTATTGATTTCAGAGGAAAGGAGAGGGAGGGAGAGATAGAAACATCAATGATAAGAGAGAGTCGTTAATTGACTGCTTCTTGCACTCTCCCACACTGGGGATAGAGCCCACAACCCGGGCCTGTGCCCTAACCGGAAATCAAACCATGATGTCCTGGTTCATAGGTTGATGCTCAACCACTGAGCTACACTGGCCAGGCTGAATAAAATTTTCTTTATGCCAACAGTAAAGGGTAAGATATGGAACTAATAAAAAAAAAATAATCCCATATGTGGTGCATAGAATAATGCTCTGCCCCCAACAAAGATGTCTGCATATGGTCTTGAAAACCTGTGACCACGTTGCCTTATATGACAAAAGGAATGTGGCAGATGCGATCAGGTTAAAGGCCTGGTGATGAGGGTAGCCCAGTGTGATCGGGATCCGATGGGAGGGAGGAGAGTCAGGTTAGAAGATTACAAGCCGAGGCAGGAATGATTCAAGAAAGGAGCCAGGAGCCAAGGACCGTAGGTGGCCCCGCTCGGCAGGAAAAGAGATTGTCTCCCTCAGCCTCCAGAAGGAGCTCAGCCGTGGGTGGTGACTTCTGACCTCCGGAACTGTAACAAATTTCTGTTCTTTTTAAACCACTGGATCCGTGGTAATTTGTTATAGCAGTAATACGAAATTAATGCATCATTTATTATGACAAAAATGGTAAGACACCTATGAATACATGATTCATAGAGAACACATGGGCTGCATGAAGAGAACCAAATTCTCATGGAAGGGCATAACATGAGACCCATAGCATAACATGAGAGAAATATATTCCTGGGCAGGAAAACCAAATATCTGGAAACGCCAGTCATTAACAAACTAATATAAAACTTTAAGTGAGTTGCAATTAGAATTCCAGGAGAGCTCTTTAGGGGGAAAGACAGGGGAATAAGTGGCTAAAAATATTTGAAACTTTAAATGAAAAAAATTAGAATCGTCACCATAATGAAAAAGTATGGAGTGGTAGGACTCATCTTGCCAGATATTAAATTCACCACATGTTCATTGTAAATTCATCAGAAACTACATCCAAAGACAAATGAGGTTTTGGTTGTGCTAGTTATGCTAGATGCTCCCTTGGGAAAAGCTGGGTGAAATCTACACGGGACTCTGTATCATTTTCACAAATTCCATTAGCCTCTAATTGTCTATCCTATCTAATAAAGAGGGGATATGCTAATTGGCCATTATGCCCTCACAAAGATGGTGGCACCCACAGCCAATAAGGAGGGAATATACTAATTGACTACCACGCCCTCAAATATGACGGTGCCCACAGCCACAAGATGGTGGGCCCAGTCCTCTCAGCCCTGCTGGGGTGGCAGACGTGGCACAGCCAGGCCCGCATCCAGGCAGGTCTGGCTGCTCCATGTGCCTGCCTCCATTGTCCCCTAGTCCCCTCAGCCCCCCAGCCGCCCAGGGCAGCCCAAAGCTTAGGTAACCAGGGCCGGCTGAGGCTTACACTGCCAGCAGTGGCAGCAGCAGAGGTGTGATGGGGGTATCGCCTTCCCCTGATCACCAGGTTGCCTCCTGCCCCTGAGGGCTCCCAGTCTGTGAGAGGGGGCAGGCTGGGCTGAGGGACCTCCCCTCCAGTGCATGAATTTTCATGCACCAGGCCTCTAGTCTATATATAAAAGCCTAAGTGACCTGCTGACTGGCTGAGTGGCTGCCAGTAGCTATGATATGCACTGACCACTAGGGGGCAGACTTTCAATGCAGGAGCAGAAACCACAGACATGGAAACATGGAACAGATTGATGAATCTAGAGTGAAGTGGGGACAGGGGAGGGTGAGAAGAGATTAACCCAAGGTCTTATATGCATACTAAAGGCCCAGTGCCTCCCAACTGCCTTCCCCTACTTGCCTGATCACCCACAACTGCCCTCCCTTGCAGGCCTGGTCCCTCCCAATTCCAATTGCCTTCCCCTGCCAGCCATCTTGTGTCCACATAGGGGCAGGATCTTTGACTACATGGGGGCAGCCATATTGTGTGTTGGAGTGATGGTCAATCTGCATATTACTCTTGTATTAGATAGGATAGAGGCCTGGTGCATGGGTGAGGGCCAGCTGGTTTTCCCTGAAGGGTGTCCTGGATCAGGCGGGGGGGGGGGGGGTTCCTTGGGGTGTGGAGTGGCCTGGATGAGGGGCCTGTGGTCGTTTGCAGGCCGGCCATGACCCCTGATGACCCAAGCAGAGGTCCTGGTATCTGGGACATATTTACTTTCTACAATTGAAACTTTGTAGCCTGGAGCAGAGCCGAGCCTCCTGCTTGCTCCATAGTGGCAGCCATTTCTGTTGGAATTTGTTTACCTTCTATAATTAAAACTTTGTAGCCTTGAGTGGAGGCTTAGGCTGGCTAGGGCAGGTGGAAAGCTTGGCTTCCTCCGTTGCCAGGGAAACGCCTCTCTCCTGTTCTCTGTGGCTGTAGCCATCTTGGTTGGGTTTATTTGCATACTCCCTCTGTTTGGCTGGTGAGCATGGCTTGTGGAGCAGAGTGATGGTTAATTTGCATATTACTCTTTTATTAGGTAGGATACTAGAGGCCCAATGCATGAAATTCATACAAGATTAGGCCTTCCTTCCCTCGGCGGCTGACACTTGCTTCCCTTTGGCACCCAGGACCCAGGCTTCCCTTGCAGCCCCAGCTTTGTCTGGAAGGTTGTCCAGTCTAATTAGCATGTTATGCTTTTATTTATTTATTTATTTTTTAAATATATTTTATAGATTTTTTTACAGAGAGGAAGGGAGAGAGATAGAGAGCTAGAAATATCAATGAGAGAGAAACATTGACCAGCTGCCTCTTGCACACCCCCTACTGGGGATGTGCCCACAACCAATGTACATGCCCTTGCCCGGAATCGAACCTGGGACTTTTCAGTCTGCAGACCAACGCTCTACCACTGAGCCAAACCAGCTTCGGCATTGTTATGCTTTTGTTATTATAGATATAATTTTGCCTCTCTGTCTGAAATTTTCATGCTTATATGAATTCCCTGTTTTAATCATATTAAAACTTGAATTTCTTCTATTTATCTGTCATTGTTTATTCCTCCAGCCAGAAGAACCGAGAGGGGGAAGTTTCCATGTCCCAACAGAACCTTTGCAAAGATGTGGGTAACAATTAATAATTACTAATATTCAAAGATGTTTTACTAATTAATAACAACAAGGCAGCTGAACAGAAAAATGAGCAGGCAATTCACACGAGGGAACATGCAAATTGTCAATAAACATTTGCTAAGATGCTCAGTGTCGGTAGAAGTCAAGAAAATGCAAATTAAACCAGTACAGTCTTTTTTTCACCCATTATATTTACCAACATTTTCAAAGAAAACAGTGATAATGTTCGATTCTGGCTGACAGTGGTGAGACATAGGAATTGCTACAACCTATTAGAAAAGTAATCTGGACACACCATTAAAATTTTTTTAAAAGCAAACATTTTTTGACTCAGACATCTTCCCTCTGGGAATCTATTTTACTGAAATGAATGCCCCAATGTACCCAGACTCATCCCCAAGGAGATATGCCACAATATTTTTGTAATTTCTAAAAACAGACTATGCCCAGCCAGTAGGAGAATGGTTGGATAAATAAACAGTTAAATCTAACTTATCTGAAGGGATGTCCACATACTGCTGGGGGAGAAGCAAGTTGCAGAGAGATAGGCATATTATAGCAGCTTTTGTAATTGAAGCCAGAGCAAATGAGCAAGCCAGCCAACCCTGAAGGCGAGCAGGGTATGTCAGGACACCCTCCTAATTCCTCTCCCTGGCTACCTGCAAGATAGAAGAGGCAGAAATCATGACTATTTCTGTCCTTTTACATCATTTTTAGCTCCTGAAAATAAACATGTATTATTTTAATTCTTTAAAATCCTATATAACCCTCGCAGTGTGGCCTGGTTGGTTGGAGAGTCAGCCAAAAGGTGGCAATTCGATTTCCAGTCAGGCCACATACCCAGGTTTCGGGTTTGATCCTGGTCAGGGGTCAGTATGAGAGGCAACCAATCAATATTTCTCTCTTGCATTGATCTCTCTCTCTCTCTTTCTCTCTCTCTTTCCACCTTTCTCCCTTCCTTTCTCTAAAAATCAATAAAAAAATTTTAAGACCTACTTAGCCCGTGTGTCTCAGTGGTTGGGTGTCGACCTATGAACTAGGAGGTAATGGTTTGATTCCCAATCAAGACTCGTGCCAGTAGGGAGTATGCAGGAGGCAGCCAATCAGTGATTCTCTCTCTCTCTTTACCTCTCCCTTCCTCTCAGAAAAAATAAATAAATAAACAAACAAATAAATAAATAAATAAATAAATAATAAAAAATAAAATATATATATATAAACTTTGTAAAATAAAAAATGTTGATGTGTCCCAATTGGCTATGAATGGCAAGTTCCTCAATGTGACATATAAGCCAGTGTGGTCTAGCCCCTGCCACTTCTATGGCTTCATCTGTCTCCACATTTCTCCATACACAGTGCTTTGGCCACACTGAGCTATAGTACTTCTAGTTTCTTAAATATTGCATCTGTGTCTTATCTCTGAATTTGCACACTCCCCTGAAAAGCTATTCTTCAGTCCCCTCCCCACCCCCACCTTGTGAATTCCTACTAATTCTTCAAAACCCAACTGAACAATGACCCACCCCACTCTGATTGTACCTCAATGACAACTTTTGTACTTTATTAAATTATTTGTGGGTATATGTGTGTGCGCGCCTGTGGTGTCAGCCTTCATTGTGCTCAGCTGGCATATAAGAAGTTTTCACTGGTAATGCTTGCTGAATGAATTAAAATGAAATTGGTGTGTTATAACTTCTGTGTTTTTGACCTAACAATAGCATCATTCTGGCTATGTTTTGATGATTTGTGTTTTTGATAAGCCGATGTGGGTGCAAAGTCTTATAAACAGGCTAATACTAGTTTGATTGACTGTTTTGTCAAAAGTTGAGACACTTGCAATCATCGCCTTCCAGCATCAAGAATTCATTTTTCAGCCTAAGTTCAATTCCTAATAGGGAACAAGTATGAATATGGGGATGCAGCTGTGCTGTTTCAAAAGCTCAATCCTTAATTCCACTTTTTTTGTTTCCTAAAGGCTGTGTGCTGCTGCTCCTGCCTGCTCTCGGGTCCAGTCCTGGACCTGCCTGGCTCTGGCCTGCGCTGCTCAATGCCAACTCCTGAAGCTGCATCTCAGGCTCTTGTCTCAGCTGATGGCAAACCCAGGAGGAGCCTGGGGGGCAGACAAAAGGGAGAAGCCGGGGTGCCTCTCCCCTTCTCTGCTTCCATCAACTGCCTCTCCTCCAGCTCCTCTGTGCCTCTAAGCCTCCATGGGACCCCTGCGTCCTATTCCTCATCCTTTGAGTGCTCTGATTGCACTGGGCCCGTTCCATTGCCTCCTGCCTCTGTGTCTCCACCTCGGATGGCAGTGACTTCCTGCTGTTGCTAACCTCTGGGTCACTTCATGAATCGGTTCTCTTTTGTTGTGAAACAAACTACCCAAAACTTAATGGCTTAATACAACGACCATTTATTTGTAGCTCGCAATTCAAGAGGTAGCAATTTAGACTGGGACCAGCTGGGCAATTCTTCTGCGGGTCCCAGCGGGCACGCTCATGCATCTAAGATCAGCTGCCAAGTCATCAGGGAGCTCCGCTTTGGAAGCTGGCTGGCTGTCATCTGGGGCAGTGATGGCTCCATATGTCTCTCACATCCGACAACAGTCTAGCGCAGGCGCATTCCCTTGGCAGCTGGTTCCAAGAAAGAGAAAGCAAATGGGAAAACCTCCTGAGGCTCAAGCTTGGGACTCAACGGCATCAGAAGATCTACCCAGATTCAAGAGGACAAGAAGTAGACTCCATGTCTTGATGAGAGGGGACTTAGTGGCCATCTTTGAACTCTACCACACCTTACCGCCATCTCCTCCATCACCCGTTCAACCAAGATTCTCTCAGGTTGATGTTTCTGACTCTCTGTCCCTCTCTCTTCCTCTCTGTGAAAAGTCAATAAAATACATATATTTTTTAAAAGAATAGAAGGAGGAGGGGGAGGAGCATGGCCACTATGATGATAGTACAGCTCGGAGCCTAGTGGGGATGGTAAACACTCAGATGGGAGTTTTCTTGGCCTAGAAAGCCCGTGCCTCGCCATGTGCTCACCACTGCTTCTCCATGGCTGAACAGGAGGTCAGCACCCAATAACTGGGGAACAAAACCTTTATTAAGCGAGTCATTAAACGGTGTGTACATGGCGCAACCAGTGCAGAGGAGAAAGGAGTCAATTCTGAGAGTGGAGCAATGCTTCATAAAAGCAGATGATTTCTCAAGTTTAGACTGAGAAACAGTTGTCAGATTTTGGCACAGGGAAGGGACTGAAAGGAAGCCGAAGGCTCAGCATGAGCAATACCAAGGGGTGTAGGAGGGGTTAGCCTCCCCGGGACCATCCTGTTATAATCATCACTGGTGTGCACGCCCCCGAAGGCTGTTCCTCTGAGCCCGTCTCACTGAGGCCTCAGGAGATGCCCTGAGGCCTCTGCTGCTCAGATTTGGCAAAGGATAACAACGCCGACCTTCAGGTTTGGGAACAGCCCTCCTCAGTACAGGTGGAGGCAACTCTGCATGGATGGGCACCATGTGAGCCTGGATAGCTTTCTCCTTGTGATTTGGGTGTTTTGAATGTGTGCCCAGAGGCTCCTGCAATAAATCCCTTTTTAGAAGCTAAACAAACACACGGGGAAAGGGGGGAAAAGCCAGAAGCAACGGACGTGCCTCCCGGGGGAGCTTGGTTGACAGAGAAGACATCTGGACCCAGAGAGGAGAGGGATTCTGTCAAGAGTGAGCTCAGCTCAAAGCCCTTCAGTGAGTCACTCTCCCTGCTCCTCCGGCAGGGAAATGAGCCAGCTCTCTCTGTTTCTGTCTGGGACCCCAGACAAGGCCAGAGAAAGCCCCTCGCAGGACAGCTCTGTTAATTGGAAGAGCTGTCACCTCCTTCTGCCGCAGGCCAGGAGGAGCTGAGGTCAGCTACAGGAAGAGAAGCTGCAGTCCTTGCTGTGATGCTGGCCCTTCAAGTTCAAGGTAATTCAGACGTAAAGTCCTCAACCCTTAGGTTTCAACTGTGGAGTGAGGCTCCACTCTCTTCCACCTCAAGCTGCCAAACCCTGTTGCTCCCTACGAGTGTTCCTAACTCACTGCCCTTCAGGTTTTCGAAGGCTAGTTTCAAACTGGGGTACCGGTCTTACAGTGCATTTGGGGAAAGTATGTGAGGTGATGTTTTTAAAATAACTTGCCGCCGAAACCGGTTTGGCTCAATGGATAGAGCGTCGGCTTGGGGACTGAAAGGTCCCGGGTTCGATTCCGGTCAAGGGCATGTACCTTGGTTGCGGGCATATCCCCAGTAGGGGGTGTGCAAGAGGCAGCTGATCAATGATTCTCTCTCATCGATGTTTCTAACTCTCTATCTCTCTCCCTTCCTCTCTGTACAAAATCAATAAAATATATTTTTAAAATAACTTGCCATTAGGCTAACGTGCAATAAGCATTCAATAAATGTTACCTGTTATGAGCTGAAATGTGTCCCCCAAAATTCGAATGATAAAGGACCTCAGAAAGCGACTGTATTTGGAGATAGGGCCTCTAAAGTGGTGATTCGGCTAGAATGAGGCTACTAGGGTGGGCCCTGATCCAACACTCTGGTCTCCTTATAAGGACAGGGAATTTGGGGACACACATAGGAATGGCCATGCACAACCCAAAGGTGCTCACATCTTGACTTTGGACCACCTGCCTTCAGAACTGTGAGGAGATGTTTCTGCTGAAGCCACCTGTATGTGTCATTTTGTTAGAGCAGCCCAAGCAGACTAATATATCAACCTACTGTTGTTGTTATTTTTACACCCAGATGCAAAGCTGAGAACCAGGGTGCCCTTGATTTCCATATTGACAAAGGCTCCAGACCAATCGTGCACAGGAAGCCAGCTGCACCGAGGAAGCCACATTGCCTTCTGCCCTGCCATGCCGGCCGGCGGCTGGCTGGCTGCGGGGCTGTCACTGTGACTCATGCCGTTCTGGTTTCGGTGTGGGGTGCAGAGCTCTGTAGAGACCAGATGACAGTTGCTATGAGTCAACAGCAGGGAAGTCCCTGACATGGGGAGAACTTCTCCACTCCCCAGCCCCGCGCCTGCAGACGTGCTGAGAGCACGGCACCCCAAAACAATGAGGTTCTCCCCTGGTTTTCAAGTGATTATGATTGCCCTCCCATCACCCTCTTGAAGGTCAGAAAGTCAGATCGGGACCCCACAATTAACACCTAATTACAGGTCCTCACCAATTCATGAAGGACTTGCCAGTTCTAGCGATGGCAGAGTTACCAAAAATCCATAATCGAAATCAAACATGTCTGCTGTCCCTTCTCCCCTAACACCCTACTCCTCCTTTAATAAAATTACTTAACCTCTGACCCTGGTGAATTATCTATCTGCAAGTCAGTGCTAACACTGCCTCTTGTCTGAAGGATCAAATGAGGTCATTCATTCATTCATTTAACCAATATGTGTCACATGACCTACCAAGCACTCATTTGTCATTCATCAGATACTTACTGAACACGTGCTCCCCGCCAGCCCTCTGAGAGCTGCACTGAAGAATAGTGAGGAGGTCTCAGACTTCACAGACCTTACCTTCTCCCAGGGATGTGAAGAGAAAGTAGACCAGGGCTGGGGGTCATCCAGCCCACGAGCCGCATATGTTGTCTGACCCTGCCAAGGCATTAGGGGTGAGGTAATGAAATGTGTGGCCAAATATAGCAGGCTCATTTTTAAGTCGATAATTCTGTATGGCTCTTGAATGATGTTATAAATATCCAAACAGCCTTTGGCAGAAAAAGTAGACACCTCTGAAGTAGACAAACAAGAGGACTTCAGGCGGGGCCTGCTACACTGGAAACAGCGCAGTAATGAGATGGCAACAGAGATGGCTTGTCACAGAAGGCGTCTCCTCGGGCCTGAATGGTAAGCTGGGTGTGGGAGGGCCCGGGAGAAGAATATGTTATCAGAAGGAGGCAGAGGAAACTGCAGGTGCAGAGGTTCTGGAAGGAAGGAGGTATGTAAGTACCAACAAAGAGTGGAAGGCTTGTGGGAGAGAAGGACAGGGTCCAGGAGGAAGTGGCGAGGTGGGCAGAGGCCAGACCGCAGGGGTTCCTCTGGGACGTGGGACGTTGGATGGTCCCGTGGTGGAAAGCAGACCAAAGAATGAAAGACCAGAACTTAACCTGAGTTCAGACAGGGCGAGTGTTTAAAGATGGTCTGAGATCAGTCAGGGCCGCCCGGCTGTGGCCAAAAATTTGCATTTAAGCTCATGGCTCCTAAATTGACTGCACATTGGAGTCATCCAGGATCTTTAAACAAACACTGACGTCTGGACCCCACCCCCACCAGTTCTGATATAATCGGGCTGGGCTGCAAGCCGGGCAGTTGTGTTTGTTTGTTGTTTGTTTGTTTGTTTGTTTGTTTGCTTTTAGGCTCTCCGGGGATTCTAATAGGTAGCCAATGTTGAGACCACAGGAATGAGAAGCCACTGGAAGAGCATTGTAAGCCGAATGGCATGATCTGAATTCTCCGAAAAGGAACCAGTCACACGGCTGCCACTGTGACCCATGGGGTTCCCCTAGCAGAACCCCGAACATAGTTGATTCCTGGTGTTTAGCTCCTTTCCTCCCGTAGCCTCTGAGTCTTCCCGAGATCTGGAACTGCTGGGCACTGCAAGAGAAAGTATCGGAGGGGAGTATGCTAGTGGATCTGCCTCCAGCAGCACTGTTTCCTGCCTCTGTCCTTGGAATTTCTCAGCCTTCACCCTATAATCCCCCCTCCGGCCCTGGAGACTGGCTGCCGTGTGTCTTAGACAGCCCTGAGGACCCCAGCCCCCTGCAGAGCAGCTCCGAGGAGCATGCAGAAGCAACTTGGTGACTTTATTTTGATAAAATACAATAATTACCATGCCTAGCAGCTGCTGCTATTTAAAATAAGAAAAACCTGAGCCTGAATTTAAACTGTTTTTGGTAAAGCATGTGCCCCACCAATCTGGTGCAACAAAATCAGACATTATGAAATCCTCAGAAGTGGAGCTTGTTACAGGAAGTTAAGATGCAAATCATATTTCGCTTCAAATGAGCCCGATGAATACATAATTTTCCACAAAGAAATACTTTTGTGTCAGGATCCTTTTGCCAAGAACCGAAGTTTCGGGCTGCAGCTGTTAGCGGTGTCTGATTGTCCATTTCAAACTGCAGGCACTTCTGTTTGCCTAAGGAGGATGTGGAGCAAAGACAGGAAGTGCTACTCTCATCAATTGTCTTCCAGAATATTCTCTAAGAGATCAGCCTGTACTTCCCAACAACCATACTTATGCTCAGAATTTACAGACCAAACCCCAAGGCGAATCGCCAGCTCCTGCCACCGTCCTATCCCTTCCGAAGAGGCTGTTTTTCCTCTCCCCCCACGACTTCCTCTGACCTTGGGGTCATTAACTCTATTTGCCAGGAGTCTTTTATTCCATGTGGAAGAAGCCCAATTCAAATTAAATAAGCACACCAAAAACAAGACGGAAGAAACATTATTTGTCCCTGACCCGGCCTGGCTCAGGCACACTGGGTGTGTGTTGAGGGGACAGGAGAAGGGACTGGCCTCACACAGTAGAAGGAGGGCTGAGTAGACATGAGGGTGTAACACCGGTCCCCGGACTTGCCAGGCACCAGCGTCAGGCCGGGTGGTTTTCTCCAGGTGAAGTGTCAAGAGACGCCTTGGAGATTTGGATTGAATTGGCTTGAGAGGATTGTAAAGAGGGAGAAGTTGTCGAGGCTCAAGGGTATATTTAAAAGACACAGATTGGGTTTGAGGCAGAGAAGAAAAAGAAGTTGGGAAGAGGAGGCAAAGAGGGGAAGGGGCCCAGCCAGCATGGCTCAGTGGTTGAGCATCGACCTATGAACCAAGAGGTCATGGTTCAGTTCCCAGTCAGGGCGCTTGCTCCAGTTGTGGGCTCAATTCCACACACCCCCAGTAGAGGGTATGCAGGAGGTAGTTTGAGTGATCTGCAAACTCATTAGTCAACAGTACAACTATTGGAATTTCTTTTGAGAGCCAAATTTTTTAAACTTAAACTTCTTTTAACAGCACTTCTTCAAAATAGACTCGCCCAGGTTGTGGTATTTTGTGGAAGAGCCACACTCAAGGGGCCAAAGAGCTGCATGTGGCTCTCGAGCTGCAGTTTGCCAACCATGGGGCTTGAGGAAACCTGGCTTTACTCTGTTTCGACTGAAATGTAGAACTTTAAGATTTTGAGATGGAGCCTTGTGGGCTGAGGCTGTATCTGTGAAAAGGGCTGAAATGGGTGGAGGTGAAACTTGAAAGAACCAAGGTCAAAGCACCCTTAAGCCAGAGCACACCTGCAGGGGTGACTGCCAGCACTGGCTGGAAATGAGGACAGTGGGCCGGGGCCCAGAGGCTCCAATGAATGGTGTGGGGGTCTGGGAAGCAGATGAATAGCAGCATGAGGGGGAGAATGCAGTGAAATTCAAGTCTCAAAGGAGTGGGGGTGTTAAATGCCATGGAAATAGTGGTAGGAATAGAGTTCCAACACCCCTCCCCTGACCCAGCATGGAGGGGTGTGGAGAAGGAGCAGCCACTGTGAGCGGGAGCCGCCGGGACAGTGCTGTCTGGAGAGTCAGTGCCGTTTGCACAGGCTCACAGGGGGCAGCTGTTCGCCCTGGAACCAGCCCAGGGAGAAGGTTAGGAGGCAGGGAGCTGTGGGAGCAAAGCAGAGATGGCTTGTCATATGGCCGGCTCCTTCCCAGCTCACAAATTACCTGCCTGACCCTGCGCCCAGAGTAGCCTGGCTCCCTCAGACAATGTGCAGCGCTTCCCCACATAGCCCATAATGTCAAGTGAATAAATGAATTAATGAATAAATTTCTTGTCTGGTTCCCCGATTTGCAACCGCCACTAGAATGTAAACTCCATAAAAGCAGCGACCTTGTGTATTTACTCACCGCCTGGTTCCCAGTGGCTGGCAGATAGTTAAGCGCTCAGCAAATACATGTTGGATGAATGAGGTAATGAGCAACATGTGAATGCGTGGTAAATGGCCCTAGAAGGTTGGAGGGACAGAAGAACACAGATGTGCACAGAGCTTGCACTTTGGTGAGGGGCCCTGGTGCCTAGGGAACCCCAATTTGAGTGTTGGGGACAGAGCCTTCCTGGCCTTGTTGCCATGTCCTGGGAGATGGACGTTGAGGAGAGAGGCTTGCTCAGACCCACACTCCGCATCTCCTCTGTGGTCCCAGAACAAATTTATAAGCGTGAAGTGGATCCTGTGGTTCACCTCCGGCTCAGCGGCGGTCTCTCCAGGGAATTGCTGAGAGAAGAGTCAGCACGTCGTGAAGGGGCATTGCTAGTCTCACCCACCCTTCCAACCCAAGCAGGCACAGCCCTGCGGAAGGTCCTGTGATCCCTTGCCTCACCCCGGACCCTGCTGCCGAGAACCCATGGCCGTGGAGCCCAGTGGCCGTGGCTAAGTGAGGCAGAGTGAGGGGCATGGGTGGGTGCTGCCGGGACCCACCTCATTTCTTGGTTCCTGGCTCAATGACCCAACCTCTGCCTCTGGTTCCTGTGGCCGATGGGGACGAGGTCTGGCTGGAAGTCTAACGTGTCTTATGGGAATCAAATGCCCATCTCCTGAACACCCTCTTCCTGCACCCTCTCCCAGAACTTCAGCTCCAAAGGAAAGAAGGACAAATACCCCCTGACGGAGCCCTCCCAGCCCAAGACATTTCCCAACCCACACCTGTTCTGTTCCGTGCCAGCTGGCTTACAACAGGCCGCCTGCGCGCCACTCAGAGGTGAGCTGTCCATCAGGCATCGTGCGAGGCGTGTGCAGGGCACAGGCCAGGCCAGGCTGCCTCTCCTCACACCCCCGCGGAGGGAGCCTGTGCTCCTCCAGAACCTGTGCCCTCACCTGTGATCAGGCTCCCTCTGGTCCGGGCGCCCACCACACCCTTCCCTGTGCAGTATGGTCTGCAGGTTGTGCTGCTTCTGCCCCGACGGCAACCTGACTTCTACTTGTTTTCATCAGGTAACAAACCTCTCTCCCTTTAAGAGCATGTCGTTCTGATGGAGCTGACTCTGCCTGCAGCTCCAGAGACAGCCTGTGACCCAGGCCCCTTCCCTGACCTCAGTGGGACGGGTCCAGGGGTGGGTGCATGGTCTTACAGGAGCCAATTCAGACCCTTGAGTCCATCTTCTCTCCCGATTTGCTGTATGACCTTGGGCGAGTCATTGACCTCTGTGAGTATCTATTTTTCAAACGTTGCATTAGGTCAGAGCTTTGCACTGTGAATGAGGTAGCTAGAATCACCCCGAAGTTTGATACAAATGGGAACTCCTGGACCCTACCTAGACCTACAGAACCAGAATTTCCGGGGGACGGACCCAGAAATGTTATGCTTCAATCAGTCCTCCAGGAAATTCCGGTGTCCCGTCTCAGAAGCACTGTGGCCGATGGGGACAAGGCCTGGCTGGAAGTCTAACGTGCCTCTGAGTCTGGGAGTCTATCAACCACTGTGTCCAGAAAATCCGGAAAAAGGCAGGGAGGCGACAATTCTTTCTGGTACCTTGGACATCCCCAGCAACCTCTCTTTTTTTCCCATTTTCACTGACCACCACCTTGTACTTTCATCTCAGGGGCTCTCCCATGTCACCCTGGGGCAGCAGGAAATGTGTGGGGAGTCTCGCACCCTTTCTGCATTGCCGCCAGCACGCCCCCACGCCTACCGTGGCTCTGGGCACTGCAGGAGCTGCATCTGTCGGTCCATGGCTGTATCCTTGGCCTCCAGAATGGGGCCCTGGAGAGGAGGCAGGCCTCATTAATATGCAGGCCTCATTATTATTCATTTGAGAGTGGATAATAATGAGGCCTGCCTCCTCTCCGAGGCCCCTGAAGGTGACAGAAATTCTCAAACCTGTGTCAGAGTCTGCCTTCATCTGCCCAGGCGGCTGTGACAACACACAACAGCCTGCATGGCTTACCGATAGGAACTGTCTCTCCCTCACAGTTCCAGAGGCGGGGGACTGAGATCGAGGTCTAACAGGACTTGTTTGTGGTGAGGACTCCCTCCCAGGCTTACAGACCGCCAGTCACCATGTCCTCACGTGGAGAGAGCGGGAGAGCCAGCTCTGGATTCTCTTCTTCTAAGGGCACTAATCCTTTCAGAACTGGGCCCACCCTTATGACCTCGTTTAATCTCACTTCTTTCCTTACTCCAAATATGGCCACACTGGGACTGGAGGAGCTCCAACTTGTGAGTTTGGGGGCCCAAGCCTCCAGCCTCTGACAAAGCCAGGTGCCCCCTTCCCATTGGAAAAGCCCGCCCCTGGCCAGAGGTCTCCTCTACTTCCTTTCCGACTGTTGGAACCAAAGGGGTCATGGATTAGGGGAAACTACAGGGGGAACACAGCAGAATATGACCCTCTACATGTATCATTAAAATATAAAACATGGAATAAATCATGAGCATGATAATTTTATTCCATCTAATTTATAGAAGGGAAAATAAAGACAAGAAATAAGGTTTAAAATGAGAACAATCACAAATGAAAAAAAGCAAGCTGCAGAACATCAAGGATAATCTAATCTCATTTTTAATTAACAATGAGGATGTGAGTGGTAATATGTTTACACCATTTATTGGCTTACAAGGGAGAAAAAACCTGAATGGGGCAGACACCCAAAGGTTCTTAGGGAATGGGATTAGGTAGAGAGGGAGAGCTTTATCTTTTTACTTTATACACATCTGCATTAAAATAACAATTAAAAGCTTCGTGCAAGTAAAATGCTAAAATGTGATGGGGGCGGAAATGAAAAGATTAGATAGATACTTAAGATACAATAATCCTTTTATCAAGATTCCAATCAAATAAGCCAGAGGTTTTTAAAAGGACAGAAATAGGTGTGGTTTGAAATAAAAGAAAATTAACGCAAAGAAGTTACAACAATCAGACAACGGTTTTAAAAAGCACCCTATTGTTGTGGGGTCGAACCCTGGGTTCAAAATAAGACCACCGGAGGCTGATTAATTAATTTAAAAAAGCAGGCAAGGATTTATTGACTGGCCAGGACAGCCACAAGAGCACCACACGCAGGTGGACTCCAAATGACTGCACAGTTTCAGGGATAGGCAGTCCCTTTTAAAGGTTCAAACCACAGGAATTTTCCTTTGTTCTAAATTCTAAATCCTAAAGACTAAATTCTAAAGACTGGGGACAGCCAGCAGAGTTGGTTCCCAGTCACATCCTGCCTGACATTGGAATGTGGCCCTATCTTGCGATAGCGATAACACAGAAGCAGAGCTCAGCGGTTAGTCTCTAAAGGTTATCTACAGTTTCTATCCCTGAAGCTACTGAGTCAGTGGGAATCAATCTCCTGTGGGCCTGGTCCCTAGGCAAGGGAAAATTGCCTTAGCCTCCAGGTCTCCACCTGGAAGCTGAGGTTAGTACCCTGTGTTTTAATCAGATGCAGGGGCCAAACCAAAAGGGTTAAAATTCAAATAGCAGTTTTTACCAAAGTATGGTTGCCACTATATTTCACTATGAAAAGTGACAGGGAAAAAGTTAAAGTTGTAACCATGAGGAAGGGAGTCTGGGGGAAGACTGAGGAGAAAATCAGAAAACAAAGCAACACCAGAGACCCGGAAGAAGGCGGGAGGCCGCGGCTAGATCACGGTCCGGCTTCCCAGGGAAGTCTCCTGTGGAAATTACCTGGCCCGGCAAACACCCTCAGACCCCCAGTGGCTCCATTCTGTCCCCGGGTTCCTGTGAACCCAGGATGTGGCTCCTTACGTCAACAGAAACGCAAATCAACAGAAAACCAGTCTTGTCCTCCGCAGTTGACTCGACGTCCAGAACCTTTCTGGAATCTCAGCTGTCAACAGGTGCACCATCTGCCTCCCTGGAGCGGGACAGAGCTGAGTTCCAATCCCGGGCAGGCCCCCTCCCCACCCTCCACCTCCTTTCTGAAAAGTGGGGGAAATAAGAAGCCCCTCACGGAATTACTAGAGGACCGAGTACACATAAAAGTCATTAGCAAACATCAGGCAAGCCGAGCCTCTCCTCTGCCAAGGAGTGGACACTGGTGTGAAGATTCGTCCAATAGCACCCAGCACGGATGCAGGGTTTGCTGGCCTCTCCAGGGCTCCAGGTCACTATGCCAAGCTCCGCTCGGGGATTGCGCTTTTTCTTTGTTGTCGTTAAGGGACATTTTTGGTTGCATGTCTCCAAAGGTTTCAAGGAGCAGATTTCTAGGGAGAAGCTGTCACCTTCCCCCCAAACTACCTTAGGTTCAGGTGAGGCCCCTGGCGGGGGTTGGAAATTCAGCTTTCAGACAAAAGGGCCTCTCTCAGAGCCAGGACAGGAAGACTCTGAGTCCCTCTCGGGCAGGGGGAAGCCACTTCACTTCCATTTTGCTGTCACCCCATCCCCTTATTCAGACACAAGGGCTGGAGGGCTGGAAGGGTCCTAATTAGGGTCATCCTTTTGTAAAGTGAACGAGAGCTGATCTGGGATGCTGAAATGAACCAGCCAAGCATGTCAAACTCAAAGGCTAACGCGGGCCAAATAAACAAGGTGGAAGTGTGTGTGTACAGGGCCGCCTGGGAAGGCACATGGGCATTTTCCTTAAATTGCTAACTGAGTCGGAGACAACTGGCAGAGCCAAGGCTCGAATACACATTTCCCCAAGATGGAGGAAAGTGTAATCAGCTTGGCCTTCATATCAAGCCCAGGTGTCGGCAGGGGCAAGTCTAGATACATAAATTCAGGCAAGCTAGGGTCTACTTAAGAATGCAAATAAGCTCCTTTGTTCCTTATAAAGTAAGTTTTGGTGTTACTTCCTGGTATTGGGGGTATAAAATAAATGTGCTGGGAGGGGTCACATCATCCTCCTCCTCATCGTCTTCCTGCCTCTTCAGCAGACAGGATGGCGGCCCACCCAGCTCCCAGCTTTAAATCTCTGTCTTTTCTCTTTATTTCTATTATTTCTCAATCCCTGGCCGCCTCCACTTAGAATCAGTTTGTTCATCTCTCTTTCTGCGCTGAACGTAGAAAAGGGAGATTCCCGCCATGTTTGGCCCCCGCAGTATGTAGCTGGAAAAAAACAAAAGCTTCAATTTTCACAGAAATGTAGGTTTAGTTTGATAGAAATATAATCAATAAAAAGGCTGAAATAAATAAGTAATTGTTAGCATAAAATAACAGAATATTTTAATAAAAATTATTTTTTCTTGAACATTAACTTACCAGACACTGAATAACTGCACAAATTAATAAGCATAAAGCAAATAAACCTATTTTGCTTGTTCTCCGAAAGTGAACTATTTCCTGTTGTGCACACCAGATAAGTCAGTCCAAGACTAATGACGTGGCCACCGGCTGCTAAAATACTCGCTGCTAATGGTAGTGGAGAGAAATGGTGTGCGTAAGGCGCGTAAGGGAAATGAATGCAACACGATTATAGTAATCAGTCATTAGCGAACGTTATAGTTCAGTATTAATAATTATGTATAACAGAATATTGTAAAAATTAAATTACGAAATTTATATTAAAACGTTCCTTACATACCACTCGCTATATTGACTGAGCCCTAAAACATGCTTGAACTAGACGCTGGGCGTCCTGGGAGTTGGTGACCCGCGGTGGGTTCAGGCCTGCACAGGAACAACTTCAGACGTGAGCCGCCCGAGAGGCTCCCCGGGCGCGCTGGCGCGAAGGTGGGTGGTGAGGGGTCATGCTGGGTGGTCTTCTGGAGCATCAGGGCCAGAGCCCTGCCTGTTGTCACGGCCGCGCATACGCCGCGCTCCTGCTCCAACAGCTGGTCCAGCTTGCACCACACGCCCACCGCTCCAGTCACCTCAGCACCCCACAACTGGTCCCAGAGGTAACGGCCGTTGCACTGTCGCTTGGGTAGGCGACAGAAATCACCTGTGAGCTCAAAGACATCACGTACAAGAGGCACCCAACTACCTCATCAGCTGGCACTTTGGGGTCCCGTGAGTGCTCTAGGCACAAAATCTGGAGCCGCTTACAGTATGTCTTGCTCTGAGGATTGTAGCCATGACAGAAGAGTCGTGTGGTCCCTTCAATGCATGTGGGGTAGGAGGGACCCCCAAACTTCTTCATGTCCTGGCAGCAGTCACAGTGGCCACAGTGCTCAGTGCACCGGCAGGCCTTACCCTCGCCACACCTGCGGGCTGGCCGTTTGATGTGATGATGATGCTACTGTTGCTGATGATGATGATGATGGCTGCGTGTGGCCATCAAGGGCTGTGGAGAGGCTTTGTGGGGTGAAGCAGAGCCCCAAGCAAGCATGGTCCCAACCCCGGTGCCTGACCCCGCCCAACGCTGCAGGTCTGGACCCGGCACAGGCCTCTTGCGCCCTCCACCCTCATCCCCGGGCTCACTGCCCTCTCCGTCACTGCTGTCCTGTTCCCGTGACATCTTGTGCCGATAGCGGGTCTCCAGATGGGGGTCTTTCTCTAGAACTCCAGACAGTACCACTCCCAGGAGGCTGCTGAGCCCTCGGACATCCCAACTCACAGCCCAGAATGGGGTGCACACACAGAAAGCAGAGCCAGGAGATTAAAGGGCGGCTGGAAGCCTGATAAAGTCCCACCTCAGGGCCTAAGCCAAATACCCCTGAGCTCCTCATTGGCTTGAGTGAACATCTTCTTTTTAAGCCTGTTTGGCTGGTTTCCCTGCCTGTCACAGTGGGAAAGATCCTTATAAATACACATGCCCCCCTCGCCTTCCTGAAGAACTCTCAGGCTAAACTGTCCTGGCTCAACGTAGACTCCCTGCACCTGTCCCCGCACCGTGGAGACTAATGGGAATAAAGTCCCAGTGATTTCAGATGTTTTCTCCTTCTCTGGGGCATCCCAAAGGCCAGCAGGGTCACCGAGGCACCCGGCACCATCCAACTGGCCATTTACCAGCCGCAATGAGGAGGGGACTCCAGGCTCCACGCCCGGAGCAGTGGTTAGTCACTGATTCAATTCCAGTCATGCCAGCAGAAGTCCAATCTCCCCCTGGCCAGCAGGGCCACCTCCACAGGGTGACCTTTGTCCAAAGAATGGCTAGCGACACCTCTCAAGTGGTGAGGCACTTCCCTCTGTGCCTCTGGAGTTCTCAGAACGAGGCAGGCAACCCCCACACTAGATGGGCCGCCCCACCCAGCCTGGGGGTGACTCTGCCCCAGCTCTAGCCCTTTCCACCCCTGTGCCTGTGCTAAGGCACAGCCCCGGGCATCGGGACACTGTGCTGTTGACCAGCTGCCTGCCCACTGGCCCGCCCACTCTTCACCGCCACGGCCTCTGCCTTTGCTGCTCTGACTGCTGAGCTCCTGGTTACTTCTGCCCCCTCAGTGCTCTCTGCTGAGTCTCTTCATCTCTTCGGCCTCCAGACTCTCTGTGTCTGGTGGGGCAAGTGCCCTGGACTTCACACCGATCTGGGCTTCCAGAAGCTGACACTGGTGCTTCACAGGAGGTGAGTGAGACCTACAGATGTATCTGTTTGAAGTCACCAACCTGGTGCCAAATGAGTAACCATCTTAGACCACTCGGGCTGCTAAACAGGTGCCAGGGACTGGGTGGCTTATAAGCAACAGAAATTTATGTCTGCAGGTCCGAGGCTGCAAGTCCAAAACCAAGGTGCCTGCACATTCGGGGCTGATGAGGATTCACTTCCTGGCAGCTGTGTCCTCACACAGCACGGGGCAAAGATGCCCTTTCATGAGGGCTCCCAAATGGCATCACTTCAGGAGTTAGGAGGACAGCACATGAACTTGGGGGAATAGGGCTCTTCTGTGTACAGCAGTAACTATCGGGCCCCCAAACATTCAGAGAGCACAGTGCTTGTGCTCCTTAAGTATCACTGTGGCTGGAAACACCTTCCTCTCAAGTCAATAAAAATACCTTTTTCTTTGTTACTGTTACCAGAAATCTGGATATCTACACTAATAAAAGAGAAAGATGCAAATTGCCATACCTTCATGACACCCACCAACCAATCAGGAGTGAGTATGCAAATTAACCCACTAAAGATGGCGGGTTAATTTGCATACACAGGCACTGAATTGCTGGGGGGCAGGGCGGGAAAGCGGCTCCAGCTGGAGCAAAGTGGTGCCAGGTGCCAGGGGAAGGAAGGCTCATTCTTTCATGAATCTTCGTGCATTGGGCCTCTAGAAATACAATATTTTCCTGCATGGGTAAACATGATCTTGGTGTGTGACTGGAAATGGGTAAAACAGAAGACAAGAACAGGTATTGACAAGTTTTTTTCTTCCCATTTTAATTTGTGTGAGGACTTTTAACACAAAGCTGGGACAAGCATTTATGCAAGTCAAAATGTGTAGTGAGCAATTCTACGATAATCACAACTAAGCCACCTAAGTATCTTCTAAACCATGCCAGCATCTGGATTTTTTAAACAAGTACATTTCTTTCTTTGTTTTTCAGTAGGAGTTGAAATTCATTTCTAATTTAGAGATTAAAACATAATTTCAAGGAGATGCCAGACTCTCAGAGAGCAGTTTGCCTGCTGCACAGTATTCACTCCCATTAGATCGAAGATTACGAAGGACTAGAGATGCACCCTTGAAAAGCATGAAGACAGTATTTTAAAAGTTACCGTTATCAGAGAGTAATTAGTAAGCACTTCTAACACTCACAGAGACCAGAGGAGAACGCACCGCGTTCGGTAAAATACACACTAGATGCTGTCGCTGCCCACCTGACACCCTCACTTGGGCAGTGAAGCCAGGCTGGCTCCCCGGTGAAGACGGCCGTCCTCCGAGGGCGGCATCTGAGCACGGACCTTCCTCTCGCTGACAGCTCAGGGTGTGGTAGCCCTTTAATTGTGTAGTAAATTCCACTCATTCATCTTCTAAAGAGAAAAGCAAGTCACTCCACAGGGATCACATCTTTTTATTGTACTTCTCGGTGGCTCCTGTGGATTTGTTATTACAGTGGAGCGGGGTGAATGCACTGATATTGTTCTAATGCTGGGTGTCTGGCTAAAATGCAAATCTGGTGCCGCAGCTCTGAGATGGGGCCTAAACATCTGCATTTCAAGCCAGACACTGCTGCTGCTGTTGGCCAGGAGACCACACTTTGAGGTGAGGGCTTATAATTATCAAACCCACACAGCCAGCGCGTGGCCTCGGGAATGAAAATCGGGGCCTTCTGGCTCTTCCTCTCGTTACCCCTCAACTGTACTGCACGAACTTCAATATTTAATAAGGTCACCGTAAAACCCATCATCCAAATCGACACACTTTTTGAAGTAAAAGGGAGCACCAGTAACAATTCCAGGCGCGTAGCGGGACTGTCCAGGACAAACAGGGGCTGCCGGGTACCCTGGCTTTCCCAGAAGCGGAGGCCACCTCCCAGTGAACAAACTAGTAAGTATTGATTGTAAACCTATTGGGAAGAAGGGCCATACTTCCTCCAAGAGCAGGGCAATCTGAAATATGTGCAATCGCCGGAGGTCGCTGGGAGGGTAAATAAAGACTGAGGATAGGAGGCACACATTTAATTTATGTCGTTGCTGAAAAGGCTGCTGATAAGGTTCTCCAGTAAATGTGCAGAAGATGAGTCAGCAGAGGACCGGAGGGCTGTTCTCTCATGACGGGATGCTGATTTGGAGCCCAGAAAACAAAGGCCAGGGATAAACAGGCACTTATCTACCCGAGGGTGGTGGGCCCGCCCGCTGCAGAACCCGCCTGCCCGCCCGCCCGCCTGCCAGACAAAGGACCCGAGATGGGATTGGCTGTTAGGAGCCAAGAACGTGCACTCAGCCTAAAACGAGGAAATGAGTGTGTCCAGAAAGGAGTTTCAAGGTGTTTCCGTGCAGGCGTGAGTGAACGGTGGCTAGAATAAATGCCAGATGAGATATCAGACTCTTTTCTCAAAGGATCCCTGACTTCAAGGCACATGCATGTTTAAAGAATTGCTCAGCTTGTCAGTTTGGATGAACACTGGGCAAAGTGTGTGACTAAGGGGAACACTCTGCAAAACTGCAACAAGACAGTGTCGTAAAGCAGCGGCTCTCGGCACCAGCTGCACGCCACCATCACCGGGAGGCCTCTGCCAACTGCCAGGCCTGAGCTCTGGCCCGGGTCTGCTGCATCGAAATCTCCTGCGGTGCTCAGCTGTCTGCATTAGGGGTGTCAGGGGGGAAGGGGGAGGAGGCAATAGGGGAGGAGGAAGAGCGCGGGGGGGGGGGGGGGGGGGGGGGGGGGCGGCCCGGGGAGAAACACTCCACTGGAGATTCTGGTGCACAGCCAGGGATGAATGACAACGAGTTGACTAATAACAATGACGTAGGAATGAAGGTTCATGTTTGTTAACCAAAGAAAAGGAACTTAAATTAGTTAATGGAGCTTAATGGCATGGTACATAATTCATAATATTCATTTTCCCCTAACATTTTATTGAGAAATAGAATGCACTCTTTATGCGTAAAACACAAATATGTAACTTAACACATCACGTACGGTGAACACTTGGGAAACCACCTCCACGTCAAGAAGATCATTGCCAGCACCAGACGCCCCTCGTGGGCCCCCAATTATACCTCCCTCCCCACCTCCAGAGGGAGCCAGGATCCCGGCCTCTTAAATAATCAGCTCTTTTGTTTTGCTTTATAATTTCACCATGTTAATATATTCTCCTAAACAACATGTTTCCATTCTCCATGCTTTTGAACTTTATATAAATGGAAGGTTCTTTTGTGTTTGGCTTCTTTCATTCAGTATTTTTTAGTTACACATGTTGCTTGTGGCTGTGCCCTTTCTTTCTGAATGCTGTAGAGCAGAGTTCAAAAAAAACGATGCCCTCCAGGGCAAATCTGGTTAACTGCCTGTTTTGTGAATTAAGTTCTGTTGGAACACAGCACACCTATTCATTTCCCTATGTCTATGGCCTTACACACTACAATGGCAGAATTGAGCAGTTGCAGCAATGACCATATAGCCTGCAAATCTTCAATATTTGCCATCTCTATTTGACCAGCTGAAATGGGGACAGTAATTGGCTCCTCCAGAGAAGGATCAGTACCTCAATAAGGATAGCCAATGCAATTTACTAACTCAACAAATAGGCATTATAATTCCTTCCATTGGTGCCATTATCACATTCCTTACCTGAACTCTTCCATTCGTGCAGCAAGCATTTCTTTAAGGCAAGTATGTCCCAGGTTCTAGGTAGGCACAGGATTGTAAGAAGAGCTTTATATAATGACTAGAGGCCCAGTGCACAAAATTCATGCATGGGGGCGGGGGGGGTGTCCCTCAGCCCAGCCTGCACCCTCTCCAATCGAACACCCCTCTCACAATCCAGGACTGCTGGCTCCCAATTGCTTGCCTGCCTGCCTGCCTGCCTGCCTAATTGCCTCTAACCACTTCTGCCTGCCAGCCTGATCACCCCTAACCACTCCCCTGCCAGCCTGATCTATGCCTAACTGCTCCCCTGCCGGCCTGATTGCCCCTAACTGCCCTCCACTGCAGGCCTGGTTGCCCCCAATTGCCCTCCAGTCTCAGTCGCCTTTTAGATGACTGCAACCCTGGCCCATGTCTTGACCACAACTTTTTGAGAGACTCTCTCCAGAACTACCCAGTTAGCTACTCCTAAATTTCTGACCCTCTGAAACTGAGATCATTTGTTTTTATGGGATAATTTGTTACACAGCAATAATTAGCTTATACAATAAGGAGAACAACCACTGGCTAGAAACATGTGCATTGAAGAAGTGATATATAAATGCCTAGAGTGGTTAACCACTCAACATTTGTGTGATTTTTTTTATATTGGATAGGAACTCCTCATAACTATTACTATGTTATGAATTTAAATGTTATTCTTATCTGCCAGTTGACACAAAAAAACAGGACTTAATATTTGAATTGTGTGCATTTGTTTGTTCTTATGTAATGTCGTTTTTTCCCCAAACGTTATTTAGTCATAGAAATGCTATTTTCCAATAAGCCCTTTTCAAAGAACCTTATGTTAAACAGATATCTGAGCTTGTTCAAGTTGAAGCATTTGAAGAAGTGACAATTTTATCTTCCATCCCAGATCCCAACTCACCCACTGAAGTTACCTTAGGACATGGCTTAGGTATTGCATTGAATATAAAATTGTGAAATATTTTCTAATGAAAACAGTCCTTGAAAGGACTTCCTTTCCCCCACACTGCCATCTCCCCTCCCCGCATCTCTCCTGCCCTCTAGCTCCCCTTCTCTTCCTCATGCCCGCACTCTTTCTCTCCACCTAGTAAATTATCCTAAAACAGTTTGACCAGAGCAAACGCCAAGAAATGCAATTTGATTGGGGCAAAAATAGGCTTAACCAAAGTTGATAGTGTTGGAGAGTCAGAGAGAAGTCTGAATGTTGAAAAGAGGGCCAAGTTACACAGCTCCCATCACTGAGCCTTATGTCTTGGATCAGCTCAGCAGTTAAAAGCCACTTCTTTCTGAAATAATTGTGTGTTATAAGACCTCCTTTGTTCCATTAGCAAAAGGCAAAGGTGATCCTAGTAAAAGCCAAAAATTGGCAGTGAGTTTGATGTTGGATGTTCCCAGTTCACTCACCAGCCAACCCTAGAAGCATATTTTTTCACATTTTTAAATTTTATTTTAAAATATTTTCATTGATTTCAGAGAGGTCAGGAGAGGGAGAGACAGAAACACCAATGATGAAAAAGAATCATTGATTGGCTGCCTCCTACGTGCCTCCTACTAGGGATCGAGCCCGAAACCCGGGTATGTGCCCTTGACTGGAATCAAACCTGAGACCCTTCAGTCCACAGGCCAGGACTCTATCCACTGAGCAAAACTGGCCAGAGCTCCACATATTTTTAATTTAAATGTTTTATTGTTGACACTATTGCAGATGTCCCCCATTTCTCAGCCCTTCTCCCCATCGCCACCCATCCGCCCTCCTTGAGCCCAACCCTCACGATCGTCTCTGTCCATGAGCTATGCCTATACTTCCTTTAGCTAATCCCTTCCCCTGCCTTTTTACACTGTAATGATGTGTTTTTAAAGTGCAAAAGGGGTCCTCTAGTTCATGTGCAAGAAGAATTAGCAAACGTGGCTTCATCTCTTCCCTTAGGAAAGGCACTGAAGGCTGAAGGCGGTGAGAGGAGAAGCTAACATGTGGAGCAGCTGTGCTATCAGCGGGGGAGGGGCTTCCGCCGTCCAGAGCCAGCGTGCGCAGGAAGAAATCCAGGTGTTGTCAATGCTAAGAGCTGTTAGCGCCACCTTCCCTCTCACACTCACACGGACACCTTTATGAAACAGAAGTAGCAACGTGGGAAATTTATCCACACTCTCACACGCTGACTCATTCCGATTGCTTTTGGCTATAAGGAACAGACATTCATCTCAAATAGAAGGGTGCAGGGAGGGGGTCCAAGCACATCATCAAGGAGCCAGTTTCCTTCTGGCTTCCCACTCTGCCCTCACAATGTGTCTGCCAGTCCTCAGCCAACTGGCCCCCGGCCCCCAGCCATCTGCCACAGCTGCAGTGCTTACCTGCATCAGATTAGAAACTGTCTTCCTGTGTGTCTCTCCTCCGTGAGGAAAATCTTCCCAGATGCCCCCAGGAGATGTCCCAATATCTCCTGGGCAGGACTATTGCGGAAGCCAATACCTAAACCAATCACTGACAAGGCAACGGGGCACAGGGACCAGCGTGAACTAATCAGTATTTATTTCTGAGCCTCGGGGGAGAGCCACTTTCCCTGAACACATGGCTGTGCAGAGAGAAGGGAGACACTAAAATCAGGGCAACCAGCATACAACTCAGTGTGCAAAACATAGGCTTTCTCATCCTATATAATAAAAGCCTAATGTGCTAAGTGCCCAGTCATCTGGTTGGCTGTTCAACCAATCAAAGCGTAATCTATACTAATAAAATGGTAATATGCTAATTAGACCAGGAAACCTTCAGGTGTCCTTCTGAATAAAGCCATGGTAGTAGAGCCGAGGCAGAGGTAGTTAGGGGACATCAGGCCAGGAGGGGAGGGTAGTTGGGGGTGAGCAGGCTGGCAGGCAAAGTGGTTAGGGGCAATCAGGCAGGTGGGCAGTTAGGATCCAGTGGTCCCAGGTTGTGAGAAGGATGTCCCAAAGGATCTGGCCTAAACCGGCAGTCCTCCGAGGGCTCCCAGATTGGAGAGGGTGTAGGCTGGGCTGAGGGACAAACCCTCGCCTCCTTCCCCCCTGCACGCATTTTGTGTACTGGGCCAGTAGTTTGCCTAAAAACGGCTTGTTCTTGGGCTCCCACCCCACTGACGGCCGAGCTGGGAAAATCCTGACTCCTCATTAATGTAATTTGCTCACTTCTCATTCGGAACACTCTCTCTCCAGTTGGCTCAATTTCTTCTGGTTAAATATTTAATCCAATTTAAGGTTCAAATTTACTGCCAGCGCTGTCTTTCTCCTTCGCAAGCTGGCATCGAGGTGCGTGGAAAATCGGACACGTCCTCCTGATTGGGGGTGGGGGCAGGTCCACATGCTCCTGCTCCTCACGGTGTGTCCCCCACGACCTTCACGGCCCTCCTGCCTGGTCACCAGGGCGCCTTCTGGCCTCGGCTGCCGAAACCCACACTGGCAGAACTCATGTTCCGTCTCCCACTTGGGTCGTGTTCCTGGGTGGCTGGGCCAGCACCCTGAGATGGGCATGCCCCACTGTGGCTTTTACTGTGGGTCCCTCTGAGATTTGCTGGCGACTTCAATGTTATCTGCCAGCCCAGGCAATCCTCCCTGCAGCTCTTGGCTGCGGGGCCATTGTGGCCTTACAACAAAGGACAGCTAACACATCCCCTTGCTTTCTTTGTCTCTATTTGTGGTGGTGGAGGGAGTGCTGGGTTGTTCCCAGGCATCAATGGGTTGACAGAGATTTGAGACCCCCGTGAAGGACCTCTCCACAGAAGCATACTGCGCCCCACAGACAATGCAGCCTGCCCACACGGTGCGGCCCCTATGATGCATTCACACCCCAGGGTCCCAAATGGGACCAGGTGTTGGCGGGACAGTCCTGATTTCTAACAATTTTTCCTGCGTCCCGCAGCGTTTTAAAAATGTCCCAATTTTTTGACAGATTGGAAACATTGGAAAGATTCTTTCCAAAAAATCAGGACTTTTTTAAAACGCCGTGGGACGCGGGGAAAATTGTTAGAAATCAGGACTGTCCTGCCAACACCTGGACGATCTGGTCACCTTAAGCTTGGGGCAAGGCCCCCCTGCTCTCCATTCCCCCCAAACGCCTCAGGTTGTATCTAGTCCACGCCCTTCACCCCAGCCAACAGGCGTTCTGATCCAGAAGGAGGGAGACGAGACATTTACCTCGCCCCTTGTCCTTCCTCCTCTCTGCTCTTATGTCCAAGCTCCCGGACCGCATGAGGGGCTTGCTCCCTCCCTCCCTCTATGCAGAACTCCCTCGCATGCTACCGTCCTCCTTCTGTGCTAGCAGGTGTTTCCACCTCGCCTGCTTCCTGGAAAAATGAATCTCATGTTGTAGCCATAAGAGAGAGAATGGTTCCCCTTACTAGGAAAATGGCCCAGGTCACTGAAGAAGAGAAACACCTCCATTTGCAAGACAGCGTTCCTGGGGGTGTTTAGGAGATGCTGCTCCTGTCCCATCATTCGTCAGTTGTCTGTGTCAGTGCATGCGTGTCCATGTGAAACGGGCAAAGTTTTATCAGAGACAATTACATTCACAAGCATCTTATGACGGGCCTGAGTGGTGACTCAGAAGCCAGACACCCCCTCAGAGAGCTCCTGTACCTGCTAGCAGTGCCTTCTATTAATTGGCTTAGTGTAGTGGAACGTTCTGATAAATGTCCCTTATTTAGCACCGGTTATAAGCCCAAAATTTTACATCCATTAACTCAACTCCCTTAATTATAATTCCTTTCCCATAAAGCATGATTATTATTTCCATCTCACATCATAATAAGCCTCAGAAAGGTTAAGAAAGTTTCCCAAAGACACACTGCTGGATTTAGAATTCAAATCCAAGGCTTTCTGACCCCAAAGTCTGTGTCCTCTCCTCCCCAGAGGAAGCTGCAGGGGGAACAACACGACTGGGAGCCCCGACTCCAGGACCTGCCCAGCCTGGACCCCAGCCCCAGTTACAGGACCTCCTCCATCCTCAACCCTCTCATTTAAAGAGTGTGTTAATAGCTCACACCGGGCATGGTTTGTGAAAATGGAATGGGAGCCCTAGCTGGTTTGGCTCAGTGGATAGAGCATTGGCCTGTGGACTAAAAGATCCTGGGTTCGATTCCAGTCAAGGGCATATGCCCGGGTTGTGGGCTCAATACCCAGTAGTGGGCATGCAAGAGGCAGCCAATCAATGATTCTCTCTCATCATTGATGTTTCTCTCTCGCTTGCTCTCTCTCCCCCTGCCTTCCTCTCTGAGATCAATAAAAATATGTTTTAAAAAAAGGTTAAATGAGACATATATGTTAGAGTTCAGAGTTGAGTTCTCAATAATTAATGTTGGCCATTATTTGTGTTGATTTACTATAATGCTCTTCTCTAAAAGGCCTTCTTGCTGAAAAGAACTTTAGAAAGCATCTAGTTCTATTGCAAAGTTTTACAAATGAGAAACTGAAACCCCAACGGTTTACTTATCCATATTAATGTATATTAAATGAAATTATACATATTAAACTTGTATATATATATAAAATTTTTGTTGCCAAAGTCTTTGATACTGAGCCTTAATATGTATATTATAGGCTTTGGAGACAAAAAGTTCTCTGCTCTTTCAAAGATAAATACTGCAAGTTAAAAACTATATGGATTCCCATTGGGTTCCCTCAGTCCATTGGTTTGGGCGTGTCTGATGAGCTTGTGGATCAGAAGGACACCGCCGATGACGTGGGGAGAGAAGGCATTCATTGGCGTGGGCAAGGCAATAGGAGGAAGCTCTAGGAGTCCACCAACAGGGAGATGAAAGAGAACTGCCAGCGACCATGATTAGTTGATCCATCATCAGAAGGAGTCAGCTCATAATTTCAAAAAACAAATAAAAATTGGGCCATAATTAGGCCCAATTAACTCATCCTTCAAACACATTTTCTGTCGTGGACATCTGTTGTTTTGGCTGCCTTTCTGGTAATTACAACCCATTTCCCTTGGAGGAGCTATGTGACTACCCATACATTGTTTGTGGGTGACCTTATCCCTAACTCCAGGAGTAGGGCCCAATTGGCTTAAAGCACTCAACTAATCTCACCCTGAAACCCCAGCTCAGGGACAGGGCCATGACCTATCAGAGCCAATGAGACGTAAAGCGGTGTCTGGAAGGGAAGCTGTGCACTCCCTCTAGCTACTGTGTAAAGGTGGTCTGAGGGTGAGGCCAACCTACAGAGGGAATAGGGAGGTGGGGTGTTCATACTATTGAGCCCAAAGATAGATTACTTCCTGAATTTCTCAGTACCCGGAGCCCACCCTGACTTATAAGCTCAGAACATACAACATACACGTCCCAGTGAGAGGTAGAATATTACCCCATTCTCCAGGAAAGCAAGGCTTAGATAAATTAGCAGAATTGTCTAGATATGCACCTGGTTCTCTCGGCATACTTCTATAATTTTCACAGCAAACTAAAACTCAGAGTCTAAGTTACACACCTCAGGTCACACAGAAGGTAGATAATGGTGGAGCTGGGCTTCTCATTCGGAAATTTTTGTTGTTGTTTTGTTTTGTTAATCCTCACCCAAGGATATTTTTCCATTGATTTTTTTTTTTTTTTTTTTTTTTTTTTTTAGAGAGACAGTGAAAGGAAGGAATGGAAGGGGAAGGAGGAATGGGGGTGGGGGGAGAGACAGAGAGAGAGAAAGAGACAGAGAGAGAGACAGAAAGATACAAGAGAGACACATCAATCGGTTGCCTCCTGTACGTGCCCTGACTAGGACTGGGGATTGAATCTGCAACCCAGGTATGTGCCCTTGACTGGGAATCAAACCCGTGACCCTTCAGTGTGTCAGATTAACTTAGACACACTGGCCATGGCTCATTGGAAATTTTTGTCTAAACCCTGTGCACTCTGCTCTGTGGGCTAATTTTTTACTCAGATAGCATAAACAAGAAGATAAACACAGGCTTTTAGGAATAAGTTTCCAGAGCCCATGAGGCTGGTATACTCAGACTAAATAAATGTCAGCTGCCTGTATATCATGTTCTTACAATGACCCACTGATATAATATAGGAAAAGGAGCAAGAAAGAGAAATTGCATAACCTCATTATGTGCAGACAGATGCCCAGCAGGTTTGTCTCCTGCTTGGAGAGTCTATTGGATGGTAGTAGTTCTCCCACAAATCCATTCTCTACTTTCTGAGTATGTGGCTGAACTACATTTCCCAGCCTCTCTTGCACTTAGGTGTCACCATGTGATCCAATTCCTACCAATGGAATGATGTGCACTTACCCCCCAAATAGTGGGCATGGCTCCTCCATGTCCCTCCCCTTTCCTTAGGATGAAACCTTGACCATGCAGAGGAGGTTAATGAACTGGTATATGACAAAGCAACATGATGGAAGGATCCCGTTTCTGAAAGCCCTGTGCATCAGAGCCATCCCAGTAATCAGCAATGCTCCCCTCAAAATGTCACACTAGAGAGAATAAACTACTCCGTTCTTTAGCCATGTGCTGTCGGGTACAGTTGCCCCCTTTATCCTCAGGGGGTAGGTTCCAAGACCCCCAAGTCTGAAACCTTCAGTAGTACCAAACCTTGTATATACTGTGTTTTTTCCTAGACATGCACACCTATGGTGAAGATTAAGCTATAAAATGTGCACAGGAAGAGGTTAACAACAATCACTAATAAAATTGAACAATTGTAATAATATACTGTAATAAAGATGGCATGAATGGTGTTAGGGCCATTATGAAGTAAATGAAAGGTCCCATGACCCCACGCACTGCAACCACACCACAGCCCATCTGACAGCCTGGACGGCTATAAGTGCCTGGGGGGGGAGGGGAGTGGAGAGCACACACAGCTACCGGCTTGCATGCCTCCTCGCAGGCCTTCGGGTGCACGCATGCCACATGCATGAACAACGCCATCCTGGGTGAGGACTCCACTGGCTGCAGAGAGCTTGCCCATGCAGCCGGCGTCAGGCAGGCAGCAGGGGAAGGGGTCATGACGCTTGGTAGCTAAAATCCTGGTGCCATGAGCAGAGCCTTGGGGGGAACTGGTGGACCCCAGAAACATGAAGACCAGAGGTCAGAGTCTCGCCCCCTCTGGTTGCTCAGTGGTTAGAGAGTCAGCCTGCAGCCTGAAGGGTGGCAGGTTCGATTCTGGTCCAGGACACGTACCTGAATTGTACGTTTGATCCTGCAAGAGGCAACCAATCGATGTGTCCCTCTCACATCAGTGTTTCTCTCCTGTCTCTCCCATCCCTCCCATTCTTCTAAAAATCAGTGGGTGGGGACACACTGGGTCAAGCTTCTGAAAACATTATGCGGATGGGGTTTCTTAAAAAAGAAATCAAACAGACCAGCAATTCATTGAGAGCCAACGACTAGAACTTTTTTCTCCTTATGCTGCCAGCACTCAGAAATCACCTTTTGGTGAATTGATTTCCCCATATTAGCAATACAGTCACATTCGTTGAGCAGATAGATTACTGCCGTGGGGCGAGGGCACAGGGAAGTGACCGCCTCAGAGTCTGCCGCCCTGAATGCTGGGGAAGCAACACAGTTGGTGGCTATGAGCTAGGACGCAGAAGCTAGCCCCACACTTACTGCTCTGTGACCAGTTTAGTTTTCCTGAAGAGACCATCTTTAACGTGTGCAAAGACTTCCCTTCAAAGAAGCTCACTGGGTACCAAGCAGCCATTACTACACACAGGCTGAAAAATGGCAGCAATGCAGTCATGTTCATACAAGGGGTGCATTGAAGACCTCACAGAAAGAAAAACTCACATTGCACAGTATTAAATTCCCTACAATAAATGAATGCAAAGCAAGATTCACATTATCCAAATTTTGCCCATAATGGGGAGATTTAATCCATATTTTACATCTTACTATTTCAAGTTGTGTAACTGAAATTCTCACTAAATGTAGCCTGACTTTATATTTTATTATGAAGCCACACAAAAATGTACGTTACAGAAGAATAAGCAATGGCTGAGTAAGACATCCATGATACATCAGCTTTAAAAAGGGGGACCTCATTTCGTCACAGGCACTTTTTAAATATTGGGGAAACAGACCTCAAAATTTACACGTGCTGGCAGGATTACTGGAAGTGTTTGATCCCTTATTTTTATTTACCTACACTTTCTAAATGCTCTACAAGGAACATTATTATTTTTCTAATAAGAAACAATAAAAGAAGCTGTAAGGAATAAATGTAACATTAATATGAATCTACATTTTTAAAAAGTTAGAAATACATATGCAAACAAGCAGGTTCATGAAAGGACAGCTCCGATCAGTTCAGTGGCCGGGACGTTGCTTTCCTCTGGTGCTGGTGCAGGGACAGAGCTCAGCGGAGTCTCCCGGCCCCCAGGACCAGCACGTCTGCCAGAGCGCACGCAGGACACCCTGGATGCCCTGTGGCATTGGCACCGCGTGCCTGGGCTGCTTCTTTTAGACTTGAGAATCTCTTTAAACAAAACAAAAAGATTGGTGACTCAAAAGAGAGCAAAGTCCGAAACTGGTTTGGCTCAGTGGATAGAGCGTCGGTCTGCGGACTGAAAGGTCCTGGGCTCGATTCCGATCAAGGGCATGTACCTTGGTTGCAGGCATATCCCCAGTGGCGGGTGTGCAAGAGGCAGCTGATCGATTATTCTCTCTCATCGATGTTTCTAACTCTCTATCCCTCTCTCTTCCTCTCTATAAAAAATCAATAAAATGTTTAGAGAAAGAGAGAGAGAGAGAAAGAAAGAGAGAGAGAGAGAGAGAGAGAGAGAGAGAGAGAGAGAGAGAGAGAGAGAGAACGTGCGTGTGCCAAGGACACTAAAGAGCCTGCAGTCAGCTTGTCTGCGCTGTTTGCCTGATTCACTCCAGGCAGAGTGGGAGGAGAGGAGGTGTTCATCCGCTCCCCCATCCCAGGGGCGGGCAGGGGCACGTGGGAAAGGGGCAGCGCCCACGGGAAGCAGTCCCGCGGGCTGTGGCTCCGAGCCTCTGCCCCAGGGCTGGCAGGCAGTGTGTGATGCCCCCTCCTGGTCCTACTGGCCTTACCTCTCACACCAGCCCTTCTGAGGCCACTTGAAAATTCTCCCCTCTCCCCGCCCTTGAACACTCCGCTCTAAGTGAACACATTCACGGGGTTATCAGGTTTAACCACAAAAAAAGTCTATGAACTTTCAACTGTAAGGCGAACAAGCTCTGAGGCTTGCATGTGAACATGGGCCTGCAGTGAAGGACCCCGCCCTGCGTAACTGGAGTTCGCTAGGAGGGACCGTAATGTCCTCCCCAAAAAGGAAAAAGAAAAAGACGGAGTGAATCCTTCCACAATGATGTACACTTACATATCTTCCAGTTTTGTCTGTTATACCTCAAAAAAGCTGAAATTAAAATTAGCTCTACCCAGATGTGATCAGTGGATAGAGCATCAGCCTGCAAACTGAAAGGTCCTGGGTTCGATTCCTGTCAAGGGCACAAACTTGGGTTGCAGGCTCGATCCCCAGCGGGAGACAGCCAATCAGTGATTCTATCTCATCATTGATGTTTCTATCTCTTTCTCCCTCTCCCTTCCTCTCTGAAATCAGTAAAAAATATATATTTTTAAAATTAAAATTTAAAAAGCCCTATGCAGCAAATATTACATTTCCTCGGTCTGACAGAGGGGAGAGAATAGTGTGGAAGCGGGGCCTTGGGCTCTGCTCTGAGTCCTGGGACCACAGGGCTTCCAGCTGCACAGTCCTGGGCTCTCTGTTCCTCCCTCTTCCCCTTCCTCTCTGTAAAGTGCGGGCGGTAACAGCAGCATAGCTCATTGTGGAAAGCTCTGAGAAGACTGTCTGGCACAGAACAGTCAGTATGTGTTCACTATTAGCGCCAGATGAGGGAAGCTGGGTTCAGACGTGTGTTAACTTGCCTGTGGTTACACAGCCAGTGTCGGAGCCAAGATACGCTTGAGTTTCCTCGAGATCCTCAGATGCTGAGGTTTGATCTGGGCCTTTTTTATAGCTCGCATGCCTCTCATTAGCAGGCTCCTACTTTCCTCACCCTCCTTGAGCGTGTGGAGTGTTTTTCTAACAGCTGTTGGAAAGTGCTTGTCTATTCATTCTGTCATCTGTGTCATTTCTGGGTCTGTTTCTATTGATTGATTTTTCTGCTCATTATGGCTCATGCTTTTCTGCTTCTGTGCATACCTGGCGGTTTTTATCAAATGCCAAACACTGTAAATTTACATTGTTAGATGCTGAACTGTTTTTTTCTGTATTTCTTTTATATCATATTTTGGGGTTTGGTTTTAAGATGCAGTTAAGTGACTGGAGATGATTTAAACTGTCTGAGGACTGCTTAAGAATGTCTGAGGACTGCTTAAGAATGCGAGGCAGATCCAGGACATTTAGTCTAGAGCTAACTCGGGCGCTACCTAGGCAATGCCTTTCTCAAGGTCCTGCTTGATAGTCCATGTGCTGCGAGTTCTTTTCTGTCAGGTGGTAACACAAATAACTTCTGACTCTGTGTAAGGTCTGTGTGAATCTTCTCGGAGTCTGCCAGGCCAAGGCGGCATCCTCAAGGCCTGTGCTAGTCAGCGCTCAGCTGCAGATTTGAGGGAACCCCTGCAGCTCCCAGAGTCCTGTTCTGCAGGGGGGTGTGCTCCCACTTCCCCAGGCCCTTGCACACAATTGAACTTAGGAAGTCTGCCGCAGGAGGTTGTTGAATGAATACACAGTGTACCACTCTCCATGTGTTAAGCAAACTTGGGCCGAACTTAGCCTTCTGGAAAACATGCCATAACTGGCAAACCAGGGGAGGGTTCTCTATTAAAAGAGGTTATGTTGCCAAAACCGGTTTGGCTCAGTGGCTAAAGCGTCAGTCTGCGGACTGAAGGGTCCCAGGTTCGATTCTGGTCAAAGGCATGTACCGTATTTTCCGGCATATAAGACGACTTTTGAAACGAAAAAAAGTCAACCGAAAATCGAGGGCAAAAGACCAAAATTGCACAAAAATTACCTGCAGATCTTTGAAGTGGGGGGTAGTCTTATACAGCGAATATAGGCCTAAACCTATGTTTTAACTGTAAAATTAGGGGGTCGTCTTATACCTTGGTTGCGGTAACATCCCCGGTAGGGGGTGTGCAGGAGGCAGCTGGTCGATGTTTTTCTCTCATCAATGTTTCTAGCTCTCTATCCCTCTTCCTTCCTCTCTGTGGAAAATCAATAAAATATATTTAAATAAAAAAAAAAGAGGTTATGTCTCCAACGGAGATGAAATTAGAGATAAACATAGCCCTGGGACTTAAAGCCATCTTCTAAAAAGAGAATGTAATGACTATTCATAGTGATTACATGTTGAAGCCATGATAATTTGGACATACTGGTGTAAATAAAACATTATTAAATAAAACATTATTAAAATTAATTTCACTGGCATCTTTTTACCTTTCCAAGGTCACTACTAGAAAGTTTTAAAGGGTATGTGTGACTGGCATTGTTTTGATTGGCCAGAACTGCTCTGGAGGAAAGCCAAACCTGCGCGCCTTTCAATGGGCCAGAGCACTCTGAACGGATGGCTGGGTGCTGGGTCCCTGGTGATAGGGTCCCCCGGGGACTGGCACTGCCCCTTTGTAACCAGGCGTCCTCCCTTCATCACCAGACTCCCCCGAATTAGCTGAAGCTTCCAGGTGTGACTGGGTTGTAGAGCATCCACTTGCATTGGGGATCTAAAGCGCTGTGCGAAATGTCAGCATGTGCTTGGCCTGTAGCCATCAACCTTCGGAGGCTGAGCAGGGTGCTTGGAGCAGGGAAGCCTGGCTCCTCCTTGCCTATCCATTCAAATAAGAGCTCAGACTCCACCCAGCTGCCCACGGCCGCCCCCCAGGGCAGCCTCAGACAGGCTCCCGGCTCTTGCCACTTCTGCGCCACCTGCTGAGACTGCCTGGCCCACGTGCTGCTTTTCCTCAGCAGAAGAGGCCACAGGAGCTCCGCTTCCGACGGGAACATCTGGGCAGTGACCCCGCAGGGGACAACTGCAGACACCCGAATCACAACTGCCAGCTTGTCTCCCAAGAGCAGGTACCTCATGCCTCGTCATAGTCCCAGAACTCATAAAACAGAAGAACAAGTGTATGGTAGTGAATGGATTAAATGAATAGTCCTTAGGAAATGATTGAAGTCATGCCCATCTGGTGGGGAACAGAAAGGAGGGAACACTTCCACTGTAAGTAATTCTCAGTGAGAAGAGTCAAGCAACCATTAGCAAATATTTCTTCAGCACCTACTCTGTGCCAGGCATTGTTCTAGGCATTAGAAAGAATGAACTAAGCAAGAAGTCTCACAGATAACATGATATTGCATATAGAGAATCCTAAAGACCCCACCAAAAAAACTACTAGAAGTGGTAAATAAGTTCAGTAAAGTAGCAGGATGCAAAATAAATATCTAGAAATCAGTTGCATATATACACCAATAATGAACTATCAGAAAGGAAAACAATCCCATTCACAACTGCATTTAAAAAGAAAAACCACCTAGGAATAAATTTAACAAAGGATGTAAAAGACCTGTACTTGGAAAATTATAAGACACTAAAGAAAGAAATTGAAGAAGATATACTAGTAAATAAGTGGAAGCATATAATATGTTCATGAATAGGAAGGATTAACAGCATTAAAATGTGCATATACCCAAAGCAATCTACAGATTCAATGCAATTCCTATTAAGATACCAATGGCATATTTCACAGAACTAGAACAAATATTCCAAAAATCTATGTGGTGACCTCACTCATAGATTATTATCCTTTATGGATAATAAAGAACATTATAAACTGATGAACCAAAAAATAGATATAGAGACAGAAAAGCAACAAAGAGACTGTCAAATTACAGCGGGGAGGGTAGGGAGATCTGGGGGAGATAATAGATCAACCGAAGGACTTGTGTACATGCATATAAGTACAATCAATGAACACAAAACTCTGGGGAGGGAGGGTATGTATGGGAGGGGGGAGGCAATGGTAAGATATGTACACAGATAATAATTTAATTTAAAAAAATAAAAGATAAACATTGATATCAAATGTTAAAAAAAAAAAAATCTATGTGGAACCACAAAAGATCCCAAATAACCACAGCAATCTTGAGAAAAACAGAATATAGTTGGAGGATATCAAACTGTACTATAAGGCTATAGTAAACAAAACAGGATGGTATTGCCATGAAAACAGACATAGAGATCAATGAAATAGAATAGAGAGCCCAGAAATAAACCCACACCTTTATGGTCAATAACTATTTGACAAAGGAGGCAAAAATATACAAATAGATAAAGACAGTCTATTCAATAAATTATTGAACAGATACATCAAAAAATGAAACTAGACAACCTTCTTACACCACACATAAGAATAAACTCAAATGGGTTAAAGACTTAACTATTAGACTCAAAACCATAAAAATCCTAGAAGAAAACATAGATAGTCTTGGACATTTCTTGTAGCAATATTTTTTCTGATATATCTTCTCAGATAATGTAAACAAAAGAAAAAATAAACAAATGGAACTACATCAAACTAAAAAGTCTTTGAAGAGTAAAGGAAACAACAAAATGAAAAGACAACCCACTGAATGGGAGGATATATTTGTCAATGATACACCTGATAAGGGATTAATATACAAATTTTATTTTTAAAACTTATAAAGCTCAATACCAAGAAACCAAACAATCCAATAAAAAAAATGGGCAAAGGACCTGAATAGACACTTCTCCGGAGAGGACATACTGATGGCCAGTAGATGCTCAACATCACTAATGATCAGAGAAATGAAAATTAAAACCACAATGAGATATCACCTCATACCTGTCAGAAAGACTGTCATCAATAAATCAACAAACAGCAAGTGCTGGCAAGGATGAAAAGGGAACCTTCATGCACTGTTGGTGGAGATGCAGACTGGTACAGCCACTGTAGAAAAACAGGATGCAGTTACCTCAAAAAGTTAATAATGGATCTGTCTTATGACCCAGCGACTCCACTTCTGGAAATATATCCAAAGAAAACCAAAATTCTAATTCAGAAGGATATATGCACCCCTATGCTAATAGCAGTGTTATTTACAATAGCCAAGATCTGGAAACAGCCTAAGTGCCCATCAGTAGGTGAGTGGATAAAAAAGCTGTGGTGCATTTACACAATGGAATACTACTCAGCCATTAAAAAGAAGGAAATCTTACCCTTAGTGGCAGCATGGGTAGACCTATAGAGCATCATGCTAACTGAAATAAGCCACTCAGAGAAAGACAGGCACCATATGGTTTCACTTACTAGTACATGTGGAAACTAATAAACAAAATTAACACACAAAATAGAAACAGACTCATAGATACAAAGAACAGACTGACAGCTGAAGGGGAGAGGAGGGTTGGGGGCTGGGTGGAAAAGGTGAATATATTAAGCAAAAACACAATAGTGATTACCAGAGGGGAAGAGGGTGGGGGAGGTAGAAGAGGGTAAAGGAGGGATAAATGGTGATGGAAGGAGACTTGATTTGAGGTGGTAAGCACACAATGCAATATAGAGATGAGGTACTGTAAAACTATATAATTTTATTAGCCAACATTTGTGCACTTGGGGGGCAGGGAGTCTTTCACAGTCAGGGAGCCCTCAGGGGATGTCTGACTGATGGCTTAGCTGCAGTCAGACATCCTTAGCGCTGCCCTGGAGGTGGGCTGCTGTGCTTGCCAACCATCAGCCCAGCTTGTAGCTGAGCAGCGCTCCCCCTGTGGAAGCACACTGACCAGCAGGAGGCAGCTCCTGCACTGAGCATCTGCCCCCTGGCCAGTGTGCATCACAGGAAGCAGTTGTTCCACCATTAGGTCGATATGCATATTACCCTCTTATTATTAAAATGTCATCCCAATACATTAAACAATAAATAAATAAAAATAGAATATATAAGAAACCTCAAATGATAAATTGATTAAATGATGATGAACAAACTGAACTAGCAAGCAAAATAGAGACTGCCTCATAGATAGAGAGCAGGCTGACAGCTCTGGGTTGGGGGCTCTAGGAGGGTGGAGGGGCTGAACAAAAAAGAAAAAACAAAGAGAAAGAACTCATGGACAACAGTGTGGTGATTGCAGGGGTAGGGAGCTGGGTGGAGATGGAGAAGGGTATAAGGGATATAAATAGTAATGACATTTTTTAAAATTAAGTTATATCTATATTATTTTTTAAAATATGTTTTATTGACTTTTAGAGAGAGAGGAAGGGAGTGGGAGAGAGTTAGAAACATTGATAAGACACATTAATTAGCTGCCTCCAGCACACCCCCTACTGGAGATCAAGCCAGCAACCCGGGCATGTGCCCTGACAGAGAATCGAAATGGTGACCTGAAATAAACCAGCTGGTTCTTAACAGCAGCCAGGCCTGGACCCGGGCTCATCTCAGTCGCTTATGTGCTTGTGCTAACTTTTCATCTGTAAAATGAAACTAAAAACACCTACCGCATTAGAATTCTATAAGCATTGAGCAGATTAAGACATGTAAAGTTTTTCATAAAAGTTTCCAACATGAAGGTGACACCCAGAAATTCTTATTATTACCTTCAGTTTTGTCTTTCTTTTGTCTCCTGATACAAATAACTCAATGTATTTGCCCTCAGTGGGTGTCCCCATCCTCTTAGCCTGGTGGTAAAATCTGAGTGCTGGTGGGCAGCCAGAGACACAGGGAAGGCATGCTGTAGCCTGGAACTTTGGGCTTAGCCTGACCTCTAGTGGCCAAACAGAAAACTCAGCTGGGCCTTCCAGACGCCGCTTTGACAAAAAGCCATCTGTGCCCAGCCACGGTGGCCCTCACCGTACTTCCACCCTCACTGGAGCCCTTGGGCCACGCCTCCTTCCCGCTGTTTGCAGACAAAGTCCCAGACAGCAGAAACTCAGGTGCTCTGAGCACTAGGCAGAAAGGATTTGGTTAGAAAGGTTCCTGCTTTCACAGAATAATTCCGGGGTTTGTGTGCCGGGGTGCTGACTTCATACGCCTCGATGGGACAGGCGACAGGTCTATCGGGGAATGCCTGATGAAGAGAATCTCATCCTGAAGCACACAGGTCCTGGCATCTTGTCCATGGGAAATGCTGGGCCACACAAGCGGCTCCTGGTCTCTCACCAGCACGGCCGAGACCGAGCGAGGGATGCCGAGAATGTGGCCTCTGCCAGGAGAAAGGCGCCATGGCGCCGGGGCAGCCCGGACTGCTTCGGGTCCAGGAATGGCAAGCTCACTATTGCCGACTGATAAAGCTGTCTTGTGTTTTAGTTGTTAACTTATCTTTATTCTTGGAAGTATTCTAGATATCCACCTTTTTCCCCTTTGAATTCCCCCCAAATTCTCCCAATCATCCCCAAGCCTTCACGACACTATTGTCTGTGTCCATGGATTAAGCATGCATGCATATAAATCCTTTGGTTAATCTCTCTCCTCCCCTCCTTCCCTCTGAGATTCCACCGTCTGTTGCATGCTTCAATGTCTCTGGATCTATTTTGTTTGTCAGTTTATTTTGTTCATTTGATTCCACACATGAGTAAGATCTGATTGGCTTATTTCATTTAGCATAATAAGCTCCAGGTCCCTCCATGCTGTCTCAAAGAGTAAGAGATTCTTTTTTACTGCTGCATAGTATTCCATGGTGTAAAGGTACCACAGCTTTTTTATTCGCTCATGTACTAATGGTCACTTGGGCTGTTTCCAGATATTGTCAATTGCGCTTCTGTGGGTGCATACATTCTTTCTGGTTGATATCTTGGGTTTCTTAAGATATAATCTCGCCCTAACCAGTTTGGCTCAGTGGATAGAGCATCAGCCTGCTGACTCAAGGGTCCCAGGTTCAATTCCAGTCAATGGCATGTACCTTGGTTGTGGGTATGTCCCCAGTAGGGGGTGGGCAGGGGGCAGCTGATTGATGTTTCTCTCTCATCAATGTTTCTAGCTCTCTATCCCTCTCTCTTCTTCTCTGTGGAGGATCAATGAAAGATATTAATATATATATATATATATATATTCCCACAAGTGGAATCACTGGGTCAAAGGGCAGCTTCATTTTTAGTTTTTTGAGGAAACTCCATACTGTTCTCCACAGTGGCTGCACCAGTCTGCATTCCCACCAGCAGTGCACGAGGGTTCCTTTTTCTCCGCATCCTCTCCAGCTCTGGTCATTTGTTGATTTATAATGGTAGCCATTCTGACAGGTGTGAGGTAATATCTCATTGTGGTTTTTTCTTTTAAAAAAAAAAAAAAATACTCTGCAGGAAATGCGCTCCAATATTGAGAAGCTCAAATGTCAATGGACCCAGCAAGGAGCTTTCATTGAGAGCTTACCAATGCTGAGCTGTGCTCATCCGCAGAGGAGTTGCACCCGTGGGAAGTCCACAGCTTATATGAGGCACGGGTGGATTTTAACCGAATCCTGGCTGGCTTAGAACCCTCTTGTTTATAGTGCCTGGCTAGAGAGACCATCGTCACGTATTCAGAGAGAAAATCCTGATTATGAGGCCCTTCACTACATCATGGGACCCGCACAGGCATTCTGTGACCCCTTTTTACACCTGGAAACTCAGTCCTAGAGCGCCTTCCCCAAGGTCACACATGGCCCCCATTCAGCTCGAGCCACCAGTGTTGGGCACGGTGCTAGACTTTGGGGTGAGTGAAAACAACGCACACCTGGTCCCTTCCTCCCCCACCCCCGACCCCCCGGAAGACCGGGACTAATGAGTCAGAACCAGAGCAGCGGCCCCTGCTCCTCACTCGCACGCTCTTTTTTCTGTGACTGGAAACGCAGCAGAAAGCCAGCTAGTTTGGGGTGGTTTGCCTTCCCACCTGGACTAGACACCCGGCAAAAGCAGGCTGCCCAGGACTGATTGCCTCGTACTGCACCTTTGGGGCCTCGTGCGGGGCCTTGCTTGCGGGCAGCCAGGCTCTCGGATGCCCTCGGTCACGTGGGTGGGAGGGGCTGCCGCTTCGTGCACACTATTGCTGCGAGGGTGACGTATGGCTTGTTCACTGTGAACCCTGCTGGCATGACGCCGAGCACGTCACGTGACCCTCTCAGCTGATCCTCACAGCCCAGTGAGCACGTCCTACAGTGCCATTCATATCGGAAGAGGAAACTGTATAAAGAGGTCAAACAGCCCATCCAAAATGTGCTGGAGCCAAGGCTTGAGTCCAGTTCTGACTCCAAAGCCCACACTTTCACCAGCACACTCTATCCCTAGTAGAGACCAAGCACCTAACCATGGGACTCCCAACATGAGCAGGCTGTCGTGTGACGCACTGAGTCCTAAGAATGGGCAAGTGGAACAGAAATCCCTGGGGCAGTGGCCATGGCCCACTCAGGCCCGTTACTGAGCAGATCCAGAGGGTTCAGTCAGGCCATACAAACATGTGGCTCAGACCCCCCTGCTCTCTCCCTCTGTGTCCTAATGAAGGGTTTCCTACATACAGCACAGAGAATAAGAAAGCCAAAGCTAAGTCCGTGGATGCTCAACGCTCCGGTGTGAGCTGAAAAGACACTGTGACCCCACACAGGGGCAGCTTAGGCAGACTGGACAGAGCAGTAGATGTGGCCATCAGCCTGGTGAGAAGACAGACATGACTTACTGGCAGTGGTGAGCGGCTCCAGTGATTGGCCGGGAGCCTTGAAGGAGAAGGTGGGAAATGATAGATCTTGAAGCAGAAGTCCTAGGTGTGTCTGTGGGCGAGGCACAGGAGGGCACCCTAGTGCCTCGTGTCAAGGCCCGCCGAGAGCATCCTCCAAAAGAAAGCATCTGAACTAGGTGGGCAGGGCGACTTGCCCAGCGGAGTGGGGCAGCCTCTATTCAGCTGTGACCGGGCGATCACTGTGAGTCCTTGAGTAGAATAACCATGTGACAGGGACTCGGCAAAGGCCCAACAACAGCTCCCTGCCACCGTGGCTGATCTAGCACTGCAGCTGCTGAGCATCTTGCCTGTCGGCATCATCTCTTGTCACTGTGTACGGAGCCATCACGAGAAAAACCCCACCGGCCTGCTGGTGAGAAGTTGGTTGCATTGGACCACTTCTACCCGGAGTGGACAGTGGATTGTCCCTCCTGCGGTTCCTATAGTCCCAAGGACAGGCTGTGGGCCTTTCTTCCAGAGCACCTTGCTCAGCACCCCCATCTAAAGGCTCACAAAGTGTCTAAGTTTCCATCACTGGGTCCTGGTAACAAACTCCTAGACTAAGGGACTTCCTGTACGTGGGAGGAGAGATGGCCATGGCATGGCTCTCCGCATCACTCAAGCTGCCTGACTGATAGCACATTGACGTGGCCTCTTAAAGGCACGGTGTGGGCCAGAGGGCTGTCCCTCCAGATGCAACATTTCCTCCATGGTGGTGTGTCCCCACGAGTTATGATGCAGGGATCTGAGAACCAACAGGTAGCAGTGGCCCCTCCACCGGCACTCCCAGTGACCCACGTAAAAATCTGTTTCCTCTTCCTGAAATTGTAAGCTCCACTGACCTGGCTCCCAGAGGAGGGATGCCCCTAGCCAGGTGACAACGGCGATCAAACCTAAACATGCTGCCTGGCCGTTTGGGGCTCCTTATACCAGTAGCCCTAATGCAATGGTTGGCAAACTGCGGCTCGCGAGCCACATGTGGCTCTTTGGCCCCTTGAGTGTGGCTCTTCCACAAAATACCATGTACCTTAATTAAGCTAATAACAATGTGCCTACCTATATAGTTTAAGTTTAAAACAATATGGCTCTCAAAAGAAATTTCAATTGTACTGTTGATATTTGGCTCTGCCGACAAGTGAGTTTGCCAACCACTGGCCTAACGCAACAGCTCCTGGGTTCGCAGAGCTCACTGACTTCCATTAGCACGAGGGCATAGGAGCGCTGCTACATGATGAAGACAGGGGGATTCTGAAACTCAGAGCGTTTACTGGGGTGCCCGTGGTGCTCCCGTGCCCAATCTTAACTGTGAAGAGGCAATTACAGCAACCTCAGCCTCCTCTAGGCTGGGAAGCCAGGGGTGCAGAGCCCTCAGGGATGAAGACCTCGGCTAAATCACCAGACGAGCAAAATCGGTGGCCAAATAAGCACACAGAATAATGGTTAGCGTCGTCATTGGGGAAATGCAAATCCAAACCACAGTGAGGCACCATTCCACACCCGCCAGGACGGCCGTAATCAGAACAAGGGCCGGGGGGATGTGAAAAGTCAGAACCGCACACGTTCCTGGGGAATGCGCGTTAATATGGCTGCTTCAAGGAACAGTTTGGCAGCTTCTCAAGAAGTTAAACCATGTGTTACCATTTGACTAAGCAATTTCACTCCTAGGTTTGTACCCAAGGGAAATGAAACAGGTGTCCACACAAAAACGTGTACATGAATGTCCACAGCAGCGCTGTTTGTCTAGTCAAAAAGTGAAATGAGGCAAGTGTCCATCCTGAGTGAATAAACAAAATAGTACTTTCATACAGCAGAGTATCATTCAACCACAGAGAGAATGAATTACTGCCGAGGCCGGTTTGGCTCAGAGGATAGAGCGTCGGCCTGCGGACTGAAGGGTCCCAGGTTCGATTCCGGTCAAGGGCAAGTACCTTGGTTGCAGGCACATCCCTAGTAGGAGGTGTGCAGGAGGCAGCTGATCAACGTTTCTGACTCTCTCTTCCTTCCTCTCTGTAAAAAATCAATAAAATATATATTTTTTTTAAAAAGAATGAATTACTGATACATGCTATAACATGGATGAGCCTTGAGAATATTATACTAAGTGAAAGATGCCAGATGCAAAAGACCTCATATTGTATAATCCAATTTATATGTCCAGAATAGGCAATGTCCACCAGGACAGGAAGTGAGTTAGTCACCAGGCACCGGGTGGAGTGGGGGGGGGGAATGGGAATAACTGCTGATGGGCATGGGGTGATGGCCACGTTTTGAAATTAGATAGTAGTGATGGTTGCACACATCTGTGAACATGCTTGAAGCCAATGAATTGTATGTTTACCAGGTAAACGTTATGGTATGTGAATTATGTCTCAAAAATGCTGTTGTAAAGATACATGATGCATAAGCATACGAAAAGATGCTCCAACTTAACAACTATTTGGGAAATTGGTATAAGAACCACATGAGACTCTCCTACGTATCCACTAGAATGGCTCACACAGGAAAAGAGACAGCCCGCATGCTGGCAGGCCAGGCCACGGGAACCCTCACACATCGCTGGTGGGAATGCAAAATGGAGCCACTCCGGGAAACAGCTGGGCAGGCTTAAACAGGCACCCAATCACCTATTCCTCGGTACTGACCAAGAAGAAATGAAAACCAGCCCATGGAATTGAAGGTAGTGTTAGTCACAATCACCAGAACAAGAAACAACCCATATTCAGCTAGAACACACACACACACACACACACACTCCACACACACACACACCACACACACACACCACACCACACCACACCACACCACACCACACACACACACCACACACACACCACACACACATACACACACACCACACACACACACACCACACACACACACACACACACACCACACACACACACACACACACCACACACACACACCACACACACACACCACATACACACACACACCACACACACATACACACGCGCGTTAGTGGAAGGTTAGTCCAAACAAGCAGGAACTGCATGCATGAAGGTCAAAGGCAGCATGCCAGGTGAAATATAAGTCGGACTCAAAAGGCGACACACTACAATTCCATTCATACCACGCACTGCCAACGGCAAGACAGTAGGAATAGAAAACAGAGGGACAGCCAGGGGTTGGGGAGAGGAGGGGTAAGCACACATTTTGGATGCTGATGAGATACTGTGCATCCTGGCTGTGGTAGTGTCACGTGATGGTAAGTGTTGGCCAAAAATCAGAAAATTATAAACCAAAAAGGGTGAATTTTTCTGTATGAAAATTATACACCAATGAATGTGATATAAAAAAATGAAAATGGGGACAGAAGTGGTTCTGCCTCTTATACCATTTCCCCTTCCCGTAAAGCAGTCACGCTCACCAGCTTGTGTGCCCTTTCAACCTTCCAGAAGTATTCTAGATGTATAGACGTGTACGTACATCTGCATGCAGCATGTATACGTGAACATGTACATATACAAGTATGTATTGTGTATGTGTGTATGTATGTCTATATAGGTTGGAAGCAGTTTGTTACAATGCCCTGCACTTAACTACCTATTCATAGCCTCGCGGGACCTGGCGGCGTGTCCCTTTCTAAGCGGGCAGCTGCCTGGGCTGGGGCTGAGGCTGAGCTGCTGCAGGACCGCCCCCATCCTCCCCTCCGCGCCTCCCGCGTGCGGGCGCTGGAAGCCAGCTCCTCTGCAGAGCGGCCCGGGGTCTGGGCAGAGGTCCCCGAGAGTCTGGGGCTCCCTTCCCTGGACCTTGCTTTCCAGGAACCCTCCCCCGCTCAGTTTCCAGGGGCTGTGTGTGTGCAGCCCAGCCCTCGGGTTCTCGGGCCAGTAAGCCCGGGCAGTATTCTAGCCGAGTTCTAGCTCCGCCCTCCCCGCCCCCGCCCGCAGGCCGATGGTCCCGCCTTTGAAAACAGGACGCTCACCCAGGCAGCCCCGCCCTCCCAGGTGAAGCCAGCCCGCTCGCACCTGCCCAGCGTCACTGCGCCCGCCGCTTCAGGCTCTCATTTTCCCCAGAGGTCAGACTGTGGCTGTGGCCGGCGGATGGGTGGCTGTGCCCGCCCGACGGGTGGCCGTGCCCGGAATTTTGCCTCTGCCTCTCCCTGCCAGGTTGCACCCTCAGGACAGCCTGTAGGGCACTGTTCCTGCCTCCTGCCTCCCAGCTCAGGGGCTTTTGGGGTAGGCGTGGCTTTGCCTTTTTGTTTCGCAAATGAAGCACTTTCAGTAAGCCCTGGGAAAGGTCACTAGAGCTCAGCTCAGGTGGTAAATCTGATCCTGACGATGCCCTCCCTGGGGCCTGAGGTCCGTGGAACAGCACAAGGACGGCGCATGCCGCACTTGGGGCGCTGCTCCCGAGGTCCCGCTGCCTGGAATAGCCGGTGATGGAGGTGCCCACACTCGTGTCGAGCAAGGCAGAGCTGGGATGTGAGCCAAAGCTGCTCTGCGGCCTGCACCTGTGCTCTCAGCCGCACGCCACCGAGAAGGCGGTGACTCCGAACCTGACTGTGCCTGGAGCCGCCCCACGCAGCCGTGGGAGGCAGACCCTCTGGCCTCTGCGTCTGGGACAGCCCGGCCTGGCCCAGTCTCCCTTTTCCTGGCCCAGTCTCCCTTTTCCTGGCCCAGTCTCCCTTTTCCTGGCCCAGTCTCCCTTTTCCTGCCTCCCCGGCCCTGTGGGCCCGCTGCCAAGTCGCAGGCCGAGATTGTCAAGGTCACCCCCGACCCGTTCCTGACAGACCTGTCCCCAGCCTGCGTGGCAGGGAGAGCGGCTGCCGGAGCTGCAGGGGCTGCCTGGGGCCCATCCTCCCCGCCTGTCTGAAGCCACCGTCCTGGTCACGTGACCCTGGGGAAGACTATGAGCCACACCACCTCTGCCTTTTAAACAGACCGCACCCGGCATCCCCCGCTCTCCCCGCCTCTTCAAAATCCAGGATGTGCTGAAAGGTATTACGGCCCAGCAGTCACTTGGGTCTTAGGAAGACATGGTACCCACCCCATTCTCAAACCGCCCAGAACCGTGGTCGGCAAACGGCGGCTCGCGAGCCACATGCGGCTCTTTGGCCCCACAAAATACCACGGGCTAGGCAAGTCTATTTTGAAGAAGTGGCGTTAGTAGAAGTTTAAGTTTAAAAGATTTGACTCTCAAAAGAAATTTCAGTCACTGTACTGTTGGTATTTGGCTCTGCTGACTAATGAGTTTGCCGACCACTGGCCCAGAACATTAGCAGAGGGTGGTCCCGAAGGGTAACGCCTTCCTAGAATATTGCTCTCTCAAGTCAAAAGTTGTTCCATTGGCTTCGCTAATCCTACAGGATGTGGCCCCTGCCTTTCCTCTGGCGCAAGCCCTGTCGCCCGCCTTACCCGCACTCAGCCCCACCTGACTGTCCCTGCACCACACCTCGGGAGGCCTGCACTTGTCATTCTCTCCACCCAGAAACCTCCTTCCCATTACCTCACCTCACTTGTCATTCAAGTGCCAGCTCCAACGTCACCCCCTCCAGAGGCCCTTCCTGACCGTCAGCTTTTCCCCGCCCCCGCCCTCCAGGCCCCATGTTGCTAACTTGCTTCATTTTCCTCATACACTAGCGCATGCTGCGGCCATGTCCTCGCCTGCTGGTCTAGCTGCTTCCCGCGTCTCCCTCACAGAAGGAAGATCCAGGCTGGCAGAAGCCTGGGCCATCGTGTGCGCTGCGGCACTGAGAGCCCGGATCGTGCCAGGGACACGCTGTCACTCAATGAGTGAATGAATGAATGCTTTTCTCATACCCCACCACCACCACCACCACCCAGTGTTCTCCAAGAGCAGACCCAAGGCCAGGTATAGCCGAGACAGGCACAGGTGGGACCAACACCACAGGGGTCCTGGCAGGGAAGGGAAGCCCCTGGGGTGAAGCCTGGCTCCATCACTACCAGCTGCGACCTTGGGCGCCCGGTGCCCCACGGAGAAGAACGGCGCCTCGTTCACAGGTCAGGGTGAAGGAGAGAGTGCACGACACAGGAGGCAGCACAGAGCCAGGGCCAGGACTTGGGGGCACAGAGTAGGTGAGGGGGTGCGCAAGCCTGAGCAGAGGCCTATGTAAGCAAGGGCGCCCCATTGGCACGTCCTCCAGAGACCTTCCAGAGTGCGAGGGAGATTGAAGGCCTCTGCCTGCTTCCATCTCCCAGGCCTGTCGCCGCTGGAGGAGCCAGACGGCCACTGAGCAAGCGTCCTCGGGGCTCCCCACATGCGCCCCGGCTCCTGCCAGGTGCCCGCCCGCCTGGAACTTAATCTGGAAATGGGGACAGACAAAAGCAGGAGATCAGAGATAACCGGGGATAAGCAGGGACGGGGAGGCGAACGGGCAGTGGGCCAGCTTGCTCCTGGCACCCAGAGAGGGAGCTCTTCCTCCGTGGGTGGCCATGACATAGTCAGTGCGCGGGGAATGCCCTTCCCAGCCGGCAGCCCGTGTCACACCCAGGCTCCTGTGCGACCTCAGGCACGTGACCTCGCCTCTCTGAACCTTGTTGCCAAACTTATAAAATGTAGATGGAGCAGAGCTACCCACTGGGTTCTCGGGAGGATTGGAAGACTGCGTGGCACAGGGCGTGGTGAAAGGAAGCCGTGGCGGATGCCAGCCATGGCTGTGGTGTGACGTTTATGCACGTGGGAAGCACCTCAAAGAGGCACCTCCAGCACCGGCCTCTGGATTTACTTCCCAACAGCACTCCATTGGTGCCTCTGTGCCAGGCACTGCCAGGAACTGTCTTCATAACCCCATCGGAAAGCATTGGGGAGTGTTTATTGTCCCTTTATTAAAAAACACATATGTAAAACTGACCATCTCAACCTTTTACATGTGCAGCTCAGTAGTGTTAAATGTAGTCACCTTTTGGTACACAAATGTCTAACTTTCTCATCTGGCAAAGCTGAAACCGCCCACTGAGTGTCATCTCCCATGCCCCGTCCCCAACCCCGCTGCTGTTTCGAGGAAGGCACTATTTGACTGAGACTCGCCACATAACTTGTGAGGCTCAGAGCGAAATGGAAATGAAAATGATGAGGAATGCCAAGACAGCAGCAGCAGGGGGCGAAACCAGGCACTGGGCGCTCTGCACGCAGCCACACCAGGCCCAGGAGACAGGCCTTATCGGAACCAAGGCCACAGAAGCCACGTTACTTTTCGGAGGTCAAATGGCAAATGTTGGAGCCTCTCGGAGTAGATGCCTGCTGTCTTGCTCTATCTCCGAGGCTGTCTCTACTTCGATTGCAGATCAGGTCGCCCTAGGAAGACTTTTCTGACAAGATGCTGATGGATTTAAACCAAGTTCAGTCACGGAGAACAGTCACTGAGGGCTTTGGAGTGGGGATTCGGAAGCCCATAGCAAACCTGGCCACCTCTGGGCCGTTTGACCTTGTTCTCAATGACTGGCTCAGAGAGAAAGAGGGACACGCATCGTAAGTGATAGTGTTACAGTTTATTATATTATAAGTTTTATAGATGTAATAATAACACCCCCATGCTCCAAGGGAAAATATTTCATCCACTGAGGGGATTATTGGCACAGTTCCCGGCTTTTATAATTAGAAATGAGATTTCGGATCTGGCACTGAACAGGCATTGCCCTGATTGTGGGAATTCAGAAAGTTCATGATTGCTAGTTTTTGTTCCCTCGTTTATAAATTGGAGATAATGGGAGTGCTGACCACTTCGGGTTTGTTGTTGGTGTTAAACTGACATTGATTGAATCACATTTATTGACACACTGAACCGTGTACCCGGCATGGTCCTTAATAATGGAAATGTACTCACTTATTTAACTCATAGCTACCAGTAAACCAAGTACCATTTTTTTTTAAATCCTCACCAGAAGAGATGTTTTTGTTTTTTTAGAGAGAGGAAGGGGAGAGAGAGACAGAGACAGAGAATTGGCTGCCTCCCATACTTGTCCCGAAAGTGAAAAAAAAACAAAATGTAGGTATGTTCCCTGACCAGGAATTAAACCCACGACTTTTTCGTGTATGGGATGACACTCCAACCAACTGAGCCACCAGCCAGGGTCAAGTAACATTTTTTTTAATGGAAATTTTTAGAAATTAAATTTATTGGGGTGACAGTGGTTAATGATATCAGTTTCAAGATTACAGATCTATAACACATCTGTAATCTTGCATTGTGTGCTCACCTCCCAAAATACAGGGTGTCCACAAAAAATTTATGGTAGTGGTTATAAATTCTACCCTGGGGCTGCTTCATAATTGGACTATCTTAGGGTACCGAGTTTGTTGAAAGGCTAAGTTAGGGGGTGCTTGCATAGCAACCAGAATGTTTACTTACATTGGGAGGCTCGGAAGAGTAGGGGATTGTAGGCAAGGGGAGTTAGGCGGGCATCCCTCGGAACCCCCCTTTGTGGCGCAAACTAGTCTGGTAATAGCTGCTGAAATCTGAGCTCCCCTCCCAGAACCGCCCTATAAGTCGGCCCTCTTTCCAGTCTCCCCCTTCCCCTTTTGAGGCCGATGGTTTCTTCCGCTCTCTCGGCTGGTTCCGGTTCCGCGCTCCGCGTCACAAAGCGCGGGGTCACGTGGGAAGAGTGCGCTTTGTGACGCCGCGGGCCCCGCCCCCGCCGCCGACGCGCGCACGCCGGCCCCGCCCACAGGCGCCGCCCGTGCAGTTCCTGCTTAAGAGACCCCGGAGTGGGCGCTCGCTGGAGTCAGGCCGCGTCCGCCATACTGAGTGGTGTGGATGTGTCGCCGCCTCCGAGTGAGGGCCTGGGAGCGGCGCGGGGCGGGACATAAAGGAAGCCCTCGCCGTCGCCCGCTCGTCATTCTGGGCCTGGAAGCGACGGGAGCGGAAGGCAAGAGAAGCGCGGAGCACTCGTCGTGAGGAAGCGTCCGGAAGCCTCGGCGGCGGCGGCGCCAGGTCACCGAAGCCCCCCGGCCGCCGGCGGGGCCCAGCTGGTGAGGCCGCGCCCGGAGCCGGGTGGAGGCCCGCTGCCGGCTTGGCGGCTGCGGCGGGGGGTGACGGCGGCCTGCGAAGGAAGGCTTGTTCGCCGCCGACCGCGCGTTTGGGCCTAGGCCGCGGCGCCGAGGCCTCGGGGGAGCCGGAGTCGGGGCGAGGGGGGGGGCGGGCCTGGGCCTGGGAGCCACGCCGGTCGTCCGCAAGCCAGGAGGAGGCGAGAGGCCGCTGGTGGACTGCGGGCCTAGGCCCTCTCCCCGCGGCCTTCTCGCGGGGCCCGGGTCACCCAGACCACGGAGAGAGCCACCGGGAGGTGCGGCTGCACTATGGACCCCTGACCCCGCCGGGTCGCTCGGACTTGTAACGTGTGGACTGACCGCGACTGACTGCTCCGTCTGCCGGCCCCTAGCATGAGCGAGGGGGACCCGGCCGGGTGACGCGGTGCCCGTTGGCGGAGCCCCTGGCCCTCCCGCCCTCGTCCGCCCTCCTGCACATGAAGGGATTCCGAGGTCGGGGCCGGATTGCGGTTCTCACGCCCCTGTGTGGGAGGGGGTGTTTAATCCGAGGCCTTAGGTCTCGGGTGTCTTGTGTTTTGTGTATGTACATATTCTGCTCTTAAGTTTATAAATATACGTATATTGAGCGTGTCCACGTCTCCTCGCCGAACTTAGGCACCATGTCCTGTGTGCATTATAAATTCTCTTCCAAACTCAACTATGACACGGTCACCTTTGATGGGCTCCACATCTCTCTCTGCGACCTAAAGAAGCAGATTATGGGGAGAGAGAAGCTGAAAGCCGCGGACTGCGACCTGCAGATCACCAACGCGCAGACCAAGGAAGGTAAGAGCACATGGACGCGGAGACGGCGGAGACGGCCGGTGGGGAGGTTCCCAGCCGAAGACTAACCGCCATCATGGCTCTGGCGGGGCAGCCCGGGCTCGGGCTTGAGCTGCTGTGCTTGCTCTGTGCATACGGGCAGCCTAATCCCCTCCGATGTTTGGAAAAGGCTTGGGTGGGACAGGATTAGGGGTTCTTTGGGAGCTGCCCCCCTCACTGTTAGTTCTCTAACTTTATAACCTAACGACTGTTGGGGGCACATTTTTTACTTTTCTTCCTTCTCCTGTCTGTCTAGTTTGACTTTGGAGTTGTCTTTATTGTAGAGAAGAGAGCCTCACTTGAACATTTTGGGGGATTTAATCCAGCCAGTCTTCAACTGGATTAAATTGCTTTAGTCTTGAGTGCAAATTTCAGAATTAGTAATACACTAATTAAGTGGCTGTGCTCTTTGTTCATTTTTACTAGATCTAAAAAAGACTTTAAAAAAATGATTGTTAGACTGTGATGTTGATATTAGGATACTGAAAAACAATAGGCTGTTGTCATATGAGTACATGTGATGTACTCTTACTTTATATGCATTTTTTTTTATAATGAGAGTTTAACAGTAGTTACTGAAAATGTGATAAATGACCCTTTCACGTTCTGACTCTGAACTTGACTTGGTTTCTTTTTCTCAGTATTGTAATGCTGATCTGTAGTTTTCAGATGGTCAGTCATTTGAGTTTTATTGATGGCATCAGAAGAAATTGAACGAAGTTCTAATTAGATTAGGGTTTTTCTTGATTACTAAATTTGGTTTATGGTAACAAGGGCTCTTTTCATTGCACTTGGGAGGGGGGAGTCCCCCACTTGTAGCCTGTTGTTTGGTAGATAGAATGTCTTGTCCTGGCAAAGAGCTGTTTTTCATTTACAACCGATATTAAGAATGATTGTATTATTGTGTTAAGGAACAGCACTATTGGCAATCATGACTCAAAAATATTCATTAAAAAAGAATTTTATTCACGTGATAATGTGCGAAAGAATAAGCTGTTTCCCCACCTTTAAAAATAGTTTCATACTTAAAGGACACCTCACGCGAAGCCATGGTAATTGTAATTATGTGTAGCATCTCTATACTTAGGAGAGGAAAAACTAGTGGTCACGAAGGTTTGAAAAACAGCTTTTAAAAATATTCAAGAGGCTGGGGGTGGGTCAAGGAGGGCAAAAAGGAAGCATATGTACTACTATTTGTAATACTTCAAACAATAAAAAATAAAGTTAAAAAAAAAAAACACCAAAGATTTTAAAAAATATATTCAAGAAAATACTTTAAGGGAATTACTTTTTCTTTAAGGTCACCAAAAACATTCCTTACATATTATACTTTACAGAACAGGTGACTTTATAAGAATTTCAGGCCATCTTGATAGGGGAATGGTACGTATGAATGAAAGACAATACAAATGGAATTAAAGAATATTAAGTCAGTTTTAATCATTAGATACTATGCAAGCTTCAAATTTTATTGCAATATTACACAATTTAATTCTTTGGGGCTAGACTTTGTCCATCTTTTCCACCCAATAATTGAACACAACTTTGTTAGACTGGAGTGAATTTGATGGAGTAAGGCGATGGAATTCTTGTTCAAAATTTAAGACTTTAGTGATATGTTATTTTTTTTCTAAGCCAGGAAATTATGTGGTACTTTATTTTGATAAACGCTGAAAGAAAAAGGAATGCTTTCTTGGCCCAACAGCATGTTTATTTTACGTATTTGTGTGAACTGTCCTTATTAGAGAGAGCTTTGATACTAGATTGGTTAAGAGAAGGAGCTCCTGGGGAGGAAGTCTGCATTCTTTGCATCCTCACATTAGGGGAGAAATACTGTAGTACAGAGGACAGTCACTTAATGAGTTTTATTGGAAATAGTATCCAGTGTCACGAGACAGCTGAGTAAGAGTCCCCCTTAGTTTTAGCACCATCCAGTGAATTAAAGAGTACACAATAAGTGCTTATAGCTTCATAACAGGAGATTGTATGCTTTTCCTATATAATTTAACTATGTAACCTATTTACCTATGTTTCTGCACACACACTCACACACACAGAAAACAAACAAACAAACAAACAAAAAACCTTCATTTGAACTTAACTACAAAAGATTTGGAAGCTGAGGGTGAAGTATTTTTAAAATACTCTTATACATTTTCCTTCATTTTTCAAATGCTCTTGTTTTTCATTTCATCCATGATGTGTATGTTTTTGGATTAAAAATTATCCTGGTGTATAGAGAGAGTCTTTTGAAGTTAACAGGCTACTAAAGGGTAGAAAATCATTGATGTAATTCAGGTACATAAAAATTAAAAGGTCAGTTACAGTGACTGGTGTTAGGGCACCTAACTTTTAGTTTGACACAGCAGTTTGTTGATTAATTGTCCTAGAAAGCTGTGAACACATTTGCTATTTTTTCCCCATTGAACACTTTTGAGAGTTGTTATACACTCAGAAACTGTCAGGTGTTTGACACCAAGTTTTGATTCTAGAATTTGCTTTTTAAAGATTCTCCATCTCTGTTCCCAGTATTTCTTAGCTTGCTTAGAATCTGGAACTGTCATAAACTGCAAGATGATAGGCTTATATTGGTATTCCTGGATCTAGGAAATTGCATCATTCTAACTGTGAGATACAGCCTACTGCTTGAAATATACTGAAAATAACCCTTTCTTGAACAACTTAGTTCATAACAGGAAATACCAATAGTACTATGATTTAAAAGAATAGAACTGGTTTTATATATATGAAAATGCTTAGAAATGTGACAAACTTGAAATAATTGGAAGTCAGTCACTTGGTGGTAACTTATGTGAAACAAGTAAACTCACAACCTTAGCAGAATAAACCCTAATGTCTGTCTGTGTGATTAAGGAAATTGGGTACATTTTCTCATCCTTCTCCCTGTATTGGATTATTTTTCTTTTTGATAATTTTACTAGTTCCTTCCTTAACTCTTTTTACCATAGTTAAATTCATTGGTCCATTTACTCTTTAAATTTTATTCTTAGAGAAATAACTGCAATAATATTTCAAAGAGTAGAAAAATAGGATTCACTAATGTTCCCATTTGTCTTATCAGGAATTGATATCACTGTTCATCCAGTTGTTTAAACCAGGAACTCAAATTCGTACCCAATTCTTGTTTCTTCTACACACACACCTTATCCCAATTCAGTTCATCCACAAGCCTTAGCAGTTCTGCCTCAAACATTCTGACTCCATTTCTCTCTCATATCCCAGCCCAGGCCATCCTTATCTCTTACCTGGACTGCACAGTAGGGGCCCTATTAGTCTGTTTCTACTTTCATTTCTCTATGGATTCATGCTCCACTTAGATAACAGTTATCATTTTGTTTTGTTTTTAACAAAATTTTCATTGTTTTTGTTTAAATCCTTCAATAACTTTCTGTTGTATTTAGAAACAAAATACAAATCAATGTATGATAAGTACCTTTCTGCCTGTATTTCACATTATTTTCTTCAGCTGTTCAGCCTTTCTGATTTTTCCAAGTACTTTCCTTTCTATCTGAAACAGCCTTTTGCACATCTGGATGGCCTCTCAGTCTTTTAAGTCTCAAATGTCAGTTATTTCCTTGAACCAACATTCTATTCTAAGTTGCATTCCACTTAATTCTTTATTACAAAACCTTTTTTTCTGTATTTAAACACAGCAATTTAAATTTTTAATCTCCTCCAGTAATACTTACCTTTAAGGGCTAGGAGAGAGAGAATTTTTTTGTTATAAACAACAGCTTTTTTCATAGCTCAGATGTTCAGCATTAGTGGCTAAATTAACTAAAATTTGGGGGTCCACCAAAGTGGATTTTTCTGGGCCAAGAACCAATTGAAAATTTGTGTCCTTTGAAGAGGAGTCCCTTATGGCTTTGGATATTTTTTCTGACAACATCAGTAATCCAGATGCAAGGAATATAGTATTAATGCTCTTTTATATTTAAATTTATTTCCCATAAAATTCATATTTGAAGTCCTCTAATTCTTGAGGACTGTGACTTTACCCAAATCCCCAAATAGAAATTCATTTCTATCATTTTATTTACAGAATATACTGATGATAATGCCCTGATTCCTAAGAATTCATCTGTAATTGTTAGAAGAATTCCTATTGGAGGTGTTAAATCTACAAGCAAGACATACGTTATGTAAGTATCCATTTCATGTATTTAAGTTCTCAAAATAATAGGCTTTTGGTATGAGAAAGAAACAGGGATGTTTTAGAACCTAACCTCCGATATCTCCTCAATCATTAAAACTGATGATTGGTTTGTTTTTCCTGATTTCTTCCCCTCGGTAGATTAACTTAACCTGTAGTTAGGAATAAGCACCATTAGGAAGATTTTTGCTCTGTATAGGTACTCTTTAGAAAGACAAAATGATGTTCAAACAGTGAACAGTATTTCTGTACCTTCTTTGCCTCTACACTTTATTTTTTCCACCTACTGTTAAAAAATATATATGAGTTTCCTAAGAAATCTGTGCTAAATATTAACTCAACATCAAGAGTATTAAATGCCAACATTTGCTCCTCATCAAAAAGGGGTTTTGTCAGGAGGGTAGAGAGTTTATAGGATTTTTGAGCAGATACTGGAATCAAACTTAAGTTTGACTATACTCACTGCTTCTCACTAATTTGTGATTTTGGGTAAGTTAAAGTCTGTACCTTAGAATTCTCAAAATGAAATGAGGATATGAATAAACAGTGGCTGGTACATGGTAAATGACCATTATTGGTAATGACCAAAACAGCAATACTTTAGGACTAGTCTGGAGCTTAACAAGGAGGCAGGGTTAACATTTTATATCTAGTAACTTTCTATACCTGCTACTTTACTTTTATTTTTAAAATATATTTCTTTATTGATTTCAGAGAGGAAGGGGGATAAGAGAGAGCGCGCAACATCAATGATGAGAACCATTGACCTGGCTGCTTCCAGCAGCACGTCCCCTACTGGGGATTGAGCCCGCAATCCAGGCACTTACTTGCCCTTGGCTGGAATCAAACCTGGGACCCTTCAGTCCACAGGCCAACGCCCTATCCGCTGAGCCAGAGCTAGAGCTAGGGATTTCTTGCTATTTTAATGGTGATAGCAAAATCATAACATATGAAAAGGACAGCTACTTAGGCCATTTGTTTATTTTATTTAAATATTTTAAAAATTGATTTTAGGGGGAGGAGGAGAGAGACATCTGTCTGCTGCCTCCTGCATGCTGTCTACCAGAGGTTGAGCTTGCAACCTTTTGGTGCACGGGTAACACCTAGCCCGTGGTCGGTAAACTCATTAGTCCACAGAGCCAAATATCAACAGTACAACAATTGAAATTTCTTTTGAGAGCCAAATTTTTTAAACTTCTAACGCCACTTCTTCAAAATAGACTTGCCCAGGCCGTGGTATTTTGTGAAAGAGACACTCAAGGGGCAAAAGAGCCACATGTGGCTTGCGAGCTGCAGTTTGCCCACCAAGGACCTAGCCAACTGACCAAACAGGACAAGGGGCATCATGGGCTATTTAAAGGGTAGTGATTTCCCCTTAGGAGTTAGGTAGCCTTATTTATAATTATGGCAAATTCTGCTTTTGGTTAATGAAAAAATTCTTGAATTTGCTAATTTATCATTCCTAGGAAATGGAATGTGTCCTTAGAATTGAGGTACAATCATTTCTTAGAGTTCACTTTGTGTGGGCAAGTATTCATTCTTACAGATTATTCTCATTGTTTACTGTAAAGTTCCATTCCATTTGGAAGTTCTTTTGTATAATATTTTCTGTATATTAACAACTTAAAAGACTGAATTTTTTTTTCTTCTGTAAATACCAAGTGAACTATGTGGGGGGTGGGAGGGGTGTAATCTTAAGAAATAAGGAAAAAAATTAATTTCTAAAATCTAGTGTAAACCTTATAAAAACATTGAGTTTTAGATTTACTTTTTTATATATTCAAAAACTTTTGGGGAATTATTTGAAGTACATTAAAAAATAAGTTGGCTGTTAGAGAATTGCATGTTAATTCACTATGGATATGATTTCCTTTGTAATATAGTTGAGTCATAAAATGCCTCTTGAGTTTGTTGAACAAATATTAGAAAAAGAAAACTTTATTTTTACCTCAGGACTTCCAAATCATGTACAAATGATTTGGTTCTATACATCTCTGAATAGTCCCGACAGCATGAACAAAAACTAAAATTAAAACTAAGCATATAAAGGCTATATATTTAGCATATATATTTAGCAGTTCAACCTCTGGTCTGTTTCCTGTGAGACCTAGAAAAAAATTTTCTTTTGGGGTTTGTGTGCTCTTTAAAAATTAACTTATCTAATTATCCATAACCATTTAATTCTTTTGACTAAAATACTCTGTCAAACTACATTGTATTTTTCTGGAATTTATAATTTTTGTTTTACTATCAACCTCTTGGATTTGAAATCCAGTTTTTGGAGCACAACAATTTCTCAGGGATCCAAATTATAAATATTAATGATGGTCTTGCTTTAAGAAAATCTGATGTGTGAAAATTTATATCTGTATCTATTAAGAACTGGGGAAAAGTTTAATAATAGGAATAATTCTCAATAGACCAAACTATTTTAAGTGGCAATAAGTCAAAAGGCATGTAAGTTTACAGAGGTTGATTGCCAAGTGTGGGAATCATATGGGACATTTTCTTAGTAACTGTCTCATACTTACATTTCTCAGACCATTATTCTAATGAACATATTTTCATTCAAATGCCATCCATCTCTCCTGGCAGGCCTCCCGAGTAGATTTTTTTTTTATTTTTTTTTTTTTAATCACAAATACATCTTAAACTGATAGTGTTCAAAGGTGGTAAAGATTGATTAAAATAGTGTATTTTTTGGAAATTGGCTGTTTGTAAATCTTTGTCCCAAAGGAAAATTGTCCTGCAAAAGTGTGATAGAGATAAAATCCTAAATAGCTGCTCATAGAGCTAATGTTATTTTTGTTTTTGTTTTTTAGAAGTCGAACTGAACCAGTGATGGGAACTTCAAAAGCAGTATGTAAAAACACCATCTCACACTTTTTCTACACATTGCTTTTACCTTTTTAATGTTGCAGTGAACTAAATCATATTAGTCCTTAATATCCAACTGATCATAGCACATATTGTAAATAAAATGTATTTTGATGACAGCTCAGTTGAATCTGGATATATGTGGCATAATTTGCACACTTACTTTGTAGAAATGGGTAATTTGTGCCCCAAAATACTGTTTCGTATTAAATGATAGCAACCCTGTATGACACTGTGTTGTACAGTTAATGTATGATCCTTTTTAGATCATGTAGGTTTTACATTACTGAACATGATAACATGTTCTGCATCTGTCTGTCTATAGTTAGTATTTTGTATGTATGTACAGGCTGTTGTGTGCTTTTTGTTTCTTGCAATAAAAAAATGTTTGGAGTGTATATTTTGCCATTTTCACATTGTATCACTTAGTTTTTGTTAGGTTATTTTTTTTCTGCCTCATGGATGGCTTTTAAAGGGGGGTTAGCAACATACAAAGCTCCATATTAAAGTTTGATGCTTTCTCCAAGTTCAGATACATCAGAGAAGAAAGCTTTCCAGAGACCATTGATGCAGCTTTATTATTTAATTTTGCTTTATTTGGCAATTTTGAGCTCCTATTCATTGTTTCTGTCCTTAATTTAAAGTGAAACTGAAATTGGGCCCTCCACCAGGATATCAATATCTCCTAATGATTTTGATGATTTTACACAATTGAGTACAATGAGAATTTTCAAATTTTAATATAAGATCTTTCAGTTCCAGTTTGCTCAGTTGTCCAAATTAAAATATTTTCCTTTTTCTCATAAAATAATAAGCTAATTGAGAACTGTACCTTATCAAAGGTACCTACCCTCAACCAGGGTAACGTCTTAATTATATCACAGATTAACTTGAAGTACGACACCATTTTGACTTTGAGCTAATAATTAGTAGTAGTCCTCAGTTGTGGGGTGAAGCATCTGTTTCCAAACACAGGTCTGCAGTAATTGGTTCTGTAAACTGGATGGTTCTCTAAACATTTGACTGCTCAGGCTGATTTATACACAAGATGTCTGAAATCTTCATTTAGAATTCAAGGGTACTGCTTGCTGATTCACTTTATCCTTTTTAAATACTGATCTTGAATTGTGTATTAGGCATTTCACTAACCTTGGATCATTGGATCTTAAACATAACATAGCAAATCTGAACTTTGGCCTTTAGTTCCCATGGAATTAAATACAGTGATTCCAAACTCATAGTGTTTGGTGTGCCCCCCCTCTTTGGGGGTATATGGGTTTTTGGTTTTTTTTTAAGCATAATGCTGTAAAAACTGTCCACGTTTCTGTTTTGCTGGTGATTGGTTTAAAACTGATTTTTTTAAAATGTATCCAAATGCTAGCACAAAATAGATGACTATCCTGGTGACTGTAGTAGTTAATGTAACACATTTTGTATAAAGTACATTTTATATAGTATTTAAACTAATTCAGATGAAGTTTTATTTCTTGAAAACAGTTATTTCCTTTTTGTTTATTAGCATGTGTATAAACACAAATCACATGTTCATAAATAAAGTTAACATTCTTTTAGCCTTGTGTGTTCCCTGGCATGTCTGTATTACATTTAAAAGAAGCAGCTTATTTTATGCTTATTTAGGTTTCTCTTTTTGTTTTTTTAGTACTTTAAAAGTGGTTTTAATTTTTTAGGAAGGATTATCTGAAATGGAGACATTAGATAACAATATCCCCAGACACGGAACTCTTACTCAGCATTTAGGTTGGGGTACATTTGCTGACATTTAGGGTGAGAGAAGAGCCTCAACAAGTTAATTTGTTCCCATCTTAGGAGACTTAAGAATCACATGTATTGTTCCAAAAACCAAGTAAGATAAAAATCACTCAATCAAGTTTTTACATTCTGATTAGTAGAAGTGAATGTAGGTATGTACATTTTGGTAACTTGGCCATCTCTAATCAAAGATGACTGGCTATTTCTGTCTGTACTCTTCAGCTTTGTTTACTTAGTTGTCCTTCCATGTTGAGACTCCAAAACTGGGTGCTTTTCCTACTAACTGAACATCAGAATTACATTGTGTTAGGGTCCTTTAATTTCAAGCAGGTGTATTTGGCATTGAAGATTTTAGATCTTGCTCCCGTAAGCAAGACCGCAAATTAGATGTGGGGAGGTGTCTTAATGATGTCCACAGTTATGCATCAAGCAGTTGTTTTGAAGACTTTTAATGTGGCAGAATTTGTTTTTATTAATAGTATCTGAGAGTTACTGTATTTACTGATGTTTAGAACACATAAATTTCTACTCATTTTTAAACCATTCCTTGTCAGTAATTCTCAGTTTTTCGTACCTTGCTATATGTAGAAAACAATTAGATACCCTTCTAAATTTGTGGTACATTTGACCTCCTTGTGAATTATAAAATATTTAGATGCTATGGTGATTATTTGGTGGGAAAAAGTTATTTATATGTCAATGAATATTTGAAACTACTTTCAACCCAATAAATATCCAATACTAATAACAGGTTGGCAGGAAGCTAAAAAGAAAGGACAAGAAAGCCTGGCATGAGGACAAAAAGTCATTATATTTTAAGTGTTAAGAGTGAGATGAACAAAAATGTTAGTTTTCAGTTCCAGCAATAAGAAAGTTAATGTAACTGATTTACTTTCTAAGGAAATGATCAAGGACTGTTTTAAGGTTATTTGTTTCATTGGTTAGAAGCATAGTATAGTATATAGATGTTGGGTGACAGTTTATTCATTTCTTGTTGTTTAAGTTCAAACAGTTCCTGGTTGATGTAAAATGTAACCCTCTTTAAAACAGATTGGGTTAATTTATTCTGGCTAAAAATAGGATATTGTAAATTCCTTCAAAAAAAAGTTTTAGCTTTCTCCTTGAGATTAGTTATATTAGGAAAGTAAGTTTAAGAGCTGGACAATGGTGAGGACCCAATGGTGGATTATACGGTTGAGTATTAGGAATGTGGGATTCATGCATTAAGAACTCTTTAGAGTCCCTCAGGATAGAGCTAAGAACCTTTACTTAAGCATCTCAGTAATAAAATCCATTAAACTAACTTAAAATCCTAAAATATTTTTAAGATGTATTTTAAATTTAACCAGCATTTTTATTTGCATTTATTGAATTCCTACTGTGGTGGGCATTGTGCTAAGAACTTCATATTGAAACTTGCTACATTTCTGTTGGGGACGCTTAAAAAATCATACTGTTTTTAATACTCTTGAGTTCTCTGGAATACTTGAAAAATACCTGATGAAGACTTGCTTTTTTTGTTTTTTGTTTTCTTTTTTGATTCAGACATCTTGTTACATTCTTTCCATTTTAAACTAGAGTTATAGCCAATAATGCATGAGAGAATTATAACATAGAAAGATAAAAAGATAATGCTTTCATTTGGGTACACCTGTAAGGAAATTATATCTTCACAATTATGTGCTAAAGATACGTGTGTGCGTGTACATATATGCACATACATACTTTTTAGAAACTGATATTAAAATCATATCAGGGAACCAAATAAAAATTTAAGAATGTCACATTTGAAAACACATTTATTAAAGCCCCCTTATATCTGTCATTTCTACCTTGCTCCCTTTGATTGATTTTCTTGTCTTCACATATTAAAATCATCCCCAAATGAATCAGCACTTTTTGCCCTGGCCTCAGGGCCCTTTTGTTTTCCCCTTTTGTTTAGCTTAACATCTCTGATAAAAAGTTGTGTTTTCTTCATCAAGAAGCTATTTGTTTCTCTCTGTATGGGAGACTAAACTTATTTAGATTGAGCAGTATATGCTTTAAAAAAGATCAGAAGTCACAATTATGTGCGACGTGTTTTATTCAAGATTACCTGAGCCTTTAAAGAACTGCTTGTTTTACAATTTACCTAACGACATTCTAGGAAAGTTAGGTTTCTTGCTCTCCTAGTGTCCATTGTCTTGAGCATCATCAAATTTAGAGACCATTGACAGACACGGAACTCTTACTTAGCATTTAGTCACCTGCCTGAACTGAGTGCCTGTGTGATAAACTTTTCCTTACCCCATTTTCCCATTGTGCTTCAGCCCCCCCCAACTGTTAGCCTTTATAACTGTGTGAAATACATAGGGAAAGGAGGAGTAAGCTACACTTTCAGCTTTAAAACACTTTTTAGAAAATAACATTCTTTAAAATACTTCTAAGAAAATGGCCAATATTTAAACATTAAGTGGCAGTGGGAACTAAATGATCACTTTTAGATGTTTTCAGTGTGGAACTTGAATGTGTGTTTAATTTTTTGTGAACAGATTGATGACTCTTCTGCGTCTATTTCTCTGGCCCAGCTTACAAAGGTATATATATATATATATACATATATTCTTGAAAATAATCTTTTTCTAACATCGTATTTTTATGTGCAACAATTGTTTTGGAGGGGTTGGGGGTGGAGATGTCTTGTAAAAACATTGTTGTATTATTACTATCCTGTAAAGAGTAGTTGTGGTTTTGAGAAGATAGGGGAGTATTTTGTCAGCCTCAGCACAATGTTTGGAGTATTTTCATCTTCAAGACAGAAGAAACACAAGGAAGCTACTCATACTTTCCCCCCCTCATATATTTTGTTTAATTATACATTGGAAACTTAACAAAGTTCTGGAGGAATTCCTTGGTTTTGGCTGTAAATTATGTGGACTTTATTTAAGCAGCCAAATAGAAACTTTCCTTTACATGGACGATTGCATGGCTCTTTCTTGAAAATTTGGATTGAACCCATGAAGGTCAATATATTAAATGTGATACATTTGCTTCTTTATACTCTAGACTTGTAGTCTGTCTGCATTAAAAAAAGTTTTAAACAACCTAATTTGTTTGAACACAGACTACATGAATTGTGATGTATAAAGCTGTTCGCAGGAATAATATACCAATGTGTATGTTTGGCAGAGGGACAAAATGTTACCTCCTGAAATCATTGTATATGCCATGTTTTGCTTAAGATTGCTTACATTTTCTGCTTAACAGTGTGTACTTTTTATTTGGGAAAGCACTAGTAATGGACTACTTTTAAAAACAATAGATTATCTTGCAAATCATGCTTTTTTTTAAAAAAGGCAATTATTACAGAATAGGCAGATTTTTAAGGGCCAAAAGGGAAGTTTTCCAAAAATCTTTCCCCCCCCTACTATCAGAAATATAAAACCAAATTTAGCAACCAAGATTAATGAGTTGATGGGTTTTCCATTGGTGCTCTCCTACTTTTCCTTGGTTTTGTTATAGGTTGTGTCTTTTTCCCTTAGAATGTACCCCCCAAAATGTCCTAGTTCCTTTTCTGGAAAAACTAAACATTAAAATTGATAACTCTAGAATATAAAGTGGGCTAAAAGTGTCCTCCTAATTTTCTAATACAAAGTAGTTTAGCATAGAGTTAACATCATTAGTTTACAAGTTAATGTTTTAATTCCTATGTACTGTAAGCATATTTGAATTTGGGCTATTCCTACCATTGTTTCTCTGTGGGAAACAGTTTTGGAGGTTTGGGGGATTTTTTTTTAACTATTTGTAAATTAATGTTTGGGTTCAAACAAATTAGTTCAACATGTAATCAAGTTTTCTGTAAATGTTGCTGTTCTAAGCTCTGTTAATGTTAAGCATTCTTTGTATATAAAATTACAATAAAATGTTAAAACTGGTTGCTTGTTTTGTGAATGAATGTAAAGATAAAACCCAATGAATGACTGATAAGAGTGCTAGATGCCTGAAGATTCAAGCTATTTAGGACTCAACTCCCTTAGACCCTGCTTATATCTATACTTGTATATACCTTAAAGATAAAGTTCAATAAAAATTTGGAGCATTGGATTTAAAATTATGAATGCTCATTGCATGTGCTTTGCTTTGTACTTACTTTTAAATTGGCACTATCTAAAGAGCCTTCTGATTTTTAATATCAGTTGCATAATGTGTTGAGTTATTCCACCTCCCAGTTTTAAGTATAAAGTATAGTCTTAGTGCTATGACATTTGAATTATTTTTAAGGTTGAAAACATCAAGTATTTCTTTCTAAACTTAATCTGTTTTTAACTCTTAAGGGGAGTAGTGTGCAAATCTTAACACAAGGTACAAGCAGGGTCTAAGGTCCGAGTGCCCCCAGAGAGACTCCAGTCCCACAGACAAACCCCTGAGGAACTCCCAGTGCCGCCTCTGGCTTCTATGTGTAAAAAGCTGTTTTTATGCAAGGTTAGATACTGCTCTTTACAGGATGAGTGGTGTTGTCTTTGGCTGTGTGGTCTTAGATGTGTTTCTAATGTGTGTGTCAAATAATTACCTGTTAAACAGACTGCCAATCTGGCTGAAGCCAATGCTTCTGAAGAAGATAAAATTAAAGCAATGATGTCACAATCTGGCCATGAATACGACCCAATCAAGTAAGTTCATAAGTACTTTGCACAAATAGGGACTTCAGGGTGGATTTCTCCCCCAATCAGAGGCTCTATTTATTTATTTTTTTCCTAAGATTTTGTATACATATAATTTTTTCTCCCTTTCAGTTACATGAAGAAACCCCTAGGTCCACCACCTCCATCTTATACCTGTTTCCGCTGCGGTAAACCTGGCCATTATATTAAGAATTGCCCAACAAATGGGGTAAGTCCAAAGTACAAAACATGATACAGCTTATTTTTTTACAGTTATTTATTAGCCATTTTATTTTTCTTGGTAAATACTGCCTTCTATAGTACAATGGCAAATAACCACAGCCTCTGGAGCCAAATTGCCAGGCTTCAAATGCTGGCTCTGCCACTTAACAGCTAAGTGAGGTTGGGCAAGTTATAATACTTAATTTCTCCAAGCCTATTACTTTTTGTCTGTGAATGGCTGTTGTGAAGATTAAGTGAAATCATGTGTAAATATATGTAGTTAGTAAACACTACATGTTAGCTAATGTTAAATTTCTCTCCCTCCTCATCTCTTTTCGTCTCTGAAAAGGATAAGAACTTCGAATCTGGTCCTAGGATTAAAAAGAGCACTGGAATTCCCAGAAGTTTCATGATGGAAGTGAAAGATCCTAACATGAAAGGGGCAATGCTCACCAACACTGGGAAATACGCAATACCAACTATAGATGCGTGAGTATTCAAATGAGATGTGGCCTGTAGGGACTGCAGTTGGTCCAGGTTTAGTGTTCTGTTTTGTCTTGAGCTTGGGACTTGGCCACTTCCGTGTTATGCATGAGAAGCTGCAGTCTGCTCCATTTAAAGCATATTTAAAATGAGTTTGGGGGCTTTTGTTAACAGTGAGCGCCACTTCCCTTGTAGTCTTCCAATTTTTTTCTTTTCTCGTCATTCCCTGCTTTCTTCCTCATTCACATACATACTGCCACATAAGCTCACATGCTACTTGCACTTTTAAGTTAACAAGACAAATATCTTAATTATTTTAAGAAACGAGGCTTAAAAATAAAAGTTCTGCAATATGTCAAAATGAATGTAAGTGCCAAGAAGAAGTGAAACACTGAGCTATCTGTGTGAGCCTTAAGATTCTAAAGTATGGTTTATTATGTAAACCATTAGTTCAGGCCATCTCTAGCACAATAAGCTATACCTTAATGCTCATTTTTTTTAAAAATATATTTTATTGATTTTGTACAGAGAGGAAGGGAGAGAGATAGTTAGAAACATTGATGAGAGAGAGTCATCGATCAGCTGCCTCTTGCACACCCCCTACTGGGGATATGCCCGCAACCAAGGTACATGCCCTTGACCGGAATCGAACCCGGGACCTTTCAGTCCCCAAGCCGTCGCTCTATCCATTGAGCCAAACCGGTTTCGGCTTAATGCTCATTTTTAATGAGTTTTCAAATTTAATTTTGTGAGCTAATTTTTAATGAAATGGATAGACTTGAAAACCTAGGGAAATGGTTCAACTAGAAAAGTTCCCTTTTATGTGCTCTTACTAATGCTTCTAATTACCTTTTTGTCACTTGCAACAGCTGTGAACTCACACAGCACAATATTAAGTGTTGTTTTAGAGAACAACTTCATAGTGCATAACAATCTCTATGTTGAGTGGTCTAGGCACCTGCGTGCCACTGCCACCTGCCACCGCAGCTGCATTTATAGCAGGTCCTCCAGGAGATTGTGAAGTTGCCTTGACAGATCTCAATTTAGAAAATAAGATGTCCCTGTTCTCAGTGACATACAAAAGTATTGTATGTAAGAACACAGTTTTCCTCAGCTTCTTGCTGTATTGTTGAAAGTAGTGTAATGAGCCGAGGAGGACAATGAAAATGGCTATGCCATGGAATGGGACTGAAAAGATTTAGTGCTTTTGAGTAGGTACTTCAGTAAACATTTTAGTTCACAGATAAGAATTAGTGTTTTCCTAAGTTCCCAGCCCTGCTCACTTTCTTAACTTCACCCCCATCTGGTTTTTATTGGTTACCATCTTGTATTTTTGTGGTTCATTTTAGAGCAGCCTATTGTTATGCTGTTTCTATTTCAGACATTTCATACATGCTTCCAATTTTAGGTTGAAATTATTCTTTACAGACATAATTTAAGAGCAGACCGCTTCATCTTAATAAAATACAGAAATAAAGTATTTAAATAGATATTTGTGTTGGAAAAATGAGCATCACCTGTGAACCAGAGTTAATAATTCATTGTTTTTGAATGGTAAAATACAAAAAAAAAAAAAAAAAGCCCATTTATGTCAAACATGCAGCAAATGCTGGGGAAAATGGGAGCCCAAATATTTTAATTAAAACTTTCACCCTCTCCATTAACACCACTAATAAGCAACTCAGATTCTTCTTCTGTTTCTTTTTCTATCCTCTCCTTTTTTTTTTTTTTTTTTTCTTTCTTTTCTCTCTCGGGCAGTGGGAGACTCCTCTTTCACAAATTGGGAACAGTGGGGCATAAGCAAATTGACACTTATTTCTGGAATCGTGGTGATGTCTATGGAGCAGCTGCAACACAAATAGCACACCTCAGGTACCTTCTCTGTCCAGCTGAGATAACACACTCTGTTCCTTAATGAGATAGGAAATTTCTCTAGGAATTCCTGTTTTACAAGTTTGCCTGATTACAGAGAAGATGGGGGTGTTGGACGCAGTGGTGATGAGTCTGAGAGTAGCATGTTTTGTTTTTTTTATTTTTAATATATTTTTAATATATTTAATATCCAACATTTCTGCAGGTTTTACTTTAAATTTTTGTAGCATATTCTAATCATTTAAGTAAAAATTGACTATAAATGGATAAATTTCTTTTAAAATACTAATAAGTAGATAACTGGCCACTAATTATTGGTGTGGTTGGTGACATAATATTTCCCCTTAATTTTACCAATTTTAGTTTCCCATATTATGGCATTCACAGTAATTACCTTTACAGGTATTGAGGACTGTTAGACAGTGGAAGGATTTTTTTTTTTTTTTTTTTTTTTTTTTTTTTTTTTGTGACCCCCAGGAAACCTGGTAGGGTAGGAAAATGTGATCAGGGTATTGCCGTGTCTAAATTCGAATCCTTCTGTGGCACTGAATGTGTCGTTTTACCTTCTGGCCCTCAGTTCTTAGAGCTGTGGATTCTAAGATCCTTTCAGCCACTTTCATAGCATTTCTTTGTTTCTTTTGGTATACTTGTTGAGGATTTTATGTCTTTTTGTTGATTAGATGGAAAGTAATAATTGCTCCCTTATTTTGGAAGATACTATACTCATGTCAACTAATTAGGCATTTTACTTATTAGGCATAAGTTCCCTTTATGGATATAGTGGAATTTGTAAATGTCTTAGAAATACTTTTCCTTCTTACCAGTGTTAAAATGCTAAAACCTTCTTTTACAGAGAAGCATATGCGATTGGGAAGAAAGAAAAGCCGCCTTTCTTACCAGAGGAGCGCTCTTCATCTTCTGAAGAGGAAGACCCTATCCCAGATGAGCTGCTGTGTCTCATCTGCAAAGACATTATGACCGATGCCGTTGTCATTCCCTGCTGTGGAAACAGCTACTGCGATGAATGTAAGGCATGCTCATCCTTCGAAGACACATTTTAGAATATTATACAGTTGACCTTTGAACAACATGGGGGTTGGGGGCGTTATAACTAACCCCTTGCACAGTCAGAAATCCAAGTATAACTTTGACTCCCCCAAAACGTAACTATTAATAACCTACTATTGACTAGAAACCTTGCCCAAAAAAGTCAATTAATATATATTTTGTATGCTATATATATTATATTCTATATTCTTACAATAAAGTAAGCTAGAGAAGAGAAAATGGTATTAAGAAAATCATAAGAGAGAAAATACCTTTACAGTACTGTACATATTTATTGGTGGGAAATCCATGTATAAGTGGACCCATGCAGTTCAGATTCACATTTAAGGTTTAGCTGTTTTACTTGGAAAGGCACTTAGCAACACTGTGAATTTTAATAAGATATGAAATGTTGATAATTTATTGAGCATTTAATAATGAGAACTCCGTTTTTGCTGCTACATTTTTCTCTTTCTAAGCAACAGCGCTCCTCTGTCCTTTTAATATTTGAATTAACAGGGTGACTGGCTGTGATGAGGTTTCAGAAAACGCAGGATTCTTGTTTCCTATACATTTTATCCCCCTTTTTAAAATTTTTTATTTTTAAATAAGTTTATTTTTTTATTGAGGAAAGGAGAGAGAGAGAGGGAGAGAGAGAGAAACATCAATGATGAGAGAGAATCATTGATTTGCTGCCTCATTCAGGCCCCCCTACTGGGGATTGAGCCCACAACCTGGGCATGTGCCCTTGACCAGAATCGAGCCTGGGACACTTTAGTCAGCAAGCCGACACACTATCCACTGAGCCAAACCAGACAGGCCTTAGGTAATTTGCAGATACTTTTAAATGGTAACTAATTCCCTTTTCTGGATTGTGAAAGATATCTTATGTGGCCTCCCTCTTACCCAAGGTTTCACTGTAGTTTCAGTTTACCAGGGTTAACCACAGTTTGAAAATATTAAATGGAAAATCCCAGAAATAAACAATTCATAAGTTTTAAATTGTGCACTGTTCTGAATAGCGTGATAAAATCTCATGCTGAGCAGTTTTATCCCACCTGGGACATGAACCATCCCTTTGTCCAGTGTCTCCACTTCCCTCCCATTAGTCCCTTAATAGCTATATTGGTTATCATCTTACTGTCATGGCATCAGAATTCTTGTATTCAAGTCAACTTTATTTTATTTAATGATGGCCCCATAGCATAAGAGTAGGGATGCTGGCAATTCACATACACTAAAAAGAAGCCAGAAAGTGCTTCCTTTAAGTGAAAAGGTAATTCCTAAGTGTGATTTAGAACCGCTCTCTGTAAAAAAATACTAACATTTTGCCATGTGGTTACTTATGACTTTTCTTTCTGATACTTAGCACTTTTTTTATTTTCTGCCACTCATCTTAAGTTTGTTCCTTCTTACTGAAATAAAAAATGTTATCCTCTGAAAACTTCACTGCTCTGGCCTTTTTCATTTCTAAAGATAGTTTTGAACTATAAACCTGTATTTGGGGGCCTCATAGTGACTAAGGTCAAGAGAGGAGGTCACTTAAGACTTCTTTCAGAGTATGTCTTGGATTTAGCAAACCACTTGTTACTGAATTTTTTTTACTACACTGGAACATAATCAGTGAACCTGTAATTCATTGTTATTCCTACTTACTGTGCTATAGATGTCTCTGGTTTCTTTGACTGAAAAACGCTTCTGTTTCTTATAAAACCCTAGTAAGCCATATAAATTCTTTTTTTTTTAATACTAATTTTTCCTGTAATATTCCAATTATTAGCTCAACAAAGAGAAAAGTATTTGAGAAAGAATGCTTTTTTTGAAAAATTTAAATGTTTATATTCATGATTTCTGTTTTTAAGGCAGAAAGAAGTTAGAGTGCTATGAGGCAAGAGACTAGAAATGATTAGTGATATGTGCTTGGAAAACAGTAATGTAACTGGACAGTAGTACACTTTCATTAATATTTAAAATGTTATATATAGGTATAAGAACAGCACTCTTGGAATCAGAGGACCATACATGCCCAACGTGTCATCAAAATGATGTCTCTCCTGATGCTTTAATTGCCAATAAATTCTTACGACAGGTAGCTGTCTTTCTATTCCTTTTACAATAACACTTTTATGAAAAAAAAATTTAATCTTTTAATTGATTTAACTACTTGCATAAACACTGCATTACATTTTCTGCATTTTTATGTTTGGTGTCTAGGCTGTTAATAACTTCAAAAATGAAACTGGTTATACAAAAAGACTACGGAAACAGTTACCACCACCACCACCCCCAATACCGCCTCCGAGACCGCTCATGCAGCGGAATCTACAACCTCTGATGAGATCTCCAATATCACGACAACAGGATCCTCTGATGATTCCAGTGACATCTTCAGGTCACCCGGCTCCCTCTATATCTTCATTAGCTTCTAATCAGTCTTCCTTAGCCCCTTCTGTGCCTGGAAATGCATCTACCCCAGCACCTGTACCTGATATAACTGCAACGGTCTCCATATCGGTCCACTCAGAAAAATCAGATGGGCCTTTCCGGTAAGTCTGGATTTCCCAGTGTTAGGAAACAAGTGAGAGCAGTAATGTGGTTTTTATGTATATTGTTTTAATAGTTGCTTTAGTGACCTGCAGTTTGTATGTCCTTGTGGACCACTGTGTTCAGCAAGGTGGGGAACTTGTAAGAAATGGCTTAATCTTAATTGGAGAAAGAGGCAGACAAAGGAGATTGATTAGCAGTGATTGAACATCCCAAAGTAAAAAACTACAGGTTGCCAACACCCCCTATTAATGTTGAATTGTATCCCATAACAGCTCTGTAGTCCACAAGGGTGACACTTTACTTGTGGTCATACTAATGTATTGGAAATGAACAAATGTGAGCAGAACTAAGAACAATTTAGAAGGCGAAGGAAGGGGGCATAACACATTGGTAGAGGTAGAGAGTTCAGCAATGATCATTGTTTTGGAGCATAATTACTTAGAAAAGTAGTGAAGACTCACTTAAATATTTCTTTTTAAAAAATAAAAGTGACCTTTGACCATATAATCTAGCAGTTCATAAATACTTAAAAGGTCAGCCAGTTGTCGGTTTTTGGGGTTTTTTTATTCTCACTGGAGGATATGTTGGTTTTTTTGTTTTTTTAATTGATGTTGGAGAGAGAGAGGAAAAAATCCATCAATGAGTTGCATCCAGAAGAGGCCTCAACTGGCAGCAGAACACACAGCCTTTGGTGTATAGAATGATTCTAGGGGCCTGTTTCAGACACACTGAAGCAAAATCTTGAGGTGTGAGACCTTCACATGTATATGTAAGAAATCCCCCTGATAGGTAGGTTAGCCTTTCATTTGGTTAACAGTGGGAATAAAGCCCAGAGTTCATTGGATTATCTGAAAATTGCCCCCTTTAATTTATTGGCAGATTTAGAGGTAGAATTTAATCTTGATCCTATATTGTGTGTGTGTGTTCCCACACTTTGAGCTTCTTTTTTTTTAAGCTTTATTATTGTTTTAACTGAACTGATTTCTATCATTATCCATCATAAATCCTTGATGGTGCTCCTTAAGGAGGTTTCTTTTTACTTTTCCCTTGTATGTGAAGGATTCCAAAAGTCCAGGCTCTCACCTTCCTCAGAAGTTTTCAACATCTTTGATTTAACTCATCGTAGTGCAAAGAATGAAAAACAGTTGTAACTTTTACTCTTAAATCCTCCATGTCTGATAACTTTTTGGTGTATTGTAAATTATTGTTTTTTAGGGATCCCGATAATAAAATATTGCCAGCTGCAGCCCTTGCCTCAGAACATTCAAAGGGAACCTCTTCAATAGCAATTACTGCTCTTATGGAGGAGAAGGTAAGTTTTACTGGCTTTTAAATTTGTGGACTTTCTTTTTTAACAGAGTTTTTCTGGTTTTTTTTGTTGTTTTTTGTTTTGTTTGTTTGTTTGTTTGGTTTTGCAAGGATAGCATCGTTTATTAAGAAAGATCAAGACAAAGACCACAGGAGGGTCCCTTCTGGACACAGGGCCAGGCATCCTGATCCAGCATCTGGGGAGCTACTGGTGGGAGGGTGCTTGCCCCAGGTGGGCCCTCAGGTTCCCACAGATGGGGCAGGGGTGTCATGGCCCCTTCCTGTCCATCCGTCATGAGTCCTGGCTTCCCCCACCTAAGGCACTCGCTCTTTCTAACCAGCACCCACTCCCCCATAGAGTTTTTCTGTTTTGAGGTGCTTGTTCGTTTGTTTAACTATTTGTTAAAAACTATTTTTTTATTTATGTGTTTTTTTCCTAAAGGGTTACCAGGTGCCTGTGCTTGGAACCCCATCTTTGCTTGGACAGTCATTATTGCATGGACAGTTGATCCCTACAACTGGTGAGTATAATCATTCTGGTCTGAACATTTTTTTCTTTAACTTTTTCTAAACACAATATTAAATTTACTTACTGTTTTTATTTTTGCTTCCAAGGTCCAGTAAGAATAAATGCTGCTCGTCCAGGTGGTGGTCGACCAGGTTGGGAGCAGTAAGTATATGTTTAAAAAAATCTTCAGCTGATTGCTTTGATCTAGATAATAGAAACTATAACCTAGACAGTGTATTGCTGAATGTCTTGTAAACTCTTACATGTCATGTTAACATGATTTTATGTAAAATATCACAAATTCAAAATTATGAAGAATTCTTTTCTAAAAGAATGAGTAATTCTTTTCTAAAATTTAAAATCTTAACAATTCCTTTTATTTTTATGTCCTAACAAATGATGATCTTGACAGGACCTCAGTTAATGAATAGATAAGAATAACTTGAAAGAATAGTTTAAATACTGACTCACTATGCTAATTGATTAAATTTCTTCCTGTTTTAATTTGGATGTTCAAATTTGATACATTCTGAGATTAAAGCCCACACAACACAAAATTTCTCATTTTTAATAGTCTGTTAGTGTAATTTTACTGCATATTAGTATCTATATGGTTTTCTGCCCTGAAATACAAAGAACTTGGATCTTCTTATAGCATATTAAAAATCGGTAGATTGCCGAAACCGGTTTGGCTTAGTGGATAGAGCGTCGGCCTGCGGTCTGAAAGGTCCCGGGTTTGATTCCGGTCAAGGGCATGTACCTTGGTTGCAGGCACATCTCCAGTAGGGATTGTGCAAAGAGGCAGCTGATTGATGTTTCTAACTCTCTATCCCTCTCTCTTCCTCTCTGTAAAAAATCAATAAAATATATATATATTTTTAAATTGCTTTAAAAAATAAATTAAATAAATAAAAATTGGTAGATTTACTTACTATTTTTTATATATACAGTCATTTTTGCTTATATAATTCATACTAACAGGCTTATGTATTTGTATGACCTGGCTTATATTCTAAAACTTAGATTTTGTTGTTGTTTCTTGAAAGATAAACCAAGTATCTTTTATAAAAAATTTAAATGAGAGACTAATGAAATATATTATCAGGGAAAATGTGGGATTTGGAGCCAGGTAGACCTGGGTTTGAATCCCAGCTCTTCCATTTACTAGCGATATGATAGTGGGCAGTGGGACACCTCTCAGCCTTATTTCCTTATCTATAGAAGTAGATTGGTACTGCCCACCTCAACATATAAAATGCCTACACATGCCGAAACCGGTTTGGCTCAGTGGTAGAGCGACGGTCTGCGGACTGAAAGGTCCCAGGTTCGTTTCCGGTCAAGGGCACGTACCTTGGTTGGGGTCACATCCCTGGTAGCGGGTGTGCAAGAGGCAGCTGTTCGATGTTTCTAGCTCTCTATCTCTCTCCCTTCCTCTCTATAAAAAAATCAATAAAATATATTAAATAAATAAATAAATAAAAATAAAATGCCTACACAGTGCCCGGCAGGTGAAGGGCTTTGTTCCTTTTCTGTAACAATGAGTTCGCAGATTAACTTATGGAATGCTAATTGAATATAATATTACAGAAAATATTCTATATTGAGGTATCATTATTGTTCCAATATATTAGTCAGAAAAATTAGTTTAAGTAAATATTATGCTTGCTCATAACTGCTCTATCTGGAACTTGTAAGAGTTGGGAACAGACAGTAAGAAACGTTTTCAGAGTAGTTAAAGTTAATGTATACACACTAAAAGGTAATGTGTTATAATCAAGCTTATTTTATCTTTCTTTCCATACAGTTCCAACAAGCTTGGATATCTGGTTTCTCCACCACAGCAAATTAGGAGGGGAGAGAGGAGTTGCTACAGGTAGGCATGCTGAAATTCTTAAAAGACACTAATCTGATGATACACTCAAAAATATAACAGAAATTAAAGCACAGTTATGGTTTACACTTACTTGAGTCCTCAGTAGTTGCCCTTAAGAGGTCTAGGAAAAATGGATTATATTAGTAGTTTAATTACAGTTTTTAAGGCTCCTTCCCAACATCAATCAACTGCTTTCTCCCTGACAGCACACAGCAGATTGTTGGCTTACGTTTACTCTTTTGAGGGTAGAAGAAAGTAATTAAGGCCCAGATCCTGTTTCAGTTAACCAGCTCAGCGCCCAAAGTTTCCAAGTGTGTAGCATTATATTTATCTCTCTTCTAGACTCAATTGTCCCAATCTTTTTGGTTTCTTTTCTAAAAGAAGAGACAAGGAGAATGTTAGGGGCTCATGCCCTGCATGGGAACAAGCAGCATTAATCTAAGAAGTAAATAGGTCATACTCACACACCACCAGGGTAAAGGGTTCTCCAAGTTCCCTTTCTGATGGGATTAGTAAAGGTAGAGTAAACCTTCGATTTTGTGGACCTCGACTTAACAAACAAAATTTCCTGTTTGTATGTCATAGATGAAAATTAATACTCTTAATTTTTAAATGCTTTTAACCAAGATTTGTTTATAATTAGGTTAACAGGTTATTTTTGTTACTAATGCACCATAAATTTTAACAAATTTTATCAAATAGGCCATTTGTTGGAAAAAACACTAGTAATTTTGCCAACATAAATAAATACTACATATCTACAATTCTAAGTCTACATTTTAAGTCCAAGAGTCACTGCTTGTAAATCATACATGACCATACTGTATTGCATGATTGTTATCATGCAGCATGATTTTCTGCAGCAGTTTTCACACATGCCAGCCCATGTTCTCATATGCTAAGCCATGCCCCAGGCATGTGTGTTGGTTTATTCTCAGTAAAGCACACATTTGCTTTACCTATTATAAATTTAAAGACTTTTCTGTGAAATTAAACTTTCATGCATACTTAACTTTAAATACACAAACATGTCTACAAAACAACAGTTTTTTTGTCAGACATATTCAAAAAACCTACTTTATTTTTAACTGTAAAATGGACTTCCAACTTTAATGGACAGCCCCTCGCCCAAATTAATCTGTTATATCAATGTTTTACTGTATTTTCTAGTGCTCCATTAAGAGTTGTTAAGCTTCTAAAAGTTAACTAATACTTCATATAGATCACATTAATGGAAGATAATATTTACTAAATCAGACTCTGAAAAGAGGCTTAAAATCTAAGCACCCCTTCTGCCACTACTTTGTATTAGCTATAATTTAAAAAATCATTAGTTTAACAGAACAAAATCCACTATTTTATCTTATTATCATTATTTTTTAATTCTCACTTGAGGCTGTTTTTTATTGATTTTAGAGGTAGAAGAAGAGAGAGAGAGAGAAAGAAATATCGATCGGTTGCCTCATGCAAGTGGCCCAACCAGAGATCAAACCCGCAACCTGGGTATGTGCCTTGACTGGGAATCAAATCCGAAACCCTTCAGTGTATGGAATGACACTCTAGCCAGGGCAAGAACCCCACAGTTTTAAAGAAGCCATTATTACTTTGATGAGGCACAAATCAGAAACTTTGGGCTTCACTGTTATTTGACCTAAACGTTTGAGAGAAAGCAGTGTAATTTTCAATTACTCATTACAAATGTTAAAGCTAGTAATTTATTCTACTTTGAAGGGTCTTTACCCACTTCTTCCCTCAAAAAGATTATAGGAAATGTTTTTCCTTCTTTTAAACTTTTGGTCTGGGAAGACATTTTGGGAAGAATTAAGTGCCTATATTACAGAAGTAGTAACCTGTCAGCTAGTTCCTTTAAAAGGAAAAATTAGGAACTAATGAGATAGTTGTAAGGTGATAATAAATCTGAACTTTACAAAAGAGAACTTCTAAGTATACCTTGGCTGTATAATGTATACTTACATTATTTCAGTCCTTAGGTAGTCTTTATAATTATTTTTATATGTAAATGATGGTACATATAAGTGATATCAGTGTCCTTATTCTAATCCATTGATTAAAGTTTGAAAATAATTACAGATAGAAAAGACAAGCTTACTTATCTCAGGTGATTTTAGTTTAAAGGAATAACATCTTGGAATTTTTATTTCTCTAGAAGTATAAACCGTGGACGACACCACAGCGAAAGATCACAGAGAACTCAAGGCCCATCACTACCAGCAACTCCAGTTTTTGTGCCTGTTCCACCCCCTCCTCTGTATCCACCTCCGCCACATACACTGCCTCTCCCCCCAGGTGTTCCTCCACCACAGTTTTCTCCTCAGTTTCCTCCTGGCCAGCCACCACCTGCTGGGTATAGTGTCCCTCCCCCAGGGTTCCCTCCAGCACCAGCCAATTTATCAACACCTTGGGTATCATCAGGAGTGCAGACTGCTCATTCAAATGCCATCCCAACAACACAAGCACCACCTCTGTCCAGGGAAGAATTCTATAGAGAGCAGCGACGGCTAAAAGAAGAGTAAGTGTGTTCATTTGAAATTATACACTTTCATTTTCTGATGTAACCGTAAGCAGGTATCTATGGAAACATTTTCCATTGTTTCCATTTAGTACAAGAAAAATCACGTAGAAATCGAACCAAAGCCATACAAGCCACTTCCTCAGGGATTCCTAGTTATCTGTAGTTTTAAAGTGGAAAACTAATGGCAATTTCATTCATTTCATTCATGGTCTAATTACATTTGTCTTGTTAGTTTTCTTAATGGTTTTTGTTAACTTTCACTCTTTAACTTTATTTTACTAGGGAAAAGAAAAAGTCCAAGCTAGATGAGTTTACAAATGATTTTGCTAAGGAATTGATGGAATACAAAAAGATTCAAAAGGAGCGTAGGCGCTCATTTTCCAGGTTAGTGTTTTGCAAGCCTTCACAACAGAATTACAAATGGGACTTTGCCTATCCAGGGATTAGCTATGGATATAAATAACACTGCACTTACGGAGTTTTTCTGATTCGGTCTAGATATATAGAAATGGAGACGTAGCTTATTTCCCAATATCCTTTTATTGAAATAATGTCTCAATGTGAATTCTATTGTATAGAACTAGCAGTTACTGGGGATTAAAGTACCCTTGTCCCTTAAACTTATTTATAGTGTGAAATAATTGGGAAATGTTTGTGGAAGGAAAGAAATAGGGGAATAGCCAAAAGCACATATCTGAGGACACTGTTACTTAAGGCTACAGCTTCTTGCTGGAACATTAACCTGTGTAATTATGATGTATGATAGAACACAAGTTGCTTTATTGATAGAAAAAAAATTAGTATAAAAATTCCCTGGAAGTTTGTTTAAAAGACTTATTTTTTAAGCTTACATTTGAAATGCGGTTTCTTTTAAAGCTAGATTATATTGGCCAACATAGGACAAAAGAAATTGCTCATTCTTAAATGAGCAAATAGAAAGTAAAATTTAAATGTAATTGGCAATTTTTTAAATGTTAAGTTTATTAGCTCATATATCTCACGGTACATTAATGCACTTCACTCTAATTGTTAGGATTTCACTTTTTTTTTGTAACAAATGATTGATCTGACCTTTGCATAGTGTATTTTATTTCATTCCAATAAAGGCCACTGTGCCTTTTTAATCATCCAAGATGAAATTTGATTTAAAGATTGAACCCTGAGGAGAAGCATACTAGAATCTGAGAGTCTATGTTTTATTTTGTATATATTTCTCAACTGTCCAACTTGTTTTGTTTTTTGTTTTTAGGTCTAAATCTCCTTATAGTGGTTCCTCATACTCCAGAAGTTCTTATACTTACTCTAAATCAAGATCTGGTTCAACGCGGTCACGTTCTTATTCTCGATCATTTAGCCGCTCACACTCTCGTTCCTATTCGAGATCACCTCCATACCCCAGAAGAGGCAGAGGCAAGAGTCGAAATTACCGCTCACGGTCTAGATCTCATGGATATCATCGATCTAGGTCCAGGTCACCACTTTACAGACGATACCATTCACGATCAAGATCCCCTCAAGCATTTAGGGGACAGTCTCCAAATAAACGTACTGTACCACAAGGGGAAACAGAACGTGAATATTTTAACAGATACAGAGAAGTTCCACCGCCATATGACATAAAAGCTTATTATGGGAGGACTGTTGACTTTAGAGACCCATTTGAAAAAGAGCGTTACCGAGAATGGGAGAGAAAATACAGAGAGTGGTATGAAAAATACTACAAAGGTTATGCTGCTGGAGCACAGCCTCGACCATCAGCAAATAGAGAGAACTTTTCTCCAGAGAGGTTATTACCACTTAATATCAGGAATTCTCCCTTTACAAGGGGCCGCAGAGAAGATTATTCGGGTGGACAAAGTCATAGAAGTCGAAACATAGGTGGTGGCAACTATCCAGAAAAGCTTTCAACAAGAGACAGTCACAATCAGAAGGATAGTACAAAGTCAAAAGAGAAGGAGAGCGATGGTGCTGCAGGAGATGGTAAAGGAAGTAAACATAAGAAACATCGAAGGCGAAGAAAGGGGGAGGAAAGTGAAGGCTTCCTAAACCCAGAGTTATTAGAACCTTCTAGAAAAACAAGGGAACCTACAAGTGGCGAAGAAAATAAAACAGACTCATTATTTGTTCTTCCGAGTAGAGATGATGCTACACCAGTTAGAGATGAACCAATGGATGCAGAATCCATCACTTTTAAATCAGTGTCTGAAAAGGACAGGAGAGAGAAAGATAAGCCAAAAGCAAAAGGAGACAAGACCAAACGAAAAAATGATGCTTCTTCTGTGTCCAAAAAAGAAAATGTAAAACCTGCTAAGGGATCCCAAGAAAAACTAGAGGGAGAACGTGAAAAATCTCCTCGATCTGAACCTCCACTTAAAAAAGCCAAAGAGGAGACTCCAAAGACTGACAGTGCTAAATCATCATCATCATCCTCTCAAAAAGATGAAAAGGCCATTGGCACTCCCAGAAAGGCTCACTCTAAGTCAGCAAAAGAACACCAAGAGTCAAAACCTGTCAAAGAGGAAAAAGTGAAGAAAGACTATTCCAAAGATGTCAAATCAGAAAAACTAACTAGTAAGGAAGACAAGGCCAAGAAGCCTACTGAGAAAAGTAAGCCTCCTGACAGCAAAGGAGAAAAAAGAAAAAGGAAAACTGAAGAAAAAGGTGCAGAGAAAGATTTTGAATCATCTTCAATGAAAATCTCTAAACTCGAAGGAACTGAAATACTGAAGCCATCACCAAAACGCAAAATGGAACCTGATATTGAAAAGATGGATAGGACCCCTGAAAAGGACAAAAGTTCATCATCAACAGCCCCAACCAAAAAAATCAAGCTCAACAGAGAAACTGGTAAAAAAATTGGAAGTACAGAAAATCTATCTAATACAAAAGAGACCTCTGAAAAATTGGAGTCAACATCTAGCAAAGTTAAACAAGAAAAAGTCAAAGGAAAGGTCAGACGAAAAGTAACTGGAACTGAAGGATCCAGCTCCACTCTTGTGGACTATACTAGGTATTTGATATGGACGGGTGGGTGGGTGGGTGGGTGTTTTTGGGAGGAGATTTTTTTCAAAAGCAGAATATGTTAATGTGTTTTGATACTAGGTATTGGGCTGGTTTACTTTAAAGATAAGTCAGTTTTAGGGATGAGTCACTTTTTTTAATGCAATCATTGCTTAAGTCATTTATATCTGTTAGAGTAGACTTATCCCTTTTGAAAGTTAAACGTTTTTAAAAATATTTTCATTGATTTTTTTTTAGAGAGAGAGAGAGAGAGAGAGACATCAATGTGAGAGCGAAACATTAATTGGCTACCTCTTACGTGCACATGCGTGCGCACACACCCCACACCATGAATTGAGCCCACAGCTTGGCTGTGTGCCCTGACTGGAAATTGAACCAACAATCTTTTGGTGCATGGACAATGCCCAAACAACTGGGCCACATGAACCAGGGCAAAAAAAACATCATGTATTAGCTTTTTTATACTTATCAGTGTTTTAATAAAAGCAAATTCTTCATTAATTGAAAATACTTTATTTCTTTTTAGTACGAGTTCAACTGGAGGCAGTCCTGTGAGAAAATCTGAAGAAAAAACAGATACAAAGCGAACTGTTATCAAAACTATGGAAGAATATAATAATGACAATACAGCTCCTGCTGAAGATGTAATTATTATGATTCAGGTTCCTCAGTCCAAATGGGATAAAGATGACTTTGAATCTGAGGAAGAAGATGTTAAAGCCACACAGCCTGTATCAAGTGTAGGAAAACCTTCCAGTGTTATAAAAAATGTTAGCACTAAACCATCAAATACAGTCAAGTATACTGAAAAAGAAAGCGAGCCAGCAGAGAAGCTTCCAAAACTCACCAAGGAAGTGAGCCATGAAATCATACAACACGAGGTCAAAGGTTCAAAAAACTCTGTATCTAGTGAAAAAGGGAAAACCAAAGAGAGAGATCATTCAGTGTTGGAGAAGGAAAATCCTGAAAAGAGGAAGAGCAGCAGTCAGCCAGAGAAAGATAGTAATTTGGACCGTCTCAATGAACAAAGTAGTTTTAAAAGTTTGTCTCAATCTTCCAAAGAGACTAGAACTTCAGATAAGCATGATTCCACTAGAGGTTCCTCAAGTAGAGACTTTACTCCCAGTAGAGACAAGAAATCCGACTATGACAGCAGAGAATATTCAAGTTCCAAACGAAGAGATGAACGGAATGAATCAACAAGAAGAAAAGACTCTCCTTCTCGGAGCAAAGATTCTGCATCTGGACAGAAAACTAAGCCAAAGGAGGAAAGAGATTTGCCTAAAAAAGGAACAGGAGATTCCAAAAAAAGTAGCTCTAGTCCCTCAAGAGACAAAAAACCTCATGATCATAAAGCTACTTCTGATACTAAACGCTTAAGTGAAGAGACAAAATCTGTAGATAAAAATCCCGGTAAGGATCGTGAGAAGCATGTGTTAGAAACAAGGAACAGTAAAGAGTCCAGTGGCAATAAATTACTTCATATCCTTAATCCACCAGACCCACAGACTGAAAAAGAGCAGGTTGCTGTGCAAATTGATAAGAATGCTACCAAGCCTAAACCCCAGTTAAGTCACTCCTCTCGACTTTGCTCTGACTTAACTAGAGAAACTGATGAAGCTGCTTTTGAACCAGATTATAATGAAAGTGACAGTGAAAGCAATGCATCAGTAATAAAAGAGGAAGATACTTCGGGGAAAATTTCTAAGGAACTGAAAGATAAAGTCGTAGAGAAAGTAAAAGAGACCCCGGACACAGCAGCAGCCAGCCAGGTAGGCGTCACCAGGAGCCAGAGTCACAGCAGTCCCAGTGTTAGTCCTAGTGGAAGCCACAGCCCTTCTGGAAGCCAAACTCGAAGCCACAGTAGCAGTGCCAGCTCGGCAGAGAGTCAGGACAGCAAGAAGAAGAAGAAAAAGAAGGAAAAGAAAAAGCACAAGAAACATAAAAAACATAAGAAGCATAAGAAGCATGCAGGCCCTGAAGCAGAATTGGAAAAAAGCCAGAAACACAAACACAAGAAAAAGAAATCAAAGAAGAGCAAAGATAAAGATAAAGAAAAGGAGAAGGAGAAGGAAAAGGAAAAGGAGAAGGAAAAAGATGACCAAAAAGTGAAATCTGTCACTGTGTAGAAGGACAGATTTTTAAAATTGACTTAATTACTAAGTCATCTGTATTAAATTTTGTTATAATGTAAAGAGATTCAAGCCTTGTAAATAATGATATGGAAGACCCTGTGCTGCACTTAAAATATTGCTGCTTGATTATTTGATTTTTACATCAGAGCTTTATAACACGAACTTTTGTACAGAATTGTGAGTTGTGACCATGTAACATGAGAGGTTTTGCTAGGACCTATTATTTTTAACCACCAGTAATTAGTTGGGGTGGAGTTTACTGTACTGTGAAATTTTCACATTTGAATTTTTTAATTGCCTGGCAAAAGCTGATATCAGTTCTAAATATCAGCAGAATGATTTGCTGAATTCATTACAACCCCGTTATGTCACTTTTTGATTACAATAAAAGTTTTCAGGAAACTTTTAAAAATGTGGAATATTGCATTATTTGAGTAGAGTGTCACGTCTTTTTCTCCTTCCATTTCCCTATTTAAAAGACCATCTGAGCCTTAAAGGTGAATTGAACATACAGAATTTTGAAGTAAACCTAGAAGATGCTATTTATTGGGGCAGGTAGTAGGTGGCCAGAAGTAATAAATCAGCATTAATTGGAGATTCAGTTGAATGAATCTAGAAAGGTCTTTTTTTTGTTTTGTTTTTTAATATATCTTTTATTTTAGAGAGAGGAATGATCAGGGATAGAGAGAAACTTGAATGAAAGAGGAACATCAATTGGCTGCATCACTCCCAGCGGGGATTAAGCCAGCAACTGCAGCAGGTGCCTTGACTGGGAATGAACTAGTGACCTCTTGGTTCAAGGGTTGATGATCAATCACTGAGCCACACTGGCCCAGCAAAAGATCTTAGTCATTAAAAGTTTGGACTTGAGGGTTTTGGGTTGTTTTTTTTTTTTTTTTTTTTTTTTTTTTTTTTTTTTTTTCTGTGCTTGAATTTTAGAGATGAATTGTGATTTGTTTATGGTCATGTATTTTTCTGATGAAGTAGTATTAAGGTCTTGGTAAAGTGCCAGCTAAAGAGAACATAGTGAGCACCTGTGCCCAGTCCGTAAGAGCAAGCAGCAATAGGTCCGGAAGCACTACATACAGCTTAGGGATCTCCTGAATGGCTGCGGTTCACCAAGGTGGAGTGGGCCGGAAAAGCTATTGAGAGGATTCGGATTTAGGACACTTTGGAGACAAACATAAACGGATTAAGAAGGTGTGGTGGGAGGAGAAGGGATGCACCTCAGCAGCAGTTGGCTTAGTAACCTGTCTCCTTGCCTGGAATTAGTATCTTCAGAGTGTGTGTGACTCCAATACTATGTACAGTTTTGGGGACGTGATTCCTGGTGGTATCTATCCTAATAGCAGCCAAGGGCCCTCACGAGCTGAATGACCAGATGGACAACTGATCACTGGGAAGTGTGTGGAGTTTCAGTCCCACCCCTGCATCCCACAGGCTCCTATCACAACAAGGCTGGCAGCGGGTAGGCGGGCAGGGCAGGCACATCAAGGTCGTTAGCCTGTGGCCGGCCAGAGACCTAACGACCTCACTGCTGCTGCAGTGGCTGCAGATCAAGCCTAGAGAGGCCCAGGGAGAGAGACGGCCTGATCTGCAGCCACAGCAGCTGCTGCCAAGGCCCAGAGAGAAAGAGGTGGGGTCTTAGCAACAGCTGCTGAGGAGGCCAGGGGTCAGGCCCGGACAGAGACAGCTGTCAGCCTGCTGTTCTGGATTTCCCAGAAGTGCCAATGGCTGCCTAGGAGGCAGAGCTTTTGATGCTGACTGGCATAGAAACCAACCAATCAGAACCTAAACTGGATGAACTGTGAAGGCAGAGCCTAAGGTGGGGGCTGAGGAGGGGTTAAGGGCAACAGCTGTTGAATGTAAGGTATAAGAAAGTGATTCAATTTTTTAATAACCAGTTTGGCAGTACAGTATAATGCATATGGCTAGCTATCAGTCCAGATACGGGGATTATGTATGTTTGTCTGCAAAGAGCATCACCTGCTGAGAAAGGCTTTCCCCCATTTAAGCAATCCTATCCTATATAATCTATACTAATAAAAAGGTAATATGCTAATTAGGTCGGGTCAACGGGCCATCTTGCAGATGTCCAACTTCCTTTCGGACAAAGCCATGGTGGTGGGGGTCGAGGCAGAGGCAGTTTAAGGGTAATAGGCTGGCAGGGGAGGACAGTTGGGAGTGAGATCAGGCCTGCAGGGGAGGGGAGTTGGGAGTGATCAGGTCAGCGGGGGGGGGGAGGGGGGGCGCGGGGAGGACAATTAGGGGCAACCAGGCAGGCAGGCAGAGGCAGTTTGGGGCGATCAGGCAGGCAGGTTATGGGCAATCAGGCAGACAGAGGGGTTAGGGACAATCAGGCAGGCGGGCAAGTGAGCAGTTAGGAGCCAGCAGTCCCAGATTGTAATAGGGATATCCAATTGGAGAGGATGCAGGCTGGGCTGAGAGGAAACTACCCCCCACCCACCTTCTGTGCACGAAATTTAAATATACTTTCCTCTATTATAAGTACACTTTCTTAGATATGTTTCTAATATATAAAGGAAAACTGGACAATTTAAAAAAACCAGAGACGGGGGACCTGCATTTCCACCATTTGTCCACCAACCAGATCTGAAATATGGCTGGCATGTACACATAAGGAACTGTCTGGCATTGACATTGGGACTCAAAAGAACTGTTGGCCCAGAAAGGAACTCACTACAGACTGATTCATTTGCCTCTCAGCATAACCATTATGGCTTGTTGCAGTTTAGGTTCTTACAAGGATATTTCTTGGATCACATGATCTCACACATCTAGAGGAAATAATGAACAACATAAACAGACCCAGAGAAAGAGAACCAGTGATCAGACTCTCAAACCTCAGAGGGAAAGTAGGGGAGGGTGGGGGTAAGGGGAAGAGATCAACCAAAGGACTTGTGTGCATACATATGGGCCTGGCCAGTGGCCATGGACAACGGGGGGGGGGGGGGGGGGGGGGCATATCTAGGGAGGGGTTTGGGATGGGAATGGTGGAATAAGGACAATTATGTGAGACCATAATCAATAAAAAAATAAAAATTTTTAAAAAATGTAAGGGACATAAACCTTAACATCATGAAAGCTGTTTGGGGCTACGTTAAGTTTGGGAAATGCTACCTTTTGGTCAAACCCACTTTTCCTTTAAAGGGCTGTACTTTTGTTACGATTCTCAAGTCACATTTGTTTTTCCCCAGACATTTCTCACTAGTTAGTTTTTGTACTTTATCACTGCCTCCTTCCATCCCTTCCCCACACAGAACACATTAGCACTTCTGCTTTATATAGCCCCAGCCAGACACTTTTTTTATCCTCTCCTGAGGACAGGTTTATTGATTTTAGAGGAAGGGGGGAAGAGAGAGGAACATCAGTGTGAGAGAGAGACATCCAGTGGTTGCCTCCCTTACGTCCTGACCGGGGTTTTAACTCACAGCCTAGGTGTGCATCCTGACCTAGAATCAAACCTGAAATGCTCCAACTAACAGCCACCCACCAGAGCAGGACTTACACTCTTAGTTCCTAGTAATCTGGACCCATATCCAGATGGTATCTCCCGCACTCACTGAGAATTTGGGCTCCCAAGACCATCCAGTTCCATTGTGTGGAGTCAGTTGCACTACCGATGCTTATTGTCCTTTAATTTTTAAGCTCACCTGACCTTTAACTGCAGTTCACTCCTAGGACAATTTTTCAGAGTTATCACCTGTGATCATTTCCCTCCTAAATTTAAACTCAATGTTTTGTCTACAACTTGGTCTTTCAGTCCCATCCTCTCTTGACCTTGTTCAGGACTGAGGTGTCAACTCACCCCTTATTCACTCTTCTTTCTACTGTCTGTGGTTGCCTGAACCTCATCATAACCTACATAACATCCCCCAAACCTGCTCCCCTTTATCCCTCTTGCTGTTCCTAAGCCATTTAACCCGCTAACTTAGGTAAGGGTTCTGAGCACTGCTTAATGAAATTAAAGACTTGAAAGAAAATTTAAGAAATAACTTTGCCAGGCACTGTCTAGGTGCTTGCATTTATTTGATCCTTAAAAATTCTAGTTGTTGCCCTAGCAGGTGTGGCGCAATGGATAGAGCATTTGCCTGGAGACAAAAGGGTCCCAGGTTCAATTGTGGTCAAAGGCATATGCCCGGGTTTCGGGCTCGATCCCCAGTAGGGAGCATGCAGGAGGCAGCCAATCAATGATTCTCATCGCTGATGTATCTCTCTCCCTTTCTCTCTGAAATCAATAAAAATATATTTTAAATATATATTTTAAAATTCTAGTGGTTGCCAAAACCGGTTTGGCTCAATGGATAGAGCATCGGCTTGGGGACTGAAAGGTCCCGGGTTCGATTCCGGTCAAGGGCATGTACCTTGGTTGTGGGCACATCCCCAGTGGGGGTATGCAGAAGGCAGCTGATCGATGACTCTCTCTCATCGATGTTTCTAACTATCTCTCTCCCTTCTTCTCTGTACAAAATCAATAAAATATATATTTTTTAAAAATTCTAGTGGTTGCCAAAACCGGTTTGGCTCAGTGGTAGAGCGTCAGTCTGCGGACTGAAGGGTCCCGGGTTCGATTCCGGTCAAGGGCATGTACCTTGGTTGCGGGCACATCCCCAGTAGGGGGTGTGCAAGAGGCAGCTGATCCATAATTCTCTCTCATTGATGTTTCTGACTCTCTATTCCTCTCTCTTCCTCTCTGTAAAAAATCAATAAAATATATTTTTAAAAAAAATTCTAGTGGTTTATGATGTGTATGTAATGCTGTGTTAAGCAGAAAATTCACAGCCTGTGAAGGTTCAGCCCTTGGATACTGGTGCCTAACTCGAGTCCTCATCCCTGCCATGTGATGGGGCTGGACCAAGTTTAAGATCCACCCAGTTTTGCTGGTGCTCAAAAGGCCACGTATCTCCTATCTTCTGTGCTGGGCGATTGCATCTGGCGGGAATTTCCTTCCTCTGCCTGTCTCAGTTTCCTATTCATTGTTCAAGAGTCAGCCTTGCATTTCTGGATTACTCCTCACAGTGCCTGCCTGCCCACACCCAAGTGCAACAGTCACAGCCTCACTGACTGTGCTGCCGTGACACTCCACCTTGTTTTCCATGGGCTCGGCCTGGTCGTCTCCCTCACTGGACTAAGTGTGAGCTCCCGAAAAGGAATGTGTCTGGGTGAATTCCAGAAGCCAAACTATGCCTTGCACATAATAATGTTAGAATTGGTGAAATGAAAGCACTTTTTTTTTTAGCTTTGAAATTACATTTTGCAAACATCCTGGAAACCTCTTGGTAGGTATTGTAACTTTTGTCTAGGGCAGAGAGTGATTTTTGAGCTACTGTAGGCTAGTTAGGGAAATAGTATCCTTCCAACACCTAAGTTAGGGGTGTCGAACTCAATCAGAGAAGGGGCCAAAATCTAAAATCCAGCCTAAATCGCGGGCCGAATGGTTTACTGAACAGTCATAAACTGACAATGTCATAAACTGACAGCGGAGTGCAGTGATGACAGCGCGGTGCGGGCCACATTGCAAGGCCTGGCGGGCTGGATTTGGCCCGCGGGCCTTGTGTTTGACACATGTGACCTAAGTGCTTCAGCATGCCAAGGGAACTGGAAAGACAGGGCCTAAAAATAACTCCTTTGCTAGTCTACACATGCCAAATGGGGGGAGCTAAGTCCCCTCTGAAATGACTGAGCCAGGACTTCAGAGATGTAGAAAGCTAGTTAGTGATTTAGTAATCTCAGTCTGTGCATGTGTCCCCATCTGTCCACTTTTTCCGGTCTCTAATGAATGCTATCATTGTACAAAACTATGCAGAACAAAAGCCCTGATTCATAATATACTCTTTTCTGCATCCTTTTTTAAAATATATTTTATTGAATTTTTTTACAGAGAGGAAGAGAGGGTTAGAGAGTTAGCAACATCGATGAGAGAGAATCATCGATCAGCTGCATCTTGCACACCCCCTACTGGGGATGTGCCGCAACCAAGGTACATGCCTTGACCAGAATCAAACCCAGGACCTTTCGGTCCGCAGGCCGACGCTCTATCCACTGAGCCAAACTGGTTTCGGCTTTTCTGCATCCTTTTATACAACTGTCATTTACCCAATCTGGCTTCAGTGGGTCTCAGTTTAGCAAAAATACATAATTAAGGCATAGGTATGTATATAGTGTATCCTACGTTTTCTTCTCATAAGTCATGAGCACTTTGAATTTTTTTAAAATAATTTTTTATTGTTCATATTATTACAAATGTTCCTTTTTTCCCCCCCTTCCCCATTGCTCTCCTCCACCAGGTTCCCACCCCACCCTCTGCCCTTTCCCTACCCACCATTGTCCTCATCCATAGGTGCACAGTTTATGTTCAGTCTCTTCCCACATCCTCCTCTCCCCTTTTCCCCAAGAATCGTCAGTTCACTCCCCTTCCATACCTCTGATTCTATTATATTCAACAGTTAATATTGTTCAACAGATTTTTTTTTTTAATTTCCTTGGTTTTTAGATTCACTTGTTGATAGTTACGTATTTGTTGTTCATAATTTTTATCTTTATTTACTTTCTCTTCCGAAAGAACCCCCTTCAGCAATTCATATAATTCTGGTTTGGTGGTGATGAACTCCTTTAGCTTTTTTTTTATTAGTGAAGCTCTTTATCTGGCCTTCGATTCTGAGTGATAGCTTTGCTGGGTAGATTATCTTTGGCTGTATGTTCTTACTATTCATCACCTTGAATATTTCTTGCCATTCCTGTCTGGCCTGCATGGTTTCTGTTGAGAAATCAGCTGACAATCGTATAGGTGCTCTTTTATAGGTAACTACCTGCTTTGCTCTTGCTGCTTTTAATATTCTCTCTTTGTCTTTTGCTCTTGGAATTTTAATTATGATTTGTCTTGGTGTGGTCCTCTTTGGATTCCTTTTGTTTGGAGTTCTGTGTGCTTCCTAGACTTGTAAGTCTAATTCTTTCACCAGGTGGGGGAAGTTTTCTGTCACTATTTCTTTCAGTATGTTTTCGATATCTTGTTCTCTCTCATCTTCTGGGACCCCCATAATTCTGATGTTGGTTCGCTTAAAGTTGTCCCAGAGGTTTCTTACATTATCTTCAATTTTCTGGATTCTCTTGCCTTCTTGCTTCTGCAGAGGAGTGTCTTCTGGCTCTTTATGTTCCAAATCTTTGACTTGATTCTTGCAATCTTCCATTCTGTTTTTAGGACTCTGTAAAATATTTTTTATTTCAGACAATGTATTCTTTATTTTTTGTTGATTCTTTATCATTTCTTGTTGATTCCTTATTAATTCTAGTTGATCCCTTTTCATATCCTCATAGGTCTTATCGACCTTTTCTAGGAAATTCTTGAAAAACCTTATAAGTGTAGATGTGAACTCTATATCCAGTCGCTTTTTGTTCTCCATTTCTTTCGTTTGTGATCTATTTCGTTGTCTCGGCATTTTCGCAGCTTCCTTGGTGGGGCGGGGTTTCAGGGTGGAGCCTACAGCCTTGGCTTCCGTCAGCCCCGCCCTATGCGGCTCCTGAGTCTCAGTGTTCCTTAGGGTCCTTCAGTAAGCACCTCTGAGAGAAAGGTGCCCTCGATTTTCGCCTGCTACCAAACAGTCTAGGCTCTCCCCCAATGAGCCTGGAACTGGGGTTCAGTTCAGTTGGAAGTGGAGTTGGAGGTGGCGTTCAGAGCAGTCCAGAGCTTTTGTCTCCTTCCCGTCAGGGCAATCCCTCGGCATAGCCAACCGTCCCTTCTCTGCGCACAATGTACGCGCCTCCGGGACCTCCTTTCGCTGCTCCCCCAGGGTTCCGCCTTACAGCCCAGCTCCCTCTGTTTGAGCCTGGGTCCCCGGGGTCTGGCCTAGAACTGGGGTTCAGAGCAGTCGGAACTGGGGCCCAGCACAGTTGGAGCTTTTATCTCCTTTCCACTAGGGAACTCCAGCCAGGCACTCAGCTGCTCCTCCTCTCCGGCTCCGTCCTCTCTGCTCGTGCCACGTGTCTCCGTACCTTAGGCTTTTACAGCTCCTCCGCTCTTCCTTCTGGTTTTCTCCTTGCTTCTCATTGTAGAATTTCCAGTCAGTCGACTTTCCTGTAGTTCTGGGTAATGTCCATTTTATATTTTAGTCGTATTTTATTGAAATTGTGCGGCTGCGGCTAGGTGTTTACCTGTGCAGCCATCTTGGATTTAGCACTTTGAATTTTAAGAACTGCATATGGTGCACTAGCCAGTTTGGCTCAGTGGATAGAGCATCATCCTTCAGACTGCAGGGTCCCAGGTTCAATGCTGGTCAAGGGCACATGCCCAGGTTTCAAACTCAGTCCCCAGTAGTGGGTGTGCAGGAGCCAGCCAATCAATGATTCCCATCATTGATGTTTCTATCTCTCCCTCTTCCTTCTCTAAAATCAATAAAATATACATACCAGAGGCCTGGTGCACGAATTCATGAACATTGAAAGGAAACTAATTAGAAGGTGGCCAGTGTGGCAGGACTGGGCGGGATAGGCCGGACACTCCCTTAGCCAATCTCCCTCGGTCCCTCCCCTGCCAACCACACCTGGGGCAGTGTCTGCTGAGTGAGTGGAGTCCCTCTGGCAGGTGGGGTCCCTCGGCTTGGGCTATGAGAATTGGGCCAAAATTGGCAGGCAGACATCCCCCGAGGGGTACCCGAGTGTGAGACACCACTCGCTCAGCAGCTCCAGCATTGAGCATCTGCCCCCTGGTTGTCAGTGCACATCATTGCTGTCAGCCAGTTGGCTGGTTGGACAGTCACTTAGCATATATATAGTGTATGTGTACCGTATTTTCCGGCGTATAAGACGACCCCCTAATTTTACAGTTAAAGCATAGGTTAAGGTCTATATTCGCTGTATAAGACTACCCCCCACTTCTGAGGCAACACCAGTTCTTTTTTTAATAGACCGCCTCTCTGACTCTGGCCAATCTGAGCAGGCTTTTTACTATGTACTGTGTTCTAGTAAAAAAAGAACTGGTGTTGCCTCGGAAGTGGGGGGTAGGCTTATACAGCGAATATAGGCCTAAACCTATGTTTTAACTGTAAAATTAGGGGGATCGTCTTATACGCCAGAAAATACTGTAATATATAGAGGCCCGGTGCACGAAATTTGTGCACTGTGGTGGGAAGGTTGTCCCTCGCCCAGCCTGCATCCTCTCCAATCTGGGACATCCCTCTCACAATCTGGGACTGCTGGCTCCCAACCACTAGCCTGCCTGATTGCCCCTAACTGCTTCTGCCTGCCAGCCTAATCACCCCCTAACCATTCCCCTGCCAGCCTGATCAACACCTAACTGCTCCACTGCTGGTCCAGTCGCCCCCAATTGCCCTCCCCCACTGGCCCAGTCGCCCCAACTTCCCTCCCCTGCTGGCCCAGTTGGCCCAACTGCTCTTCTCTGCAGGCCTGGTCCCTGCCAACTGCCCTCTCCTGCTGGCCCATTTGCCCCTAACTGTCCTCCTCTGCCGGCCATCTTGTGGTAGCCATCTTGTGACCACATGGAGGTGGCCATCTTATGACCACATGAGACAGCCATCTTGTGTGAGACCGTGATGGTCACTTTGCATATTACCTCTTTATTATATAGGATATTAGAAGCCCAGGGGCGGGGGGGGGGGGTAATCCCTCAGTTTAGCCTGCTCCTCTCTCCAATCTGGGACTCAGGAGTGGTTATCCAACTCCTGGTTTAGGCCCATGGGATCAGGCCTAAATTGACAGTTGGACATCCCTCTCTCAATCCAGGACCATTGGCTCTTAACCACTCACCTGCCTGCCTGCCTGATAGCCCCCTAACCTCCTCTGCCTGCTGGACTGATGCCCCTAACTGCTCCCCTACCTTCCTCATAGCCCCTAACCACCTCTGCCTGCTGGCCTGATTGCCTTCTATTTGCTCCCCTGACAGCCTGATCACCCCCTAACTACTCTCCCCTGTCAATCTGATCGCTCCTAAGCACCTCTACCTCAGCCCCCGGTGGCTTTGTCCATAAGGACATCTGGAAGATATCCAGACTAATTAGCATATTACCCTTTTATTAGTATAGATATAGATATATAAAGAATTGGCCAGGCCCGGAGCAGCAGCATCCAGGCCAGGAGCGGCAGCAGCTGGCCCGGAGCAGCCGGGCCCAAACAGCTTGCTCCCCACCTGCCAATGCCCCAGGGCTGCTTCTCAGACATGGCTGGAAACTTTTAGGAGAACTTGAGGGTTTGCTGAATCAAGTGATGAAGGCTTAGATCTGGATGTGTTGAGTTGTTGTAGCGCTGAGTGTGTGGGGTCTGGATAAGGTTGGTTGATCTATTTGGATGTGTCTTTTGTTTGAAGTGTATCCTTGAGAATGTGGAGGTATTATTGATTTGAGAAAATGCGAAGTAATTGATTTGCTACCTGAAAAATTTAAAGTTCTGAAAGTTTAAAATCTCGTGTTAAAAAGAGGTTTTAAAGTTAACACCTTGATTTTAATGGAGAAAGGGGAGGACATGCCTTTCCCACCCAGAACAGCTAATCCAATTCCAGCCAGCAGCCATCTTTAAACAATGTGTTCATTTACATTTGAATGGCTACGATGTTTGATAGCCCAAGGGCAAGTTTACATGTAAACAAGTTTGCTTCTCAATTCCCAGGGCAGAAAAAACAAGGTTTAAAATTATTAGATTTTAAAATTGATTCTTAAAAATATAAAAGTTTATTAATTAAAAAAAAAAACACCAAGGAAATTAAAAAACCTGATGAACAATATTAACTGTTGATTATAATAGAATCAGAGATACGGGAGGGAAGTGGACTGATAATTCTCGGGGAAAAGGGGAGCGGTGGATGTGGGAAGAGACTGAACATAAACTGTGCACGTATGGATGAGGACAATGGGGGTGAGGAAAGGGCAGAGGGTGGGGTGGGAACTTGGTGGAGGGGGGGGGAATGAGGAACTTTTGTAATAATATGAACAATAAAGATTGATTTAAAAATCAAAAATAAAATAAAATAAAATAATAAAAAAAAAAGCAAAAAAAAAAAAAAAAAAGAATTGGACATGGTCATGAGAGAAGGTAATTGAATAGCATAAGCTACTTCAGTCCTTGATAAATTACACTGGGGGCTGCTGTATGTAATAGTTCCACAAACTCATGTGTAAAAGAGATGGAGTTAAGACAATACTCAGATTTCATGTGAATTGGTAATGTAATCTAAACAGCTTTTCAAGGCTCCTCTTTGTTATACGTCTCTGAGATTATTTTAAAGATCATATTAACATGACTTAAAAATAGCTATTTCTAATTTCTTTAAGCACTTTTTACAAAAAGCTAATGGAGCCCTAACTGGTTTGGCTCAGAGAATAGAGCATCAGCCTGCAGACTGAAGGGTCCCAGGTTCAATTCCAGTCAAGGGCATGTACCTTGGTTGCGAGCACATTCCCAGTAGGGAGTGTGCAGGAGGCAGCTGATGGATGTTTCTCTCTCATCGATGTTTCTAACTCTCTATCCCTCTCCCTTCCTCTCTGTAAAAAATATCAATAAAATATATTTTTAAAAAATAAAAAAGCTAATGGAGGGTGAGCAGTGATTTCATATTCAAGTCAACACCAGCATGAATCTTGCTTTTCCACTTGGAAATGGACCTATTTGGTAGCTTGCCATGAAGTTGGCTTCGTCAGTATAAATATTTTTCTATTTAGTCTTCGCTTCCTAATAGTAAAAGATTCTATCTAATAAAAGAGTAATATGCAAATTGGCCACACCTCTGCTACACCAACAAGCCATACCCACCAGGCAATCAGGAGTGAGCATGCAAATTAACCAACCAAGATGGCTGTGGCCATGGAGAGAGCAGGAGGCCTGGGTTTCCCTGGCAATGGAGGAAGCCAAGCTTTCCACATGCCCTGGCCTTCCTTGGCCTCCGATTAAGGCTACAGAGTTTCAATTATAGAGATAAATAAATCCCAACAAAAATGGCTGTGGCCTTGGAGCAAGCAAGAGGCTTGGCTCTGCTCAAGGCTGCGAAGTTTCATTGTAGAAGATAAGTAAATACCAGATACCAGGGCCTCCACTTGGGTCACTGGGGGGCATGGCTGGCCTGCAAACCACCACAGGCCCCTTGCCCAGGCCACCCCACACTCCAAGGGAACCCCCACTCTGATCCGGGACACCCTTCAGAGCAAACCATCCAGCCCCCATCCATGCACCAGGCCTCAATCCTATCTAATAAAAGAGTAATATGCAAATTGACCACCACTCCAACACATAAGATGGCTGCCCCCATGTGGACACAAGATTTCTGCCACAAGATGGCCAGCAGGGGACAGCAGTTGGGAGAGACCAGGTCTGCAAAGGAGAGCACTTAGGGGTGACCAGACCTGTAGGAGAGGGCAGTTAGGGGTGACCAGGCCTGCAGGGAAGGGCAGTTAGGGACAAACAGGCTGGCAGGGGAGCAGTTAGGTATCAATAAAGCTTGCAGGAGAGTGGTTAAAGGGTGATCAGGCTGGCAGGCAGAAGTGGTTAGGGGAAGTCAGGAAGGCAGGCAGGTGAGCAGTTGAGAGCCAGCAGTCCTGGATTGTGAGATGAATGTTCCATTGCCTGTAGGCCTGATCCTACCTGAATTGGGCTTAAACAATTGACATCTCTTGAGGAGTACCAGATTGGAGAGGGTTCAGGCTGGATTGAGGGATACACCCCCTCATGCAAGAATTTCATGCATTGGACCCCTAGTACTAATATAAGAGTGGACATAAATTTAAAATTCAAAATAAAACACTTGAAGAAAGACTGGCACCTTATTACAATTAAATTTTTCAATTACACTTAATGAACACTATATTAGTTTCAGGTGTACAACCCAGTATTAGTCATTTATATAATTTACTAGGGGCCTGGTGCATGAAAATTCACCTCATCCCAGCCTGCCATCTCTCACAGTCCAGGAGCCCTTAGGGGTGAGAGGTGACCCAGCAATCAGGGGAAAGTGACACCTCTACTGCTGCCACATCTTGTGGCTGTGTGCACCGCCATCTTCGAGAGTGTGGCAGTCAATTAGCTTATTCTCTTCTTATTGGCTGTGGGTGGCCCATCTTAGTGATGGTGTGAGGGCCAATTAGCATATCCCTATTTATTAGATAGGATGAAGGGATCTCCTGACATATCTAGTACCCATCTGACACCATACATAGTTATTACAATACTAGAGGCTTGGTGCATGACATTTATGCACTGGGGGAGGCGGGGTTCCCTTAGGCTGGTCTGCACCTTCTCGCAGTCTGGACCCATCCAGGAATGTCTGCCTGCCAGCTGAGGCCTGAGTGATGTTGCAGTCAGACATCCCTCTTGCAGTCCAGGGCTCTCACAGTCTGGGACCCTTGCTCCTTACCACCCGCCGCAGTAAAGGTGGGAGAGGCTGCACCACCATTGCTGTGCTCACCAGCCATGAGTCCAGCTTCTGGCTGAGCAGCGCTCCCCTGTGGGAGCACAATGACCACCAGGGGGCAGCTTCTGTGTTAAGCATCTGCCCCCTGGTGGTCAATGCATGTCATAGCGACTGGTCATTCTGCCATTTGGTCTATTTGTATATTAGCCTTTTATTATATAGGATTAGAAGCTCAGTGCATGAAATTCTTGCAGGAGGGGAGGTGTCCCTCAGCCCAGCCTGCACCTCTCCAATCTGAGACCTCCCCCTCACAATCCAGGACTGCTGGCTCCCAACTGCTCGCCTGCCTGCCTTCCTGATTGCCCCTAACTGCTTCTTCCTGCCAGCCTTATCACCCCCTAACCTTTCTCCTGCCAGCCTGATTGATGCCTAACTGCTCTCCTGCCAGCCTGTTTGCCCCCAACTTCCCTCCTCTGCTGGCCTGGTCACTCCTAACTGCCCTCCCCTGCAGGGTTGATCACCCCCAACTGCCCTCCCCTGCTGGCCATCTGTGTCCACATGGGGACAGCCATCTTGTGTGTTGGAGTGATGGTCAATTCGCATTTTACTCTTTTAATAGATAGGATTATTTACTCTTTCTTATGCTATACTTTACATCCGTGTTTATTAACAAGTACAATTACCAACTTAATGTCTTTCACTTTCTCACCTACTCCAAAACTCCTTTCCTGCTGGCAGTCATCGAAATGGTCTCTATGAGTCTGTTTCTATTCTGCTTGTTTGTTTATCTTGTTTTTTAAATTCTACATGTAAGTTAAACCCTCCTCACTCAGCCACAATCCCAGCTGGTTTTCACAGCTGGAAGTTATGGGTCTTCTCTTTCTAGCACTGAAAATCTGGGCTGCAGTGCCTGGTGTGGGGATGGGACCCCTCATTTCCCCTGGCAGACCTGTGCAGCCAAGATATCCCTCCTGGTTGTTTTAAAATATGTGTTTATTGATCTTAGGGAGACAGGAAGGGAGAGGTTGAGAGAGAGAGAGAGAGAGAGAGAGAGAGAGAGAGAAACATTGATCACCTGCTTCCTACACATCCCATACTGGGAATCAAGCCCACAGCATAGGCATGTACCCTGACCAGGAATTAAACAGTGACCTCCTAGTTCATAGGTCGATGCTCAACCATTGAGCCATGCAGGTAGGGCTAGGTTCTTTAACTTTTAAACTGAAATTAATCAGTAGGATATTTTTCTGAACCAAGAAACAATCCCTCTGTGATGAATATGCCATTAGAGGGCAGAAGAAGCTGCAGTTAGTTCTTTTTAAAAAGCAATTTTTCCCCTCTAACATTATTTTATGTTACAAACTTAACGTTTACACACAAAAAAACCACACAATGTTAATTAACATTTGAAAACGTTAAATATCACTGGAAATGAAAGTGCCAATCAAACAAAGTTCCCTGTGGTCAGGCAGTCACAGCCCTCTGTGTGAGTCCAGCAGCAACCCAACTCACCCTCCACCTTGGCACCCTGCAGGCTCCGCCTGTGATCGTGTCTTCATTAAGTTTGTCCAGATTGTGATACGCATTCTCAATTTCAGGCTATATATTTCTTTGTTTTTATTTCTAGCAAAGCTATACATAATTTAGAAAGTCATACATTTCTTCAAGATGGAAAACTTCCATCTCCTGTCCTCCCCATTGCAGGCTGACTCCAATTTTTCAGAGAAAACTGATTTCAACTCTGCTAGTTCTTTCTTCATGAACACATGCATGCACATTTGTTATATATAAAAAGCATACTCGCCAAAACCGGTTTGGCTCAGTGGTAGAGCATCGGTCTGCGGACTGAAAGGTCCCGGGTTCGATTCCAGTCAAGGGCATGTACATTGGTTGCGGGCACATCCCCGGTAGGGGGGGTACAAGAGGCAGCTGGTCGATGTTTCTCTCTTCTCTCTCATCGATGTTTCTAGCTCTCTATCTCTCTCCCTTCCTCTCTGTAAAAAATCAATAAAATATATTAAAAAAAAAAAAAAAGCATACTCTTTATTTCCTGACTAGAGGCCTGGTGCACAAATATGTGCAGGGGAGGGGGAGGGTCCCCTCAGTCCAGCCTGCACCCTCTCACAATCCTGGACTCCTGGCTCCTAACTGCTCACCTGCTTGCCTGCCTGCCTGCTGGCCTGATCGCCGCCCCTCACTGCTTCCCCTGCTGTCCTGGTCACCCCTAACTGCTCCCCCCTGCCGGCCTGGTCACTGCCCCCCTCTGCTAACCTGGTTGCCCCTAACTGCCCTCCTCTGCCAGCCTGGTCACTCCTAACTGCGCCCCCTCTGCGGGCCTGATCACCCCCAACTCCCCTCCCCCCTGCCAGCCTGGTCACCAATGCAGCCTTCTTGTTCAGTTGTGTGGTCATCCCTCACTAACCCCCTACCAGCCTGGTTACCCCATGCAGCCTGCTGCTCAGTCATGTGGTGGTCTCTCACTAACCCCCATGCAGCCTGTTCAGTTGTCTCTTTGGTTGTTTTGATTGCGTCAGTTGCTTAGGCTTTTACATAGAGAGATATTTCAGTCTCAGGTATTATTATAGTTATTATTGATTTCAGCACCTCCTTCTCCCTACCCCCACATATGTACATCTCCTATCCATCCTCCAAATAAGGCTTATCATTTGGGCGAAATTGAAATGGTGTATACATTTTAATGTTGATATAAATATCTTCAGAATCTTCAGTCACTTGACATATTAGGATTCCTTTCTTGTAATTTTGTTTTTCCTGGAATTAATAACTGGCTCACTGTAAAAAGTGTTTGTTTTTTATAGATTACTGAAAATGCAAACCTCCTCTCAGTATATTCAAATCCAGCAGCGTTTCTTCAGTTTTACTTGTTTTCTTACAATAGCCCTCCTAGCACCTTGTTTCTCCTTGCTCCCACAGGAAGTGGCTGCCCTCCTGGCCTGCGGGTGGGCAAGCTCTCAGCTTTCTGCTGGCACCAGGGCCTTCCCCGCCCTGCACCAGGCATCTGTGTCTTCCGTCCTGTGTCTCTTTCTCTTTCTAGTTTAGTCTCCTTGTTTTGCCTGGAGGATGCCTGCTGTAATAAATTATTGAGAAAGCTGCATAAGAAGTAAGTTTTTGGACAGCCTGGCCCAGTGGTTGGCAAACTGTGGCTCTCAAGCCACATGCGGCTCTTTGGCCCCTTGAGTGTGGCTCTTCCACAAAATACCACAGCCTGGGCGAGTCTATTTTGAAGAAGTGTCGTTAGAAAAAGTTTAAGTTTAAAAAATGTGGCTCTCAAAAGAAACTTCAAATGTTGATATTTGGCTCTGTGGACTAATGAGTTTGCCGACCACTGGCCTGGATGATGCAAAGTGGTGTGGCTGGGCGTACAGCGTCAGGTCGGGAGTTATCAGAGGCGCTCTGGCGTTGCTGAGAGGAGTGCAAAGCCATTCAGACTCCTAATCCAGTTAGACGTGGTTTTCCCGCTCTCCCAGGCAACGTTTGTGAGCTTCCTTTTGTCCTGAGAGTGTTTAAAAAGCAAGTGCTGTGCATTGGTGTGAGTCTCCGAAATTTATTCTGCCGAGTGCTGTATGGCCCTTTCAGGCTGCAAACTTGTGTCTTTCAGCTCCGGAAAGCATTCTTTTCTCGTGGGCAATGGCCTCCTGTTAGGTCCTTTCCCTGCTCTTATTATTTAAATGTTAGCGCTCCCAGGCCGGCCCTCTAATTTCCTTAGCCCTCTCCACCAGTTTTCCATGACTTTGTTGTATGGTTCCTTCAACATTTTCCAACGTTTATTTCTGCTAGCATGTTTACAGTTCCTCGGGATTCCTTTTTGTTGTCTTGTTCCCTTTTTAATAGCATTCTTTTCTCTTCTCATGGCTGCGAGAGGGTTTGCAGAGATAGGACAGAGTTTTTTTTTAAAGGCTTGCTTACGTTCCTTGCATTACCACCTGTGTGCAAGGCTTGTCACGTGGGTTCCTATGGGGCCATTTGATTGGGGATCCCCAGCTGCCAATACCTTCATTTTTAAAAATATATTTTTATTGATTTTTTTACAGAGAGTAAGGGAGAGGGATAGAGAGTTAGAAACATAGATGAGAGAGACCAGCTGCCTCTTCCTCGCCTCCTACTGGGGATCGAGCCCACAACTAAGGTACATGCCCTTCACTGGAATCGAACCCAGGACTCTTCAGTCTGTGGGCGAACACTCTATCCACTAAAGCCAAATGGGTTAGGGCATGTTTTTTGTTTTAAATCTTCACTGAAGGATATTTTTTTTTCCATTGATTTTCACAGAGAGTGGAAAGGAGGGGAGGAAGGGAAGTGAGAGAGAAAGGAGTGGGGAGAGAAACATAGACGTGAGAGAGACACACCAACTGGCCGCCTCCTGCACATGCCCTACCGGGGCTGGGGATCAAACCTGCAACCCAGGTACATGCCCTTGACCGAATCGAACCCGTGATGCTTCTGTGTGCAGGCCGAAGCTCCAACCTCTTAGCCAGGACCCTCCACTGAGATAGAGGAGATGCCTTATAACAAACCCAGCTACCAAACACTTTTGGGGAGTCAACTAGACTTCATTCAGTATGAAGACTTCATCACTCCTTCAGTACAGCACCTCCTTACTGCTTCGATTTCAATTTTATGAATAAAGTATATCTTCACATGGTTCAAAAGTGATGAATATACGTATCTATAATAATAAAAGCATAATATGCCAATTAGACCAGACAGCTGAGCGGCCTTCCTGACGTCCTTCCAGACAGCCTTCCAGACGTGGCTGCAGCTGTGAGGGCCAAGGCAAGCCGCCGCAGCGCAAAGGCCAAGCCCCTTGCATGAATTTTGTGCATCGGACCTCTAGTTTATGAATAATGTGTACCAATAGGTGAACACGTTTCCTTTAGCACTTTTGCACAGATTCCAGTAATAATTACACCCAAACCATGCCAAGTAACCAGTGTCTTGGTGCCTGTATATCCTTTCAAAGTTTCTTTAACATATGTTAACACACACATTTTTACTATTCTGCCTTTATATATATATATATATATATATATATATATATATATATATATAATTTATATTTTACAGAGAGGAGAAAGGGAGAGAGACAGAGAGCTAGAAACGTCGATGAGAGAGAAACATCGACCAGCTGCCTCTTGCACACCCCCTATCAGGGATGTGCCCGCAACCAATGTACATGCCTTTGCCCGGAATCGAACCTGGGACCTTTCAGTCTGCAGACCGATGTTCTACCACTGAACCAAACCGGTTTTGGCTATTCTTCCTTTTCATACAGATTAGAGGCCTGGTGCACAGATTCATGCACTGGTGGGGTCTCTTGGCCTGACCTGCGGGGATCATGCCGAAACCAACCAGGTGCATGGATTCATCCAGGTCATGTCCGGCCCATCACGCCCAGTCCCTATTGGGGCTTATTGTGGCCAATCAGCTGTGGAGGGACCGTGGGAGGGCTCCAGGGAGTGTCCGGCCCATCTTGCCCAGTTTTAATTGGCCAGACCCCAGCAGCAAGCTAACCTACTGGTTGGAGCATCTGCCCCCTGGTGATCAGTGCATGTCATAGTGACTGGCTGAACAGTCGAAGGAACGGTTGGACACTTAGCATATTGGGCTTTTATCATATAGGATAATTTTAGAACAAAACAATTTTGATCGTCAGCCTTTGCCATTGCAGACAGTGGTAAGTGCGTGGTCCTGGACTTGGGAGTGCTTTTTCTCAGTCTGCTGATTGTTTTGGACACCACAGGGTAGTTTTCCTTCTTTTTATTTTATTTCAAACATTTTTGTTGAGATTCAATTATACAATAAACTGCACATTATTTTTATTGTTACACTATTACAGAGGTCCCCCATTCCTCCCCAGCCCCTGCCTTTATCCCCCTCCCCCCAGGCCTTCACCACGCTATTGACTGTGTCCATGGCCTATGCATATATGTTCTTTGGTTAATCTCCTCCAGTCCTCCCCACCCTCCTTTTCTCTGAGATCTGTCTATTCCATGTATCTATGCCTCTGGTCCTATTTAAACTACAAAACTGATAAATTTTGACATATGTATGCACCTGCAAAACCATCAACTATCACTACAATCAAAATAATGAACATATCTGTCACCCCTAAATATTTTCTTGTGTCATTTTTAAGCCCCTCTCTTATATTCACACTAGAGGCCCAGTGCACCCCTAGGTCTGGCTGGTGATCAGGACTGATAGGGGCTGATCAAGGCCAGGCCATGGCTGGGCCAGGTGTGGAAGGAGCAGACGCCAGATGCCAACAGCACCATCTTCAATGGGCGGGCAGCGGGTCGATCGGGGTCTGCTATCCAGGGGGAGGAACCATGGAAGGCTGGCTAGTGGGGGGGGGGCGGGGCGGGCAGGTGCAGGGAGGAGAGACTGTGGGAAGTTGACTGGCTGGGGAAAGTTGTTTGTAGGAGTGTACTGACCACCAGGGGGCGCTTCTGCATTGAGTGTCTGCCCTCTGGCGATCAGTGGGCATCATAGTGACTGGTCCTTCTGGTCATCCCAGTCATTCCAGTCGCTTAGGTATGTAGGTTGAGAATATATATGTGTGTGTGTGTGTGTGTGTGTGTGTGTGTGTGTGTATTCAACCCTAAAAAAAACCCACTGTTCTACTTTCTGACAATATAAATTAATTTGAATTTTATACACAGAATCATAAGGAGGTACCTTTTTTTTTTCACTCAGCACAATTATTTTAAAAAAATATATTTTATTGATTTTTTACAGAGAGGAGGAGAGAGGGATAGAGAGCTAGAAACATCGATGAGAGAGAAACATCGACCAGCTGCCTCTTGCACACCCCCTACCAGGGATGCGCCCGCAACCAATGTACATGCCCTTGACCGGAATCGAAGCCGGGACCTTTCAGTCCGCAGACCGACGCGCTATCCATTGAGCCAAACTGGTTTTGGCTCAGCACAATTATTTTAAGATTCATCATGCTGTTACATGTATTTTTCCTTTTGTTGCCAAACAGTATTTTTTGTTTATTTTTGCTTATCCTTTTGCCTATTGATGGACATTTGGGTTGTATCCAGTGTTTGGTTATTACAAGTAAAGCTGCTGTAAACATTCAAGTACAAGTCTTTTCATGGATACACACACACACACACACACACACACACACGCATAATAACCTGGCCACTCAGTGTATATATGCTTTCATTTCTCATGGATGAATACCTAAGAATAAAATACCTGATCACATGGCAGATGTGTGTTTAACACTTTAGGAAATTGCCAAACAGTTTTCTAAAGTGGCTGACAATTGTAGAAAGGTCAGCAACGTCTGACAGTTCCAGTTGATCTATGTCCTTGTCAATACATGGTATGGTCAGTTTTTTTATTTTATTTTAACCATCCTATATAATAAAAGGCTAATATACAAATCAACCTAATGGTGGAAGGACTGGTATCTATGATGCACACTGACCATCAGGGGGCAGACGCTCAATGCAGGAGCTGCTCCCTGGTGGTCAGGCACTCCCACAGGGGAAGTGCTGCTCAGCCAGAAGCCCTGAGTTGGGCTCATGGCTGTGAGCACAGGGGTGGTGGTGGGACCTCTTCTGCCTCTCTGGCAGCGCTAAGGATGTCCGACCGCTGGCTTAGGCCCGGCAAGCTTTGTTGTTGTTTTACCTTTTCACTGGGGTGTACGTGGGGGCCCTAAGGTGATGTAGAAATCTGTGTAAGCTCCTCAGACACAGGACTCTGTCTCCTATGCCTTCTTGAGGTTACAATCTTAAGGCTGCCAGGTCCCCAACAAGCACCACTTCCCCAAGGTTGGCACGGAATTAACTCATGTGCGTAGCTCTCTGGTTTTCTGTTTCTCCTTCTCTGCTAGAGGGCTCCGCTATCCACTTAAAGAACGTCTGATATGCCAGTATTTTACTCAGGATTTCTCCATGACTGCTAGGTCCTCCATATTGTCCGGACAGAAATTTCCGATTTTCTTCTCAATCCCCTCTCCCCAGACGTCCACCCTATTCCTTCACTGGTGCCAGGAGGCACTGCCGAGTCCCGTGGGTGCTGCCTCGCTTCGGATGGGACCGGGAGCAGGAGAGCTGAGCGCCCCCCCCCGCCCCCCCACACCCACACCCACACACACACACCCACACACCTTCTCTGCTCTCACTGCGTCGGGCACAGAACAAACAGCACTAAGGGCTGGGGCAGAGGCCGTCATATTGCTGCCCCGAGTCCTAAACGCAGCCCTGGCTGACAGCACCCCGGACTGTCACCATCTGTGAGTCACCCTCTCCCTCTGAGCACAGGGCGCGCAGACCGGGCACCGGTGCGGGTGCCGGAGCCGAGCGCAGCCCCGCAGGACAAACAGACGCCTCCCCCTCCGCTCTGACGCCGGAGCAGACTAACCGCCCGTTAGCTGGCGTGGAGGCGATGGTTCGCGTCCACAGCGGGCAGAGCGGGGAGGGGGCAGGAGGGCGCAGTCGGACACACACACCCGGGGCTGCCATGTTCGCCCGCCTGCCTGGGTGTGAGGCCAGACCTGCCTCTGCTGCCCCCGCCCCGGACCGCGGCCCCGCCAAGCCCGACGCCCTGTTCTCCGTGCTCCTCCGGGCGAGGCCCCGCTCCCGCTCCGCCCGGCGCCACGTGTGCAGGGAAGATGTCCGCGCAAAGGAATCAATGAACCAACGAGTGTGAGATCACTGCATCGGCAGGAAACACGCCTGAGACGGGGGGGGGGGGGGGGGGGGGAGGAGAGAGAGGGGGAGAGAGAGAGAGAGAGAGAGAGAGAGAGAGAGAGAGAGAGAGAGAGAGGAGGGGAGAGGGGGAGAGGGGGAGAGGGGGAGAGAGAGGAGAGAGGGAGATGGGGAGAGGGGGAGAAGGGGGTAGAGAAAGAGAGAGAGAGGAAGAGAGGGAGGGAGGGAGGGAGGGAGGGAGGGAAAGAGAGAGGGAGGGAGGGGGAGAGAGGGAGGGAGAGAGAGAGAGAGGGGCGAGGGGAGAGAGGGAGCGGGGGAGAGGGGGAGAAAGGGAGAGAAGAGAGAGGGAGAGAGAGGAGAGAGGGAGAGGGCGCTGCAGGCGGAGCAGAGCCGGCGGAGGGAGGGAGACCCCCGCGGGAGAGCCCCCTGCCCGCCGCTGGGAGGGAGGCGGGGGCGGTGCCCTCTGCGCCCGCGCCCGCGCCCCTCCCGCCCTGGGCTCTGGGCCGGCCGCCTGGGCGGGAGGCGGCGGCTGGGTTTGCAGACGAGGCGGCCGGTGTGAGCTCAGACGCCTGCGTTGCCTGCGACACTGGAGGCGCTCACAAAGGCTGGGCTCAGCGGGGCTGGCGCGGCTCCAGGCGCAGGGGCTGGGCGGGGGCGCACGTTAACTGTCCCCCTCCCCCGGGGTCTCAGCCTGGCCCCGCTCCCAGGCCCCCCATCTGCACCCCTCCCCCTGCACTGATGGGGGGGGGGCTCCTCCAGAAACACTTTGTCTGTCAGTCTGGGAGCGGGAGGAGGGGGTGGGGGCTGAAGTTGGGCAGATTTGTCTCATCACATGATGGGGGACCCGCATCATGTGATGACTCCGGTGATGTTGGAGGCAGCATGTGACTCCCAGGGCTACGTGGGCTCAAAAACAATTTAAATACAAAAACACAAGCAGGTTCCCCTCCTCTCCTTTGCCTTTTGGTCTGGCTCTCCCTGCCTTTGGTGGGAGCCTGACTGAATGAAAACCCGGCGTCCTGCAGCCACTGACCTGTGAGCGCCGGGGACCTGGAGGCCAGGCCCTCCGCAGGGTCTCCGAAGCTGCGCCCACCACCCCGCAGCCCTGTCTCCCAGGCTGGTAAGTCCTAGGCCCCGGAGCCAGCTGTGAGCCTGCACGGCCTCATTAGCACGCGCAGGGCGTCCGCTGGGCGTGTTGGAAGGAAAGGGCCTGCAGGCCTCGGGGAGCTGAAGCCCTGGGCCTGCGGCCTCCGGAGGGGACAGCGCAGCTGCCCAGCCAGGCCGGGAGGCAGGGGCCCTCCCTCTGCTCCCCCCGCCCCCAGCCTGCCTCCCTTCCACCTCCCTCCCCTGTCTTCCTCTGGGTCTCTCTCCTCCGTCTCTCTTGCCTCTCACAGGCTCCCTCGCCACCCCTCTCACTTCTCTCTTTATTCACCCCACTTGCTTCTCTTTCTCTCTCCCCAGCTGTTTGTCTGAGGAGTCCTCACCCTTCACCTTTTAAGATTATTTTCGAACACCCAGGCTGTGTGCTGTGTCTGCCCAGAGCCTGGATGCGCAGCGCCTGAGGAGCGGTGATGGGAAATGCAGTTTCTCTCACGGCTTCCACGCAGGTGGCCAGTTCCCTGCGGGCTGTGCCTGCGCATGGGCATTGAGGGCGGTGGATGCATTTCTTGGGGTCTGTGTCTTGGGTAGATGTTTGCTGGCTGCAGACCCCAGCTCAGCGAGGGACAGAAAGGCCAGCTACCACAGCCGGAGGCAATGCAGTGGTGTGGTCTCCGTGGGAGATCAGGCCTCAGGCAGGAGGCACAATCAGGGCTCAGTGGCCCGGCTCGCTCAGGGGTCAGCGTCTTCTCGGGCTGGGTCGGAATTGGAGTTGGAGTTGGAGGCCACCCCTTTGCTGAGGGAAGCAGAGCGCTGGATGGAGCCAGCCGTGGGGAAAGTTCTATGGAGGGAATCAGCTCTGTCCACAGCCAGAGGAAGAGGGGGCTGTGTCCCGGCTCCAGTTCACTCTTATCCCCGTATGGTGAATCCTTTGGTAAGAAATAATTGACAACTACTGAGCACAATCCACCCAACCGCTCAATGAGCATGTGCTATCCCCCTCCCCCCCATTTTAGAGATGGGGAAACTGAGGCACAAAGCTGTTAGGTAGGCCACTCAGCTAGTGCGTGACAGACCTAGGACTTGAGCCCAGAGACCGACAGTTAACCACTGTGACCTCCTGTCTCAGGAAAGATCTATCCACCTTACTCTGTGACAGGTGGTGTGCAAAGTTTGGGGTGGCCTTGTGAATACAACATCCTGTTCTCATGGAGTTACAGTGGAGAAGGCAGCCGTAAACATGCCATCGCACAAGACCTTATGTCACACCGGGGTACTGGCCAGGAAGGAGAATAGCAGGCACCATGGGACTGCAGAGCCGGAGACACACGCTTCTTCTGGAGGGCGAAGAGGAAGTCCCTCTGCTGATGTCACATTTAAGTTGGGGCCTGAGAAAGGAGCAGGAGTCAACAAGGTGAAAAGCCCAGAAGAACATTCCAGACCGAGGGAAGAGTCTGTGTGAGGGCCTTGAGGGGGAAGGGCTGGGGCCACTTGAGAAGCAGCAACATGCTGATGGGCGAGACGGTGCGTGAGCGGCCATGCCAGGGGGTGAGGGTCACGTGGGTCTCTTCGGGCGTCACTCAGGGACTTAGCTTCTCCCCAGGATCAATGATCAAAGCATTTTAGGTAGGGAAGTAGAACAACTGGATCTGCGATATAAAAAGACTTCTTCAGGAGGTACATTACAAAACACCCCAAACTTAGTGGCTCAAAACCACAAGTATTGGTGGCTCATTGTGCTGCGAGCTGCAGGTGCAGCAAGGATCACCTGGACAGCCGCTGCCCTGCCTGGGTCCCTCAGGCAGCAAGTTAGCTGATGGGCTGGCGGCAGGTACCGGTCTTAGATGGCCTCACTGTGTGTCCCCTGATTGGTAGGAGCAATTGAAATTGACAGACCATGTGACTCCACATCCAGGGAGCTGGCCCCGTCCTCTTCATCGGGTGGCTGGGTTCCAAAAGCAGCCAGAGAGGGGAGCCCCCGTGCACGAGAACCTCCCCAGCATCTGCTCATCCGTGTTTGCTAGCGTCCCATTGGCCTAGACAAGGTAGGTGGTCCAGGGATGGAGAGATATTGTGCCTGTCTGTTTCCGTTCTCCTGCGTGATTCAAATGGATAAGCTCGGGAATACTGTCTTCCTCCATTATGGGAGGAACCGAAAGCCAGAGGAAACCTGGTGCCAATTTCTCTGTGATGGGAGATGAACTTAGACTTGGTCATACACCAGACTTTGTCTTCTGCTTCGAACAGCAGGAGCTGAGTGTCAGTTTTGGACGTGCCGTAGAAATGTCTCCTCCTGCTCTCAAGGCTATTTGGGAGTGACTGGGAGTCCGGGAAGACTTGTGAGATTGTGACCCTAGAATAAGCCTTGGCATATGGAACTCAGAGTGTGTTTTGTAAGGGTTCTGGACAAGGCGAGAGCACGTGCAAAGGCCCTGAGGGAAGCAGGTAGATGGCTAGCTTGGGAAATAGGAGGCAATTTAGTTTAATGTAATTACAGCGGAGATGAACTGGGAGTGGACGGATCAGAAAAACGCTTTGAGAGGTAGAAAGAAGAAACCATGCTGATGGATTTGATAGGAGGTGAAGAAAAGGGACACTTGAAAGAAGCCCCCACTGGTAATGCCGTTTCCTAAGGAGGAAAGAGTAGGGGAGGATTAGAATACTGGGGGTGGGGAGTGGGGGGTGGGGTGGGGAGAAGGGCAGAAAACATCCAGCATTACATCAGCTGGCCAAATGCTGCTGAGACACAGGTGACTGAAGTCAGGAGAGTGTTTGTCTGACTTGGCAGTGTGGAGGTAGTTGAAGATGTTGACAAGTGCAATTTTGGTGAAGTGGTGAGAATGGAAACCACATTGGGCTGGGTAAGGAATGAATGAAGGTGAATAAACAGTAAAAGGGATGATCCAAATCAGGCAGTAGTTAGGTATTGGTCAGGATCAGGGGAACTGTCTCCATTTTATGTTCGCTTAAAAAATTCATAATTTCAGAGTTTAGATCATGTACACTATTGGAGTGGTCCAGTTGAAAGGGAATTGGATCCAAAGTGTGTGTGAATGAACAGGTTATGATATATTTTTTAATTTTTAAAATATGTTTTTATTCTTTAGCTAGAGAGGAAGGAAAAGGGAGGAGAGAGAGAGAAACATCAATGAGAGAGAAACACCAATCTTGCACACCTTCCACTGAGGATCGAGCCCGAAACCCAAGAGTGTGCCCTGACCAGGAATTGAACTGGTAACTTCTTGGTGCATGGGTCAATGCTCAGTCCGCTGAGCAGCATTGCTATTTTTATTTATTTTTATAGGAGGGAATAATGAGAAAAAAGATGGAGCAGTTATGTGGAAGCGTGTGTATTTGGTGTGGAAAGGACACAGAGTTTCCTATCTGTCAACTTCTATTTTCACAATGAAGGACAGGGCAAGGCTGTTATCAGAGGTAAAAAGAGACAGGACAAGGGCGGGGAGGACATATGCAGCGGGCATCAGGAGCAGTAGAAGCAAGTGCTGCAGTGAAAGATGGCGAGCTGCTGGGCAGAGCATGCAGCAGAGAGCACCCCCAGCACCATTCAATGCATGGGTTCAAGCACCGGAAGTGGTGAGTGCCTTTGGGCTAAAGTTTTGCTGGACAAGCTCCGCAGAAGAGAAAAGAGATGCTGGAGAAGTTGGCGAGGGTGTGACTGTCTAGAGGAGCCGCAGAACGCAGCTGGGTTTGAATGGATGGAACCTGGCAGAGGTAGGCGCCGTGGACTAGAGGCTATGAATGGCTGGAAAGCTGTGATTTTGGAGGTAGTCTGTCCTCAGCACCCCATGGGGGCTTGTTAGAAATCCAGAACCTCAAGCCCCACCCAGATCTTTTGAATCCAAACCTGCATTTCACCAGATCCCCAGTGGTTCACATGCACATTATAGACTGAGAAGCAATGATGAGATTGGTTTGTACAGGAAAGCTGCTATTTTGGGCAAGGGGGGGGGAAGGGAATGAACCCTAGATTTTTAAAAATATATATTTTATTGATTTTTTACAGAGAGGAAGGGAGAGGGACAGAGAGTTAGAAACATCGATGTGAGAGAAACATCGACCAGCTGCCTCATGCACACCCCCCACTGGGGATGTGCCCTTGACCAGAATCGAACTTGGAACCCCTCAGTCCGCAGGCTGACACTCTATTTACTGAGCCAAACCAATCAGGCCTAAAAAAATTTTTTTTTAAAAAACAGATCTTTATTTAGCAAAAGCTTTTTTGGCCTTTTTCTTTTTTAATTTTAGTTTAATTTTTAGTATGCAAACTTTCAAACACTAACATTTCATGAAGCCCAGTGTACCATCGCTAGCTTCAGCAATTTCAGCTTGTGGGCCATCCTGAGTTCTTTATACCATCCCTCCCACCCAGGATTATTTTGAACCAAATCTTAATCTGATTTAATTTCCCTCATAAATATTTCATTAACTAGTCTAAAAGACAAGGACCACCCCCTTTTGAAACATAGCCAAGATACCATCACCACATCCCAACAGAATCGCGAATCAACCGTGATGCCGTCAGATATCCAGCTCGCAGGTCTGCAGTTGCCAGACAGATCATTTGAATGGGCTCCCAGCGAGGCCCGTGCATGGCAACAGGCTAATCACGTCCCTTAAGTTTTATCCTTTCCCAGCTCCTCCTTTATCGCCTGTTCCCCCTTGGAGTTTGGCATTGAAGAAACAAGCTAAGCTGCCCTTTAGATTTCCCCCAGGTCTAGACTTTGGTGATTGATCGCTCCTGCCACCTTTTAATATGTTCCTCCACCCTTCGTATTCTCTGTAAACTGGTCATTAGACCTACAAAGAATTGCTTTTGAGAAAAAGTTTATGGTGCGATATATCACCTAAAACATATATAAGGTCTCTATGTACAGCCTAAGGGATAAAACGACCCTGTAACCACCACCTCGTGCCTTAGAAGCCTTCCAATAGCACCTGTTCATTTTCCCTGGAGGCAAGCTCCATTCTAACTTTTCTAATAATAATTTTTCTGCTAGTTTTATCACCCATGTGTGCAGCCCTAAGCAATATATTACTTAGTTTATTTCAACTTTCATTGAGTTGTATGTAAATATAATCATATCACAGATATTTTTGTGACATTTATTTTGCTCTATATTGTTGAGATTCATCCGCGTTATTGTGTGTATATATATATAATACCATTTGTTTATTTTAACTGGCACAGCTTGTTTATCCATCTACTCTCCGTGGGCGTTTGGGCCCCAGTTTGGGGGACAGTGGACAGGCTGCTGCGCCCGCCCTCGTACCTGAGCGCCAGTGGCCCTAGATGCGCATCTGGGGGGAACGTGGAGGCCACAGAGTGTACCTAAGGTCAACTATCCAAACAGTGCCAAACTCGATTTGGTTCCTTTCCAACCCTTTCACCTTTTAATTTATTTTGTTGCCTCCTTCTACCAACTAAGGCTTCTAATACAATATAACAGAAATGGTTGGTAGAATAAGGTCTCATTTTGATCTCAAAGGGAAAGCACTCGATGTTACACAAGTAGGCAACGTGTTTGCAGAAGGGGTTTTTAGAAGTTTTTTTTTTTATATCAAATTAAGAAAATTCCTCTCTCTTCTTTGCTTAGAGTTTGTTAGTTTGTTTTTTAACCATGAATTTTTTTTAAAATTTTATCATATTTTTCTGTCTTTTGAGATTGTGAAGTGATTTTGTTACTTTATTCTTGTAGTGTAGTGAATTATATTAATTTTTTTGTTATCCCAGTTTTATTGACATATTGTTGACATGTAACATGTAAGTTTAAGCTGTACACATGCTGATTTGATACATGTATATAGTGATGTGATTACCACCATAGCACTAACTAACACCTCCACCCCATTACATAATTATCACTTTGTATGTATGTGTGTGGTAATAACATGTAAGACCTACTCTTAACAACTTTCAAGAATATAATACAGTTTCTGCTAAAGCCAATTTGGCTCAGTGGTAGAGCGTCGGTCTGTGGACTGAAAGGACCCAGGTTCGATTCCGGTCAAGGGCATGTACCTTGGTTGCGGGCACATCCCCGGTAGGGGGTGTGCAAGAGGCAGCTGGTCGATGTTTCTCTCTCATCGACGTTTCTAGCTCTCTATCTCTCTCCCTTCCTCTCTGTAAAAAAATCAATAAAATATATTTTTTTAAAAAAAGAATATAATACAGTTTCATTAAAGTCATGATGCAGCACATTAAGGCCCTAATTTACTCATCTTATAGCTGCAAGTTTATACCTTTGAGCCGCATCCCACCATTTCTCCACCTTGTAGCTTCTAGCACCCAACATTCTACTCTCTATTTCTGCTGAATTCAAATTTTTAGATTTCACATATAAATGAGAACATACAGCATTTGTCTTTGTCTTATTTCACCTAGCACACTGCCTATTCATGTTGTTACAAAAAGCAGGCTTCCCTTCCTTTCCATGGGTGAATAATATTTATTGTATATACACTGAGTGGCCAGATTATCATGATCTCTGAACGCATAATAATCTGGCCACTCAAATTATTAATGGTGTCTATTTCTTTGTTGAACTTCCCATGTTGTTTATGCATTGTTTTCCTCATTTTATTTAGGTTGTTTATCTCTGTTTTCTTGTAGTTCATGGCACTTAAGAGGATTATTTTGAATTATTTATCAGAAAATTAATAGCTCCATTTCTTTAGGGTTAGTCATCGGAGTTTTATTAGTTTCAATTTGCTGGTGTCATGCTTTTTAGATTATTCACGATCCCTGTGGCCTTGCATTGGTGTCTGTGCATTTGAGGAAGTAGGCACATCTTCCAGTCTTTACAGACTGGCCTCCGCAGGCAAAGCTCTTCCCCAGGCAGCCCATCCAGAGGTTCTGGGCAGGCCGTCTGGTAGGATCCATACGTGGGCTGCTGCTGGAGTCCTTGGGTGGATAGGTCGGGTGCCTGGGTCACAACGGGGTATGTGGGACCAGCCTCATGTTTGGACCCGTGTGGGTGGACCTGGATCCTGGGTCCACAGGGGCAGCCAGGTGGGACGCCAGGGGTGGCCCAGCATCTGGATTCATGGAGGCCAGTTGATACTTGTCTAGTCAATGACCTGTTCTCTTGGTCTTCAGCTGTACTGTGAAGGTAGCCCAGCAGGTGCCCAGATGGCCCACTGGGTAAAGAAGGAAAACAGTAGAACTTTTGTTTATAGTTATCCTTACCTCATTCCTTTTAGCTTCCATTTCATGGATGTTTTATAATATATTGAATATGACTACAATAGTGCAGAACACATACATAAATTATAAATAAATACACTAGCCGGTTTGGCTTGTGAGCATTGGCCTGTGGATTCCAGGTTCCATTCCAGTCGAGGGCACATACCAGGGTTGCAGGCTTGACCCCCAGCCCTGGTTGGGACATGTGTGAAGTCAGCCAATCAATGTATCTCTCTCACATCAGTGTTTCCCTCTCTATCACGCGCTCTCTCTCTCCCTTCCAATCTCTCCAAAAACCAATGGAAAAATACCCTCTGGTGAGGATTTAAAAAAATAACAAATTACAAAAAAGAAATGCACACGTTTGCAGGGCGCAGGCTCAAAGTGTATATGACTGAGGTGAGTGCACCAGACCATTACTAGGTGCCTTCTACTTTCTCTTCAGAGAGAACATAACTGACCGCTTCACTTACAGCTTCCTGGTTACAGCAGATCTGAAGGCATGCTCTTGTCATCTTGATAGAGCTGTGTTGTTGTTGTTGTTGTTGTTGAAGAACAGTTTATTGATTATTAGAGAGATAGGAAAGGAGAGAGAGAGAAACATTGATGTGAGAGTGCAATATCCTTGGGCTGCCTACTTGCACATGCCCCACCAGAGCCCACAACCTGGGCATGTGCCCTGGACAGGAAATCAAACCAGGGACTTCCTGGCACATCAGACGTTGCCCAACCAACAGAGCCACACTGGCCAGGGGACCTGTGTTTTCTAAGTATTCAAAGATAGTGAATTTAGAAACTTTGCCTGTTTCCCTGGGTCTCACTGTCGGAGAGTAAGGTGAAATAGAGAACAGATTCCCTGTGCCTCGAAGAGTTAACTAGTTGCTAGAATTAATTTTATTCTCCAGCCACCTGAGAGTAACAGTGTAAGTAAGGAATTGCGCATTCATTGAGGTATAAGTCAATAAGTGGAGCCAACTGATGACAGGCCGGGGAGCAATCAGATACGATGCAGTACATTATGTTCTGTCAGTGTAATTCCTAACAACGCAGCTGTCACTCCAGACCCTTTTGCATCTTTGTCTGGAGAATGGAAAGATGTAAAATGTAGGCTGTTGCAGACAAGGTAAAAATGCTGGCGTGTGGAAAGTCTTCTCAGAGAAGACTCTGAAACTGAGTCCTGCAGGGGAGTGAAAGGTGGCCCAGGTGACACGCGGGGAAATGAAGGAGAACGTACCAGAGGGAGCAAGATGGGCACACACGGGCAGAAGGCCACCTCCCACACACGGGGAGCTGAAGGCAGTGTGGCGGCTGGGCACACAGGCTGTGCATGTTGGTGAGGGGGTACAGCAGCGGGAGGTCAAAGAGGCGAGTGGGGAACCAAGTAAATGGTCTTTAAGAGCTAGGCACGCTTGGGGGCACATCCCTGCTCGGCCTCTTACCGGCTCTATGACCCCAAGCAAGAACTAGCCCTTCAGGGTTCCCCATCTATACATTCATAGCAGCAACACTGTGAGTAGGTAGGGTTAGTGTGCATTCGACACGTGACAATCCATTTGTGATGCTTAGAGTGCCATCTGGTCACATGCTGACATGTAAGGTCTCAGTAAATGAAAACGGTTGTTGTCATACTAATCAAGGGACCAGATATGGGGTGGCTCACATGCCATGTCAAGAGCTCAGGCTTTATATTGTAGGTCATCGTTTCTAAAATGTGATCAACTTGTTTGTAAAGTAAATGGTCTTCAAGTGGCTTGGCAGTTTATGTGGCATAAGCAATGAAGAAATGTGCTTAAGAAGTTTTTAACTTTGTCTAGCCAGTGTGGCTTAGTGGTTGGGTATTGACCCATGAAACCAGGAGGTCACTATGGTTTGATTCCCCGTCAGTACACATACCTGGGTTGCAGGCCCAATGCCCTGTGTGGGGTGTGTAGGAGGCAGCTGATCAATGATTATCTCTCATCACTGATGTTTCTATCTCTCCCTCTCTCTCTGAAATCAATAAAAATATCTTTTAAAAAGATTTTTTTAAACTTTGAAATGGAAAAAAAAAGTTGTCAAATACCATGTATTCTTGATAAATAGTTCAAGTATGCAGATGGATCAAATTGGTCAAACAATTTTATTTTACTACTAGAGGTCTGGTGCACAAATTTGTGCATGGATGGGGTCCTTTGGCCAAGTTGGTGATCGGGGCCATCTCACCCAGTCCTGATCAGGACCAGTTGGGGGGTCTGGAGGGGAGATACATGGGAGGTTGGCTGTGGAAGTGCACTGACCACCAATGGACAGCTCCTGCATTGAGCATCTGCCCCCCTGGTGGTCAGTGCACATCATAACTACTGGCCGGTCATTCAGTGGTAACAGTCGCTTAGGCTATTATATATATGTAGATTATCATTATCCTATATAATCATATATAATAAAAGCATAATATGTTAAGTGTCCAACTGATCAGTCGACTGAATGGTTGACTGCTCGACCAGTTGCTATGACGCACACTGACCATCAGGTGGCAGATGCCCCAACTGGTAGGTTAGCTTACTGCTGGGGTCCAGCCAATTGGGACTAGGTGAAAGGGTTGCACATGCCCTGGAGTCGCCCTGTGGTCCCTCCCCAGCTGGCCCCTCCCTGGCTGGCCGGCCCCCATTGCTAGCCAGGCCAAGGGACCTCACCTGTGCACAAATTTGTGCAGTGGGCCTCTAGTTATTTTATAACTCTTTACTAGAGGCCTGGTGCACAAAAATCATGCATGGGGAGGGGTGTCCCTCAGCCCAGCCTGCTCTCTCGCAATCCCTTGGGTAGGGCCCCTAAGCCTGGCTGGTGATCAGGGCCTATTGGGGCTTCCTTCCCCCAGCTGCTGACAGCTGGCCCCAGCCCCGCAGCTGCCACTGCTTGCTATCTGTGCGGCGCTACCCCTCTTCCCCACCAGACGCCCCCTTCTACGGGTGACAGGGGTGGGGTACAATCAGTTGGCTGGCCTGGGCCTCCCTCTGTGGGGCAATCAATGGCGGGGACCCCAGATTGATTGCCCTGCAGAGAGAGGCCCCACCTGCCCGCCACAGCATTGCCAGCTGGGTGGCCCCAGACCTCCCTCTGTGGCTGCAGGCCGGGGCTCCCCAGTCGATCGGGGTGCACAGAGGGTGGCTGGGCCTCCCTCTGCAGGGTGATCGTGGGCCATGGTGGGGTCCCCGACCAATCGCATCACACTTTTGCTGGCCTGGTGCCAGTGTGTGTTCGGACGGTTGTTCTGCTGTTCAGTCGATTTGCATATTACGCTTTTATTATTATAGATTGTTGAAAGTATTACATATGCCCCCTGGTCAGACTCTTAACAAGATGTAGTTAAAACTCAGTTCTAGGATAGCTTGTTTTAGCAATATCATGTGCATGTTATTGTTTATGTGTGTAAAATTTGCTTTACTTTATTGTTACTATTATGTTGTGTTATGGCTCTGATTAACAAAAGTAGATTAATGACTAAAGAGTGATTTCCTGGAGTGCAGAAGCGATGACAAAAATAGTAGGACAAACACTGCGCCTCAGAAGCAGAGTGAGCAGGCCTCCAGGATCTGTCGGGACGAGAGCATCTGTGCATGTGATGATCTCACCCGCGCAGCCAAAGGAAGTGTGAATGAGGAGCGTGGCTGTGAATATCTCAAATCTGGTTCTATTCAGCAGGAGCTTTCTCCCGCTTGTCAGCATGCTTGTAGAAGCAGCCGCAAACTCAGGACAAATGGGATGCTCGGAGAGAAAGCAGGAGTCGCCCAAGCAGAACGAAAGGAAGGGTTGTTCGCTCCGTCGCGCGTGGCACACACTCGGGGGAGGGCGCTGTTATTACAGCGAGGCCGGCGGTATCGGCCCGGCTGGGTGAAACCGCCCTGGGGAAAGCATGACCCGGCTCTTTGCGAGTCAGCGGTGTGTACGTGAATTAGAAAGGTACACTTAATAATGGGAGTTCTGTTTATCAATTAATCCGGATTGTTTTTGTGAGACATGGTGTCCATCAAACGTGTACTGGGGATAACGCTGACGGGGCAGCAGTTGTGTGTCCAACAAAGAGGTTGATCTGTTTTTGTAAAATAAGGTAAAGAAGAGTGGCAAACCCAGTCTTTTAAACAATAAGAATTCATTTGTCTCCTGAGTCTGTAGGCCCGGGGTAGCTCTTCCCAGCTCAGCTGGGCTCTCGGGATCAGTGATAAAATGGGCGGGGCCGGCCAACTACATACTTTGCGGAGCTCAGTGCAGAACAAAACTCAGCATCCCTTATTCAAAACGTATGGGTGATTCCAGGAGGAGGACAGCAGAAGCAGGCCTGGAGCCTTTCTTAGCGCAGGGCCCTGTGTGACTGCTGAGGTCACGTGACCGGGAGGCCAGCCCTGGCTGCGGTCGTGCAGGAGGCAGCTGCTCATGGCTGGGCTCTTTCACACGGAGGGCTATCAGCAGGCTCTTGGCTAGTCTGGGATGAGAGACTTAGCTCGGACCACTGGGGTCACTCATTCTCTTCATGGATCTTCCCTTCAGCAAGCTGGCCCACGCATGCTCTGTGGCGCAGGCACAGGGTAGGAGCAAGCACACCCAGGTGTGCAAGCACTGCCAAGCCTCCGCTGGTGCCACACTCACTGGCTCCCACTGGGTCACAGCAGGTCACGTGGCCAACTCAGAGCAGGAGTGGGACGATGCTCCAGCATTATATGGCAAAAAGGCATGTGTGTAAGGTTGAAGAATGGCCAACTTTTGCCAACTACCTCACGTGACTACTCAAATAGGGTGGTATCGGAGAGCTGCATTATCCACATGTATTTACTTAGAGCAGTGTGCATCCTGTCTTACTTGAAGAGACAATGAAACTCGTTAGCGCCATCACATCTCAGAAACAGCAAGTCCCCGCTGGGTGTGTGGAAATGGATGGCGTGTGCCCAAACTGCCTCCCCACGCTGAGCGGCTGGCGGTCCCGGGGGAGGCCCTGGCGGGCAGAGTTGAAGTGAGCGAGGAGAGATGTCTTTATGACGCTGAGATGCCGTGGAAGACCAGACACCCATCTGGCCCTTGTCGTTATCAGTGTGGAGGGGAAACGGTGTCTGTGATCTCAGTGGGCGTCACCGCGCTGCGGTCAGCAGCTTGAAGAGCGTGAACCTCTCGTTTCTGGCTGAACACAGGGCGTCAGCTGAGGGTAGGTGTCAGGAAATGGAGCTGCGGCCCAGCTGACTTCGTCTGCAGGCACTCCTCTCTCCTACCATTGATTTTCTTCTTTCTCTAGAGAGACAATCAATGACATGTTACCGGGCCTATTGAAAACCATACGCAATGCCAGGAAACACAAATTCTTCCTGGGCCAAGTGCAAACAGAAGTCACTAGGAATGCCTTTCAGCGGCCTCCGGTTTAAGCAGCCAGCCCTCCAGCTCTGAGGGAGGTGTGTCCTCTAACTCAGCTGCTCCAGCAGCGTCTTCAATGAGACGCTTCACACTGTCTGCAGGTGCACGTCCCAAACACACAGAACCCGCGGCCAGGGCCCCAAACATTCGCTCCTTTACCCAACAGCCCATAATTCTTAGCGCTTTCTAAGTTAATAGAACAAAATAAATGGAATCCATTAAGCATACATGCACATACACCTGTATATGTCTATTCTATATTTTAGTGTTTGACTGCAAACAGCAGTATTTCTTCTGCTGATTGATTTTCCTCAGGTCTGAGTATATTTAAACACTTCTTTCTAATAAATCTCTTGCTACTTGTTACCCAACATTAGAGAACCAAGTATATGAGAATTACTCCGAATCCCCTGCCATATGAGCTTGACTTTCTCTGCATCTATCTACTGCCTCCCCTGAAGCAATTCAGGCCATAACATACTTCCGAGCCCTTTCCTGGCCCAACGTCAATGTTGAAATCTTACGAATTCCAGCTCCAGGTTTTAATTTTCCCCACAATATGCACGTCCACATTTATTTGGAGATAGCCGTGTGTTTCACTCGGTTTTTTAGACACCGTGTCTGGTACCCACCACTTCCTCTCCCTGGAATCTGCCGTGCTGGGAGCCGAGTGCCCTTCCCCAGGCGGCCCTGTCTCGCTCTGAGCCTGGGAGAGAGCGCGGTGAAGGGACCGCCAGGCCAGGGGCCTCCATTGCAGACATAGATGTATTGCACCCTTCTCGGGGGCTGGAGTTTCCAGCCTCCTTCTGAGCCTGTGGCTGCTCCCAGGCTCCCGCCTTGGAGCTAACCGTGCGGTGCGGGGAGTGAGCAGGGGTACGCATTGGAGACCCCTCTACTCTCCCCACCCCACCCCTGCCCCACCTCAGGCCCTATGTGAGGAGACCCTGTTAAGAAGGGCGCTGCTTTGAAGTTTAGAGCCTTCCCCGGGAGAATGACGGGTGCCCGTGTTTAGAAAGTAGCCCTGCGCGTTATCCTGGGGCCTGGTCCTCCTGAAGCTGCCAGCAGAGGGGACGTCTGACGCGGGCCAGACGCAGCCCCGGGTCCGGGTCCCTGACTGCGGGAGCCACATCACAGTCCATCCTTCACACTGACCTGGTCCCCGGGCTTCCTCAAAAGAGCTGCCTTCCCTCGGGAGCTCAGTGTGGCTCCTCACCTGGGGTGGCCATGGACTGGAACCCATGTCCTCTCTCTCACAGGAGTTCCTTCCGCTTCTGACCCCATGGACTTGCTTTCTGGCAGTGATGGGTCCATGCTAACTTTGCCTGTGCCCGTGGATACAAGAGGCACATTTCTCTGCGGTTTTAGTGGAATTTGATCACAGGAGCAGACACCTACGCAGAGAAAGTCAAATGGGGAGGCTGGCCTCAGCCATACTTTCAGCAACTCGATCTGGGCAGCCGTGCGTGAGGAGTGCGCTCGCTGCCACCTGTGCTTCCACTGACGCTCTGCTCCCTGAGGTGGTGAATGTGAGGCTGCTTCCCCCAGCCTTCCTGTCGCTGCATGTGTGAGTCTAGCTCCCTCTCACCTGCAGCCTGACCGATGTCCATGCCGAGTTAACCGGTCAGTGTGACATAGGAATGCTGCTCCGTATTGAACACCATGTATGGACACGGTTAATTACACCCCTGAGCTTGGGCATTGTCACCCACAACTACAGCTCGGACTCCCCAGTGCTCCCAGACCTGCCCTGACAGACTTGCTCGGCACTGAGACCCACTTACAAACCCAATACATCTGCAGTGGGCGACTCATCCAGAAGCTTTTAAACATTCTGTTCTGGTCTAAATCAATCCATTTCTCCTAACACTTTTTAAAAAATATATATGTATTATTGATTTTTTGCAGAGAGGAAGGGAGAGGGATAGAGAGCTAGAAACATCGATGAGAGAGAATCATCGACCAGCTGCCTCCTGCACACCCCCTACCAGGGATGTGCCCGCAACCAACGTACATGCCCCTGACCAGAATCGAACCTGGGACCTTTCAGTCCGCAGACCGATGCTCTACCACTGAGCCAAACCGGTTTCGGCTCTCCTAACACTTTTAATCACAAATCTTCTTAGATCATCCGAACTCTTACCTCTCCCAGCCTGTCTCCTGCCCGAAGCCGGCAAGTGTGAGCAGCAGCGGGGAGTGTGCGGGCTCTGAGCTGCTGTGCCCGCCCCCTCCAGCCGCACACTCCTAGGAGGGTCTCTGTCTTCCCAGCTCGCTTTTTCCTTTTTGGAGGAGGACAATGATCATTCACTTAATCGCCTTTTCTTCTTTTTAAATTACTGTTTTTAACTGTGGTAAAATACACATAACATAAAACTTTTAAGCATCCGAGACAACCTCTCCCAGCTGCCCCTCCGTCCGCTCGGGGACGGGCTCCCCACGGTCTCTGTGGACAGTAGAAGCAACCAGAGGGCCCTGCCTCCCCTTCCCGCTGCCGCTGTTGTGGAAGGCCGGAGAACCCCGAGCGACGCTCAGAGAAATGGGGTCACACAGCTTTATCACGCCGGCGGTCTCAGGACTCGCCGCCAAAGCCTGAGCCAGGCAGTGTGGTGGGAGCTTTTCCTTTATGCCCTTTTGGTGTCTTTGTCCCCCAATATGGATTATACTTCTGGACCTTTCGCAGGCGCTGCAAAAAGCCTCAGGTGTTGGGGGTCTTGAGTCCATACCTAAGGGCCTGGCCTGGCGCCAGCGCTGGTAACCCCCTCTGGGGGCTGTGTTGTTCATGGTTTATGGCCTCTGTAAGATGGAGCATTTGGGTAACACGTCTTGCAAGGCCAGTTTGTGGAGAAAGCGGCAGTTACTTAATTATAGGTCATCAAGAATGTACATTAGGTTACTGCACAGATTCAGATTGCTAGTGTCCCTCCCCCACCCTCCCTCTCCCCCCGCCCCAAATATCAGGGTTACATTGGAATCAGCCTTTTAGCCTTCTCACCAGGTGACCATCTCCTCTCACAGTGAGAGAGTTGGCTATGGCCCCGTAGGCCACATCCTCACCACACCGTGGACCCCAGCACCTCGGGGGCACGCCTCTGTTTCCCATAGGCACCCGCCTCTCCTCCTTACCGACTCTCCCCTCTGCTTCCACCAGCGCAAAAGTAATAACTTTAAAAATGAAAATAAGACCAAGTTGTCTTTGGTTTTCCCTCTCCCTCCAGCCACTTCCCCATTATAGAAAGAACTCTCACAGCACTGCCCACCTGCTTTCTTACCACCGTCCCTCCCACCTCCCATTAACTCTTCTCCCCCATTTCCTCTTCTCACCCCCATCCTCTCTTCTCCCCCATTCTCTCTTCTCCACCATTCTCTCTTCTCCCTCCCCCATTTCCTTTTCTCACCCCCATCCTCTCTTCTCCCCCATTCTCTCTTCTCCACCATTCTCTCTTCTCCCTCCCCCATTTCCTCTTCTCACCCCCATTCTCTCTTCTCTTCATTCTCTCTTCTCCCACATTCTCTCTTCTGCCCCCACATTCTCTCTTCTGCCCCCACATTCTCTCTTCACTTCCCCATTCTCTCTTCACCCGCTTCAGTACTGCCCCAGACCCCATGGTGTAGAGGCCCCGCTCCACCGCCCCCAGCTGTGCTGCCCTCTCCCCCGCCCTCACTCAGGGGGCCTAGGTCCCTGTAATTCCCTCTTTAAACAACCCTACAGCAGCCCCCGGGGCCTACGAGGGCTGTTCCTTACAGCCTCCGGATGTGGGATGCCCGGGCATGGGATACAGTGTGTGTATCTACCCTGAGCGAGGGCTGTGCTGGCTGGGGAAGGGGTGTAGGTGCAGCTGGGAGTGCACTCTGGAGGGAGGGAGGTGGGTCAGGGCCCCGGCTCTCTCTATGCCAATTCACTCTGGTGAGGAATGCAAGGGAGAATTCTAAATTTAAACTCACCGTTTTGTGGTCGATGACTTTATGTTTGTCAAGGGAGAAAGATCATATTTTACTTAGCAGTTTGCTTAATGGATGGCATTTAAACATTTAAACACACAGTGTGTAGACCTCCACAACTGCCCACTCCAACCGCACTTTCATGAAACCTCCGTCCAAGGCCAAGGCTGGGCACCTTGCTCAGCCTCACAGCAGCAGCGTGTGGCACGTTCTCCTCTCGTGCTCCAGGGCATCCACTCTCATCCGCCTCCTGCTCCCTCCCGGCCCTCCTCCCCTCCCTCCACACATCCGAGTGCGAGGGTCCAGGCCTGACCTCACAGCTCTCTCCTGAGCCCTTTCCTTTCTCTCTGTCTGTGAACCACCTGTGGCTGATGCCAGCTCTAGTTTCCCATTTCCAGCTTCTGCTTGTCACATCCACTTGGGTATCTCATGGGCACCCAAATTGCACAGGTCCAAACTAGAATTCTCGTTTCCCCTCAACCTGGTCCTTCCCACCCCCACTGTCTCACTACTGTTGAGGAGCTTAATCCCAAACCCTCAAGTTCTCCCTGGTTTCTATGGCCTCCATCCCACGTCCGGTCCGTCCACAGGGAAGTTCTTTCTCTCTCCCTTTGAAGTCTGTCTCACACCCCCTCACTTCTCCCCAAGAATACTCTGCCACCCTCTCCTCCCACCTGGACACACAGGGCCTCCTGTGGCCGCCCGCGTCCATGCACAGCTCCCCTCACTACGACTGTTCACCTTACCGCTCCTGCCCAAAACCTTCCAACGACTGTCCCTTCACATTAAACAGAGGGTCCAGACTCTCCCGCCTGGTCCACCTGCAAGGCCCTCCTTGGTCTGCCCTGCTTTCCCTGACCTCTCCCGCCTCATCCCTGCATCCCGCGTGGCTGCCTGGCACACCAGGCACGTGAGCTCGAGGCCTAGCCCTCGCACCTCTGCTCCCTACACCCACGCTGGGCCCTGTGGCCACTCCTTCACTCGCCAGACCGCAGCTCGATTCCTTGTCTGAGGCATCAAGTACACCCTTTTCACGCCTGTTCCTTAACCAGGTTTACCTTCCCTTTAAAACCCATGTTAGTCCTGCATTTGCTTCCATGTCCATCTCCGAATAGAACTTCAGGTCCCTAAAGGCGGGACTTCCATCGCTCTACACCCAGTGCCCAGAATAATGTGATCGTTCAATCAATACGTTTTCAAGTTAATCTCATTACATGTGAAAAATTCTTTTAAGGGTTTCACCCAGCTCAAATGATGTGTGAAAAGCACAGATGGCGCAGGACTCTGGACGTGTACTGCTGAAGCTGATCACGGGTTCCGCAGCTGTCCATCATCCCCACGCTGCTTGACAGTGTGCACACTTCCTACAGCATGACAGACAGGCGGCTGTATTTCCACACCCGCCTGGCACCGTGCACACTCACTACAACACTGCAGGCCGATGCACGAAATTCGTGCAAGGGGCCCGGCCCTCACAGACCCATCTGCCTTGGTCCATTGCAGCCCCGGCTGCTTCAGGGCCCCGCAGCCCCATGGCCCTGCCCACTGGTCATTCCGTAAGGTCATCCAGAAGGTCGTTCCGCTGTCCAGTCTAACTAGCATATTAGCTCTTTATAATATAAGATGACTTACCTGCTGTGTTTCCACACACACCTGGTACCATGCACACTTATTACAACATGACTGACAGGCTGAATGGCCACACCCACCTGGCACCATGCACACTTATTACAACATGACTGACAGGCTGAATGGCCACTCCCACCTGGCACCGTGCACACTTATTACAGCCTCAGCAGCCTTGACCGTCTCTCGTGGGGAAGCGAGACCTGATCTGTCCTGGGTAGATATTGGCCTCTGTCTGTCCCCTGGAATTCAACATAAAATGTACAAACTAAGCATCATTTTTTTTTTTCATATTTAGCCAATTTTTACAAGTTTATTTTTCATGCAGCGTTCTGTGTTTTGTTTTTTTAATTTGTGCTGCTGGAACTCTATATTTTCTACCCAGATGTGATCCTTCTGATTCCCAAACCTGGGCTTCTCTGTTGGAGTGGCGTCATCTCTCAGCATCCACAAACACGCCCTGGCTCTTAGTGCCTTTATTTTGTAAACTTCTGGGACTCTCCTATTATTTCTGACAGTTTTTAGATGATTCTCCCAGGTTATATGCAAGAAAAGATAATTTTTGTCTCCTCATTTCCAATAGCTATACCTTATTTTATCTCCATGGTGTGTATTCATTTTTGCTTGAACTTCCTGAAAAAAAAAAGTCATAATACTGGCAGCTCCCCTCCTGGTTCAGTTTATGACTGAAGGGACAGCTCTGTGTTTGTTGTTAAGAATGATGTTGACTGCTGACCTGAGATTCTTTCACCATCTCTTCCTTAATCCCTGACACATTTACTGGTCCCGGCCGGGCACTGGGGTTGGCGATCGATTGACAGTCACTGCCTCGGGGAGCAGTGTCTGTGCACAGCGCTGGCCGCGCCATCAGGGATGTCTGCCGGATCCTTTGTAATGCTTTTATTTTTAGCATTTATTAGTTAAATGATGCAGCTGTTTTTTTTATTTGTCTCGTAGGGATGATTTAATATTAATATATTTTCATTCACTTCTTAAAGAAATATTTGAGTGCTTACTATAAGCCAGGCATATTAATTTTATGATATTTATAAATTTTTGTAGGGCTTTATGATTTTTAAATATCAATTTATAAATATTAAACAGTTTTTACTGTACTAGAATAAATTCCATTCAGTTGTGGCATGTTTTTCTTGAACTTTTTATTACTAATCGGTGGCTCTTATTATCAAGAATTCAAAAGATGCAAAAGCATATGAAGCCAGGAAGTGCACAATTTCCCAATATCCCCGGGGGGGAGAGGGGGAAGTGTCCCTATTGATAGATATTTATGGACCTTTTTCTTTTTCAATTTTAATAAACTTCTAACATCCATTGGCAAGCATTCTGTGTGGGGTTGTCACTGGATACTCATGGCTGTACAGGTGTCCCGGCAGGAAAGCCGCCCGGCTCCACACACGACGGCCTCCGGCTCAGAGAGCCGGTCACGGTGCCCATCTGCCCGTCTGTACCACAGGCATTCCCTCCTGGCACCACGCAGAAGGTGCTGGGCTCCTTTGTTCTAGCCCCGTGGTCGGCAAACTGTGGCTCTCGAGCCACATGCGGCTCTTTGGCCCCTTGAGTGTGGCTCTTCCACAAAATACCACGGCATGGGCGAGTCTATTTTGAATAAGTGGTGTTAGAAGTTTAAGTTTAAAAAATTTGGCTCTCCAAAGAAATTTCAATCGTTGTACTGTTGCTATTTGGCTCTGTTGACTAATGAGTTTGTCAACCACTGTTCTAAGGTGTTCATTGAGCACTTATTTGACGCCATGAAGCTTACATCCCAGGCAAAGGGCAAAAGGAACATAGATCGGTGTGTGGTTTGTCCGATGGTGACGAGAGCTGGGAGAGAAGGCAGGAAGAGCATGCGAAGCGTTATGGGGACGGGGACCCTCGTTACTGTGGGAAGGAAAGTCCCCGTGGGGAGGGAGAGGCCGTTGCTAACAGGATTCAGACAGACATGCGAGGGAATGATGTAAACGGCTTACGCAGGGCCGGAGAAACTGGCCAGTGCCATGTTGAACAGAGCAAGCTGGGAGCAGGCGAGCGCCTTCTGGAGGGTTCCATGTGTAGAGAGAACAAAGCAGACGCACTGACCTGCGGTGACAGGCGGGCGGGCAGCGGCTGTGAGCGGGGACGGCACCTGGGGAACGCTGGTCGGGCCGCTCCCCAGTGCAGGGCTGTTCACACCCGTGTTCCGAGGGTGAAAACTCACCCGACTGAACGTGTGTGAGGTGCGCTTTCCATGTGACTGTTACATGTCAACAGTATCCTTACTGTCCTTTATTAAAACATTAGCTGTCTCATTGGAAGAGGACCCGGCCATCCGAGGGCCCCTCCTGAACCCTTTCCCCCAAACCTGGCTCGTGGAAGGGGTTCACGACGGCAGGCATGTGGAGTGGATGAGGGAGGGGTTACACAGGTATGTGTCCACACTCTCGGTACAGCTTCCTGCTTAGTCCCCCTGAATCACATCACTTGGGGAGACTAAAGCTATAGCTGTTGTCACCGTCATTGCTGTGCTTTTAAGAAGTCATGGCCCTAACCAGTTTGGCTCAGTTAGGGCCATGATTTCTTAAAAGCACAGCAGTGACGGATAGAGCGTTGACCTGTGGACTGAAGGGTCCCAGGTTCCATTCCAGTGAAGGGCATGTACCTTGGTTGCGGGCACATCCCCAGTAGGAGGTGTGCAGGAGGCAGCTGAATCAATGTTTCTCTCTCATCGATGTTTCTAACTCTCTATCCATCTCCCTTCCTCTCTGTAAAAAATATCAATAAAATATATTATAAAAAAGAAAGAAAGAAAGAAAGAAACCATGACTTCCCCACAACCCCTTTGTTGACCTGAGGACAACAATGCGCTCATTCTGCAGAGGTTTAAATGCTTTTAAGGTTATTTAGAGTCAGGACAGCAGATGAAGTGAGGACAAAATACTGGCCCCACGAACTTGGCAACAGGAAGGTTCTCGATGACGTTGCTGGGCCAGTTTCACTCCCATGGAGGCAGCCGACACATCGCACAGGACCGACGAGAAGCAGAACGTGAGACTAGAACCGATGAAAGCTAACAAATGCTCAAAATACTCTGAAAACTGAGCGAGGGCTACGTGGGGCTGACAATGCTTTTTGGTGTTTGTGTGATTGTTTATCATAAAAGATGAGAAAAACTAGAGTGTGTGTACATGCTAACAGGGCAAATCAATAGATAAGATAGTTTCAATCATTTATTCCTGCATTCAGCCTTTTGGTCATTTGCGTATTCAGCAGCCACCTCCTAAGTGCCGGTCACCCCAGTGGCTGTCCATAGCAGAGGTCGCAGAGCAGGGCCTAAACTAACACCTTCTCCGCCCTCGCCCAGTTTGCAGTCTCTCAGGGAGGAGAGAAGCTGAAGAAGACAGAAAAATGACTGCTGGGCTCCGGGTGTCCAGTCACAGGACCAGGGGTGGGATTAGCATGGACCAGAGGGATCTTCTCTCACAATGAGATGCAGTGACCAGGAAGAGGTGGCACAGCGCTGATGGGAACGGCTGGTGAAGAGCAGAGAGGAGGGCCTTCTTGGCAGCGTGCAGGGAAGCAGCACTCCGCAGAGGGGAGCGGGGCCGAGGGTGGGAAGCCGAGCTCCGTCAGACCTGGGCGATACCTAGTTCAGCTGCTGCCGCCCCCGGCTCCTGGTGCTGGAACAGGTATGACTCACCTGGGGCCACGGGCCAGGGGTTCAGCCAGAGCTGCCTGGGTTCCAGCTACGGAAGCCAGAGGATGTGTCACCTCACAGTTCCGGCAATTGAACGACTTGGGCGTGAAATCAAAGCTGGGCAGAGCAGTGCTGATACCGAGTAATTAGCCAGTTATTACTAACAGGGAAGGAGCAGAAGGGAAGCCTGGCATTATAAGCCTGTCACCTGGGCAGCCTCACCTGGAAGCTGCACTTAGCATCCCCAGGGACTCACCAGCCCATTCCCTGCAGATCACTGGGGGAAGGCACTGGACAAGGGGAGGTGGACACATGTCCAGTGAGGTTGAGTGACTTATGGAAGGCACCTGTCAGTCAAACCTGGGAGCAGAGATCATTGGCCAGAAGGGACAAGGCCAATGCAAGTCTATGAAAATGTGAGAGCACATACTCCCCGAAACAAAGGTGTTTTCTCTCGGTGCTCTGGTCTCTTGTGGCTCTCTCGCTTTCACTGGGTTCCCTCGATAGCCGCATGGCCTGCGGCCCTGCAGAGCACACACCCAATGGACTCATGGGCTGAGGCTGGAAACACAAGCTAGGCCAGCCTGATGCTGGTTGGACCATGTAGACATGGAATGGAAACCCTGGACAATGGCTGCCGGAAGCCAGTTCCAGCATGTCACAATAACAAGAGTTTTATCAAAAGGTTGATGAAACTTGGGGGCTCAACAAGGCCTGAGTCACATATATAAACATCTGTTGGAACTACTGAAAAGGCGCTTCCCCCAAACCTGAATAGGATGATTGTTTGCTGCCAGACAGCTCAGGGCATCTTAATCTACATGTTATTGCCTCCTGAGGAAGGAGGGAAGAGATAGGAGGGAAGAAGAGGAGGGAGGAAGGAAGTGGCAGGAGGAAGGAGGAAGAAATAGGAGGAAGGAGGAGGCAGGAGGCAGGAGGCAGGAGGCAGGAAGCTGGAGGCAGGAGGTCATGCCTGTCTCTCCTCTGCCAGCAGAGACCCCCACTGCCCCTTCATGGTTGCCATGACACCGATGGTTCCAGAAAATCCTATTTCTCAATGAAACCAGGTGTTTCTCCAGAACTCAGAGGATGGTTTTCTTAGCAGAAGGGCTATTAGGACAGGCATGGAGTCCTCTCTAACTCTTACTAAATCTTTATGTGGATCCTTTCAGCTACCACCCATCCACCACTCCTAGTGACAGCTGGAGCTCCACTCCACAGCACCCATTCCCATCTTCCTGGCTCCCATCCTGCTCTTATTCCCTGTCAGGAGGCTTACCTACCCCTTCAGACTTCATGCTTGGCACCGTCTTTGCCTGATTTAGCATCTTCCTCTGGCTGCCTGTCTGGTGGGCCTTCTGTTTGGTTCTGCAACACCCATCCCCCACCCCATTAGCACCAGCAGTACCGCTGGCACCTTGTTGAGTTTGACTTCCAACCAAACCCTGTCTCTGCACCACTTACTGCAGAACAAACGCCCAGGGAAGGCTCTCATGCTCAGGGTCAGGCTCCTGCCTAGATCTGGCTCCTTCAGCCTCCATAGCGGAGGTGGAGGAGGAGGCCAGCACTTTAAATTGCCCCCTTGTCACAGCCAGTCACAGGGGGCATTTCTCCCAGAGGGAGGTTGGACGCATAAGAAGGCAGGGGTTCAACAGAATTGTAATGTAAGTCACATGTGTAATTAAAAATCTTTCAGTAACCACATTTTAAAATGCACAAACAGGTGAAATCAATTTCAATACTGTATTTTATTTCACCTAATATTCCTAAATTTTCCTCACTTCAACAAGTAATCAGTATAAAAATTATTAATGACATCTGTGCCTTTGTATTGTTGTTGGATTAAAAGTTTGAAATCCAGGGTGTATTTGACAATTACAGCACAGCTCAATCCAGACACTACAATTTTCAGTGGACACATTTGCTCTGTATTTACATTTACAGCTGACAAAGTGGACTCACATGCCCAGGTTGTTCCAGGCACACTTAAAGTGTTCCCAATTACTGAATCGAGTACCAAAAAGTCACTTTCCTCTCATCACTTCCCCCACCGGCAAAGCAAAGCCATCTTTCTTAGAAGAACTGTTAGAAACTAGAAGCGGAAGCATATCCATTTCAAAGTTGTCCATCTCACACCCGTGCTTTGCCAGTTCACTGACTAGAGTCAGCTCAGTATTGTTAGCATGGGTTGTAAAGTGGTACTGGGTACATTGAAAAGTAACTGTACATGTATCAATTGCAACAAAACATTCTTCAAATTTTTCTTGTAGGTTTTGTGGATAATTTACATGATGCTGGGATTATGATTCAAAATATTTTGCATATTGACTCATATTGGGAAACATGTGAAATCATTCTTAGTGAATTATATTATGAGGAGTTTTGATTTCAGAATAAATTCTTGTACTCTTCTAGCTGGGTGACAAGTACGAGTTTCTTTCTGTAGAGCTTCAAATTTGTCCCATTCCTATACAATGTGACATCAGTGAGGAAACAGAGCTCACACTGCCATGTTTCACCTTTGATTATTAAACATTGGGTAAAAACCCCTTTTGTTTCAAGAAAATATTACGTTGAGCCAAAGCTGGTTTGGCTCAATGGATAGAGCGTCGGCTTGGGGACTGAAAGGTCCCGGGTTCGATTCCGGTCAAGGGCATGTACCTTGGTTGTGGGCATATCCCCAGTGGGGGGTGTGCAAGAGGCAGCTGATCGATGACTCTCTCTCATCGATATTTCTAACTATCTCTCTCCCTTCCTCTTTGTACAAAATCATTAAAAAATATATTTAAAAAAAATATTGCATTGGAATTGACAGTAGAGTAAATCTATGAAAAACTTTCCCATGACTCAACCAGTGCACACAGATGAAGATGCAGATATCATGTTCATTTGCTCCCTCCTCCCCACGAACTAGTGTCCACAGCATTTACATGAATACAACTGTTTCCATCACACTTTCCGTGGAATCTGCTTCTAAAAAGAAGCCCAGGTATTTTCAATATGCATCTTACAGCCGAAGGAGGCAATAGGGAAACATTAGTCTCTCGTTTTGAAATTTCAATAAATCCAGATTTTTTTTGACTGACCATAGTTGGAGCACCATCCTAATATATAAAAACCCTGGGTCCGTCATGACCAGAGGCTCGACCAACTGGAAGTCAGTCCTGCAGTCTGTGCTGAGTTGCTATGGTGACCCAGCACCGGCTGCGAATCAGGCCCGGAGAGAGGCCTGAAGAGAGAAGCAGGGTCTGATCCGTAGCCTGTGTGGCAGCTGTTGATCAGCACTTGCCTCTCTCTCTCTCTCCCAGCCTGGCCAGCAGCCACACCTCCATTTTTCTCCAGGCCTCCACCAGGGCTGCTGATCAGCCCTGCTTTTCTGATCAGGCCTGTTGATAGGCCCAGAGATGCTGATTGGCATAGAAACTGACCAATCAGAACCATATTTGGGTGAAGTGTGAGGAGCCAATGGCTGCCTAGGAGGCTGAGCTTTTGACACTGACTGGCATAGAAACTGACCAAATTGGCCATCAGAAGAGGGCAGTTGGGGGTGAGATCAGGCCTGTAGGGGAGGGCAGTTAGGGGTGATCAGGCAGGCAGAGGCAGTAAGGAACAATCAGGCTGTCAGGGAAAGGCAGTTGACGGTGAGATCAGACCAGCAGGAGAGGACATTTGGGGGTGAGATCAGGTCGGCAGGGGAGAGAAGTTAGGGGCAATTAGGCTGACAGGGGAGAGCAGTTGGAGATGAGGTCAGGTCGGCAGGGGAGAGCAGGTAGGGATGATCAGGCAGGCAGAGGCAGTTAGGAACAATCAGGCTGTCAGAGAAGAGCAGTTGGGAGCAAGATCAGGTAAGCAGGGGAGGGCAGTTAGGAGTGATCAGGCAGGCAGAGGCAGTTGGAGGTGATCAGGTAGGCAGAGAGGTTAGGGGCAATCAGGCAGGCAGGCAGAGGTAGTTAGGGGTGATCAGGCAGGCAGGAAGGTGAGCGATTAGGAGCCAGTGGTCACAGATTGCAAGAGGGTTGTCCAATAAGAATCAAGCCTAAACTGGCATTTGGACATCCTCCAAGGGGTTCCCATTGGAGATGGCTCCCTGGGAGTGGGCTTAAGTCATCAGTCGGACATCCTTAGCACTGCCTCAGATGTGGGAGAGGCTTCAGCCACTGGCTCAGGGCTTCTGGATGAGCAGTGCTCCCACTGTGGGAGCTCACTGACCACAAGGGGAAGCTCCTGCATTGGTGGTCAGTACATGTCATAGCGACCATTTGTTCTGCTGTTTCGTTGATTTGCATATTAGCTTTTTCTTATATAGGATTTTTTAAATTGCTTTCAGAGAGGAAGGGAGAAGGAGAGAGAAAAACATCAATGATGCCCCATACCTCCTGCATGCTTCATACTGGGGATGAAACTCACAACCTTGGCATGTGCCCTGACAGGAAATTGAACTGTGACTACCTGGTTCATAAGTCAATGTTCAACCACTGAGCCACACCGCTGGGCATTAGTTAAGTTTTTATGGACCACAAAAATATGTGTACTGCTTGGTACCCTAACCCCACTTGTTTGCGGGCCACTGTATGTGGTGAGATATCTAAGACCTATTTCTAGCTGGGGAGGAGGAAAACCAAGTTTTACAATGTGATGTCATTTTAAAAAGTATTGCATTTTAAAACTGATTGGATAGATAGATAGATCCACAGCAGAGTGGTTACTTCTGTACCTCTGTGCCTATACCTCTACAGGCTAAGTTGGCCTCAATAGGAAGAATGCTTTCATGTATTACTCATGTAATTAAAATTAATTTGGAAAAAGAAGTTAAGAAAAGGGAAGTCTTCACAGAAGTGGGAAGATGAACAAAGACACCAATTAAATATAATTAACTGCAATAAAGGTTCTATGGTGTCTAAACAAGTGTTATAATATTTAATGCACACGTCAAAAGTAATTATTCGAAAAGAAGATGTACAAATTACACAGCGGCCTCTCTGGAAACCGAAGATGGGATGTGCCAAGCAGCGATCAGCACTGACGCTGGAGGCTTCCTCCACCCGCAGCCACCGCACGAGAAGCCTCCACCACAGTCCCAAAGGGCATCCAACCACTGACCGCACAGTCTCCGCCCGCCACGTCCTGTGGTTCCTATTTCCATACCCACTGCTCCGGTCTCCCTTTCCCTGCTTCTTAAATACAGATGTCAGTTACGGGGTAATTGGACCCAAGCGAGAGGAGACAGGAACAAACAGCCTCACCTTCCTCGGGAGAAGGAGGCAGAAATCAAAATGCATGGATCCTCAATTTTCCCTTCTTCATGGTGGAGACCAGGCTCAGACTCCACACCGCAGCCTGGTGCTCTGCCTCCCATAGGTGAGTCCACCCTCCGGCCCGCAGGCACTGATGGATGGACGCACGCTTATCCCCAGTCCTCTGCGTACTTGACATTGAGTAAACATTAATCCAGGGAAACAATGAATCAGCAGAGTGGCCTGAGAATCCTCTGGACTTGGTATGAAAGCACCCGAAATGCTTCTTGGGAGCACCAGCTTTCCGCCTTGTCCCAGGAAAACTCTCATCCATGCCTCCGCGCTGCTTCCACCAGGCAGGGAATGGCCACTCTGAACCGCTGACTCGGGATGCATCCCCGAATGAATGGAAATTAACCAATCTATAATGCCAAGGAGATGGCATGATTCATAGAGCAAATGATAGGAGGGAGAAATAAGCATTCACCTCATCCCATCTAATAAAGATGGAATATGCAAATCGACCATCACTTAGCGACAAAGATGGTGGCATCCACAGCCAATAAGGAGGGAATATACAAACTGATGCGATAAAGATGGCAATGGCCGGTCAGGGATGCTTGCATCATGGCGATGATGCAGGCATTCTGCCCTGTCCCGGCCACTCCGGGCCTCTGGGCAGCACATGCGTGCAGATGCAGAGTGGCCAGGGCAGGGTGGGACGCCTGCTATAAAGGGGGCCAGGGGGTGGAGAGAGCTACAGAAGGCAGAAGCAGTGGCCAGAATGAAGGCCCGGGTGCCGGAGGGAAGCCAGTGCTGGCAGCCAGGGTAAAGAAGGCCTATTCTTACACGAATCTTTGTGCAACCGGCCTCTAGTAAAGTATAAAACACTAGAGCCCTGGTGCATGAAATTCGTGCACAGGGGTGTGTGTCTCTCAGCCCAGCCTGCACTCTCTCCAATCTGGGACCCCTCAAGGGATGTCCGACTGCCCATTTAGGCCCGATCCTCTCCCTGGCCCCCCTATGCTGACCTGGTCACCCCCAACTGCCCCACCACTGGTTGCCCCTCACTACCCCCCTCCCCCCCAGCCTGGTCGTCCCACGCAGCCTGCTGTTCGGTTGTTACTGTGAGGATGTCATGATCAATTGCATATTACCCTTTTATTAGTATAGATGATATTTATCAATGAGTTTGGCATATAGTTTTTGTGCATTGATTTTTCAGTTTTGGTGTGTCTTTCTCAGAAAATATGAATGTTCTTTACTTCTCTTATACATATAGAATTAATACAGTGGCAGAGCCCTAACCAGTTTGGTTCAGTGGGTAGAGTGTTGTCCTGCGGACTCAATGGTCCCAGGTTCGATTCCGATCAAGGGCATGTACCTTGGTTGTGGGCACATCCCTAGTGGGGAGGGTGCAGGAGGCAGCTGATTGATATTTCTCTCTCATTGATGTTTCTAACTCTCCATCCCTCTTCCTTCCTCTCTGTAAAAAATCAATAAAATGTTTTTAAAAATATAGAGAGGCAGAATTGTTTATTTCTTGGCTGTTTAGGAGAATGCCTCTGTGAAGCCCTCTGGGTCTGGTGGATTCCTCCTAGGGAGCTGGTTTATAACATTTTCAGTTATGTTCCCACTTACTGTTTTAAGATTTCTAACATTGTGTTTATTTGGGTACAGTTATTTATGTCTCTAGAAAAATCATCTTTTTCATTCATATTTCCAAATTTAATGACACAGTTTTGCTAGGTACTGTACTTATTTTTTATTTTTTATTAAGGTATTATATGTGTATGTACCTTACCATTGCCCCCCACCCCCACCCCCAAGGTACTGTATCTTTAATTTCCTCTGTTTGGGGGGCTCTCCCCTTTTTCCTAATTAGTCCACTCAGTAGTTTATGTTTTACTCTAACCAACCCTATCCTAAAGAGCCAGCTCTTAGATTAACCAACTCTACTTTTTTTTTTCCTAATTCACTAATTTCTTTATTATTTTCTTCCTTCTGACTTCTGAGGATAACTTGGCTGTTCTTTTTCTAACCTCTCTGATTAAGTACTAAATTCATTTGTTTCTTTTGCCTTCTTTACACATGTATTTGTTTAAGGCTATCTATTTTCCTCTTAACCCAGCTTTGGCCATATAACACAGTTTTTGATATGTACTAACTGTACTTTATTATTCAAGATATTAAGAAAGTTTGGCTTATCATTTTGCTTTGATATCTCTCTCTCTCTCTCTTTCTCTCTTCACACTTCTCCCAACCCAGATGGGTGTTAGGTTTTTTTCCTTCTACGTTGATTGCTAATATCTAGTTCCCTGGTATTGTGATTTGAAACTGGGAATGATCTATACTATTTTTACTTTTTGAATTTTGCTAATATTTTCTTTGTGGCCTGATATATAGTCCATTATTGTGAAAATTCCATAGGCACATGAAAAGATGTATGAAATTCACAGTATTTGATACAAAACTACAATATCAGTCCTAGCCGGTTTGGCTCAGTGGATAGAGTGTTGGCCTGCAGACTGAAGGGTCCCAGGTTCAATTCTGGTCAAGAGCACATGCTCAGGTTATGGGCTCGTAGGGGGCGTGCAGGAAACCGTCAATCAATGATTTTCTCTCTTCATTGATGTTTCTATCTCTCTCTCTCTTCCTCTCTGAAATCATTAAAATATATTTAAGAAAAAACTACAACAACTGCTTTATTAAATATACAGTCTCTAAACCCTTATTTTTAATATTCTTGTCTACTGTGGACTGGGAGAGATGCACTACATGAGTGGGTGCACTGTGAGTGTGTGCTGGGAGTTGGTGCTGGGTCGCTTTGGAGCTGTCTCCAGCTGTGCTTGGGTATCATGGGCGTTCGGCTAATTGCAGTGTCAGTAGCTTGTGTCTGAAACGCTCCAGTTGGTCTTAATTGACTCATTTAATCTTGGACTCAGCTTTGTCGGATATTAATTTCACGACCCCAGCTTTCCTTTGGTTAACTTTACCTGGATGTCTTTGTTCAGACCTTTCAGCCTTCCCGAGAAACGTCGTTTGACATTTTCTTTTGTTTTTAACCAAAAGCTGGCTTTGCTTTGTTTGGCCCAATCTGAAAGTCTTACTCTTTAAGTTGCCCTTTTTAAAAGTCCACCTATATTTATTGAAATAATAGGTTTAATTCTCTCACCCTGTGCTTCTGTTGTTAATATTTCCTTTGTTTCCATGCACTGCGCTTGCTTTGCTCCACCTCACTTGGCATGTGTTTCTGCCGCTTTATGAATTTTTTTATAAAGGCTGTCTTTATACTTTCAGGTGACATTTTAAATCTCTATTTTCTGATTTGTGAATTTCGGAAAATGTCTGTTTAATGCCCAGAATAAAAGAAAACAGGTGCTCTGGCCGGGTTTCTGTTTTGTCCATCTTTACACCGGGGAGGGCGGGGCAGACCGTGAAGAGCCTGGGAGTGGCAGCTCTGCGGGCGGCTGGCTCCGCCTCCCACGGGCTCCGAGATCCCAAACTCCCTCGGAGCCAGAAGTGGGGCCAGACAAGGGACCGCCAGCTGCCACCTATGTCCTCGGAGACTTCTCCGATGCGTTTTCTTCATCAGTCGAGTCCTTAGAGGCAGGAGGTGGTTAGAGCGGTGCCTGTGCCCCTGGCTCAGTGGGCTCCCCTGCCTCTGGGAGCACCGGCCAGCCCGGCTGGTCCTCAGCTCTTGTAGGCACTGGGATGCAAGCGGGGAGCTTCTCCTGAGGGGGCGGGGCGGGGCGGGGGGCAGGCTGCCCGCTCAGCCCCTACATGGACTTTTCTCTAATTTGGGGGATAATAGTAAGATTTTTCAGGATTTTTGCCTGTCTACCTATTTCTTACCACTCTGATTGCAGGAAACTTCTGTATTTCTTCCACTGACATTTTAAAGCCATAAACCTTCATTTTCCTCTAAATGCTCCCAGCGGTTTTCGTTTTGTTTTGTTTTTTAATGTAGATTTTGTGAATTTTTTGTTCATTTCATTGTATTGGGAAAGCCTATCATTTTGCTTCTCTCCACCTTTATATTTCAGAAATTTCCTTTATTCTCTACAGCATAATATTCTATCGTATAAATGTACTATAATTTAGTTCATCATCCTCCTATTTATAAAGCAATTAACTAATTTATGAGACCACTAGTTAGTGCCCAATATGGTAAGGAAGTGGGGAAACAATCGTGTCTACATAAAACTGGTGGAATTTTTTATTGAGATGACCCCCCTAAATATAACCTGCCAAAGGTCTTACAAACATCTGTGCTCTTTAATTCAGAAATTCCACTTGTAGAAATTTGTCTTAAGATAATAATTATAGAAGAACTTACTGATTATTATGCAACAATCTTTATTGGTGCTTTACTAGAAAAGCAAAAATGTTGGAAAAGACCCAAGAACCCACCAGCAGAGTCCTGGTTGAAAAATTATGGCGTTCAGATGCTGGAATCTACTCAGCAAATCGCCCTGGTGAGGCAGAGGGAAGGGGCCGAGCTGCCGGCAGAGGCCGGGCCTCCGTTAGCGGCCAGCTGTGTTTTCCGTTCTGCGCTCACCGGCCTTACAGTCAGCGGCAGTGAGTCTAATGCTGGCGGGGAGGCAGCTCCTGGTTGTGCTGAAGGCAGGACAGCTCAGAGTGTGCGGGGGTGTGTGCACTCACACGGGTGTTTGCAAACGTGTGCAATATGGAGAACACTGTTTTGCCAGCATCACTTCCATGGGAAGCACTGAATTTCCCTGAAAGGGTTTGTGGGGGAGGCAAGAGCATGAAGCCGCAAATGGCCTGGATTGGGTCCGCACTGCCTCGCAGGAGACAAGCAGAGGAATCTCCGTTCCTCCAGAAGCAGGGGAAAGAGAGGAGGGAGTGGGAAGATGTGTCACGGGTCCCCAAGATAATCCCCAGGTTGACGGTTTGCTAGAAGGACTCACAGAACTGAGAAAAGCCGTTACATTCACACCGGTTACTGCAGGGACGGGTTGCCCACTGAACTCCGCAGGAGGAGTGCACAGAGCGGAGTCCAGGCGCTGGCCTGCAGCGGGCGGGCTCCCAGAGGCTCCACAGCTCTTAACGCTGGTGTCCAGTCACGTGTGCATGGAGTGACCACGTGGCGGACCTCAGGTACCCTGTGTCCAGCCCCTCCAGAAGCCAAACTGATCTGGCCTGGCCACGGCCTCAGGAACATCAACACTCCTCTCAGTTAGGATTTTCCAGGGCCTCTAGCTTATCTCCCAGGAGCAGATCAAAGGCCAGGCTGTGTGTGTGTGTGTGTGTGTGTGTGTGTGTGTGTGGCCATTCCCTGCTGAGTTAACCTTTTTGTGCTCAGAAGAGAAGGGTCCATAAAAAACGTGGGCAGATGTCAGAAGACTCTGCCCGCCACGTGCCCTGCCAGCAGCCCCTGTCTCCAGGACAAGCCTGTGGTAAACCTTGAAGGGCCTCCTGTGAATGAAGGCCTCCACGGCGCAGGCTTGTTTGCAGTGGGGATGAGGGGGAGGCGTGGGGACAGAATGCAGGGCAGCGAGGCCACGGGCTGGGACTGTGGGGAGCGAGGCTTGCCGGGGAGGCCTGCTCAGGCGGGAAGGCGCGCATTTCTGTAAACATCATTCATGTCCTCTCCGTGTGACGCATGGTGAGCCGTGGTCCTCAGCCCACCCCACACGTATGGCGTCTCTGGGAGCCGGGCTGGTGCCTAGAGCAGCTGAGGCAGGAGCCCCGCCCGGGAGCTCTGACAAGCTACCCACTGGGCTGTCCGGGTTTTCAGCAGCTTCTCCCGACCGATGCCGCTCGGAAATGCCGAGGCTCACAGTCACACACCGCTCATGGCGCCTGAGACCGGGCCAGTGGGCGGTGCTCTGGCCCTGTCCGGGCTCCCTCTGGGGCCTGGGGTCAGCTGCAGGTGAGCCATGGCTGAGCTGGTCTTGGCTGGGCTCTTCACCTGCCTGAGCCTCAAGTGGAATAACTGGACTTTGCTCCTCCTGGGCCGTCATTCTGCGGCGGGCGGCCAGGCCCTCGCCATGGCGAGGTCAGAGAACACGCGTGGCCCCTGAGCCTCGGCTGGCACTGGCCCTCCGTGTCTTCCCCTGCTGCCTCTGGTCCGATAGCTCACAAAGCCAGTGGGCGGGGCGGCAGGCTCCTCTCTGATGGAGGGAGCTGCAGACTCACCTTGCAAAGTGATGGTCACCGGGATGGGGGGAGGGGGGAAACTGGGGTCACATTCGCAGTCTCCCAGGTTTGGGCAAGCTGCTTGCCCTCATCAAGCCTCAGGCTTCTCATCTGTCAACAGGGATGGCGTTGCCAACCGCAGAGCCTCGAGCATTCACTGCCTGGTGCGAACTAAGCACTTCTAAACAGCACCTGCTAGCCCTCTCTCGCCGGCCTACTCTTTAATAAATGTCCGTGTTTGCACTTGGCTCAGAAATCTGAATTCCTTCGTGGCCCTATAAAGCCTCAGCATGAGGCCTGGCCTGCTGCCCCTGCCCTTCAGTGGCTGAAAGGCTTGCATTTGCCGGAAGCTGTAGCTTCATGCTGGAGCCTGTGCTGTCACTCAGCGCTGTTCCTTCCGCTGTCCACTCGCCCCAGCCCTTCCCCTTCGGAGACGAGGCAGGCAGTGATGCTGGGGGCGCACTGGGAGCCTCAGACATCACTGAGCCGCAGAGAGCCCTCCCCTCCCCCCGCTTCCAGCATTTTCAGTCCAAGCAAGTTCCATTGGGGGGGGGGGGGGCGGGGGCCCTCACGTCTTCCAAGCCTCAGACTCCAACAGGAAGTGAGTGCTGGCTAGGGCTTGCTGCACGTTGCTTCCACGGTTTTTATCCTTCCAGCTGCCTTTCTCAGGGCAAGTGGCAGCACATCTTCACAGTGCAGTGAAATCTCCTTCCTCACAGCGATTTGGCCAATGAGAAGAAGGGGATTTAAAGGAAAACCCCCGATATGAGGAACAATGTGTGTGGTACCCGGGACAAAGATAGAGAGGGCGTGCTCAAGGGACAGTCTGGGAAAACACTGTCGCGCATCCGCTGTGCAGCCCCTCCTGGCAACAGGCCTGTGGCTCTGACAGGGTCCCCGGGGGGCGGCACCCTGCCCTCGCCCCCCGCTGGGTCCATGGTGACCGTGTCCCAGTCCCTGACCCGGCTCCTCACGGAGATGGCAGATCCAGGCTCCTTTCGTGGGGGAGGAGGAGTCCCCCATGATTCATCCTCCTGCGTCACCCGGGGGTGCCGTCTCCATGGTGACAGGAGGAGGGATAGTAGCAGTCGTGGTAGCAGTCTTCGCCCCACGTGTTAGCGGCGAGAGCAGGCGGAGTTGTAGTGGTGACAGTGGAAATGTTCGCAGCGGTAACAGTGCCCACCGCTTATTGTGTGTCTCCTGTGGGTCAGCGCTGTGCTTAGCTTTGCGCACCTGCTCACTTAGCTCACACCGCAGCCTGGGGCCGCCACTCCCGTTAGCTCGGCTTCACAGACGAAGGGTTCGAGACACTCGGAGGTAAAGCCGCTGGCTCCCCACTCGGCTGGGCAACAGCCCCTGAGGTCAGCCTGCCCCCGGGAGGCGCCCTCCTGCCCAGGCTGCCAGCACGCTTTGCCCTCCCCAAGGCGGGTGCTGCAGCAGCTGAGTGTAATTGGAGGGAGTGCTGAAGCCAGGAGAATATGTAAACTATGTCCTACCAAAGCTCTCTGAAATTCTGCTGCCCCTCCTTCTGCGACCCCAGAAACTCATCAGGATATCTGAGGACTCTCCTGTCTCCATTGCCAGACACCCCAGCCCCATCCACCCCATCCCAGCCTCCGGCCTCTCCTCCCACTGAGAAATGAGATTCAGATGGAAAAACACTGGCACAAGCTTGACCGAGGCTCCTAATAAAGACAATGCGCATCAGCTGCTGCCGTTGCTATGGTGACAGCCACAATTTCTCCCAGACAGCCTGGGTCTGCAGGGAGGGCGGGCCCTCGGGGAACAAGTGGATTTCTCCAGCCTGTCAGTCCCTCTCACCTTCCCATTTCTCTCCCCGCCCCCACGCCCCGGCCCCCACACTGCCGCACACAGGCTGACACGGACCGCCACTCGCAGGCCGTCGTAATTGGCAGCTGGCGTGGAGCCCAGTCTTCTGGCAGCATGTTCCTCACCTCCCTCCCCAGCCAATGTCCTTTTCCCAGCATCCCTCCGCCGGCTCTGCGGCACTGCGGCACCCACAGCCCCAGCACCAAGGTCACCACCAGTGCCCTCCTGGGTGGGCATTCTGCACCACCTACTGCCTCACTGCTGTCTGAGCCAGTGAGAATAGAACTGTGATTCTGCAAAAAGAGGGTGCCCTGAGGAGGAGGGGTGAGGCTAGCCTCCAATTCTCCGAGGTGCTGAGAGAGTCACTGGGCTTGGAATTAATCAGTTAAGTTCTCCAGGAAAAGGAACGGAGCAAGAGCAGCAAAGAGATCCGGAAGGGCGAGGAAGACTCAGGATCTAAGGCTCAGTGTCCGTGCAGCAGGGAGCCCGAGGACTGTAGATGGTGGCGGTGGTGACGATGATAACGGCAGCGCCATTTACTGAGCGTTTGTTGTGGGCCAGAGTCTGTACCTAGCGCTGTGCAAGCAGCATCGCCTCGAATGCTCGTGCTGACCGTGGACTAGGATGCCGTAGCCAGGTGGCAGCTGCTGCTGCTACACAAGTGTCGCAGATGGAGTGATCAGGCCTAGAAAAGCTACATAAGTGACGCATCATGAAGAAAAGTAATCATGCAAAGCCAGAATGGGGAACGTTCTTCAAGGCAGTTGGCCTAGACTGATATTCCGAAATATCAGTGTCATTTACAAAAGGTGGGGATCTTTTCTAAGGAAAAAAAAAGAGAGAGGAAAGATATAAAAACCAGATGCAATCTGAGATCCTCCATTGAATCCTGATGTGGAAACTAAGACAGACATGAAAGGCGTTTGAGGCACCTGGGTGGAAGTGGAATATGGGCGTGTAGTAGTGGGAGATCATTGTGGATTCCTGCGAGTGTGGCACTGGCTTTGTGCTGGTGTAGGAGTGTTTTCATTGCAGGTGAGACTGGCCAAAGAATTTCAGGGAGAACTGTTGTGAGGTCTGTAGTTTACTTGCACTTACACTTACTCTGTGACGTTTTCCAACAGCCAATTCTCTGGTTCTCTGCACACCACAGGGTGTCCTACAATTCAACCCAATTCTGACAGCAACTACCCAGAGTGAGCACAGACCCACAGGCTAAGAGGTTGATCCCACCAAACTGCCCCATTTCAGACGCCAGTCACCAGTCACCAGCCCAGGGTTGCCACCTGTGCATCTGACTGACCAGCTATCCATCCAGGGTTCCCTCTGCCCCCAGCTCAGGTCTGACTTTCCCTTTTGGCTCAACCAACTGAGAGACGTGCTGTACTGCCCTCACTGGTTTATTGGAAAGGGCACAACTCAGGAACAGCCAAATGGAAGAGGTGCGGAGGGCACGGGGCAGGAGAAGGGGGTGGAGCTTCTGCGCCCTCTCTGGGTACCCCTCACTCCCAGCATCTCACTGTGGCCACTGAGCAGGAGCTCTGAACACCATCACTTACAGAGCTCCACGGAGGCAGCATTGTCCGGGCAGGACGGATCAAATCACTCGCCCTTGGTAATCAACTCCATCGCCAGCCCTCTCTTCTCCCTGAAGGTCAGTGGGGCTGAAAGTTCTGATCCTTTAATCGGGCTTTGGACTTCCTGGTGACCAGCCCAACCCTGGAGCTGAGATGAACCCAGCTACCAGACACCTCTTTAGCATATACAATGCTCATCACTCAAGGGTTTTAGGAGTTGTTTGTCAGGAACCTATGGCAAAGATAAAATATTTATTAGTTTTTTATTATCACACACACACACACACACACAGAGCAAATGTGATTTGCTCTGTGTGTGTGTGTGTGTGTGTGTGTGTGTTGATAAGCCAATAAGCCAATGAAAAACCACCTAGTTCAACTGTTACCATCTTGCAAGATGGTAACAGTTGAACTAGGTGGTTTTTCATTGGCTTATTGGCTTATCAACAGCATATCATATTTGCATGTAATGAAGCCTGGGCTTCCTTCCCATTGTAACATAAAAGCAGGTAAATTGTTCAATGCATTGTGACAGAAGCTGACACTATTTATTGTCTTAACGCGCCCTCCCTCCCCCCAACACACATGTACAGGTTGCTCGAAATCTGAGCAATCATGTGAAGTGAACTTCTTTAGAAAGAATCACAAGAGAGGTTATGGAGTGGCTGCCAAAGGAGCCATCTGAGTTAATCCACTCAAAGTTTCCCACCAACACCACCCACTTCAAGTGGTTTTCTGATCTCAAAACAGGACATCATCACAGAAGCACGAGAGAAGCTGTGGTTTCCCCTGTTTAGATAACTGATACCCGAGTTTCCTAAGAATCCAGGATGCTAACGGGTGTGGAGGAATTTTGGCTTTGGAAGAGGATTCGTTGTAGTTAGGGGATGTTCACACACCTCAGACTTCCTACCCCTGGAGTCCTCTGCTTCTCTGTTGCTGGAGGTTACACAGCTGCACAATCACAGCTGGGAGGGCCCTGCCACCCTGGCTTTTCTTCCTGCTCTTTCCATCCTTCGCAGAAGCAATCCTATTCCTTTTGCCTGATGGGACTATTCCCAACCAAAGGATTAGGGCTGAATGAAAAGAATAAGCTGGCAGCCTCCCAGACCCTCAATCAAGTTCCAGGGTGGACATTTAATTCGGATAATGCCTCAGAATTCATGTATGTGCCAGGAGGATAAAGACAGCCAGGAATGTTTACTCACAGTCCTCCGGCTCCTTGCCTCTCAGCCTCTCCCCAACCTCTCCCTTCCCAGGCCACACTCCCGAATCTTCTCATCCTCATCACCAGACCTCCCTTTGGTGCCAAGAAAGACATCTTGACTTCTCGACTGTGCAGAATCCACAACATCCCGTTCTTGTCCCTCTGATTGCTCGTTTATCTTCTCTTGCCTTTTCCCTCATTTCTTTTCCCCACCCTTTAGATATTCCTTTTTCTCAGGAAACAGGAAAGCCTTCTTTTCTCTCTACATTTATTGATGTGCCTTTAAATATCACCACCATGCAACCGATGTCTGATCTTCTGCCTCTAGGTCAGGCATCACTCCTGAGTTCCTGGTTTGGTGTCCAATGGCCTCCTGAATGTCACCTGCTTGTCCCACAGATTCCTTCAACTCAACATGCCCAACACTGGGCTGGCTATCCTCCCCTAAGTCTATTCCTCCTCCAGTTTTGTCCCCCCAGGCAAAGGCACCAGGCTCCATCCGTTGCCCCAACCTTGCAACCCAGGAGTCATCCTGAACACCTCAGCAGGTCCAGGCAGTCACACATGTGATGAGTCCACCTGTGAAAGTGTGATATGCATGGCGACTGCCTTACTGTGAACTCTGTGAGGGCTCCAGCTTGGTCCTTCTTGTTCATTATTTTATCCCTAGTATCTAGAGTAGCGCCTGGATACAGAGTAGGTGCTCAGTACCTATTTATTGAATCAATAAATGATTCTTTGAACAGTGCCTGCCATGAACTGCCCATGTCTCTCCACTGTTCATGTGGTTGCTGAACTGTTTTCCTACAGTAGGGACTTCCAAGATGGTGGCCAGTGGCCAATGATTCTTCCAGTGATTCTAATATTGATGCTCTTGTATAATCCACTCCCCTGTGTGTGAGCTGGGCATATTCAATCTCTTGTTATGAATAGAATATGGCAAAAGAAGTGATAGGATGACATTTCTAAGATAAGGGGGATGGCCCTAGCCAGTTTGGCTCAGTAGATGGAGTGTCGGCCTGAGGACTGGGAGGTTCCAGGTTCGATTCCAGTCAAGGGCACATGCCCAGGTTGCAGGCTTGATCTCATTGTGGGGTGTGCAGGAGGCAGCCTATCAATGATTCTCTTTTATCATTGATGTTTCTATCTCTTTCTCTCTCTTCCTTCCTCTCTGAAATCAATACAAATATATATATTTCTTAAAAAGATTAAGGGAAGAAAAGACCCTGGCTTCCCTTTGCTTGCTGTCTGAAGGAAGACGGCTACTCTGCTGTTGCTGTCCCATAGAAAGACCCCCCTGGCAATGGATCTAGAAGCACTTCCAGCCCACAGCCAGCAAGGAGACCCCCAGCAGCCATGTGAGTAAGCTTGGAAGTAGATGCTTCTTCCTGACCCATTAGATGAGACCACAGTCCTGGCCAAAATGTTGACTACAGCCATATGAGAGTCAGGAGTGCAAAGAAACTAAATATTATTGCATTAAGCTGCTAAATTCCAGGGTAATTCTATATAATAAAAGCCTAATTGCTAAGTGTCCAGTTGTCCAGTCATTCATTCAACCAATCAAAGCATAATATGCTAATGGTATGCTAAGGCTGTTCAACCACTCGCTATGACATGCACTGACCACCAGGAGGCAGACAATTGACCAGTCAACCAGTTGCTATGATGTGCACTAACCACCAAGGGGCAGATGCTTGGACTGGTAGGTTAGCTTGCTGCTGAGGTCTGGCTGGAACTGAACGAGATGGGCTAGACATGCCCCTGGAGCCCTCCAGCGGTCCCACTTTGGCTGGCCAACTTCCAGTGTCCCTACCCAGCCCTGATTGTGCACTAGTGGGGACCCTCGGCCAGGCCTGCACCCTCTCGCAATCAGAGACACCTCCCCCGCACAGGAGATGTCAGAGAGCCAGTTTCAGCCTGATCCCACAGGCCAGGCCAAGGGACCCCACTAGTGCATGAATTCGTGCACTAGGCTTCTAGTTTGTTACATAAATATAGATAACTGATACATGACCTAAGACTCAGGTTCAAAATGCAAGCTCTCAACTCTCTAATAGCCTATGTTAACAGTGATATATTTGCACTTGAATGCTTTGGAGTGGTTAAGAGAAACTAAGTTGACACAGTAATAATGTTAAAAGGTGTTTAAGGCATGGACATTCTAAAAGCAAGGTTCAGAACAACAGTTATTGTAGGATAGCATTCATGTAAAAAAAACAAAACACACAACAGACAATCAGTTGTCTGAACAGTGTAACATGTAAATGCAGGGGAATAACTGAAGGTAAACATGCCAACGAAAAGCAGTGATTATCTTAGGCGGTAAAGGACTTAAACTTTGTCTACAATGTTTAAAAGTTTTTATATAAAGAATATATTTATGTATAACTTTTGTAATTAAAAAAGCAAATATCACTTTAAAAGGAAGAAAGTAGTGGTTTAATGTTCAAAATGGAAGTATCTCTTTTTAATTAGTGAAGTTTATTACAATAAAACTCAAACCATAAGACTGTATAAAATAGAAAATGAAAGTCCATGATTATCCTGTCTTCCCAATTAAGCAGTAATAACAGTTTGCTTTATATTCTTCCATACTTTCCTCTAAATCCATTAAATAAAAATGGGATCCTATTTTGCTTACATTCTGTAGGCAGATTTTTTTTCTAGTAATGATATATTGTGGACATCTTTCTATGCTCATCCATTTGGAACTACTCTTTTTTTTTTTTTTTTTTTGCATAGTTGCATTATATATACGAGTTGTATTGTAATTAATTCAACTGCTAAAATGTAAGCTCCATGAGAATAAGACTTCATAAAGCTTGTTTACTGCTGTAACATAGGGGCTCGGCCAGTGCTTAAAGCTTAGTAGGTGCTCAAACAATATAGATTGAGTGAAATTAATTTAACTAGTCATCTACTGAGAGACAGCTGGTTTGATTTCACAATAGTACCTCTTTTCACATTGCATGAGTATGTCTTTGAGAGGACTTGCTGAAGATGAAATTGCTGTAAAAGGGTCTATCTTAAAAAATTGAAACATGTTGCTGAATTCCTCTGTGTTTAGCTTCGACTCTGTGACATCGCTACCCATCTGTATGGAGAAGCTCCACACCCTCACCCGTGTGAGCTGTAATTCATCCCTGACACAAAGCCGTGATGGGAGATATAACTACAGATACTGTGTTGGGGAGCTGGGGAGCAGGTCTAGGCATGGAGCCTACCAGGCATGCTTGGAAAATTAATTTAAGTGAAGAGTGCATCAGTCAGGATCCCAGCAGGAAAGAGCAGGCACACTCTAATTAGGTAATTTGAAGAGCGTTTAATAAAGGGACTCCTTCTGAAGGAGGGCAGGGTGTCAGCAAACCACCAGCATCTTCAGGTACTAATTACAGCGGGCTTCTTATCAGCCCTACGGCCTCCAGGCCTAGACGCTGGTGCTGAGAAGCCTCAGGACTTCTGGCAGGAGGAGTGACCCTACAGCACCCCCCTCCCCCCCAGAGACCCCACGGGGAGGAAGCCAGAGAACACATATAGCCTCCCTCTCCTTCCCCCAGTCACCTTCGGGGGCTCCCTACAGGTCAAAACCATTGGGAAGCCGAAGGTAAGGAGCCTCTTTGAACTCGCATGTGGTAGGCCTCCCCAGGCACAGGGCATAGGCATAAAGTGCTCAATAAGTGCATCATTGAATTCCACCCTCCTGACAACCCTTCTAAGTGGGCACTTGCATTCCACTGGGGAAACTGAGGCTCGGGGAGATTCATTAAATTACCCAAGTCGCACAGCTGGTTTTGGAGGCTCCCAAGCCCTGTGCCCCCCGTGCTGTGGAGCTTGGACCCGAGGGCAAGCAGACAATTCTCAGCACAAATGCTTTGCCAAACACAAAACTTCTCCAACACCCGGCAGGATCCCAAGAGCTGTGGTGGCGGGAGCAGACTCCCTGCAGCCTCGAGGCACCGGTCGGGAGCTTGGTGAGGAGCAGTGGCAGGGACGCTGCTCTCAGCCCTGGTCCCGCATGGCAACCGCAAACCAGCACTACTGCTGATGTACCCCTGGAACGCGGGCACAAAGTGCCCACTTCAAGCCCTGGCTCTGTCACCAGCTAGCTGTGGCTCTCTGGGCAAACTCCTTAGCCCAGTCTCCCCGTTCCTTCCCGTGTGAAGTGAATAACCCCAGGGCTGACTTCACAAGGGTCGCGGGCAGGTCACCATCAACACAAACTCAGGGAGACTGCGCTTCCTGGCCTTGCTTCTCCAAATGCCCGGTGGGCCGCCTCGCCTTCATTAGAGTTCCACCCTGAAGCCAGACATGCCCTGTCCGGGGCCAGCAACTTCCTCCAGCAGGGCCAGGCACCCATATTCTCGGCTCTGCGGCAAGGGCTTAACTCTGTCGCTGCTGGAGACCATCCCTAGACGTGGGTGTGCCCGCGTGCCAGGAACCCCTCATTGGTGGGCCCTCCGATCGAATTTCAGTTTTCACATGTCACAAAATAAAATTGTTTGACTTTTTCCGGTGACTTAAAAACTAAAAAATCAAGCCTGTTTTGCGGGCCTTGCAAAGACCAGGATCAGGTCAGATTGCCCGCATCCCACCACTAACGGCTCACCGCACGCTGAGCCCCACTTCCGCCCTTCTCGGGGGCTAGGAGCGAGCCCACCTCCTCCACTGAGACGGCTCCACACCGAGGCCTCGTCCTGCACTTGCCGGCTCCCAGGCCAATGGAGCTGCTTCCTCTGGCCCCCTCCAGTGCCCCCGTGCCACCCCTTCCCCCTGGGGCCTCCGAAGGCCCTTGTCTCTGTCCCCAATGCGTCTGCTGGTCCTCAGCTGCCGGTCCATTCCCACTGTACTTCCAAGACCCCAAATAGTGCCAAGCATACAGTAAGTGCTCCAAATGCCCTCCAAGGTCTTTGCTTAAAAACCAAGGGGATCCAGCCTGCGTGACTCAGTGGTTCAGCGTCATCTGAGAACCAAGAGGTCACGGTCGAATTCCCCGTCAGGGCACATGCCGGGGCTGCAGGCACAGTCCCCAGCGGGGGGCGTGCAGGAGGCAGCCTGTCAGTGATTCTCATAATTGATGTTTCTATCTCTTCTCCCTTCCTCTCAGAAATCAATACAAAATATATATATATTTAAAAACAATGGGGAAACTGAGGCTCAGAGAGAATAAATAACTTGTTCAAGGTCACACAGCTAGTTTTAGAGCCTCCGAAGCCCTGTGTTCTTAAATGCTATTTTCTTTTGCCAAGAACTCTGCCACCATCAAATCCACTGCCACCAACTCTCTGGTGACCTTGGGTAAGTCACTTAATTTCTCTGAGCCTCAGTTTCCTCAGCAGTAAAATGGGTGTGATAGCAACAGCAATGCTTTTTTCTTTCTTTCTTTCTTTTAAAAATATATTTTATTGGTTTTTTTACAGAGAGGAAGGGAGAGGGATAGAGAGCTAGAAACGTCGATGAGAGAAACATCGACCAGCCGCCTCCTGCACACCCCCTACTGGGGATGTGCCCTCAACCAATGTACACGCCCCTGACCGGAATCGAACCCCGGACCCTTCAGTTCGCAGACCGACGCTCTACCACTGAGCCAAACCGGTTTCGGCAGCAATGCTTTTTTCATTAGGCTATTCATGAGGATTGGATGAGCTAATACATCTAAAATGTGTAGGAATGTGCCTGGCACCCAGTAAGCACCAAATAAATGTTAGTCCTTGTTGCCAGGAAGGAGGCTGAAGAGGTCTTAGGTCTGGGCAGAGAATGGCTTCCTCCCTCAACTCTGGGTGAGCCTGCCGCCCCCGGGGCTCTGCGTGGACTGCAGTTGCTGCTCAGCCTGTGCCAGGGCCCTTGGAGGAGAGGCCACCGGACAGTTCCGGTGGAAACCGGGAGCTCTCAGCCTAGGAGGTGAGGCCACCCTGGCTTTGTGGGGTGAGCCCAACCAGAACGTGTTTGTTTCCCCTGCTCTAGAAGGGCCTCTCTGGTCTCCATGGCAACGGAATTTCCTGTCCTGGTTTTCCCTTGGAGGAGATACCTGCTGAATGCAGAGACACCCAGCTGAAGCCTGGGGTGGAGGCCAGCGCGAGGCCCCTTTAACTGCCTCCCCCTCGCCAGCCAGGCGGCTGCTCGGCAGGCCCAGGTGACAGGAGCCTTTGTTCACCAGCCCAGACATCCGACTTGAGGGTGACGTCATGGAATCCAGCCCAGAATTCCTGTTACGCCCCATTTCTTTCTTTTCAAGGGTTTTATTTCTTTCTGAGGCTGAAGAAACAGAGGCTCACACACACACCCCTGACTGGCTAAGAATATTTCTAAATCCCTCTAATCACAGGGCATACCCCGGGTCTGGGAACTCCAGAAACAATCATCCATTCATTCGTTCATCCGTCATTTTATTTACTCAGCAAACATTTATGCACTGAGTGACAGGCCCAGATTGTGCTGGGCTGAAGAAGAAAGGGGACTCTATCGGGTCTCTACTCTCCAGGAGCCTGTCATGGTTCAGACATGGTTCAGGAACAAATGAACTGGTGGCTAAAATACACACATTGACTAGTATTCTTCCTCAAACAAAATGTTCTGAGATTATGAGCCCATGGGACAGGCCTGGCGAAAATAATTCAGGAATATTCATTCATTCATTGAATGAATTCATTTCTCCAACACGTTTTTCTGAGCTACAGCAGCGACAAAGACAGATGTCAGTCTCTGTGCTTCTAGCGCTTATATTTTGGTGCAGGGACAGACAAGCCACGTGAACAGGTGCCACGTGAAGTTGGTTGTATGGTGACACATGCTATATGGTGACACATGCTATGAAGAACCATTTTTTAAAGGGAGGAGGAATAGGAAGTACGAGGGAAGGGAAATGACTTAGTCAGACGTTTCCACTCCACAGTCTTCAAGAGGCGGTTTTCTCAACAAAAGGCTTCAGGGGGCGGTGCCTTCCTGCATGCGGACCAGCTCCACAAACATGGCTATTGTGACACAGTAACCTGAGGCTCACCGGGTCCTACTAATGAACCCAAAAGCTCTGCTCCATGTGTCCACACGTGTTATTTCACGTAATAAGTCATCCCCCGTACCCATGGGGTGAGTTCCAAGGCCCCCGTGGATGCCTGGAACCTGAGACAGTACGGAGCCCGCACCGTATGTTTTCCTGCACACACCTGCTCACTCACAGGGCGCCTGTGGCTTCTCTGCAGATCCCAACCGCCAGCATCGCTGCTGCTGTGCTTCGGGGCTTAGTAAGTGAAATGAGGGTGACAGCCTGAGCACCTGGTCACTTAGTCTGGTGATACAGGTGGCTCCCAGCGGCTCAGGGACCAGTGTCTGGGCGTGGACAGCTGGGCAAGGCTGGTTCGCTTCTGTGCGGGCAGAACTGCTCGGCCTGAGGATGCATCAGAAAGGCCCCAACCTAAAACGTGTGCACTGTTACTCCTGGAATTCCCATTGAGCATTTTGGCGCCTCAGTTGACTATATGGGTGATTGAAATTGTGGGAAGTGAAGCCATGATCGGGGGAGGTGGGACGGGGACTGTATCTATTTGTGGACGAGGAAACCTACGTCAGTGATGCCACGCAAGCCCACGCTGGCACGGCGGCAGGCCCTCCAAACCTGCTGGCGCATCACCGCGCCCTCAGACTGAGAGGTCACTTAGCAGTAACCTTCTTTATCCCCAAAGTGTTTCCTGGCAGCTACAACTAGCACTATTAGGTGAGGCAGCTACAGAGAAAATGAGCTCATTGTAGAGGCTGTCTTTGATAAGATAAGTGTGATCTTTCAAGTGTGTTTCACGAGAGGAAATATACCCTCTTTGGAGGGTATTGGTAAGCCTGACCTCAAGATATGGCCAGCATTGTCACCAATATTCTTGATTCTCTCCCACTCTCTCTCACTCCAACCAATGTTCTTGATTCGCTCTCACCCCATTGCAATGCCTCCCCTTTCTGCTCCCAGTCTGAGGGCCTGTGTTTGTTGGGGTCTGACTGTTAAAGAAAAATGAAGGCCTTCGGCACGAGGAGCAGTGAGCCAACCAGAATGCAGGGGAAGGACTCCTTGTCCCTTCACAAAACAAAACAAAACAAAACAAAACAAAACAAAACACAGTGACATGTAGTTATAGAAACCCATGTTGGAGACCCGAGGACGAACAAGCAAAGCAGAGTTGTGGGGTATGTGGCTCCTCTGCCATACACTTTCTCTTTTTTCACATAAAAAACATGTTTATATATTCATTGTTGACAATATTACAGAAGTCCCCATGTTCTCTCCCTTTGCTCTCTCCACCCCGCCCCCACACCCTCAGGCCTTCTCACACTACTGTCTGTGACCCTGGCTGTGCACACATGCATATAAGTTCTTTGGTTAATCTCTCCCATTCCCCACCTCCTCCCCTCCCCTCTGAGATCTGTCAGTCTGTGCCACGCTTCAATGTCTCTGGGCCTGTTTTGTTCATCCGTGTATTTTGTTCATTAGGTTCCACATATAAGTGAGATCATACGATACTTATCTTTCCTAACTGGCTTGTTTTATTTAGCATGATACTATACTCTCCATGCTGTCTCAAAGGGTAAGAGATCATTCGATTTTACAGCCACATAGTATTCCAAAGTGTAAATGTAACAGCTTTTTTTATTCACTCCTCTACTGATGGGCACTTGAGCTGTTTCCAGATCTTAGTTAGCTATTCTAAACAATGCTGCTATGAACATAGGGGTGTATATATCCTTTCTGATTGGTGCTTCAGGTTTCTTAGGAAATATTCCCAGATGTGGGATCACTGGGTCAAAGGACAGTCCCATTTTTAGTTTTTTGAGGAAACTCCATACTGTTCTCCACAGTGGCTGCACCAGTCTGCATTCCCACCGGCAGTGCACGAGGGTTCCTTTTCTCCACTTTCCCGCCAGCACTGCTTGTTTGTTGATTTATTGACGGTAGCCATTCTGACAGGTGTGAGATGATATCTCACTGTCGTTTTAATTTACATCTCTCTGAGGATTAATGACATTGAGCATTTTTTCATGTCTACTGGCCGTCTGTATGTCCTTTTGGAGAAGTATCTATTTAGGTCCTTTGCTCATATTTTAATTGAATTGTTTGCCTTCCTGATATTTCGTTGTTTGAGTTCTTTGCATATTTTGGAAATTAACCCCTTATGAGATGCATCATTGGCGAATATGTTCTCCCATACAGTGGATTCCCTTTTCATTTTGTTGGTTTCTTTTGCTGTGTGGAAGCTTTTTAGTTTGATATAGTCCCATTTGTTAAATTTTCCCTGTGTTTCTCTTGCCCTAGGCCCAGTGGTTGGCGAACTCATTAGTCAACAGAGCCAAATATTAGCAGTACAATGATTAAAATTTCTTTTGAGAGTCAAATTTTTTAAACTTAAACTTCTTCTAATGCCACTTCTTCAAAATACTTTTGTGAAAGAGCCACATTCAAAGGGCCAAAGAGCCTCATGTGGCTCGAGAGCCACAGTTTGTCGACCATGGTCCAAAATATTGCTACATGAGGTGTCTGAGATTTTACTGCCTATGTTTTCTTATAGGATTTCTAGGGTTTTGTGACTTACATTGGTCTTTTATCCATTTTAAGTTTATTATTGTATATGGTGTAAGATGGTGGTCTAGTTGCATTTTTTTTTTATGCATGTACCTGTCCAATTTTTCTAGCATCATTTATTGAAGATACTGTCTTTACTCCATTGTATGTTCTTGCCTCCTTTGTCAAATATTAATTGACCATATTGGCATGGGTTAATTTCTGGGGCCTCTTTTCTCTTTCATTGATATATATGCTTGTTCTCATGCCAGTACCAGGCTGTTTTGATTACAGTGGCTTTGTTAATATAGTTTGATATCCAGTATTGTGAATCCTCCAACTTCGCTCTTCTTTCTCAAGATTGCTGAGGCTATTCAGATTCTTTTTTCATTCCATATGAATTTTTGGAATATTTTTTAATCTAGATCTATGAAATATGTCATTATTATTTTAATAGGAATTGCATTGGATTTGTAGATTGCTTTGGGTAGTATGGACATTTTAATGATGTTAATTCTTCCAATCCATGAACACAATATATTCTTCCACTTGTTTATATCTTTCTCTAGTTCCTTTTTCAGTGTCCTATAGTTTTTCAAGTACAGGTCTTTTACCTCCTTAGTTAAGTTTATTTCCAGGTATCTTTTTTGTTGTTGTTATTGCAATGGTAAATGAAGTTTTTAAGTTTCTCTTCCTGAGAGTCATTATTGGTGTATAAAAATATCATCAATTTTTGAATGTTAATATTATATCCTTCTACTTTGCTGAATTCATTTATTAAATCTAGCAGTTTTCTTGTGGAGTCTAGGGTTTTCTATGTACAATATCATGTCATTTGCGAATAATGACAATTTAACTCCCTCTTTTCTGATTTGAAGACCTTTTCTTTCTTTTTCTTTTCTGATCACTGTGACTAGGACTTCCAGTATTATGTTGAATAAGATCTGCCATCCACTTTTAAAAAAATTATATTTATTGGGAAATGTCTATAATAATGAAAGTTTAATATGTTAATTAGACCAGATATTCTTCTGGATGACCTCCTGGACAAAAAGCTGGGGCTGAGAGGGAAGCCGGGTCTCAGGTGCCTGCTAGTGGCCAGAGGGAAGCCCAGGTCCTGGGTTCTGGAGGGAAACCGGTGCCGGCAGCTGGGGGGTGGGATGGGGGAGGGAAGAAGGCCCACTCTTGCATGAATTTCATGCATTGGGCTTCTAGTTGATAAATAACATACAGATTTCAGGTGTGTAACTTTATAATATGATATCTGTATATTCCAGTGTGCACTGACCACCCACTAGTCTACTTCAGTCATCAAATATTTTACCTCTTTTATTCTCTTTGTCCTTCCCCTGCCCCTCCCCTTCTGGTAGCCATGATTCTGTTGTCTATATCTGTAAGTTTGTTTGTTTGTTTGTTTGTTTTTATTTGTTGCCTTTTGCTTTTTAAACATATTTTATTGATTTTTTACAGAGAGGAAGGGAGAGAGATAGAGAGTTAGAAACGTCGATGGGAGAGAAACACCGACCAGCTGCCTCTTGTACACCCCCTACCGGGGATATGCCCGCAACCAATGTACATGCCCTTGACCAGAATCGAACCTGGGACCTTTCAGTCCGCAGACCGACGCTCTACCACTGAGCCAAACCTGTTCCGGCTGCCTTTTGCTTTATACCCCATATCTGAGTGACACCATATGGTTCTTGTTCTTTTTCTGTCTGACATTTCATTTAGCATGATACCCTCATGATCCATCCATGTTGAAAATGGCAATATTTCATCTTTGTGTGGCTGAGTGTCACATTTTCTTTATCCAATCACCCGTCAAAGCTCATGTAGGTTGTTTTCATGTCTTGGCTACTGTGAACACTGCTGCAATGAACAGAGGGCTACATATATCCTTACAAATAAGTGTTCTCAGATTTTTTTGGTAGGTACTCAAAATGAGGGATAGCTGGGTCATATGGTAGCTCTATCCTTAATTTTTTTGAGAAACCTCCACAGTGGCTGTGCCAGTTTGCCTACCAGCAGGACACGGGGTTTCCTTTTCTCCACATCCTCTCCGACCCTTGTTATGTCTTGTCTTATTGACAATAGCCACTCTAACAGGTATCTCATTGTGCTTTTTAAAAATGTATATTTTATTGATTTTTTAGAGAGAGGAAGGGAGAGAGATAGAGAGTTAAAAACATCGATGAGAGAGATACATCAATCAGCTGCCCCCCACTGGGGATATGCCTGCAACCAAGGTACATGCCCTTGTCCGGAATCGAATCCTGGATCTTTCATTCCGCAGGCTGACACTCTCTCTATTCACTGAGCGAAACCAGTTTTGGCTGTAATTTTGATTTGCATTTCCTTTATAACTAGTGATATCGAGCATCTTCTCACATATATATTGACCACCCTTTAAAAATTTTGTTAACTTGTTAGTAAATTACTTTTATCACACATACAATACATGAGTATATACTCCTTAAAAATAATTGAAGTGCAACAGATACGGTCAACGTCCCCTTTGGTTGCCATGGCCCATCCTGGACTTCCGTGCTACCCCTGTTCAGTGTGTTTGGGCTATATCCTTCCCAGTTTTCCTTTTCTGTGGAATCTGAATACTGTTGCTGTCTATGTGCTTTTCATATTTTTATGCCAATGGTGTCATACTGTGCCTGTAATTCTGAAATTTTTAGTTTCTAAGAGGTACTAAACACCTCATCAGGAGGAAAACTTCTAGTGAAAACCCAGGGAAGAAGTTAATATTTATCCTGATCCCAGAAGGTGCCAGAAACTAAGCCATTTGCTACAAATCATAGAAGTCTCAGATTGGAGCTAAAGCTGTGTCTCCCTCAGGGAAAATTGATAAATATATTTCCAACTGCAGTATCTATACTAATAATAGAGGAATATGCAAAATATGCTATAGAGTAGCAGTAACAACTGAACAGCAGGCTGCGTGGGGTGACCAGGCTGGTGTGTGTGGGGGAGCAGTTGGGGGCGACCAGGCCAGCAGGGGGTCAGTTGGGGGCAACCAAACTGGCAAGGGGGGCAGTAAAGGGAAACCAGACCAGTGTAGGGGGCAGTTAGGGACAACCAGGCAGGCAGGCAGAGGTGGTTAGGGGTGATCTGGCTGGCAGGGGGGGCAGTTAGGGGTGATTAGGCAGGCAGGCAGTTGAGCAATTAGGAGCCAGCAGGCCCAGATTATGAGAGGGATGTCTGACTGCCAGTTTAGGCCTGATTCCGAGGATCGGGGGGGAGGGAGGGGCCTAAGCCAGCAGTCGGATATCCCCTGAAGGGTCCCAGATTGGAGAGGGTGCAGGCTGGTCTGAGGGGACCTCCCTCCCATGCATGAATTTTGTTCACCAAGCCTCTAGTGTTTTAAATAATTGCTTAATAATAATAATGACATTGTGATAATACTTGTAATAAACATACTCATACTATGGCAAGATGATTTAGTGAGCAATTAATTCATAGTTTTGCCCAGTGAGTTTTTCCCTGCCTTGCTCCAAGAAGGAAACCAAATCGTATTCTCTGCGTGAGCCCCTGGAGGGTCTTGGCTGGTCTGGAAGGAAGCAGAACTATCCTCAAAGCAACCCCCTCTCCAGCTTGTTCTTCAAAATCTGCTTGTACGGGGACAGGTGCTGGGTCATCTCTGAGGACGAGGGGAGAACGTATCAATACTAACAATAGAGGAACATGCAAAATATGCCACCAAGTATTTAGATGGAGGGGAGGCCGGACAATGGAAGTCAAAGAGGCAGAACTGTCCCCAGGACTAAAGGTGGGCGAGACTGTGGGCACGTCCTCACCAAGTCCCTCTTCTTACAGCACCCGGAGAAGGTGGCAGCCTCCCGGAGGGGAACGGCCCCATGTGTCCGTTTGGACTGTGGCCTGGCCCCTTGTCCACGCTCTGCACAGCAGCAGCCAGGCACTCACCCCGAAAATCCCTCCGGGCACTCAGACAAGGTGCGCAGGGCTGTGGCCCAGGGCAAGCCTGGGAGCAGCTCCTAGGACCACCTGCTTCTAGCGGCTGAGCCTTGGCTTCCAGTGGGTCCAATGAGCGTTGGGGCCCCTGAGACTTCAATTTGATTTAGAAAAATCCCACAGAGACGGTGACGTTCCTTGCACCTGAGTGTGCCGGCACCAACAGCTGAAGGAACGGGGGGGGGTGGGTGGGGGGGTGGTTTGGGCAGTGAGACTGAGCAGTTAGAGTGGCGAGAGGGGTTGACCTCCAGCTTATCTGTGCAGGAGCCCATGCCTGTGATTCCCCCAAAAGGGGTGTGGGCCCCTGTCAGCTGCCTCAGTGCAAGTCATGAGGGCCCCGTGCGAGCTGGCTGAGTGGGAAGATGGACATTTACTGCGTCACCAGACAGAGGGACCGAGCGTGGCTCACGAGGGTCCTGCCTGCCGTCTCCTCTCTCCTCCACTTCACCCCATCTCCTCGCAGTGGCTGATGTCAGCCTTACCCTCCTTGGGAGCTCAAGGTGCCTCCGGAAGCTCCTGCAGCCGTGGCCGTCCTCGCTGGGAAGACAGGTCTGGTCTTTCCAGCTCCAACGAGGGATTTAGCTTTGGCGATGAGTTTACCTGGTGAGGTGTGGTGGCCAAGCTAAATATTAACCCCTTCCTCAAAACACCCCTCAGGCCACGAAGCCTGAGAAGTCACCACAGAAGTCCCTGAGAACAGCCCGGGCAATATGCCTTGATGTTCCCAAGGAGGGTGGCCCCTTACAGGTGGTCAGGCCCATCACTCCAGACTGGCTGCCTTCAGCCATAATGTCAGCTCTTGCTGGGCAGGTGGTGGGGGAGTGGGACACAGCCCAGATCTCCGAGGGACTCCAGCTTTGCTGACTTTAGCTCTGATGATTTATTTGTTACCACAGCACCAAGAAAAAAAATGCTACAGACTAATAATAAGCAACATTAAATAAGAATAAAAGTCAAATAAGGTATAGGTAGGAATTCCTAACTCAGAGTATCCTATTTCCCAAGGACATTAAGTGATTCAAACGCATTTTTAGCTTTGTCACCAGTTCCTTGTGCTAAAGTAAGAAGATCTTTCTGATGTTCAATCTGATGATGGATTTGGCCCTGAACCAATCACTGGTAGTCTGGTGAGATGCAGTGCACTGATTGGCTCAGCCTTGAGCCTAGGCTTCATCAGTTTTGCTAAAGCATAGGGGTTAGGGGGTGAAAGTGGGGGTGCAGGTAGAGTACCTTTCTCAGGACAGAATCATTCCCCTGTTGCCTCTAGGAAGGGAAGAGCTGGGGTGGGAGGCCCTCCACTATCCTCTTTATGAGTAAAAGTCTAAAAGCTCCCGGGAAAGAATTCATGCTGCAGGTGCTGTCTGCTCAGATGATGGCCAGAGGTGAGGGTTGATTCTGAGCCCAGCCCGCATATGATCCTCTTACCATCCACCGTAGCCACAGATTTGAGCCCAGAGGCAGGGAGATGCTATTTTAGTAATCCTGTAATCTGAGAGTGGCAGGGTGTGGTGTGGACGGGACTGGGCGTAAGCACAGACTGTGGCTGATATTGGCAGTTGCTTATCTTATATCCAGGACTGTGGCCAAGCACCTTCTCATCCTTCCTTGAAGCCATGGTGCCATGTGAAAGCATTCTTGCCAATAAGGTGTAAGCAGAGCTCTGCTTTTGTGTAAAAAAGTCCTCCTCCTTCTCTCTGCCTGGATCATGGGCTTGATGGCTGCAGCTGAAGCAGCTATTTTGTAGCCAAAACAATCACAGAGACCTGGATAACACGGCAATGCAGAAGCCACCTGTATCGGGTATCTTTCCTTTTAGTCCTCTTTCTAAAATGCTGTTGCTCACAGATTTATGACAAAAACAAATCCTTATTGTTTAGGCCCTGTAAGAAAAATATGGACTGCATCCACTCACCAAGGAGCCTGTTTGATGCAGAATCCCAGGCTTGCCCCAGATTCCAACCAAAACCGACAAGACTTTCAGTTGAGTCATGGGCACATGGGGAGAAGCGTGGTTGCAGTCATCATAGGAGAGCGGCCGATGGCAGTCCAACCTGCGCATGGAGGTTGGGTCCCTCGAGATAGGGTTGAGTGCCACTCTGCCACTGACAGTGCTGGGCACCAGCACAGGCAGCTGGAGTGGGAGTGAAGGCACGAGCAAGGCAGCCAGGGGGACCCAGACAGGAGCCCGGTGAGACCAGCAGGAGGACCGGGGCACTCGGGCACAGCTGGGCCGTGTCAAGGTGCTTCTGTGAGAATCACAAATACAAAGACCCAGAGACAGACGAGAAGCCCTGGCTGGGGCCACTCACATCATTTCCTTAGCAGTCAGCCCTGCGAGATAGATGTTGTTGATTCCCATTTTACAGACGTGGAAGCTGAGGCTCCAGGAAGTAAGCCATGTGACAAATGTTAGTGTTACACAGCACATAAATAGCAGACAGGCTCACATCTATCTCTGACGGTAGCTCGACCTCACTTTGTCCTGTTCTTTCTAGAATAAGGGACCCTATGCCTCCTGGGGTCCGGCGACTTTGATCGCAGTAATCCCGGTATCTGGTAATAGCTAGCATCTAAAGGTGCCCCCGAGGGCTCCCTCCCTGTTCTCTTTCTCTTGCTTGCTGCTATGCTCCTTCATCCTGATGGGCCGTAGGTCTTGATAGGTTGGGCTCAGGAACCAGGTTCAAGGTGAGGGGTGCTGTGCCTGCCTGGCCAGTCTTCCCTGGTGAGATGCTGGCTGTGAGGAAACACATATGTGTTTCCCATGTGTTCCCCACACCTTTAGACATTTTCCACTGGCCAACGTGTTAAACACCTTTTCTAGCTTCTTTGACAAAACACTGGTCTCCCACCCCATGCTCTCCTGTGGCCAACAAGGGGCCCGGCATTACCAGACAGATCCTCTGTGCTCTGTGGGTGTTTAATTTTGTCCCAATGCCAGGAGGATGCCAAATGGAATCTGGTCACCCAGGCTGAATAAAGCATGGGGCCCGGCGCTGGGGAGGAACATTCAGTTCTGGAGGAAGGTCGCCAAAGACAGCCAGTGCAGGAGACTGTCCAGACCGAGGCTCAAAGCCAAAACGTATGAGTAACACTGGAAGGATCGGGGCTGTGTGGCCTGAAGCAGAGGTGACTCAGGAGGCGTGGCCCCGAGCAAGGCTGCAAGGCTGCAGGGAGACCTCTGGGCCCTGGCTGGTGCCCTCTTCAGAGCCCACTCCTCTGGGCAGCGGCAGGGTCCTAGTCCCTCTCAGCCCCTCTCTCACTCCTCACTGTGCACTTCTAACTCGCCCCGCTTCTCAAACCCAGGGCCCTGCACTTTCTCCTCTCATTTCACAAATGACTTTGTCTTCTTTCTGGAAAAATGGAGGTCAGTAGGAAAAAAGTTCTCTGCACCATAAACTAAATACTCATCCTCGCCTCCTTCCCTCTGGTCCATGGCAGGGAGGCTGGACTCCATCCAAGGTGCGCTCCTCCACCCAGACTCCGGGTCCACTCAGCCTGGCCCCACTCATCAGCGCCTCCCACTCCACTGGCTCCTTCTCGTCCTGCTGAGCAGGAAGCCCAGCCTCTCCCAACCTAAACAAACAAGCAAGGCTCCCTCTGCGCCACCGCTGCCTCCCTTCCTGTGCTCTCATGCCGGTAATCTTTACATTTCCCTCCTCTTCCAGCTACACATAAACTCTATCAAATCTTCAGGCCATACCACAGGATGCGGGTGACATTGACCATGGTGTAGAATATTATGCTGGACCATGTGAAATTGCCTGGTTTTTGGTACCAGCTTTATTGAGATACTAGAGGCCTGGTACACAAAATTCATGCACTCGGCGGGGGGTGGTGTCCTTCAGCCTGGTCTGTGCCCTCTCACAGTCTAGCATCACCACAACTGATCACCCCACAGAGGGAGGCCCCACCCACCACCACCAGCCGGGTAGCCTGGGCCTCCTTCTCTGGGGCCATCACAGAGCCCCCCAGCTGGTGGCCTGGGCCTCCCTCTGAGGGGCGATCGTGGGGTGATGGCGGGGCCTCCTGACCAATTGCATCGCACCTGCCTTGGCGGCAGCAGTCAGTGCTGAGCTGCCACAGCATCCGTGACCCAGGAGGGTTCAAGAGGTCAACAGTTCAGTCCACTCACCAGTCCCCGCCCACCCAAGCCTGCTGCACGTTCAGCCTGGCATTCTGTTGTCCTTTCGGTCGTTTTGGATGTTACGGACCTTGGCTCTTTATATATTAGGATATTTACATACTCCACAATTCACACATGTAAAATGTAGACATCAATGGTTTTTACTATATTCACAGAGTTGTGCCATCATCACCACCATCCATGTTGGAACATTTTCATCACCAATATCCTTTAACTATTCCCTAGTCTCCCAATCCCCACACCAGCTCTCGGCAAACACTAATCTGCTTTGTGACTCTACAGGTTTGCCTATTCTGGGCATTTCATATAAATAGAATCATGTAATATGCAATTTTTTCTTGTCTGGTTTCTTTCACTTAGCATAATGTTTTCAAGAATCATTCATATTATAGGGGGTATCACACTTCACTTTTTTATGACCAAATATGTTCAATTGAATGGATATATATTACATTTATTTATTTCATTCATCAGTTGATGGACATTTAAATTATCTCTACTTTTGATTGTTTTTTGTTTGTTTGTTTGTTAATCCTCACCGAAGGATACTTTTCCATTGATTTTTAGATAGAGTGGAAAGGAGGGGAGAGAGAAGAGAGAAACCTCAATATGTGAGAGACACATTGATTGGTTGCCTCCCACACACACCCTGACCAGGGCCAGGATTGAGCCTGCAACCAAACTAAGTGCCTTTGCTTGGACTCAAACCCAGGACCCTTCAGTCCACAAGCTGACACTCTACACATGGTGCCAAACCAGCCAGGGCTCTATTTTTTACTACTATGAATAGAACTGTTAAAGACATTTGTGAACAAGTTTTTGTGTCATCCTTACATCAGTATCAAACTATTTACTATGTTTTGTGAGTCCTCTAACTTTGTTCATTCTCTAAATAGTTTTGGCTTCCTTCTGGATTCCTTACATTTCCATATAAATGTTAGAATTGGCTTGTCAATTCTATAAAGAATACATCTGGAATTCCAGGTCAGATTGTGTTAAATCTCTCAATCAATTTCAGGAGTCTTCATCTTAACGATATTAAGCCTTCCAGATGTCCTTCCATTATTTAAATCTTCTCTAATGCAATTGGTACAGTATAATATTGATACACAAACCAGAGTCCAGTAGCTCTTTAAAACCACAGTATGCCACAACCTGTTAGCAATAAAGGTGGTGGTCTCCTGAGGGGAGGGATGTGGGGTCTCCTGGGAAGAAGCTGGTTGCATATGTGCTTGCTTTCTGTAGTAGTTCATCCAGCTTTGCCATTTTCTGTATGGAAGATGCATGTTGTACTTCCATACATAACTAAGTCCATTTAAACAAACAAACAGAAAAGCTCAGTACTGCAATTGGGGTAATTCCAAACATGCAATTCTAATGGCTAATACTTACAGAGCATTTGTCATGAACTGGGCTCTGTCTGAGGACCTTATATTTATTTATTGATGTCCCACAACAATTCTTTGAGCTAGGTGCTATTGTTGACTGTTTATCAAGGAGGCATCAAGGACACAGAGAGGCTAAGGATCTGCCAAGACCACACATAGAGCAAGTGGGAGATCTGGGCTCTGAGCCAATCAGTTTGGCTGCTCCAGCTCCATGTTAGACAGACTGTTGGTATTAGAGGAATTCTTAGCCCTGGTTAAGGGAAAATAACTACACTACTTCTTTGAGATTAAAGGATATAAAATTCAACACCCAATGATGTTTAAGTTTAAAAATGTACCATGTTTAAGGTTGGAATGCTAGGAGCACTTTTCAAGAAAGTTCGGAAGAAGATAAGCAAATTAATATTGCCACTATTACTTCACACTATTCTAGATGTACTAACATTAAAATAAGTTAAAGAATTGCAAAGTGGAGACAATATGAAGATTATTTTCAGGTAATATAATTGAATGTCTAGACAATCCAAGAGTACAATTAGAAAAATAAAACTAATATTCAAAATCTTTATGTTTTTAAAAAATAAGCTTGAAAACAATATAGAAAAAAATAATTACCAACACCCACTGAACAAAATCAGCAACAACAAAAGAGAAGTAATGTGAAAAAACAAGTGAAAATGCATGCCCTGCTCATCAGTAAGATCAGTGGTTGGCAAACTCATTAGTCAACAGAGCCAAATACCAACAGTACAACAATTGAAATTTATTTTGAGAGCCAAATTTTTTAAACTTAAACTTATATTCTACACCACTTCTTCAAAATAGACTCACCCAGGCCGTAGTATTTTGTGGAAGAGCCACACTCAAGGACCGCAGTTTGCTGACCACTGAGTAAGATGATTGAATGGTGTAAAGATGCATATTGTCTCTGACTTAGCCTTTATGTTTAATTTACAGCAATAAAAATACATAATGAGGATTTTGAAAGTAGACTCACTGAGCATCTAAAGTTCACGTGGAAAAATAAACAAGTAAGGCTAGCCAGGAAAATTCTGAAAAAGGAAAGTAATAAAGAGGGATTAGCCCTGGGATGCATGGAGTCTTTTTATGAAGCTGCATTGATGAAAAAAGATTGTCTTGATACACAGAGAGAAAGGCAGATTAACGAAACAGATTAGAATCTAGAAATGGACCCAAATACATCTGAGGAGCCAGCACAGGCGTTCCTTGTGTTACTGGGCCTTGCTTCACAGATTTCACATCTTTCACAAAATAAAGGTTTGTGGCAACTCTGTGTCCCTGTTTTTCCAGCAGCACCTGCTCACTTCATGTCTCTGTGCCATATTTTGATAATTCTCACAGTATTTCAAACTTTTCCCATTACTATCGTATTTGTTACTAGAGGCCCGGTGCGTGGATTGGTGCATTGGTCGTGTCCAGCTGGCCTGCCCTGATTGGGCGATAGGACCATGCTGGCCTGGGGGAGGGGCTGCAGCAGGCCAGGGGAGGGGGCTGCAGATGGTTGGCCGGCCAGCCTGCCCCATCCCCTGGTGGAATCCCGGTTGAACTCCCAGTCAAGGGGACAATTTGCATATTAGCCTTTTATTATATAGATTGGTAACCAGTGTTCAGTTTTTGTTTGTTTGTTTTGTTAATCTTCACCTGAGGATATTTTTTCCATTGCTTTTCAGAGAGAGTGGAAGGGAGGGAGGAAAAGAGGGAGAGAGAGAGAGAGAAAGAGAGAAAGAGAGAGAGAGAGAAACATCGAAGTGAGAGAGACACATCAGCTATCTCATGCTATGTACAAACATCTCATTGCCTCCTGCATATGTCCCAACCAGGAGACCGGGAGTGAACTCATGAGCCTTCAGTGTGCCAGTCACCACACTAACCACTGAGCACACTAGCCAGGGCTAGGTTATTTTTACTTTTGTAATTGTTTTAGGGGATCCAAGAACTTAATGAGTATTGTGTGTTCTGACTGTACCATGAATTGGCCTTTCCCCCTTTCTCTCCCTCTCTAGGGCGTCCCTATTCCCTGAGACACAAGAATATTGAATGTAGGCCAATTAATAACCCCACAATGGCTCTAAGTGTTCAAGTGAGCACATGCGACCACAGGTCTCTCCCTTTGCATGGGAAGCTCGAAATGGTTAAGCTTAGCGAGGAAGGTATGTCAGAACCAAGACAAGCTGAAAGCCAGGCCCTTGTCCCAAATAGCCACGTTGTGAATGCTAAGGACAACTTCTGGAAGGAAGGGGAAATGGTTACTCCAGTGAACACTAAACAGCAAGAAAGAGAAAGAACCTTCTTGCTGGTGTGGAGAAAGGTTTAGGGCTCTGAGTAGAATAAACCAGCCACAGCATCCCCTAAGCCCAAGCCTAAGCCTTACCTCTTCAGCGTATGGCGGCTGAGCCAGGAGAAGCTGCAGAAGACAAGTCTGAAGCTGGCAGAGCTGGCTTATGAGTTTGAGGAAACATGAAAGGACACGGTGCGGCAGCAAGCTGATGCAGAAGCTGCGGCGAGCTACCCAGAAGATCCAGCCAAGGTGGCCAACGAAGGTGGTGACCCTGACAACAGATTTTCAGTGGAGATGAAAGAGCCTCACCTTGGATTCCAGAACCAGAGCGGAGACACCAACGCCGGCTCCGCATCAGGGGCTCACGCGGCTGTGACTGTAAATTGAAGCCGTGCTCCGTCACCATCCCCGGGCTGGAGGATTATGCTCCATCCACTCTGCCTGCCTGCGCTCAGTAAATGGACAGCCACGCCTGAAGGACCGCACATCTGTTCGCAGTGCGGCCTCCTGGGCGGTTTAGGCCATTGTTGAGACTTACTGCCCAGAAAAAAGACCCCTTTCCACATGTTACTGTTCCTTGGCAGGGCGCGCGCCCACCTAGGAGCTCGGTGGAGCTGCACAGCGAGGCGAGCGCTGTTTCCGAGCGAACACAGCAGCCATCGTGCAGCCTGTGGACCCCAGAACCAGTTTAACTTCCAGTACAAGAAACACCTTTTGTAAAGCTATAGCTTCCATAGACAGGGATCGCTCTGATGGCTCTGGGCAATGTAAATTTAAAAGTGTCACATCGTCTCACTTGTGTGTGAAATCTAGTGATAAAATGAACTGAAGAACAAAATAGGCCCAGAGATATGGAACATGGAACAGAGGGAAGGGTGTGTGTGTGTGTGTGTGTGTGTGTGTGTGTGCGTATAGAGATTAACCAAAGAACGTAGATGCACATATGCATAATCCATGGACACAGACGGAGTGATAAAGGCCTAGGGTGGGGTGGGAGCCAGGTAGAGGGGGGCGATGGAGGAAAAATGGGGGACATCTGTAATACTCTAAACAATAAAGATTAAAAAACAACAAAAAAGAAAAAAAGGCCTTCTGGAAAGGGTTCACCATTCTAGATGCCATTAAGAACTTGTAATTCTGGCGATAAGTCAAAATACCCACAGTAACAGGCGTGGGGAAGAAGCTGACCGCGCCTCTGGCTGACCTTCGGGGCCTGCCTCCGGCCCGGGGAGCGGCTAAGAAGCGGTGGAGACAGCAGGGAGCTGGTGGGCAGTGGAGCCTGAGGACGCGGCTGAGGTCTGCACCCCCAAAGGGACTCTGAGGGGGAGGGGCTGCTGCCTGGGGACGAGCAGACGGGTTTCTCCAGATGGCATTTGCCGTGGTGAAGACGCTGTGAAGGCCTTTGAGATGTTAACAGAGGATTTAGAATATTCCATAAACTTAGCCGGCAAAGCAGCAGCACAGGGCTTAGAGGACTGACTACAGTGGTTTTTAAATTTATCGATTTTCTGCCGAGACCTGTTTGGCTCAATGGATAGAGCGTCGGCTTGGGGACTGAAGGGACCCGGGTTCGATTCCGGTCAAGGGCATGTACCTTGGTTGCGGGCATATCCCCAGTAGGGGGTGTGCAAGAGGCAGCTGATCGATGACTCTCTCTCATCGATGTTTCTAACTCTCTATCTCTCTCCCTTCCTCTCTGTACAAAATCAATAAAATATATATATAAAAAAATAAATTTATCAATTTTCTGAGAGAGAGAGAGAGTGAGAGAGAGGAGGGGGGGGGGAGGGGGGACTTGTTCCAGTTCTTGACGCATTTTATTGGTTGATTCTTGCATGTGCCCTGACCAGGGACCAAACATGCAACCTTGGCATATCGGGATGATGCTCTAACCACTGACTTACCCAGCCAGGGCTGGATTGACTTCAATTTTTAAAAGAAGTTCTACCATGAGTAACACGCTATCAAACATAGCAGTAATCAAACATCACATGATACAGACAAACGGTTTGTGAAAGAAAGAGCCGATCAATGTGGCAAACTTTACTGTTGTCTTATTTTAAGAAATTGCCTCAGCCACCCCTCCTTCAGCCTGATCAGTCAGCAGCCAAAAACATCAAAACAAGACCCATCACCAAAAAAAGATTACACTCGCTGATGGCTCAGATGATGGTTGACATGTCCTATATAATAAAAGGCTACAATGCAAATTGTCCCCTTGACCGGGAGTTCAACCAGGGAGCAGGGCCGGCCCGCCAACCGCCCTCAACCCCTCCCCACGGCCAGCCCTGCCCCCGATTGGCCTCCCCCATCCTGATAGGGGCAGGCTGGCCAGACCCCCACCTGTGCACAAATTCGTATACTAGGCCTCTAGTTTTAGAAAAAAAGGGTTTTTAAATTAAGATGTATACATTGTTTTTTCAGACACATTGCTATTGCCCACTGCACAGACTATAGTGTAGTGTTAACATAACCTCTATATTCAGTGGGGAACCAAAAAACTTGTGTGACTCACTTCATTGTGACACGTGCTTTATTGCAGTCATCTGGAGATGAACCTGCAATGTCCCGAGGTGTGCCTGCATAGGGTAAAATAATATTTCCAACTAGAGGAAAAAATAAAATTATACAGTGCAGTAATCAGTGTTGGGTTAATTAGCTAACCATTTGGAAGAACATAAGTTATAGCTGGATGTCTATCTGATTCCTTACACGAATTAAATTCCAGATGGATAAACAATTCAATTGTAAATAAACTAAACAACAAAAAAATGCAAGTGTACACACACACATAATTGGAATTGGAGAAAATATTTCTATGCAAGACACAAAACTCAGGAACTAAAAAGGAAAAATTGGCTACATAAAGTTTAAAATAGCTGCACAGAATAAAAATAGCACAGACTAAGTTAAAAGGTAGTCAGCTTGAAAAATAAGTGCTTTACAATCCAGACTACAGACCAAAAACAAACAAAAACAATTTCCTTAATATACAAAGAATTCTTATAAATAAAAAGGAAAATGTGAATATCTTTAAAAGTGGACAAGGAATATAAACATGTAGTTCACAGAGCCCTGGCTGGGTGGCTCATTGGTTCCAGGGGTCTTCAAACTACGGCCCGCGGGCCACATGCGGCCCGCAGAGGAGTCTGATCCGGCCCGCCAGGTTTTTTGGGCAGTGAGCGCAGCCGAGGTGTTACAGTAGGAATTAGTAGTTCATATAGTCCGGCCCTCCAGCTCTCTGAGGGACCGTGATCTGGCCCCCACTTAAAAAAGTTTGAGGACCCCTGGTAGACAGTCATCCCGATGTTCTGAGGTTATGGTTCCGTCTCCAGTCAGGGCACATGCAAGAAGCAACCAGTTAATGCATCACTAAGTGGAACAACAAATTCATCTCTCTCTCTCTCTCTCTCTCTCTCTCTCTCTCTCTCTCTCTCTCAAATCAATAAGTAAAAATAAATTTAAAAGACGTATTTCACAAATAAAAAAAATATAATTGCTTATAAGCCCATAAAAATTTCTCAACATCACTATTGACTGAAGACATACAAATTAAAATGAGACACCAGGTTGGCAAAAAGAAAAGTGCATAATAGAGCCCAAAATGAGCGAGAGGAAATAGTTGCTTTCATAGATTGCTGACAAGGGTATAAATTGGCACAAGCTCTTTGAAAAGCATTTTGGTAAATTTATCACCCTTTTAAACATTCATACCTTTTGACACAGCTAGTCTACTTCTAGGAATCTATGCCACGGAACTCTCAAACACATAAACAGATGTGTAAATAGAATAATTTTTTAACAATCACGAACAGAAAATTTGGAAGTACAGAAAAATAACTTTTTCTCTTAACCAACTGAGAGTAGATCACAAACCCAACGTGGAAACATACCTAATTACATGTCACCTCAACTAGATGGATGAGTAAACATCTTCTACGAGCGAGATAATTCTCAGCACAGCCATTGAAATCGGAATGTCCCTATGAGCTTCATTACTCATGCAATAGTGTGCTTTAAGCAAAGGGGTCCCGTTCAGAATCAAGCGCTGCTTTCATTGGCAGTTTCTTACCTCTCCTTCAACGGGCACAGCCCCTCCGTCCCCCCTGGACTCTCATAACCCTGGTACTTAAACAAGATCCTGTGAGGAGTTCCCGCAGGTTCAGGGGCCGCGGTTTCAAGGCCCCACTCCTGACGGCCACTGTGACCACGCCATTAAGGTGGTGTCTGCCAGGCTTCCCTAATGCAAAGTTCCTCCTTTTCCTTTTTAACTTATAAAGGGTTTGCCAGAAGTATTTTGAATTATGCAAACATCTTGTTCCTCATCAAACATTTTTTGGAAACAGTCTAACTCACATATTTAAAGTGTATGATTTGATAAGTTTTGACGTAAGTATACAACTGTGAAACCATCACCCTAATCACGATAAAAAGCCTATCCATCATTCCCAAAAGTTTTCTCCTGACTTTGTAACCTTTTCCTCTCACCTTCCCTGCATCTTCCCCAACGCCAAGCAAGCATTGATCTACTCTCTATCACCATAGAGTAAGTGGCATGGTCTAGCATTTTATATAAATGGAATCATACACTTTTGTGCAATTTTTGGCCTGAGTTCTTTCTAGCAGCATCATTATTTTGAAGTTCATCCATGTTCTGTATAGTTCATTCCTTTTAAGTGCTGAAGAATGATGATATGGATATATGCCAATTTGTTTATCCATTCTTCTGTCCATGGACAATTTGCTGGTTTGGAGGTATTCAAATGCAACATCTATGAACATTCATGCACAGTCTTCGTGTGGACAAATACTTCCTATCTCTTGGCTAAGTATCTAGGAATGTAATGGCTGGGTCCTATGGCAGGTGCATGCTAACCTTCTAAAGAAACTATCAAAATGGCTTTCCAAAGTAATCAATTCAATTTTTACATTCCCGCCAGCAGAGTGTGAGAGCTACAGTTCCTTCACATCTTCACCAAGGACATTCTTTTTTTTTTAATATATTTTTATTGATTTTGTACAGAGAAGAAGGGAGAGAGATAGAGAGCTAGAAACATCGATGAGAGAGAGTCATCAATCAGCTGCCTCCTGCACACCCCCTACTGGGAATATGCCCGCAACCAAGGCACATGCCCTTGACCGGAATCGAACCCGGGTCCCCTCAGTCCCCAAGCCAACGCTCTATCCATTGAGCCAAATCGGTCTCGGCCCAAGGATATTCTTATACTGGTCGGTGTGCAGTGGTACCTTACTGTGATTTTAGCTGGCATCTCCCTAATTCCTAGACATGCTGAGTATGTACATATCTTATTTACTGATGTGTGTGTTCAAATCTTTGGCCCATTTAAAAAAACAGGTTGTTTTCTTTTCTTATTATTGAGTTTTGTGGCTCCTTTATATATTCTGGATACAAATTGTTTATTGAATATGTGTTTTGCAGATATTTGCTCGCAGTCTGTGGCTTGTCCTTTTATTCTCTGGACAGGGTCTTTGGAAAAGCTGACGTTCTTAAATGGGATGTTTTATGTATTGTGTTTTTGATAACTATAAAATCATGGCTAATCCGAGGTCACAAAGATTTCTCCTATATTTTCTTCTAGAAGTTTTGTAGTTTGGGGTTTTATATTTACGTTTCTGATTTCACTTGGATTTAATTTTTTTTTACATGATGTGAGGTATAATTTGAAGTACTATTTTTTTTTTTTTTTTTACATATGGATGGCCAGCAAATTTTATTGAAAAGACTATCTTTGCTCCACTAAACTGCCCTTGAACCCATTTGGAAAATAAACTGAGCATATGCATGGAGGTTTGTCTGGACTCTGTTCTGCTGCACTGATCTGTGTGTCGATCCCCATGCCAGTGCCTCACTGTCTGGGTTACTGCAGCTTAATGTGTTGAAGTCAGATTGTCTACATCTTCCAACATGGGTCTTTTTCAAGTTTGTTTTGGTCTCCAGGTCTTTTGCTGTTCTATATGAGATTTAGATTCAACTGGTCAGTTTTTACCAAACAAAGAGATCATGCTGGATTTTGGTTATTATTACGTATACTAAGTCTATACAACATTTTGGGAAGACTGACATCTTAACAACACTGAGTTTTTCAATCCATAAACATTATATATCACTCATTTTATTTAGGTTCTCTCTAATTTTTCTCAGCAGTATTTTGTAGTTCTCAGTGTATATATTGCTTTTGCACATTTTTGTCAAGCTTATCTCTAAGTATTTCCCATTTTTATGCCATTGAAAAAGATTATAATTTGAAATTCCAAAATCCAATTTTCATTGCTATTGCATAGAAATGCAATTGATTTCTGTATATTGCTTCTGTATTCTACAAGCTTGTGAAACTCACTTATTAAACCCAGTAGTGTTGTTTTGTAGATGCTATAGAATTTTCTGTACAGATGAAATGCTATATGAGAATAAAGACAGCTGTGCTTTCTTTCCATGCTTTTCTGTTGGTAGAACCTCTAGAACAGTATTGGATAGAAGAGGTTTGCATAGGCATGTTTGTCTTGTTCCTGATATTAGAGGGAAAATATTCAGCATTTCATTATTGGTATGATGTTGTAGAATTTTTGTAGAAGCCTTCATCATGTTGAGGAAGTTTCCTTCTATTTCTAGTTTTCTATAAGGTTTTATTTTGCTTTGCTTTATATACATACATATATATTTTATTGATTTTTCACAGAGAGGAAGAGAGGGATAGAGAGTTAGAAGCATTGATGAGAATTTTATTGTTCTTCTCAAATTTCGGTTTCACGATTTTTCTTTATTATTTTTCTGTTTCATTAATTTTTCACTCTACTCTTTATTTTGGGCTTCTTTGCTTTTCCTAGTGTCTTCAGGTAGAAACTGAGGTTGTTGAATTGAGACGTTTTCTTGGAGTGCTATTAATATCCCTTTAAGCGCTGTATTAGCTACATTCTACATGTTTTGGTATGCTGAGTTTTCATTTTCATTTATTCATAGATTCTAATTTACCTATTGATCTCTCCTTTGACCTTTGGGTTATTTGGCAGTGTGCTATTTTGTTTCCAAGTCATTAGAGATTTCACAGATCTCTTCAATTTCTAATTTTATTCCATTGAGGTATGAGAACATATTGTATATGATGGAATTCTTTTTTGACTTATTGAAATTTATTTTATGACTTAAAATGTTGTTTATCTTGCTAAATATTCTGCATATGATCGAAAAGAATGTGTATTATGTGGTTATTGTATTGAGTGTTCTTAAAAAAAAAAATATATATATATATTTCCATTGATCTCAGAGAGGAAGGGAGTGAGAGATAGAAACATCTATGATGAGAATCATTGATTGGCTGCCTCCTGCATATCCCACACTGGGGATTGAGCCCAAAACCTACATCAAACTGTGATCTCCTGTTCATAGGTCGACGCTCAATCACTGAGCCACACCAGTGGTTATTATTATTATTTTTTAATCTTCATTGTTGAAAGTATTACAGATATCCTCCTTTTCCCCCCCTTTTTCCCCCTCCACCCAGTTCCCACCCCACCTCAGGCCTTCACCATATATGGAGTATTCTAATATGTCAGCTCAAGTTGTTTGACAGTGTTGTTCAGATACTCTGTGTGCTCACTGGCTTACTGTCTGTTTGTTCCAACAAAGGCCTGGCATTGAGAGAAGGAGATTGAAATCTTTGGTTACCGTTGCAGATTTGTTCATTTTTCCTCACAGTTACAGCATTTTTGCTGTATTCTAAAGCTGTTCTAGTAGCTGCATATACTTAGGATTATTGTTCCTTGTTGATGAATTGACTCTTCTGGTAATATTCAGTGTTCAAAAATCTGTTTTGTCTGTTATTAATATAACCACTTTAGGTTTCTTTTTATTAGTGTTAGCTTAGGTAGTTTATTTTCTCCATCCTTTTGCTTTTAATCTATTTGTATGTTAGTGTTTAAAGGAAGTTTCTTATAGGCAGCATACAAATAGATCCTTCTCTCTCTCTCTCTTTTAAATCCAATCTGTCTCTGACTTTGAATTAGGAAGCTTAGACTACTTATATTTGATGTGACTTAATAGATTTTAAATTTACATTTGACTATTTGTTTTTTATTTGTTCTTTGTTTCCATTTTCCTCCCCCCATGCATACTTTTAGTTGAGTAATTACTATGATTCCATTTTACTTCTTTGTCAGTGTCAGAAACATTCCATAGTTAGAGGACAGCCTGGCAACAAATGGTGATGAGAAAACGGAATATCCACGTGCAAAAGGACAAAGGTGGGACCTGATTTTACACTGTCTTATTCTTTGTTGGCTTATGAGATATAACTCTTCACTGTGTGATTTTAGTGGTTGCAGCAAGGATTATCTTAAGTTATAGTTAACATGTCATCTACCTTAACTCAGAGCCTACCTTTAAGCAATAGTATACATCTTGGTAGATGGACATTACAGCAATATATCTGTTTTTCCCCTCCCAGATTTTGTGTTATTTCTGTCTTATATTTTATTTCTACTTACACTGTAAAGCCCACAATACACTTGTTTCTCATTTGAATTTTAAACAATTATCTTTTAATGACACTTAATTAATAAGGATTTTTTTTATATTTTCCTATGATTTACCTATTTAGGTACTATTTGCAGTGTTCCTCCTTTTGCATAACTATATTTGCATCTCATCTCATTTTCCTTCTGTCTGAAGAAATTCATTTTACTTTTTTTTTTTTTGTAGTACAGGTCTGCTGGTGACAATTCTTTTGGATTATCTAATTCTAAAAAGTCTTTATTTCATCTTTAATTTTGAAAGTATTTTTACAAGTAATAGAATTCTAGGTTGATCTTTTTTTTCTTCAAATGCTTACACTTTCTGATAAAAAGTCTGCTGTCAGCTGACTCTTTATTCTGTGGTTTATAACATGTTTTCTTCTCTGGATGCCGTTAAGATGCTTCTCTTAATCATTATCTTTAAATGATTTAATTATAAAGTTACTTGATATATTCCCCATGATGTATGTGTGTGTGTGTGGGGGGGGCTGTTTGTCTGCTGATATTCTTGGATCTGTGATTTATAATTTTCATCAAATTTGGGGGAAATTTACTATTATTTCTATAAATAGTTCTTCTATTCCCCAGTTCTCTTCTTTAGGGACTCAAATAATACATATATTGGGCTTTCAAGTTGTTTCATAGCTTATTGATGTTCTCTTTATCTAACTTTTAGTCTTTTTTTATCTATTTCATTTTAGGTAGTTTTGTTGCAGTGTGTCTTTTCTTCTGCAATGTCTAGTCTGCTGTTAATTTCAGTCAGGATATTTTTTCTCAGATATTGAAGTTTTTATTTCCAAGAATAAAATGTTTTCTTTAAAAAATATCTTCCAAGGTGTGACATAGAATATGGTTGTAATAACTATTTTAATGTTCTTTCCTTCTAATTTTAGCATCCATGCCATTTCTGGGTTAGTTTATTTCAATTGATTAGATTTTTCTCCTCATTTCAATCATATTTTCCTACTTTTTTGAGTGTCTGGTAATTAAAATATATATATATATATATATATATATATATATATATATATATATATATATATATATATATTTCAGAGAGGAAGAGAGAGGGAGACAGAGATAGAAATAGCAATGATGAGAGAGAATCTTTGATCAGCTCTCTCCTCTCCTTCATACCCCACACTGGGGATTGAGCCTGCAATCTGGACATGTGCCCTGACCAAGAATTGAACTGTGACCTCCTGCTTCCTGGGTCAATACTCAACCACTGAGCCATGAGCCGGGCTGTCTCTTAATTTCCTATTGGAAGCCAGACAATGTGAATTTTACCTTGTTGGGTGTTGATAAGTGTTCTTGGGTTTTGCTCAAATAGTTTGAACTTTTAAGCTTTGTTGGGTAGCAGCAGAGCAATGTGTACCTAGAGCTAACTTTGGCCCAATCATTATTAAACAAAATCCTCCTGAGTAGCCCACCTATTGTCCCAGGTGTTCTGCTCTCATTGATGGGAACAGGAACTATTCTAAGCTCTCTGTGAGCCCCAGATATTGTTCTTTTCTTCCCTTTTGTGTGAGTCTTGTTACGTAGTTTTATGATATGCATGTACCACTCAGTTCTCAGCTAAAGAGTCAAGCATGAGCCTCTGCAGATCTCTGGAGCTCTCCATTCCTGGGGTTCTCCTCTCTATGGTACTGTAACTTGTGAACTCTAGCCTCCTTGACCTCTCCAGACTCTCAGCTACATTGCCTCTACTTAGGGAGTCCACTCTGCTCGGGGTTCCCCTTCCCACATCACTGGACCATCATTGCCTGGAAACTCTCCTCAAACAGTAATCTGGGGAAATCATGGGGTTCACCTCCTTTGTTTCCCATCTCTCTGAAATCACAGTCTTATTATTAGACTAGAGGCCTGGTACACAAAATTCGTGCATGGGGCGGTGTCTCCTTCAGCCTGGCCTGTACCCTACAGTCTGGGACCCCTTGAGGGATGTCTGACCACTCATTTAGGCCCGGTAAATGGGCAGTCAGATATCCCTCTCATGATCCAGAACTACTGGCTCCCAACCACTTGCCTGCCTGCCTGCCTGCCTGATTGCCCCTAACCACTTTTGCCTGCTAGCCTGATCACCTCCTAACTGCCCTCCCTTGCCAGTCTGATCTCCCCCAACTGCCCTCCCCTGCAAGCCTGTTCCCCCCCAACTGCTCTCCCCTGCTGGTCTGGTCCAATCCCAGTGGCCCTCCCCTGCTGGCCTGGTCACCCCTAATTGCCCTTCTCTGACCACCTGGTTGCCCCTAAGTTCTCTCCCCTGCTGGCCCAGTTGCCCCTAACTGCTCTCTCCTTCTGGCATGATCACCCCAACTGCCCTCCCCTGCAGGCCTGGTTCCTCCCAACTGTCCTTCCCTGCAGGCCTAGTCCCCTCCCAACTGTCCTCCCCTGCAGACCTGATCACCCCCAACTGCCCTCCCTTGCAGGCCTGGTTCCCCCCAGCTGCCCTCCCCTGAAGGACTAGTCCCCTCCCAACTGTCCTCCCCTGCAGGCCTGATCACCCCCAACTGCCCTCCCTTGCAGGCCTGGTCCCTCTCAACTGCCCTCCCCTGCTGGCCATCTTGTGGCAGCCATCTTGTGTCCACATGGGGGTGGCCATCTTTGACATCATGGGGGCAGCCATCTTGTGTGTTGGAGTGATGGTCAATTTGCATATTACCTCTTTATTATATAGGATGTTCAATGTCTTTTTTGTTTCATAAATTTTGTCTTTTTAGTTGAGTTGGAGGGAGGGTATCTAGAACTTTTGTTGCTCCATCTTGGTCGGAAGTAGAAGTCCTTGTTCCTCATTTAAGGTTTATTGAATGAATAAATGATATACATGTGTGTCTATACAGAAATCTAGTTTTCTACTTTATTGAGTGGATTATAATGCCTTAGTATAATTGTTTATTTTAATGTTCAAATTATCCCAAATTTGGTCAATGGAAATAAAAGTTTTTTAATATAAAAATGCTTAGTGTAGCATTTCTCCACTATAATGGACTGAGAGTGAAGAAGGTTAGCCCTAAGAAAAAGCAGGTGCCATAATTGCCTGTAGCATTCAAAGAAAAAAATAGGGAAACAACAACTGATTATCTTAGCAGTGAATGTTGAGGGATGTCTAAGAGGTTAAAATATCCACTTTGTCCTAAAAAAACAAGGAAGGCGCCTGGTGGGTCTGATGGAAAACAAGAGCATTATGGAAAGAATATTGTTTGCATCTGTAAGATAAAGCAAAATCCAGTAGTTTGAAGAAGCCAAACAGATGTGTAGGAGAATCTAGACAGGCCTTGTTAGAAGTCAAGATGGTAGCAAGCAGGCTCCTGGGAGAACAGTGATGCTCCTTGACACATTATACAACTGCTTGGAGAGAACACTACATTCATTCTTTATCATTCAACAAACAGCAATTCAATGCTTACTGCATCCCGGGCACTGCTCTGGGTGCAGGCAAACACAACACTGAACCCAACAGACAAGTTGCCAGGAGTGGTTGGATAAAAACGAGTTATCTCATGAGAACATGATAAACTCAACCCTAGCTACTCAAGGGGTTCTCTCTGGATGGCTGAGTTTCTACCTTAATAGGAGGAGAAAGATACAATAAGGTCTTAGTTACTATTGTACTTGACTCCTATTTATATCACTACGAGCTTCAGAGAATCTCAGGGAAGGCTTGACAAAGGAGGATACATTTGAACTGGGCTCTGAAGTCTGAGTTTGTTAGGTAGCCATATTAAGGGAGGTGTTCTACTCAGAAGAAATAACATGTTTAAGTCACAGAGGCATTGAAAACACAAGACAGAATCAATAGTTCAGTATCACTGGAGCACAAAGTAGGAATTCTGGGAAATGGGGCAGGTAAGGTACATTTCCGATACTATTCCATAGAATGTCAGGAGCCATTTAAGAATTTTAAGCATCAGCAACACCTGAGTGATTTAGTTGTTAGACCACTTTGGTGGCCATAGGCAAAGCATAGAAAAGTTATTCTTTCATTTAATAAATATTTTTTAAGGGCCCAAATGTATTAGGTGTTGTGCTAGATGCTAAAGACATAATGATGACAAGGTAGGCATGGTCTTTGCTCTCCTGGATCTTACAAAGACTCTGGAGAATCAAAGGCTAAACAAATAGTGGCAGAAATACTTCATGCAAATGTGCTCATGCTATGAAGAAATTGAGGATGCCTTTAGAATATGTAACTGGAGACCTAATAGAGTCCAGGCAGATGTGGCCTTCCTGAGGCAGTTACCTGAGGGTTCAGAGCTGAAGGATGGTTAGAAGCAGGCTGGGGGAAGAGCTGCACCATCTAGAAAATGGAAGAAAAACTTGAGATCGTCTGGAGCTTGGGGGAGTGCCTGGTAATAACATCGGAGAGACACGGCAGCCGTGTTAAAGATATTAGGCTTTGAATCAAGAGCCCTGCAGCTTGAGTTGTTTAAAGCTGGAGAGTGTGGTTTTCCTTTTAAGAAAAATCTCTCAGGCTGATATTCAGGGCATGACTCTAAGAGGCTAGGAGTGAACATGTGCAATGCTGGCGAGAACATAGAGCAACCGGGCAGTTTCCTGGGATGGGACATATAGCCTGGTGTTACCATTTTAGAAACATCTTATAGTTCCTTATAGAGTTAAAAAAAAAAATACACTCATCCTAACTATATTCCTAACTATTTATCCAAGAGAAATGAAAACATATGTTTGCTGTCCTCAAAATAAGATTTGTACAAGAATTTTCATAGCAGCTTTATGCATAATAATGCCAAATTGGAAGTAATCCAAAAGTCCATCAGGAGAAGGATGGAAATCAAATTGTGGTGCATTCATTTAATGGAGTATTTTTCAGTATTAAAAAAGAATGAACTTTGATACATGCAGCAGCATGAATGACTCTCACAGACTGTTCAGCAAGAGAAGATATGCCATCTATATATATAAAAGCCTAAGCAACTGTTACAACCAAATGACTAGACCACTGGTCGACTGGTTGCTATGATGACACACTGACCAATAGGGGGCAGACACTCAACATAGGAGCTATCCCCTGGTGATCAGTGTGCACCCACAGCCAACCTCCACAGCCAACCTTCCATGGCCGGCCAACCTCTCCTGGCCCCTCCCCCCAGCCAGCCGGCCCAGATCACCCCATCAGCCCTAATCGCCAGCCAGGCCAAGGAACCCCACCTGTGCACAAATTCATGCACCAGGCCCCTAGTTTATAGCATAAGGCCCTAGAATAGACTGGTGTAATTTATAGTAATATCAGTCAGAAAAGTGGTTTCCTGGTGTCAGGTGTGTGCATTGGGGAGAGCAAGTGAGCAACAGAAGGAGACACAAGGGCATTTTCTGGGGTGATGGAGGTGTTCTATATATTAATTGTGGTAGTGATCACCTGGGTGTATTTATTTGTCAAAACTCATTGACTTTTTCGCTTCAAATGTGTGTATCTTATTGTATGTAAACTAAACCAACAAAAGAGGAAGAAATGAGAAACTGTAGCATTTTCAGTGTATACAGTGGTAAACAGGAGAGGAAGAATAAAAGAGAAGTTTGGAGACAAATTAACTTATTGATGGATTGGATGAGGTGGAGGGTAGAGCTTAAACTGACCTGTAGGTTTATGGCCCAGGCAGCTTGGTGACTGGCAGTGTGACACTGACAGGAGTGCGGTGGGAATGGTCCCTTTAGGGAAGTTTGTATGTGGGGTGAGGAGGATGCAGAGAAGGAATAAGGAGGCTGTGTTTTGCAATGTCAGGCTGGGAGGCATCATTTGACCCCACTGCACTCCCCTTACCCTGCCTTCTTTCCCATCTTGCTCGAGTTTTCACTGGAGTATCAAACTTTCTCAGAATTCCTGTCTCCACGCATCTCCCTCCATAGCAACACTTAACACCACTCCTCAGAGTTTGGGGACCCACTACAGTGTTTCTGGCTGTCACAGAGTGTGTGTGTCAGGTGGGGCGGGGGCAGTGGTGCTATTAAGATCCATTGCAAGGAGCTGTGGGTGCTGGACAAGAGCAGTCCCACAGGACGGAGACTTGCCCATCGCTGAAGCTTCACGTAGGTAAAGGTGTGCTCATCGTCTGAGGACCGAATGCCTTACTTTTGCGGTTGTAATATAGCCTGAAATGTCCAGCAATGCAGCGAGCACATAAATGGAGGAAGAATTGTTTCTAGTGGTTGAGAAATTGACTGGGCCTTGCTCTATATTCCAGAAAGATTACACCTTCAACATCACAGTCTTGGTCTGTGAATAACCAATGCGCCGCTGCTGAGTGGATCTGTATCTGTGGTGGGATTCCTCCCAGGGGTCAGCGTCTGCCTGCCTTACCCAGCCTTCCAGAGCAGACCAGCCCACACATGTGCTTAGCAAAAGGCATTTAATTAAATAAATTAATTGATTTTTAAAATATATGTATTTTTTATTTCAGAGAGGAAGGGAGAGGGAGAGAGAGATAGAAAACATCAATGATGAGAACCATTGATTGGCTGCTTCATGCATGCCCCCTACTGAGGATGGAGCCCATAACCCGAGCATGTGCCCTTGACTGGAATCGAACATGGGACCCTTCCAGTCTGCAGGCCGACGCTCTCTCCACTGAGCCAAACCGGCAAGGGCAGCATTTTATTTTTTTATACTTACTTTTATCCTATGCCTCTTTTTATATCAGAGACAAATCATTATATGTATTTTGAAATTGTGTATTAGGTAGTATATATTACCTATGTTTACCATTTTGGGGCAGTAAGAAGTGGTGTTATAAAATATTTCTCCAAGGGGCTACAGGGTCCAATATGATTGAGAAAACGAGATCTATGAAGTAGTAGTTAGTGACCTGGCTTGGGCACCAAATTGCCTAGTTCTACTATACTATTTATCTGACTTCGGGCAAGTTAATTATCCTCATCCCTAAAATAGGAGTAGCATCCAACCCCATGGGACTATGTGAGGACGATAATAATGACTAGTTCATATTTGTAAAGTACTTAACTGGGAACAGTGTATGGCTGGCACATCATTATTAAGTACCAGATAAGTTTTAGTTAAAACAAATAACACACTCTCCAGGAAATTTCATTCAAGTTCATGCCTCAATTTCCATTTATACGTTATTGTGGAGATTTCTTCTAAGTTTAAAAATATTTGAGTGTGCTTTACCTAAAAAATACATACATATTTCATGATGATATTTTACGGTGAAGCCTTGGGAGAAAAAAAAAAAGCATCTTCTTTCAAGTACATAATTTTCAAGTACCAGGCTAGTCATGTATTCTACTCAGTAGAACAAGGAAGAGAGGGATGGAGAATATATATTCCCTACTGACTTCAGAAACCAAAGGAACAAAGCACCCAAGAAAGAAAAATGGAGAATAAAAGGCCTTATTTAAATTTAAATTTGTACAGTCTCTACTTCTTATTATGCTTACTAAGAAGAAGCAAGGACCTTCCTGAGATCTAGATTCTTCCTGAACTATTCCATACAAAATTATTATTGAAAAAGATTTAATACCACAGAAAACAAATTCTCTAACTGTATAGACTTCATCTAGGAGGCCTGCAAAAATTCTAACATTCACTTAACCTAGGGAATATGCTTGTTGTAGAACATGGTATTTGCTTACTTCAATGAGCTGTGTCGATGAAACCTATGTTAACATAGAAACATTTAAACCTGTGAAGAATTTTTGTGAGTTTATTTGAGCCAAACTGTCGACAAAGGCAGGGAAGCTGAGTCTCAGTGGATTGAGATAATGCTCCTGAGAATGGTAGTTTTGCACCTTGTTTTATACATTACAATCAAAAGAGGAGGCAGAAATGGATTACATGAAATGCACTGGTGATAGATTAGGGAGGTGGGAGAAAGCAAAGTGGGGAAACGTCTGGGATTGGATAAAAAAGGAAATGACAGATGTATACTTCTTTTACTTAGGTGGGCGCAGGACAGCTAACAGTCAACAATTAACTCAATAAAAATAAAGGGACCTGTGGTGCCTGTGCTTTGAGGGATCCGGAATAAGGAAAAGAACTTTGACATTCCAACAATATGTTATCGTAGATGCAAAAAGACAATAGCCAGGCTCCGTTAAAGTAAAGATTGACCTTTGTCAGGGAAGATACATGACCTTTGCCTAGGACATGACTCCCCACCATAAACTTTTTTGTTTAAAAAGTTTTAATTTCAGACCCTCCTTTGTGGTTACTTTAGGAGTTTGCAAGGCCGCCACATAGGCCTTCCCTGAGCTAGTCAGGTTAGCATGCGGCCCCTTTTCGCTCACACCCATTACTCTATAGAGGACTCTGTTTCTGGTTTTGTTCCTAATTGATTATGCAAGTAAAGTAAAAATGGTGGCTCCACTGGATCTGAAGTATGAAGTCTGCTTTTGTCCACAGGGTCAAACCTCCAGCCTGAGCCTTGGCCGGTGTGGCTCAGTGGGTAGGGTATCCTCCCGTGCATTGAAAGGTTGCTGGTCCTATTCCTGGTCAGGGCACATGCCCGGGTTTCAGGCTCAATCCCCAGTAGGGGGCATACTGGAGGCAGCCAATCCATGTTTCTCTAAATCCATCTCTCTTCCTCTCTCTCTGAAATCAATAAAAACATATTTAGAAGAAAAAAGAAACATCGAGTTATTCAAAGCTAAGAAAAGCCTAATTTTTAAAAGAGTCAGCTAAACTTGACAGCTGTGCAAATGTTGAAAGTATTACTGTTTTCATTGCCTTATGCTGTTGTGGAAAATTAGTCATAAGGCTGGCATGAAAGCATACTGTGATTCATACTTTTTAATTCCTAAAGAAATACTGTAATATATATTTTTAAAATACACTTTTATTGATTTCAGAGAGGAAGGGAGAGGGAGAGAGAGAGAAACAGTAGCGACGAGAATCATTGATCAGCTGCCTGCTGCACAGCCCCTACTGGGGATCCTGTGCCCTGGCCAGGTGCCCCCATCTGAGAGGAAATCCAACTGGGACTTCCTAATTCATACGTGGACGCTCAACCACTAAGCCACACTGCTGGGCGATTTTTAACATTTTAAGTAGAAATGACGATAAAGGAAAACAAAAGTAAATATATGTATGGGTGAATTGAGAGTAGGGACCATGGCAGAAAAAGGAAAGTAACTAGCATTTATTTGTTGCCCCCTACATTTTACAATTTTTAAACCTGATTAAAACAATTTTTTTTTTTTACACATTCTCATTGTATAAAAAGAAAAATCACACACGCACACACAGATGCATTTAAAGAAGAAAAATAACATTTTGGCGCACGTGTTTTAGGACTTTGGGCATTCATTCATTCATTCATTCATTCAGTTTTTAGTTCACATCTCCCCCAGAGACGGTGGGAACGGGGCAGTCTAGGTGGCTTTGTTTCTTTTTAATGGGAGAAACTTGGGCATTCTTTAAAGCCAGAGGAAGAACCTAGCTTAGAAAGAGGAAAATGGGATGAGAAAAAAAATCCATTCTTTCTCAGAATAAAGCATGGGTGTTAAGCACAGAGGAAGACTCATTTTCACGTTAGGAAAAAGGCATTGTGAGAGGATGGAAAGAAAGCACACGAATGTCCGCACCTAATTTTATCTACAAGCGTGTGCATTGAGCATCTCCCGTCCGCTCTTCCTGCGGCGTGTATCGATCTTTGTCTATCTGCATGCCGGCAGGTCTGTTTTCTCCTGCTATTCGCACGGCTGTATCTCACCGTGTCTACATATGTAGCACCGTAAGCATATGTATGTTCGTTTCTGGCGAGCTCCCTTGGGACCACTTCTCGCCGGCCCCATCGTAGCCATCTCCCTGCTCCTCCCGGTTCCCGCCCGGCCAGCGCCCGCCCGCCCGCCTCCCGGGCCGCTGGGGCCCCGGGCACCTTCCAACCCGCTGCTCCCCGCTGGGCCGGGGCGCCGGCCTCCGACCCGCAGGCTGCCCGTTACAGTGACAGCGCCGGCACATGGCCGCCCGTGCGGGCGGATGGCCAGGACCCTGTGTCAGTGCTGCACTCCCTGGTCCGTGTGCCTGAGACTGAAGCCGCGTTCCACCGCGGGCCGAGCTCTGCCGCCCCCGGGGCCAGGCCCCGGGTCCGAAGGGGCATGTGAGACCCGAGGGGCAGTTCTGGCCGGACTCCCCGGCCCGGCTTAGGGGAGGCCTCCCAGGCCCTGCGGCGCGGGGCGCCGAGCGGGTCCGACCGCGGCCCAAGGTCACACCGGCCCCGCGGGCTGAGGCCGCTGCAGGGCGGACCCTGCGGCTTAGGAGATGTGTGCGCGTGCGTGTGTGTGTGTGTGTGTGTGTGTGCGCGTGAGTGTGTGTGTGAGTGTGTGTGTGTGTGTGTGTGGGGGGGGGGCCGGTGTGTGTGGTTCTGTGGGGGAGTGTGTGTGTGGTTCTGTGGGGGAGGGGCCGGTGTGTGTGGTTCTGTGGGGGAGTGTGTGTGGTGTATGTGAGTGTGTGGTGTGTGTGTGTGGGGAGGGGGGAATGTGTGTGTGTGGGGAGTGTGTGTGTGTGTGTGTGTGTGTGTGGTTCTGTGGGGGAGGGGCCGGTGTGTGTGAGTGTGTGGTGTGAGTGGTTCTGTGGGGGAGTGTGTGTGGTGTGTGTGTGGGGGAGGGGGGGAATGTGTGTGGTGTGTGTGTGTGTGAGAGTGTGTGGTGTGTGTGTGGGGGAGGGGGGGGAATGTGTGTGGTGTGTGTGTGTGTGAGAGTGTGTGGTGTGTGGGGTGGGAAGGGGAGGGGCGAGAGCGGGAGCCCGCGCCGCCGCAGAGGGGAGGCCTCGGTCACATCGGAACGGCGCGGCGACGCCGTCGGGCTCGGACCCCGGCCCGCGCTGTGCGGGCGCCCGGGCGGCGGCAGCAGGGACGGGCGGGGGGCAGCGCCCGGCCGGCGGTTGCCACGGGCTTGGCCGGCGCGGGCCCAGTTGCTAGGTCTCCATCTTGAGGCGGCGGCGGGGCGCCCCGGAAGGGGTTGCGGAGCGGGGCATTCACTTCCGGCCGGGGGCCTGCGGCGGCGGCGGCAGCTGCGGCGGCGGCAGCGGCGGGTCGGTGTAGAAAATGGCGCTGGCGCGGCCGCTCGGGCCTGTCCCCGCGGCGCTGCGCAGGGCCTGAGGCTCGCGGCCTCGCTCGCCCGCCCCACTCGCTCGTGCACTTTACACATGAGGTGAGGGCTCGGCTCCGCGGCGGGGGAGCCCTGCCGCAGGGCCCGCGGCCGGCGGTGGCGGGGCCGGGCGCCCGCGCTGCGGGCCTGGGTGGGGCGCGGGCTGCTCCCGGCGGGCGGCGGGCGGGGGCCGCGGGCGGGGCGGGGGGGTCGCCGCCGCCCCTGGGCGCCGAGGGCTGCAGCCCCGCAGCCGCCCGCCCCTCCCCCACCGCGCCGCCGCCTCTGCGGCAGGGCTCCGCTTCAGGCGCGTCCCTCCCTTTCTCTCTTTCAGAGAATTGGAAGCTAAAGCGACCAAAGACGTAGAGAGGACTCTTAGCAGGTAAGACGGCGCCGCGCCGCGCCCTGCGGCGGGAGCCCCGCTCCGCGCCTGTTCGGGCCGCGGGTCCCCGCGTCCTCGCGCCAGGCAGCGCCGGGGCCGCGCGTCCCGGCGGCGGGGCCGCGGGCGCCGCATCATTAGCGTGTTTGCCTTTATTTGGGGCGACCAGCGAGAGGCAATTCTTGTAAACTTAGTTAAAGCATTCTCGCCCTTTTAGGATTTAATTAGGGGACTTGTGCATTAATTACTATTGTAAGTGGTTGCAGGCATTGTGTGACTCACGATTGAGGCAGCCCTTAGGGCGTGCTGTCAAACTGTTTTGGCTTCCCCGTTATTACTTTGTAACTCAAATTGTTGCCTTTATAAAAAGACACTATGTGTGTCTCCCCCCCCGCCCCCCCCCCCCAACACTGTAGTCAGGAGGGTTCTGTTGCACTGGGAGCAGTTTTGCCCTTGAACTTCACCAAGCAGAAACTGCGTTTTGTTTTCTTTCGAAACTACGATTCCTGTCTACGCTCTTTTGTAGGCTGGTAAAATAATTTAAAATATGTTCCCCATATGTGGTTATCATTCTTACTGGGCTTGAGTGCTTTTGCACTGGTAACAAATCATCACCTCAGAGGGAGTGTTTTTTTTTGTTTTGTTTTTTTAATGATGCCTTTATGTCATCAAGTTTATGGAATTGTTTACTTTTATTGAGCTGTAATTGCTTAAGCGTCAAAGCAATCAATGCCCCATGCTTAACTCTTTTTCAGTGTTCTGTCTTACAGTCTTTTTCTTTCCTACTCGCTGCTTTCTTTTGCATCATTTGGGACATTCAGAGAAACTTCCAGATTAACCTGATAAGTGAACAGCTTTGTTTCACTTGAACAGGATAAAATAAAATTTCTCCTGTCTCAAGTCTTCGGGTAGTTTTTGCTGGAGGACTGTAAGGTTTACTTTACGTTGAGGTTAACACACAACGCCAGTTGCCTGACTGTTTTTTGCCATATAGGATCATTTCAAATTGCTGGTCTTTTTGAGTTTTTGAGATATGAGTCTGTTCAAGTGGTTTTTAAAGATTCTGTTCAGTTGGTGAAGGGTAGGCATCATTGACTACCAAAGAAGAGATTTTCTGTTACTTAAAATAATTATGGAACCATTTAAAGGAAATTAAGCCTGATTTTACTGACTTAACTGTTTGTTGGACATTTAAATAAGTTTTGTTGTCAGAAGCTATTAAGGAAATGTTAAAGATACAAATCAGGTGGAGTCTTCAAGGTGTAATTTCAGCAGCAGAAAGGAGCTTGGAGTTTGGGTCTATTTCTCTCCATTTTTGCTTTGTCAGGTAACTATCAGTATAATTCCTGCAGAGGTTTTCTGGTACTTAATTAAAAAAGGGGTCTCTACCACAGATATAGTTTTCATATGTGATTACAGTCAGTCAGATAGCACTTGGATTCTCTGTATCAGTTAAGTATCAGAGTTTGAATCCTAGCTACCACTTACAATATGACCTTGACTCTTGGCAATTCACTTATCCTCTCTGTGCCGAATGTATAAAACAACAGGCTCAGCCGGACAGTTGCTAAGGTCTGTAGGCCCTTGGGTTATATAAAAAGGTGTCAACTGTTGTCCCTAGCCATGGAAAGCTTGTACAGTCTATAGGAAGACGACAATAAGTCCATAAACAATTAATATATGGTAGGTGATGGTAGGGGTCCAGAGAAGACACCTCATTATGAATGAGCATCTTCAGTTGGTCAGAAGGACAAAAGATAAAATAGGAAGGAGGTTACAGGATGGCCTGCCCTAAGGGCCATGAGAGGGGCACATTTCCCAGAGGGTGAAACTGTTCTGTGGAGGGAGAGCTGTGAGTGGGAGGGCAAATGGTTCCTTCCACCTTTACCTCCCCCCCCAATAAAGAGCATTTATCAGTCTTCACCTATTTGTGCCCTCCCCAGGAGGAACAGGCATTATTCACTTAGGAAACATTTCTTGAGCATCTTCTAGGTTCCAATTGCAAGACAAAGCCCGAGGGAGGAGAGGAATGAAAGTAGCTAAATTTATTGAATGCTTATATCTGCCTGGTATACTTTACCAAGGACTTTAAATGGACTCACCTGATTGTTGGAACATTCTGTGACATAGGTGCTCTTATTATCCCTGTTTTACAGATGAAGACTTAGAGGCACAAAAAGGTTAGGTAACTTTCAGGAGATCATGCTACTGGAAATTGGAGGCGCTGTCTGGCTTCAGACTATATTGTCTCTGATTAGAGACATGCTTTTTCATCTGGAAATATTTGAATATCTGAGGAGGTAGAAATACATGCTATTCTTCTAGATTGAAGTTTTTCAACCTGGGCACTTGATGTTTTGGATCAGATCATTTATTATTGCAATGCCTGCCCTATGCGTTGTAGACTGTTCAGTATCTGCCAGTAACACCCCATCCAGTTGTGACTATCAGAAATGTCTTCCTATACCACAGAATCCCCCTTGGGGGTGGGGGGACAAATTGTCTCAGTTGGAAACACTGTTCTGGAGTTTTGTATTTTTTCTGAATATAACCATGTAATGTTAAATCTTTAAATGTTAAATTAATTTCTGTTAATTTAAACATCTTTTAATACCTTGGGAGTGTAAATCCCATTGTGTGGACCTCTGACTTCTAGTATCTGAAATGTCAAATTCGTATTGCCAGAAATTCTCCTTTTCCTCTGCTAAGTTCTCAGGACCCTGTGCCAGGGAACAAGGTCAGTAAAATTGGCACAAGAGATAATTTTCTTTTGCCACCCTAGGTAAGCTGTCTTTCTCCACTGTTGGCCAGTAAAATTGTCTCTTTATGTTAGTATTATGGACACTGAAAAGGGAACTGATCACCATTGGAACTGAGCTTTAAATAATGGAATCGATTTTGAAAAGCAGAGAAAAGGGCTGTGTAAGAACAGCAGGGGTAAAGGCATTTGATCCGGAAAGTACAGGGAATTTTGAAATGGCAGTGAGGAGTACAATTGGCATAAAAAGGTGGGGCAGATGGAGAGGCTCTTGAATATCAGATTGAGAAGCTATTATATATTTCAAAGTAGCAAGATGATAGAATGATAACTAGTGGTCTAGGTAAAAGGTGATGCAGACCTGAATTGTAGGGATAGAAAAGGCGAGAGAGAAAACGTCCCTGAGGAGGTGGAAGCAGGGAGAGTTGAGAGGAGTCTAAGTGGCCTTCATCCTGGGTAATGGGAGATTCACCCAGCCTCCGAACAGAGGAGAGGTCAGAACAGAAACAGCAGTTTGGGAAGGAAGATAAGTTATATTTTCTAGTTGTAGAAAAGTCTAACTCAGCTGATTCAATTAAAAAATATTTTGGTGGCCAAAACCATGAAATTACTGAGTATTTAGAGCTGGATGATGACATCAAGTAGAGAGCAGTCACCATTTGGATCCCTTCATTTTTCACAAGAGAAAGCTGTGGTTGAGACAGAGCCAATAACTTGGTCAAGGTTATATTCCCTTAACCAGTGACAGGCCTTTTGACTCCCACTGTCTCTACAGCTGTGCAGTGTTCTACATTTCACAGTAGAGAAAAAGATAGCTTTGGTTTCTGCTTTCTAAACACGTTAGAACCATTTTTCTCCATTCTAGTAAGGAATTTACCATAATGTAGGGCATATTATCTAAAGCACAAGTGGCATGCTTCATGTTACGCTGTTGGTTTTTCTAAATCAACATTAAATACCATCATATAAGAGAAGTTAACTACACTGTAGTACTGCATGATGTACATCTAAACCGAGACATTTGTATCTGAGGTGCTTTTGTCTGCCTGGGCAAATGCTCAATAAGAAGAGATGAGGAACGACAGGCACAAACCAGGGCATTCGGTGTCCCTCAGGGAGCGTGGACCCCGCTCCTGCAGTCCATCCAGCTCTGTCTGGAAAAACAGTCATTTGACTTGGTTAAGCTTTTTTTGCTTTCTCGTGAAAGAGTTTGTAGGCCGGCAGATTTATATTGATAGGTTTCTTTCTGGCTTACCTCAGCAGCTATATGGTAAGTCATTTGATAGAATAAATGAATCACAAACGAAGCTTATCTTTAAAATGTGTAACACCTTCTGGAAATTTAAATATAAATGTCATGAAAAAATCCAAGTGCTGTTCTGTAATCTCTTATGAATTTTGGCATCTGACGTCAGTCTGCAAGAATGAGTTAAAGCTTTTTACAGTTGTGTTTTATGGCAGCCTCAGAAGTCTCGCCCATGATTGCAAAGACTAAAGCAGGTATGTGCTGTATGCATTCTGCCCAGACTGACTTAGGATACATCTCTCACTCAAAATCAAAAAAATGTCCTCCATTTGCAATTTTAAAAAATTTAACCCTAAGCAAAGAATCCAGAATGGTACAGTGAACACCTGTACTGTACCTCTCTCTAGATTTACCATGTATAACTATTTGCCAAATTAGTGTTTTGTGCCATGTCGTCACTAAACAACTCTTATGTTCCAGAAAGAAGGGCATTCTAGGTAAAAACAAAAAATTATCACCACATACAAGGAAGTTAACTTTGTTACTGTCTTGGGTCCACATTCAGATGTTCCCCGTTGTTCCAACAATGTGTTTTTAAGTATGTTAAGTATGAATTTAAGCCTCAATGCCTTAATCCGGGGCTGCATGTAGTTGCCTTGTCTGTAATTCCTTACATCGGGAGCAGTTCCCTGTCCTTTTCTTCCCCTTTCGTGACATTTTGGAATATCCAGACTAGTCTTGTTTGCAAGCTTCGTTTGGGGTTTACCTGGTGGTTTCTGTGTGATTGATTCAGTGAGACCTTTTGTGCAGGGCTGTCACATAGTGATGTGTTTGTTCTCAGTGTATCGCCTGCCACCCTCCCATACACATCATTTTAAAGTAAATTAACACAGTTTACCCAGTATGCACTAGGTTTACCTTATACTAACTCAGTTTCTTCTATTTTACAATGTGCTAGACCACATGTGTCAAACACAAGGCCCGCGGGCCAAATCCAGCCTGCCAGGCCTTGCAATGTGGCCCGCACCGCGCTGTCATCACTGCACTCCGCTGTCAGTTTATGACATTGTCAGTTTATGACTGTTCAGTAAACCATTTGGCCCGCGATTTAGGCTGGATTTTAGATTTTGGCCCCTTCTCTGATTGAGTTCGACACCCCTATGCTAGACAATTCATTTACTAGTAAACTGTCATCTCATTTAAATTGCTGAAATTACAATAAGCACAGGTCTTTGATCAGCTGTAATGATTCAGGCCTTGTTGAAGAATTATTCTTTTGGACATCAGCTCTCACCAGTGACACACTTAGAGTCCTGGTAAGAGAATGAAACATAGGTGCCTGGACTTGTGATATGCATTCTTGAAAAGAATGCCCTATTGAAATTAGGGTGGCATTGTGCCTCCAGAACAGGGCTTCTCGTCCTGAATTCCAGAGAGACCAGATGGCAAAGGGTCATTGAGATTTTAAGATTCAAAAGAGAGGAAGTAGCATTCCACTAAGACAGTGGTCGGCAAACTCATTAGTCAACAGTACAACTATTGAAATTTCTTTTAGGGCCAAATTTTTTAAACTTAAATTTCTTCTAAAGCCACTTCTTCAAAACAGACTCGCCCAGGCCGAGGTGTTTTGTGGAAGAGCCACACTCAAGGGGCCAAACAGCTGCATGTGGCTTGCGAGCTTCAGTTTGCCGACAATGGCACTAAGGCATAGTTTTTAATTTCAAGACAAACATAAAACTAATATAGTTTAGGTTTCTTATTAAAGTAGTCTTATTTTTAAGTGATTTACATACTCTGTGTGAGTTGGCTATGAAGCAGAATCCTAGCATTTCTACTCTTGTAACTAGAGAACAGCATTTTGAATTTTCAGCAGTGCTATAGCATGTTATATGACGATGACTCAGCTGACTTCCCAGCTCTCATGGAATGCTCAAAACAGATTGAAACCTGGTTTCGGAATTTGTACTTTGAACCTTTGAGATATTTTCTGCAAACAGTGATTGATTGGATTTGTATCATAAACAAGGTAAAATCAAGTCACTTGTTTGCTGTTCTTACTAGTGGTTTCAAGTCAGCTAACATTTATTAAGCAGCTTGCTGCAGTGATACTGAATACATTTATAATTTTGACATCTGTGTTTTGTTGACTTTGGGCCCTTCTTTTATCCTTTTTTTTATATATATATATATACATTTTATTTATTTTTTACAGAGAGGAAGAGAGAGGGATAGAGAGATAGAAACATCGATGAGAGAGAATCATCTGCCTCTTGCACACCCCCTACTGGGGATGTACCCGCAACCATGGTACATGCCCTTGACCGGAATTGAACCCGTGACCTTTCAGTCCGCAGGCCGATGCTCTATCCACTGAGCCATGCCAGTTTCGGCTTCTTTTATCCTTTTGAAATTTCCCTTAAAACACAAAGAGAGATGGTGGTGCTTAAATATGCTCTGATTTTAAATGTATTTTTAAGTGTTACTTCACTCTTTGATAATTGGCCATACAAAGGGTGTTAGAGAAGTTGGTGTACTAATATTCTGCTTGTGATTCCCTAGGTGTAATGTAAGTCATATAAGCGAGACTCTTAACATGTCAGATAGAAAGGGACATAAGGTGTGCATTCTCCACTCTGCTGCGGGTTCGTATCCTCAAGCGACAGTTCTAAGCCTGCTACTGTTTTTTATTATAGAAAGCTTTCATGCATATAAGTGCAACCAATGGACACAAAACTCTGGGGAGGGAGGGGATGTGTGGGAGGGAGGGAGGGGGTAAAAAAAAATCAATAAAATATATTTAAAAAAAAATAAAATAAAAAAAAATAAAAATCTAAAAAAAAAAAAAAAAAACCTCAGAAATCATTTTAATTGAAAAAAAAAAAAAAAAAGAAAGCTTTGCTTGCTTTCCTAGTGACTCAAATTTAAGTCCAAACTCTAGTCTGCTCAGCTATCTAGCTCTATGCCCTGTACCTCTTGTTCTGTCAACTCCTTTTTCTCTGAATGCTCCCTTCAGTTTCTCTCTCTTTTTTATAATAGCTTCATTCAGATAAAAATTAACCCTATTAAATTATACAATCCAGAGGTTTTTAATATATTCAGAATTATCACATCTCCCTAATTTCAGAACATTTTAATCATCTTTCCTCCAACCTGGAACAAAAAAAACCCTTGTGCCCCTTAGCATTCCTGCCCATTGACCCCTACCCCCAACCCCTGGCAACCACAAATTTATACTCTGTGTCTATGGATTTACCTACTGGGCATTTCATGTAAATGGAATCATAACAATATGTGGCTTTTTGTATCTTGTTTCACTTACTATGCTTTCAGAGTTCATCCATATTGTAGTGTGTTGTCAGTGCTTCATCTTTTTATGGGCGAAAGGTATTTCATTGAAAAGCTGTAATACATTTTATTTATCTACTCTTTCATCAGTTGATGGACACTAGGGTTGTTTTCATTTTTGGCCTATTATAAATAATGGTGCTAAGAGCATTTGTGTGTGTTTGTGTGGACATATGTTTTCAGCATGTGGTAATTCTGTTTAACTATTTATTTTTTTAAAAGATATATTTATTGATTTCAGAGAGGAAGGGATAGCGAGAGAGATGGAAACATTAATGATGAGAGAGAATCATTAACTGGCTGCCTCCCGCACGCCCCCTACTGGGGATCAAGCCTGCTACCCAGGCATGTGCCCTTGACCCGAATCAAACCCGGGACCCTTTAGTCCGAAGGCTGATACTCTGTCCACTGAGCCAAACCAGCTAGGGTTGTGTTTAAGTTTTTGAGGAATTTTCAGACTCTTTCCAAAGCAGATGCATCATTTTACATTCCCACCGGCCATGTATGGCTATTCCATTCTCCAAATTCTCACCAACACTTGCTATTGTTTCTTTTTATTGTAGTCATTTTAGTGGATTTGAAGTGGCATCTCATTGTGATTTTGATTTGCATTTCTCTAATGACTAATGATGATCATCTTTTTGTGTGCTTATTAGCCACTGTGTATTTGTTTTGGAGAAATGGCTATTGAATGTGTCCGTTTTAAAGTTTGGTTATATTTTTATTGAATTGTAAGAATTAACTATTCTAAATACAAATTCTTTATTAGAAAAGCGATTTATAAATATTTTCTCCCATTACGTGGGTTGCCTTTTCACTTTTTCTTGATGTCCCTTGAAGCACAAACGGTACATCTAGTTTACCATCTTAACCATGTTTGAGTGCACATTGCAGTGGTATCAAGCACATTCACAATGTTGTGCAACTATCACCACCATACATCTCCACAGTCTTTCATCTTGCAAAATTCTCCCCTCCCCTCAACCCTTGGCAACCATTATTCTACTTTCTGTCTCTATAAATTTGTTCCACATGCTGCATATAAGTGGAATCACAATGTTTGTCCTTTTGTGACTGGCTTATTTCACTTAGTGTAATATCCTCAAGGCTCATCCGCATTGTAGTACGTGAGACAGTTGATTTGTGTGAGTTGATCCTGTATCCTGCATCTGTGCTGAACTCCTTTATTGTTTCCAATGAGTGTGTGTGTTCCTTAGAACTTTTTATATATACTAGAGACCCAATTCCCTCAGCCTGACCTGCACTCTCTCGCAGTACGGGAGCCTGCAGGGGGATGTCTGAGCTTACCAGTCGTGAGTCTGGCTCAGGGTTTCTGGCTGAGCTGTGTTCCCCCTGTGGGAGCACACTGACCACCAGGGGGCAGCTCCTGCATTGAGCGTCTGCCCCCTGGTGGTCAATGCACGTCAGCGACCGGTCGTTCTGCCATTTGGTTAATTTGCATAGTAGCCTTTTATTATATAGGATGGTAATGTCATTTGTGAATAGAGATATTTTTCTAACTTCCTTTCTGATCTTGGTGCCCTTTGTTTATTTTCCTTGCCCAGTTTTCTTACTAGAAGCTACACATAGTACAGCGTTGAATGGAAGTGGCAAAAGCAGACATTTTTGTCTTATATCTAATTGAGAGGAAAAGCACTTGATCTTAAAAATAAATATGATGTGAGCTTTGGGCTCATGCCCTTTGTTAAGAAAGTTTCCCTTTAGCCCTGGTCGGGTAGATCAGTTGGTTGGAGCATCCTCCTGTACACCAAAAGGTTGTGGGTTCGATCCTGATGTTCCTCTCACAGATTTCTCTTTCTCCCCCACTCCGACCTCTCTTCCCTCTCCCCATTTCCCTTCTCCTTTCTCCCTTTTCCCCCTCTCCTCCTTTGCCCCTCTCCCTCTTTTTCTCTAATGTCAATAAACATATCCTCAGATGAGGATAAAAAGGAAAGTTTTCTTCTATTCCTGCTTTGTGTGTTTTTTTCTTGTCATGAAAAGGTGTTGGATTTTGTCTCTCTTGTCTGTTGAGATCATCATATACTATTTTCCTTCATTTTATTAATATGTTGTACCAGTATTACATTGGGTGATTTTCATGTTATACCAACATTGCATTTCTGGGGTAAATCCCACTTGGCATGGTATAGCATCCTCTATATGTTGCTAGATTTGATTTATTAGTTTTCATTAAGGATTTTTGTGTTTGTATGCATAAGGTTATTGATTTGTAGTTGTGATCTTTGTCTTCTTATAGTACTTGGTATCCGGTTTTGTCTGGATCGGAATCTGGAATCTGGGGTCTTGAGCTATTGGTTTGGTGTCTATAACATCCTATCTAATAAAAGAGTAACATGCAAATTAACCATCACCCTGCCACATCCGCCAGCCATGCCCACCAGCCAATCAGGAGCAAGTATGCAAATTAATCCCAACCAAGATGGCTGCAGCCACAGAGCAAGCAGGAGGGAGGCTTGGGTTTCCCCAGCGATGGAGGAAGCCAAGCTTTCCATACAACCTGGTGGCCCCAAGGGTACAAAGTTTCAATTATAGAAGATAAATTCCAACAAAAATAGTGGCAGCCATGGAGCTGGAGAGAGTAGGAGGCTAGGGTTGCCCCAGATGATGGAGGAAGCCAAGTTTTCCTGCAGCCCTGGCCTGCCTTGGCCTCCGCTTAAGGCTACAAAGTTTAAATTATAGAAGATAAATAAATCCCAACAGAAATGCTGCCGCCACTGAGCGAGCAACAAGAGGCTTGGCTCTGCTCCAGACTACAAAGTTTCAGTTATAGAAGATAAATAAACCCCAGATACCAGGGCCTCTGCTTGGGTTGCCGAGGGGCATGGCTGGCCTGCAAACCACCACAGGCCCCTCACCCAGGCCCCCCCACACCCGAAGGGAATCCCCATCCTAATCCGGGACACCCTTCATGGCAAACCCACCCATGCACCAGGCCTCTATCCTATCTAATAAAAGAGTAATATGCAGATTGACCATCACCCCAACACACAAGATGGCTGCCACATGTGGTAAAAAGTCTTGCCCCTATGTGGTCACAAGATGGCCACCACAAGATGGCAGGGGAGCAGTTAGGCATCAGTCAGGCTGGCAGGGGAGTGGTTAGGGGGTGATCTGGCTGGCAGGCAAAAGCAGTTAGGGGCAATCAGGAAGGCAGGCAGGTGAACAGTTGGGAGCCAGCAGTCCTGGATTGTGAGAGGGGGCAGTCAGACATCCCTCTAGGGGTCCCAGATTGGAGAGGGTGCAGGCTCAGCTAAGGGACACACTCCCACCCCCGTGCCTGAATTTCATGCACCGGGCCTCTAGTTCTGCTATAATAATTAATTTTATATATTGAATTCCATTTTTTTTCTCTAAAAATTTTCAGCTTTTAATGTATGATTAACAAGTAAAATCAATTCCATCCCCCCCCTCCTCCCCCCCCCGCCCCAATCCCCTGCAGTTAGTGCACTGCTCTTGTGTGGCATGTTTTTGTTTTTAATTGAGAAATACTTGACGTCTAACTTAGTATAAGTTTAAGGTGTACAGCGTGGTGATGTGATATATTTAAGTAGTCCAATATAATTGCTAAACAAATCATTAGCCAACACCTCTAGCATGTCACATTAGTTTTTGTGTGGTGAGAACATTGAAGATTTAGTCTTTTTGCAAGTTTGAAATATATTGTCTAGTATTGTCTGTACCCACTATTCTGTGCATTAGATCTCCAGAACTTATTCCTCTTCTAGTTGTAAGTCAACTCCTTCACCTCCTGGTAACCATCTGTTTCTATAAGTTCATTTTCTATATATTTCACAGATAAGTGATATTATACAGTATTTGTCTTTCTCTGTCTGGCTTACTTAGCATAATTCTCTTAAGGTCCATCCATTTTACCACAAATGACAGAATTTCCTTTGTTCTCATGATAAAATAGTATTACATTGAGAGAGTGTGTGTGTGTGTGTGTGTGTGTGTGTATATGTGTGGATTACATCTTCATCCATTGACACACACTTAGGTTATTTCCATATGTTGGCAATCATGAATAATGCTGTAATAAACATGGGAGTGCAGATATCTTTTTTGTTGTTGTTGTGTGTTTTTTTTAATTTTCACCCAAGGATATTTTCTCCCCACTGATTTTTAGAGAGAGAGGAAGGGAGGGACAGGGAGAGAGAGAGAGAAACATCCTTGTGAGAGAGCCACATTGATTGGTGCCTCCTGCATGCTCTCTGATTGGCTGGGGATGGAACCTGCAAACCTAGGTATGTGCCCTTCACTGGGAACCGGAGACCCTTTGGTGCAGGGGAATAAGGGTGGGGTGTGGGGGAGTGGAGCTCTAACTATTGAGCCATACAGGCCAGGGCTGAAGATAACTTTTTGACATCTGTTTTCATTTCTTTTGGATATATATCCAATAGTGAGTTTGCTGGGTCATTGGTAGTTGTCTCTTAAAATGTTTGAGGACTATTATATTGTTTTCCATAGTAAATGAACCAATTTACATTCCCACCAACCGTGCACAAGGCTTCCCTTTTGTTCCATGTCCTCTTGATCACTTCTGACCTTGTCTTCTTGATGATATCTGTTTTAAGAAGCGGCAATTCTATTTTCTACTGTATGTTCTTCCTCCTTTGGTTGCAGCCTTAGCCTGGTGTACTGTTTTATATTTGGTGTCTTATAGTTAACATTTGGTGTATGCTTATTGTTTGCATTTGTTAAGCACTTGGTCTGCATTACCTAATTTAATCTTTACAACAACCCTTTGAGGGAGATACAGTTTGAAACCGCTCTCATAAATGAGATGATGACTTTAGAGAAAATAAACAATTCACTAACAGCAGGCAGTGTAGTGGCGAATTAAGCCCACTTCTCTCTGTCATTGGAGTCAGAGCTGTGAACGGCATGCTATGCTAACGGGAAATGCTTGCTTTTAAATAGTACATTGGACTTATACTGGTCCTTAAAGAAGGAGAATGTGGGTGGAAGTAAGAGTGGACATTGTGTGTTCAGTGGTGGTGATGGGCTAGAGAGTTAGTCAAAGCAAAGAAGCAGGAATTGACATTTATTGGAGTGCCCAGTGCTGGGGAGCACAATACAAGCAGAACTGGTTTTTGTTCCCAGAGCTGCAATTAGTCTTATTTGGAAGAGTGAGATTAACATCTGAAATAATTAGAAAATGAGCATTGTTTAATTCGAGGTCAAGGGTGAGGTTTGTATGAATTGGAGAGTAACTAGTAATTAAGATAAACCTCAAAAGAGGAATAGAATCAAGGAGGGTATAATTTAGAAAACCGGATTTTGGGTCAGCCGTAACATTGCCTTGTACCATACAACTCACTTAGCCTTTCTGAATCTTAGTTTCTTTAAGTGTCAAATGGGAATAACATCAGTACGTTTCAGAGTTATAGGTTCAAAATGGATAATATTTCAGAGCATTTTGTAAACTATAGAATGCTTCTATTATTATGGGGTTACTTTCTGATCTCACCAATTTTCCTCAACCTGAGCTTTTTATTTTAAAACTAGAGGCCCAGTGCGTGATTGACATCTTGTGAGGAGGCGCCTCGAGAGGGGCCAGGACCCGTGCCTGACCCACAGAGCGCCGGCTGCCACGTTGTGTCCGCCCGGGTGGGGGTAGGCGCTCCTGTGCTTTGTCTCCGCTCCAGCCCAAAGCCCCAGCCCCAGTCCCAGTCCCAGCCCCAGTCTCCCCGCAGGCACTGGGGCTGGCCGCTGGGGCTGGGGGCGGCACGCAGACCCCTCCTCCCTATCTACATGTGCAGCTCCTCCTGAGGGTCATGATGCCTGGCGAATTAGCATATTCCCTGTTTATATATATGTATATAGATAGTTTGGGTCATAGAGAAATTTTGTAAGAATAGAACAAAGAATTCCTGAACATCCTTCATCTCTATTCCTCAACTATTAACACTTAACCACATCTGCTTTTTCATTCTCTCATTAGAAAGGTTTTTTAAAATTAATTTTAGAGAGGGAAAGGGAGAAGAATAGAGACACAGAAAACATCAATCAGTCAGTTGCCCCCTGCATTGAGCCAAAGCTGAGTAACACTGGCCAGGCTATTCTTGTACATTTTGCCAATTAAAATTAGTAAATAAAAGTGGTATATCATTATAGCTTTAATTTGCCTAGATAAGAAAGAAAACCTAGCAAGTTAATTTAAAAATTGAATTAGGTTTATACTAGCAAACACAAGTTCGGGTCAATAGTAGTAAATCTATTGATACAATCTTATATAATAAAAGCCTAATATGCTAAGTGTTCAGTCATCTGTTCAACCAATCAAAGCTTTATATGCTAATGATATGCTAAGGACACTCAACCACTTGCTATGAGGTGCACTGACCACCAGGGGCAGATGCTCTGACCGGTAGGTTAGCTTGCTGCTAGGGTCTGGCCAATCTGGACTGAGCAAGACAGGCTGGACCCATACTGGTGCCCTGTCACGGTCCCTCCCCGGCTGGCCAACCTCCTGTGTCCTTCCCCAACCCTGATCGTGCACTGGTGCACCCTCTCACAATCCAGGACCCCTCCAGGGATGTTGGAGAGCCAATTTCAGCTCAATCCTGCAGGCCAGGCTGAGGAATCCCACTTGTACACAAAATCGTGCACCAGGTCTCTAGTTAATTATATCAGCAATCTTAAGTCAAAAACTATATGACTGCTATGATTTATACAGTGAGATCTCCTTTCCTCTGGTTCCCATTACCTCTTTGCTTCTGCTCCCTCTGCCACAATCACTCAATCACTGTGAATACATATCCTTTCTTTTTACACAAATGGTAGCATGCTGTGGACTCTGTCATGCACCTTGCATTTTTTTTTTTTAAAGGACATTTTTGCCATTTCTGATAGCTTTCTAGATACCTTCTATTTCTCTCATTTAAAAATGAACTATTTGTATTCCTCAAATGTGGGACCTCACAGCTTATCTGTTCACTAGTTGTGGTCTAGTTGTTTCTCCCACACCACTCCCCCACAAACATTCACAAAAATAAAAGTACTGGAATTGCTGTGTTAAAGACTACCAGTGCCTTCTCCGTCTTGTCAAAACCAGTGGCTGTTTAGTCTTTGTCTTTGATTCTTTTGCTGTTCTTGCCCCTGATCACACCCTACCATGCCTCTTGGAACTTGAATACTTTGTACATTCCATTGTGTGTTCTTGTAAAAATGGAAGGAAATAAGAAAAGGACTGTGGAGGTGCAGTCTGGGGAAGATCTTAATGCATCTAAAGGAAATGGACTTATTCTCTGTGGCTCCTGAAAAGAGTGAATACTTTGCTTGGGAGGGGAAAGGAAAGACCATGGCATTTTTTTTATATTTAAATTTTTATTGATACTGTTGCAGATGCCCCTGACACCCCCCACCCCCACCACCCTGCCTTGCCAAACTATCACCCCTACTCTTACCACACTGTCATCTTTGTCCATGGGGTATGCAAATACTTTAAATAAACCATTCACCTTCCTTCATCCAGTCCCCAACCCCTCTCTTCTCTGACATTTATCAGTCTGTTCCATGTATCCATGCTAGTTCTATCTTGTTCGTCAGTTTATTTTGTTCATTAGATTCCACATATTAATGAGATCATATGGAATTTGTCTTTCTCTGACTGGCTTATTTAGCTTAGCACAGTACTCTCCAGGTCCCTCCATGCTGTCATAAAAAGGTAAGAAGAGCTGGTTTTCTCTTTTATGACCGTGTAGTATTCCATTGTGTAAATGTACCATAGCTTTTGTTGTTGTTGATCTTCACTTGAGGATATTTTTCCATTGTGAGGGATGGAGGGATCCACGGAGGAAGGGAAACTGGTAGCCTCCTGCATGCACTCTGACCAGGGGTGGAGAGTGAACCCACAACCCAAGTATGTGCCCTTGACCAGGAATCAAACCCTCGACCCTTCAATGTGCAGACGTATGCTACAGCCACTGGGCAATACTGGCCAAGGCTACCACAGCTTTTTTATCCATTCGTCTATTGGTGGACACTTGGGCTGTTTCCAGATCATGGATATTATAAACAATGCTGCTATGATCATAGAGGTGCATATGTTCTTTCTGATTGGTGTTTGAGGATTCTTAAGCTATATACCACAATTGGGATCACTGGGTCAAAAGACCGTTCCATTTTTAACTCCATACCATTTTCCACAGTGGCTGCACCAGTCTGCATTCCCACCAGCAGTGCATGAGGGTTCCCTTTTCTCCTCATCCTCACTAGCACTTGTTTGTTGATAGTAGCCATTCTGACAGGTGTGAGGTGATACCTCATTGTAGTTTTAATTTGCATCTCTCTGATGATTAGTGACATTGAGCACGTTTTCATATGTCTCTTGGCCTGTTGTGCGTCCTCTTTGAAGAAGTGTCTGTTCAGGTCCTTTGCTCATTTTTTAAATCGGATTGTTTGTCTTGTGTTGAGTTGTATTAGTTTCTTTTATATTTTAGAGATTATTTATCAGATGAATCACTGAGGAATATGTTCTCCCATACAGTGGGTTTCCTTTTCAGTTTGTTGGTTTCTTTTGCTGTGCAGAAGCTTTTTATTCTGTAGTTCCCTTTGCTTATTTTCTCCTTAGTCCATTGCCCTTGGATACATATTGGCAAAAGTATTGCTCCTGAGAGATGTCTGGGATTTACTGCCTATGTTTTCTTCTAGGATCTCTATGGTTATGTGACTTACATTTAAGTCTTTTATACATTTTAAGTTTATTCTTGTATATGATGTAAGTTGGTGTTCTGGTTTCTTTTCTTTTCTTTCTTTTTCTTTTTCTTTTTTTCTTTTTTTTGCATGTACCTGTCCAATTTTTCTAGCCCCATTTATTGCATAGACTGTTTTTACTCCATTGTATGATCTTGCCTCCTTTGTCAAATATTAATTGACCATAAAGGTGTGGGTTGATTTCTGGGCTTTCTGTTGTATTCCATTGATCTATCGATATGCCTGTTTTTGTGCCAGTACTAGGCTGTTTTTATTACAGTGGCCTTGTTAGTATATTTTGATATCTGGTATTGTGACCCCTCCAACTTTTTTCTTTTCAAGATTGCTGAGACAGCCGAAACCGGTTTGGCTCAGTAGATAGAGCGTCGGCCTATGGACTGAAGGGTCCCTGGTTCAATTCCGGTCAAGGGCATATACCTTGGTTGCGGGCATATCCCCAGTAGGGGGTGTGGAAGAGGCAGCTGATCGATGATTTTCTCTCATTGACGTTTCTAGCTCTTTATCCCTTTCCCTTCCTCTCTGTGAAAAATCAACAAAATATTAAAAAAAAAAAAAAAAAGATTGCTGAGACAATTTTTGAGGTCATTTTTGGAGTCATTTTTGTTCCATATAAATTTGGGGGATATTTGTTCTAAATCAGTGAAGCATACCATTGTTATTTTAATAGGAATTGTGTTGAATCTGTTGATTGCTTTGGATAGAATGATATTTTAATGATGCTAATTTTACCAATCTATTAACATGGTATATAGTCTTCAATTTGTTTATATCTTCCTCTGTTTCTTTTTCAACGTCTTAAATTTTTCTGAGTATAGGTCTTTTACCTCCTTGGTTAAGTTTATTCCTAGGTACCTTATTATTATTAAATTTTTATGCAATATTAAATGGTAGTGTTTTCTTAGTTTCTTTTTCTGCGAGTTTGTTATTGGTGTATAAAAATAACATCCATTTCTAGATATTAATTTTGTATCCTGCTACTTCGCTGAATTCATTTATTAAATTTGTTAGTTTTTTGTTGGAGTCTTTAGGGTTTTCTATGTACAGTATCATGTCATTTAGGAATAATAACAGTTTTACTTCCTCCTTTCCAATTTGAATGCCTTTTATTTCTTTTTGTCTGATTGCTGTGACTAGGACTTCCAGTACTATGTTGAATAAGAGTGGTGAAAGTGGACATCCCTGTCTTATGATCTTAAATGAAATGCTTTTAGTTTGTGCCCATTGAGCATGAATGATATTGGCTGTAAGTTTTTCATATATGGCCTTGATTATATTGAGGTATGATCTCTCTATGCCCACCTTAATGAGAGTTTTTGTTACAAGCTGGTGGTGGATTTTATCAAATTGCTGTTTCTGCATCTATTAATATGATCATGTAATTTTTATCTTTCATGTTGTTTATGTGATGCATCACACTTATTGATTTGCAAATATTGTACCAACTTTGTGTCCCTAGAATGAATCTCACTTGGTCTTAGTGTATGCTTTTTTTGCTAATATTTATATCTGACTTGCTAATACTTTGCTGAGAATTTTAGCATCTGTGTTCATCAGGGATATTGGCCTGTAATTTTCTTTTTTTGTAGTGTCTTTATCTGCATTTGGAATTAGGATAATGCTGGCCTTGCAAAAAGCATTTGGAAGTCTTCCCTCCTCTTGAATGTTTTGAAATAATTTGAGGACAGGTTTTAGTTGTCTTTGAATGTTTGGTAAAACTTGCCTATAAATCCATCTAGTGCAAAACTTTTAATTGCTGTGAATTTTTTATTATTGCTTCAGTTTCATTGTTATCAGCCTATTCAGGTTTTCTGATTCCTCCTGATTGTGTTTTGGGAGATTTTTTGTGTCTAGGAATTTGTCATTTCGCCCCGGTTGTCCAATTCATTGGAATGTAGTTGTTTATAGTATTTTCTTACAATCCTTTGTATTTCTGTGATGTCAGTTATTTGCATCTTTTATTTCTGATTTTATTTATCTTTTTAAAGAACCAACTCTTGGTTTAATTAATATTTTGCATTGCCTTTTTTTTTAGACTCTGTCATTTAATTCTTCTCTGATCCTTATTATTTTCTTCCTTCTGCTTTTCTTGTTTTCCTTCTAGTTCTTTTGGGTGTAGGGTAGATTATTTGAGTTGTTCTTGCTTTTTGAGGTGGGCCTATAATGCTAAGACCTACTTTTGCAAAATTTTGTGTCCTATTTATTTGGGGCTGTTGTTTGTTTTTATTTATTTATTTATTTCTAAGTAATTTTTTATTTCTTCCTTGATCTCCTTGATAACCCATTTGTTTTTTTAATAATAATAAGCTGTTTAGCCTCCATGTGAGTTTCTCAGTTTTTTTAATTGTGGTTGATTTCTAGTTTCATGCCATTGTGATCTGAGAAAATGCTGATATGATTTCAATCTTCTTGAATTTATGGAGACTTAGTTTTTGCTCTAACATGTGGTCTGTCTTTAGGAATGTTCCATGTGCACTTGAGACGAATGTATAATTGCTGCTTTGGGGTAAAATGTTCTTTAAATATCAATTAAATCCATCTTATTCACTGTGTCATTTAAAGTCCCTGTTTCCTCAATTTTTTGTCTGGGATATCTATCCAATGGTGATAACGAGATGTTACAAGGCCCCTACTATGCCTGTGTTGCTGCTGGTCTCTTCCTTAAAGTCCACTAAATGTTATATATATAAATATAAATATAAATATAAATATAAATATAAATATAAATATAAATATAAATATAAATATAAATATAAATATATATATATATATATATATATATATATATATATATATATATTTAGGTGCTCCTATATTGGGTGCATATATGTTTATCAGGTTTATGTCCTCTTTTTGGATTGATCCCTTTAATATTATGTAGTGTCCTCCTTTGTCTCTTTTATGGCATTTGTTTTGAAGTCTATTTTGCCAGATTTGAGTATTGCTACCCCAGCTTTTTATTTTTATTTTTCATTTACATGGAATATTTTTTTCATCTCTTCAGTTTCAGTCTGTGTGGGTCTTTTGTTATGAGACATGTCTATTTTAGACAGCAAATATATGGGTCATGTTTTTTTATCCATTCAGCTACACTATGTCTTTTGATTGGAGCATTTAGTCCATTTACATTTCAGGTTATTATTGATAACCTGTTTCCCCGAAAATAAGACAGTGTCTTATATTAATTTTTGCTCCAAAAGATGCACTAAGTCTTATTTTCAGGAGATGTCTTATTTTTCCATGAAGAAGAATATGGTACACATTTATTGTTAAGTGAAAATAAAGGAAATTTATTACCTGTATACGGTACGGTAGTATGGTAGTTGTCAACACAAACCAGACAAACTGTGAATCCTACAGTATCAAGAATTTACTCATTTATTCAATGACAATCATGTCATCATCTTCTGGAACATCATCATAACAATCCAATTCCTGAATTTCCTGGTGAATTTCTTGTGACTCCATTTCTTTCAGAATCAGTGGACCAAATCTCTTGTTTAGCCTGGGGGGGCCTTATTTTCGGGGGGATGCCTTATATTTCACTCAGAAAGAAACCTGTAAGTAGGTCTTATTTTCGGAGGATGTCTTATTTTTGGGGAAACATGGTAGGTACTTATTGCCATTTTATCTTTTATACTTATATTTCTTCATCTTCTTAAAGCATCCTCTTTATCAGTACTTGCAATGTTGGTTTAGTGGTAATAAGATATACTCCTTTAGCCTTTTTTTGTCCAGGAAGCTCTTCATTTCGCCTTCAATTTTAAATGACAGCAAATTTGGATAGAGTAGTCTTGGGTTCAGGGCCTTGCTTTTCATTACTTTGAATACTTCATGATAACCTCTTCTGGCCGGAAATGTTTCTGTTGAGAAATCAGCTGGCATTCTAATGGGTACTCCCTTATAGGTAACTTTCTCCCTCTTGCTGCCTTTAAGATGATCTCTGTGTCTTTAATGTTTGTCATTTTAATTATGATGTGTCTTGGAGTAGGTCTCTTTAGGTTCACTCTTGATTGCAACTCTTTGTGCTTACTTTACTTGTGACTTCCTTTACCAGCTTAAGGAAGTTACCATTATTTCTTCCAATAGGTTCTCTACTACTTGCTAACTTTCTTCTTCTGATACTCCTATCATGCAGATATTGTTGTTTCATGGTGTCCCAATGTTTCCTTAAACTATTCTCTTGCTTTTAAATTCCATTTGCTGCTCTAATTGGGTGTGGGTTTTTTTCCCTGCCTTGTCTTCCAAATTGGTGATTTGATCCTCTGTTTCATCCAGCCTACTTTAATTCCATCTAGCATATTCTTGACATCATTTCTGACCTGTTTCTTACTCATGGTTTCTTTGTCTCTTTTCATGCTGATAAAGTTCCTTGTAATTCTCACTAAGTTCCTTGAGCATCCTTATAGTCATTACTCTGACCTCTATGACTGATATGTTGCTTGCCTCCATTTCAGTTAGAGTTTTCTGGAGAGTTCTTTTATCTGCGGGGGCGGGGGGGGCGTGTTTCTTTGTCTTCCCATGTTAGCTGTCTCTTTGTGTTTGTTTCTTTGTATTAGATAGAAAAGCTATGATAACCTTATGTAATAAGTGTCCTGTGGGACCCAGAGGTGCACTGTCTTAAGTCTCCTAAGCTGGATGCTCTTGAGTTATTTGGGCTCTTCTGTTGTAACTGGGTCTTGATTGTGTTGTCCTGTTCTTGGATGGGATTTCCCTCAGACTGTCTGACTGTGAGATTCAACCCTGACCATGTTGTGTGAGCTAATGTACAGATACTGACAGAACAAAACAAGAGACAAAACAAAAGCATGCAAGAGGTTCCAACAATAGCAGCAAAAACAACCACAAAAGAAAAGAGTTAGGAAAGAGAAAAGAGGACACAAATAGGAGAGACGGGGGGGGGGGGGGGGGGGGGGGAAGAACATTGAAGGGAAAAAGTGGGGGGAAGAATACGAAAGGAGTGAAAAATAAGAATAACGAATAGGAAAAGGAATAGAGTAAAGAGAAGAGAAGGAAAAATTATGAAAAGGATAAAAGAGAAAGGAGAATGAAAATTAAAAGGAATAAATAGAAGGAAGACAAAAAAGTAGAGTAAGAAGAGGAAAGATAAAAATAAAAGATTAAAAAAAGAGAATAATAAAGCAATAAAAAAGAAAAAAATGAAAGTAATGAAAAAGAGAAAAAGCAAAGTGGAGTTCAGCAGAGGTTAGTGCCTGCTGCGATCTCCCTTTGGATACTGCTCTTATATTTATTGAGGCTGTTCTGCATGCCAGTTCTGGGCTTCCTGGGAGGTGCTTTGGTGCTAGCCACTCTTGGGAACCTGTGTGAAGCTTCAAGTGACCCACAGTTTGTGGCTGCCTCCAAAGGGCTTGGCTGCGCATGGGAGGGTCCAAGCTGCACTCCAAGACTGGCTTTTTAGCAGCATGGGGTCCAGGATAGATCATGAGTTTGAGAACCAGATTTGAATCCTGGCCCCTCCCTGTACTGGATATATGACTTTGGACAAGTCACATAATCTTTTTGAGGTTCAAAAAAATGTTTTTGTGTATAAAAGGGAAATATATTTACTTATCATTTTTTAAAGTAATAAATGAGAAAATATACATAAAGTTCCAACATAGTCTCTAACACTTTAATCACTGAGAGTTTTCTCATTATCAGGTCCAGAATTTGCATATTTGAGGTATCCTGCTTTTAATCTTCAGGGGATGAATGAATACTGGCTGGAATCTTATCTTTGTGAAGTAAATATGATGGATCACTTAGACCTATCAGGTCCATCAACATTACTTCTTTTAGTAGATACCTTAAAATGGAAGAGCCATATGTCTTAAATGAATCTCTACTAGCATTTAAATCCTGAAAGCTGAAGTGGTTGGGCATAGGTGGAATTGTATATAATAAAAGATTAATATGCAAATCGACCGAACGGTGGAACAGCTGGTCACTATGATGTGCATTAACCACCAGGGGGCTGATGCTCAATGCAGGAGCTGCCCCCTGGTGGTCAGTGTGCTCCCACAGGGGGAGCGCTGCTCAGCCAGAAGCCGTGAACCAGCTGGCGAGTGCAGCAGTGGTGGCAGGAGCCTCCCACCTCCACAGCAGCACTAAGGATGCCCAATTGCCATCAGTTGGACATCCCCCAAGGTCTCCTGGACTGCAAGAAGGCACACGCTGCACTGATGGCCCTCCTCCCCCGAGTGCACGGATTTCATGCACCAGGCCTCTAATATATATATTTCCACTTGGCTTTCTGAAGGAAATGTAGGAAACGTGGTTAGTTGGCCTTGAAAAACAGAATTTTTATCTCTGTGCTTACTACTATAGTAGCAGTTGATATTATAGTATTTCCTTGAGAGGATATATGGTACTTCTTTTAAATACTACAGAGACCATTTTTGGCCAGGAAAATATTTGTTTAGCCTCATCAAAAAGCTTTGAAAATGAAGTTTGAGAGGGGAGAAAATGTTCCGGATAGATAGTAAGTAGCATCCTATGGAGTAAAATTGGTGGCACAGAGATTAGAGAGGCGTGTGCCTCTGACTCCCGGAGCACGGCGAACAGATGACGATTCCTGACCTTTTCCACATAAAAAGGCTCAGAGGAATCTTGAGAAAAGTAGAATAGATGCAGTTTTTTTGGGTGCCACTGAGAATTGGTGAGAAGAGTTCATTCGAATGTTTATTAGAGGCACTATGTTAAGTAACCATTTCTCATTTACTCTATAAAAATGTTATGAAGTAGATAATGTACAGCACTTACCCCGAGTTTTAATACAGAAACTGTGACTGAAGACAGTTAAGTATTTAGAGCTAGTAATGAACTTTTGATGGGTAACAGGACAGTGATATAATTGAGTTACGTTGTTTTCTAACGTACTCTTCCTCTCATATGCTATCGCTGACTTAATCCTTAATTTTCCAGGAGGGCAGAGAGAGTGAGCGCACTCTCACTACCTCCCTCACACAGAATTTGGGAGTGAGTGAGTCATGGTTACAGTTGGCACCAATATATTTTGCTACTCTGTTAGCCACATGACAGTTCTGCTCTGGACAAAGGACAACGAAATATAACAAGTAGTCATCCCCTTCCTCCAGCTTCTGATTTTAGCAATAATTCTTCATTGTACTAAATGATCATTAGCCATACGTGGTGTCACTCATTTAGTTGTTCATTGTCTACCTGCATCTCCACTGTCTACTCCATCAGCACAGCCATCTTGAGTTTTGTGTAATCTCACTTCAGGTCAACCACAGCGCCCCTCTAGTTTCTTATGTACTTGCCAATCTCTCTCGTTTTATTTTCTAGTTTCATCCCTTGGATCTCCCCTTGTATGCCATCTATTCATAATGTCCCTTCTGGAAAGCTTCCTCAAGGCAGAGTTTAGGTACTTTCTCTTTGTGTGTTGATTTTTTTCAAGTATCTGATGATTTTTAGTTGTCTGTTGATATTACGAGTGAAGGTTTAGGTACTACACCAGGGGTGGAGAACGTTCAGCCAAACAGAAGTATTCCATAAGGCCCAGAAATCATTTGGTCTGGCCCTGCCTAGGCATTAGGGGTGAGTTAATTAAATGTTTTTACTAAATCTAGCAGGCTAATTTTTACATTGATAATTTTGCATGGTTCATGAATGATGTTTAAATATCCAAATGGCTCTTGGTAGGAAAAAGATTCCCCACCTCTGTGCAGACTGTATGCGTTAGTGTAGGTTACTGGAGTGTGTTCCTCTTAACTTGGGTTAACTTTTATTACCCAGTAGCATCCGCCCTCAAACCAGAGGGCTGATGCTGAGCTCCAGGTGTGGTAGGCAGGCTTCACTTTAGGGTGTGAGGGAGGGGGGTGGCAGTAGTTTCCAATAAGAAGGTTTCGTTTCTTCTTTCTTTCTTTCTTTCTTTCTTTCTTTCTTTCTTTCTTTCTTTCTTTCTTTCTTTTTTTTTTTTAATTTGTAAGCACCTTTTCGTTGCCAGATCTTTACTCAGTGAAGTCTTCATTTAGTATGTTCAAAATGGAAGATTCAGAGTCTCTAGAAAGGGTTTCTTTGGTTTTGGGCTGGATTCCATTGCAGCTACACCTTTAGCCAAGCAGGCATGGGAATGAAAGTGCTGGGAGGAGTGGATCCCAGCCTTTTGAATCCTTAGGCACTTCTGCTCCATTCCAGTTTCTGCTCTTCCAGCTCCGACCTTGGGGCCTCTCGAGAGTGCCACCAGAGGATGGCACATACCTTCATTTAGGACTTGCATGTTTATTCTTGGGTTGGGCTACTTTTGCTTTTGTTTGTTTCTCAGCTCTGAATAGATTTCTTACCTTTTTTCTCCTATCACTTCAGTAAGGTAAATGGAAAGGAAGAGGCAAGCACATGTGCCTCATCTATCATTTTGAAATGCTGAGCCAGAGGTTCTTTTGACAAGTTTGAGTATTTGTGATTTTAAGAACTGAAACAAGCTTATTTAATGAATGTATTATTGTTTCACAAGTATTTATAGAATAGTTTGGAATGCTTATAGAATGTGAAGTTATTGTAATGTTGAAATACATCATCTATGTATGACTAATTTGTATTTTTAAAACAGTTATACAGCTTTTTAGAGCAAGGACAGCCATAGATACCCCAAATACCTAGGCAGGAGAGGATTGTGGTGCAGTTCCAGGCATTGCCATTAGCTAGTCGTAATTTATAACTGGGGCCAGAAACAAGGTAACTCTGGCTCATTTGATGTTTACATTCTTGAATTGTTTCTCATGTAACATTTGCTAATTTTAGGCCATCTTCCTTGATGTAATCTCTCTCTCTCTCTCTCTCTCTCTCTCTCTCTCTCTCTCTCTCTTTCCCTCTCTCCCTCTCTCCCTCTCTCTCTCTCTCTCTCTCTCTCTCTCTCTCTCTCTCTCTCTCTCCCCCTCTCCACCCCCCCCCCCGTCTCTCTCTCTCCATCTCTCTATATATATGTATGTATATATCTCTGTGTGTGTGTGTATATATATATGTGTGTGTGTCCCCTTGGGAGTTCGACTGGAAGACCGGGAGTTCGATTGCTCACTATGACATGCGCTGGCCACCAAGGGGTGGTGTGGAGCGAAGGAAGGCCCTGGCCAGCAGCCAGAAGGCCCTGATGGGCCTTGATCACTGGCTAGGCCTAGGGACCCTACCTGTGCACGAATTTTGTGCACCGGGCCTCTAGTGTTAAGATAAAAAACCTCTACTACATGTGGTTTACTAAAAAAAAGGACTGGTGGCCCTATAGTTAGATTTAGGTTGCAATTTGTGTTTATTTTAGTGAATGATAAAAGAATAATTTGCCATGTCTGTACTTCTAATAGAGTGAAAATGAATCTGTATGCAACATTATTTTTATTTCTTAATACGTTTTGGGAAAGTTAATTGCGACTGTATGGTTCAGGGATTTAGTGCAAGAAGAAGAACAGTTGATGGAAGAAAAGAAAAAGAAAAAAGACGACAAGAAAAAGAAGGAAGCTGCTCAAAAGAAGGTAGTATATGTATAAACTTTATATTAAGCAGTTTAAACAAATTTAAATATAAAATTATTTTTATTGATTTTTTTAAAGCATTTAATTTAATGTTTTAACTTCAGTGGAGTTTCGTTTTAACCTTTAATGTCTTTGACTCTGCATGTATAGTAACTTGCCAATGCATACAATTTAACATATAGTTATTTAATCTTGCCAATAGTTTTTTTCAAAGGTAAGTGCTTTATAAGGTTTTTATCCTCCTATTAGCTGTTGCTAGGTTTTCATAGTCCATCATTTTGTAAGTGAGAAGAGCATGGAATTGGTAGCTGCATAGAGGGGGTTTGAAAGCTGGCTCTCCCATATAGCATGCAGGACAATATGGCCTTAAACTTTATTTAGCCCCTCTGGGCTTCAAGTTTTCTTAAGTTTTGTGAAATGAGAAATTAAATGAGATAGTGTAATACATACACAATTGAAAATAAAATAATACATGAATATGATAATAAGGGAAACATTAATGCACATAATAGGAAATAAAGTACCGATTTATTTTTTACTTTTTATTTATTACCTGGACTGATTTTTTAAATTTGCAGTTTATATTATGATATTTTAGATAAATCTAAGATAATTTGCTGCAAAAGCTCTCTAGCCAATACATCATCAGAAACTAATCAAAGCAATACAAATTACAAAAAATAAAAGATTATATTCATAATTATAAAAACTTTTACGAATTAATACTTTAGACTTATGACAGTTAACTGAGCTGGCTCTCGTTTACAGTATTAAGGTTACACAAGGCCCTTAACAAGTTCTGAAAGACTCAGTGAAATTGCTATTACATTTTTGTGTTCTAATGAAAAATTATGACTTTTTTTTATATATGCATAACTCTTGTGCCAGGCACTGTGCTAGGAACGGATATATACTAATAGCAACATATCTCCACATTAAAAAAATATTTTATTAAAAAAATATTTTATTGATTTCAGAGAGGAAGGGAGAGCGGGAGGGATAGAAACATTAATGATGAGAGAGAATCATGGATCAATCTACTGCCTCTTGCACACCCCCCACTGGGAATCAAGCCCATAACCTGGACATGTGCCCTGGCTGGGAATCGAACTGTGTGACCTCCTGGTTCATAGGTTGATGGTCAACCACAGAGCCATACCAACCATATCTTTACATTATTTAATAGGGAAAAACATAGGATACAATACTATGGCAGATAGGGAACTGTTGAAGCATGGAGAGAAAGAGCTTAACTGAGCCTGAAACAGGGCAGGGGGCAGGGGATTTTTTTGGAATAGAAATTAGCCAAGCCAAGAAGGAGCAGAATACAAAAGGATTCCAAGCAGACTAAGTTCAGAAGAAAGCGTCCATAGTCTCCTTTAAGCTATGGGTTTAAATGGGGAGGGAGCCAAGGGTAGAAATGTCAGGTGAGGAAACGAGGGGTGGGAGGGTGGTGGTAGCTCTCAGCTCTTTAGGGGTTTGGGCCTTTGAGTCTACCTTGGCAGATTGTAGAATTGAATTGGAAAGGGTCGAAACTAGAAGCTGAGATACTGGTGAAGGGACTATTAAAAGAAATCCACAGAAATTTTTGAAAGGATATGAAGGGCAAGGAGCCTAGATTGACTCTTAGGTTCCAGATTGAGTGGCTAAGTACATTTTGGGAGCAGTTAGCCATGTTAGACACACAGAACTGGTCATCTAGGAACGTTGATGAGCTGTGGGAATTTAACTCGTTTATATCAATTAGCCTATGGTGAATTGGTTTCACTTTACTGCTTTCCCTGAAGTTCCCAGAACCTGTCCAGGACATTAAGTGAGGATTTACTGTAGCCGGGGAAGGGCCATGGAGGAGGATAAGGTTGGGATGATAGGTGACTCCTATCATTGGCCTTTGGTTGCTCTCAGGAGTGACTATTGTCATAGTTAAGGTTTGGAATGGGTTTCTAGTTCAGGTGTCCCTGCTTTTTGAAAGTTCATGTTATACCACTTTGCTTTTGTGAAGACCTACATTTAGTAGTATAGAGTTTTGGCCTTGAATTTGATGATGCCAGAGGCCCCTGCCAGAGACCTGTGATATAGGATGGTCTTTGCAATCTGATGAGTCTTTGCTCAGGGTTTGTTGTGTCCTTTCTAAGTAAGATTGGGGGAAGATTTTTCAGACTCTTTTCGATGGTGTGAAAGCCATTTACTTAATGAAAAGAACTTGCAAGAAACAATAGATGTGTTGAGGAAGATTTATTGATTGATGTTGAATCACTAGTTTAGCAAGCACCTGAGATCCCTGCTTCTAAGGAATCTTAAGATTTAGCTGGTAAGTCAGGATGTATGTGAAATGGTTAGAAAAGAGGCCTGAGGTATTATATAATAAGCATGTTTATTTGTCTATTCACTCACTTCAGTGAGGAAATTCTAAGGAATTTTCACTGGAATTTCTTTGTATGTTGTGTTTGTAAAATATGTAATGTGAGTATAGTTTTTAAGTTGTAACATACAAATTATGGCTCTAGTTGTTAAAGCGTCCATTTTTTCATATCCAGTCTGTAAATCACCTATGTCTTTAACACGTAAATGATGATTTTTGTGCCATTTTGCTTCTTACCAGATCTGAAGTAATAGCTTTCATCCCTGCCTCACTGTATGGTTCTAGTCTCCCATCTCAGCCAAGTCCTGCTAGAACCGTCAGCAGAGGCTTCATACGGGGAGTGTTTCCTTCTTCGGCACTGGTAGGGCATTGACAGTCATACCTTGTCACTGAACACAGTGTAGGAAAGGCGAGGACCTCTCCTGTTCAGTTTAGTAGGCTAGCCTGCCACTATAGTGAGGCTTTCTCAAATTCCAAATAACCAGCTTACAACTGAATTCAAATACAACCTGTTGGTGAAGTGAGGACAGCTGGTATTTCTATAGGCTGTTACTAAGTAAATAGAAAAAAAACAAAGCAAAACAAAAATCCTCAAAGGGGTACACTTAAAGCCCATATGAAAGATTGTGAGTCATAGGAGTTTCTGGACAAGTTTCTTCGAGCTTGTCGTTGTAGGAGTAAGCAGGTGTACCCAGGTAAGTGTCAGACATCTACATAAGCCAGGTAGGCGGGCCCATTATATAAATGTTGGAATTCACTAAAGGAAAAGCAGTTTGCCTATTTCTTGCAATCTGTGTACACTTAAAAAAAAAATTTTATTTTGTATTTCATTTCTGAAAAAGACTTCAGATACTATATGTTCTAATCCATTCTTTATATATAAGGAACTCAGGCATTAAAATTAGTTAAGTGGCTGCCATGGTTTCATCAGGGTGATAAAAATAGGGATGCAATTGAAATCTTCTACTTGCTCAGCTGGTGCTTTTCCAGAACTAGGTACCATGGCTTTATTCTTCAATACAGAACCTTCTTACACGTTTTGCCTTATTTTCACGATCTAAAGGTAAACTTTAAAGCTGGAAATAATATATTACAGTCATTTTTATAAGGCATTTAAAAGGTCTTTATGCCACAGATACAGAAAACAAAGTTTCTAGTAGCCATTATAGTCATTTAAAGAAAATTAACTTCAGACCACAGGTTATATTTTTAAATAAAATAACAGATAACACAACTCCTTATATAAATAATCAGACACCAACAAGGCTCACTACAGTGTTTTTATTATGATGGGTTTTCTTATTTTGTCTATTATATAAATAGAAATTTATTTAAATTCCTCCTTAAAGAAAAATTACACGACTTTTATTATGTTCCAGCCCCAGTACATCATTATGAGTAGAGATAACTTTGTTTAAAAAAATTTTTTTTTCCAAAAGCCTATTTCACATCTAAGAAGTATGGCTATTTACTTATCTTCTGATTCTAAGACTTAGGAAATAAGTTGGCATAACATTGAAAATATAGTTCCTATACTTAAAAAGGGGAAACAACTGTAACAATAAGTTGTTACCTTATATTTATACCCGGGTACTGTTTTAGGAGAAATTTCTAGAAGGAATCTTAAATATGCTGCAAGGAGGAAAAGGAGGTTGAGAAATGGGTTAATTATAGAAGGGATAACTTTTGTATAATCTTTACTTTAAGTTTGTAATTGTAGTTCCTAGAAAACATTTTATTGTTGAGGGCTGGAAGGATGCAACAATACAAATTGGGATCTTATTTTAAAAAGGCGAAAGATTTATGCGATCTGAAGAGAAACCAGAGTATGGGATCTTATTTTAATTGAGACAGTTTTGTTACTATATTAAAAGCTGAAGGGACTTTTATAGGCTTTATGGATTCAAATGAATATAAATGAGACTTGATTCTCTTTTAAAATTTCAGTGTTTATTTTCATGTCTCCCAAAGACTATTTTGTTTGAGACTGGGGATCATATTCAGCAGTGTAAGTAGCAGGGTGGTTTTGTTTTGTTTCTTTTTTCAGTAAGCTAGGTTAAGCATTTCACTCATCTAGGGCATCCCCTTACGGTCCTGCCTCTTATTTTAGCTTCCTACAGTCAGATGCTGCATAATGATGCACTGACTGCATATACAACAGTGGTCCCATAAGATTACACCGGAGCTGAAAATTCCTATCTCCTAGTGACGTGGTTGTAGCATGGTACAGTGCACAAAAGCACTGTAGCATGTGGTATAGGTTCGTAGTCTAGAAGCTGTGGGGGTATAGAACATGTCATCCCTAAATATGTCTCTTTGGCATTAGGATTATTTTAGGCTGGTTTATTTTAAGAAACAGCAGATGTGGGAGAAATTCTGAAAACCAACTGAAGTTACAGACATCTGCATTGTAAGGGAAATCTACATTTGCCGGGGTGTGTGTCTCCCTGCCTGTATGAGGAAGAGGGGATGACCTCATCTCTAGAAACTCTTATCAATGGAGAAGATAATGACAAACCTACATAACCACCTTACCCTGGTTACTGTGCAATTCCTGGGACCTTCCTTCATCACTGACTCCCTCCAACCCCAGCATCTTCCATGTTTACTGAAGATGGTATTTAAGGTGGTGGGTCCAGTTATTTTGATGAGACCTAGTTTTCCTGGATATTCTCCCATGAATCCAGGAGGTATATGTGCCATTAAACTATTTTGCTTTTCTTCTATTAATTTGTCATTTATTACAGATGTCTCAGTTAAGAACCCAGAGGGTAGAGGAAAAGTTACTTTTCGTCTTCTGCAAAGCAGTAGGTTATACCATACAGCCTAGGTGTGCAGTAAGCTATTCCTTCTAGGTTAGTGTAAATGCCTTTGTGATCACACATCTCAGAATGGAGCCCCATTGTTAAGCGGCACCTGACTATTCCCTTTTTCCTTTTTTTTCTTTTTGGACTCATTTTAGTTCAGCAGTCCTCGGTTCTAAACTGGGGAAATTATAGAAAAGTTCCCTTACAAAAAATTATCTTATTTAAAACAAGTGAATTGAACTGTTATTTCCTTATTCTAATACCTGGCATTGTTAAGACATTGTAGATGACTAGAAAGAAAAAAGCAAGACATTGGGGACTGGGAGTCAGGTTATTTGCAAATATGAGAGAAAGGACTGGTAGCAGTGGCTGCTGATAATCTTTTAAGTGCCAGACACTGCCTAAGCACTATATTTGAGTTAAATCATTTTACCCTCATACCACAAAAATCGGTTCCATTTTCTCCTCGTCAGTTAGGAGTGCTTGGACTCCATGACTTAGATTTCTTCACTTATATTAATCAGTGCTCTGATGGGCACACACCTTCAGGTGTCTCTGTTGCTATTCTCTATAGATGACAGGCAGCGGAATGAGATTGGTCATTGTTCAGAAGCAACATGGAGCTGTTCCAAAGGATTGCAGACGAGGTGTCCTTTATGTTGTAAGGTCTAGAGGAGCAGCACTGTATATCTAGGATTTAGTAATGTGGTCATGGTTCTATGTCCTGTAACTTAGTTTTCTTTGAAAGTAAATTATGGAAGAGTTAAAAAAAGATTTTCAACTTGTAAAATACTTTTATGCTAAATTATTGGCTTTAGAAAGCTATGTATGTTATTGTTTGATGTGACACTTCGATACTTCAAGGCGTTTATACACCGAGTTCTCTCTAATAAGACTGTTTTACTACTGCTAGATTTTTAAAACAGTTTCTCCAGAAATAAATTAAGTGTTCATGCTTATTGGCTCATCTTTTGCCATTGTCTTTCCATCAATTTTTTAAAAATATTTGATCCATATATAGTAAAAGATGGGCCTCCATTATTTAACATATCACTAATGCTCTAAAACTTGGTAAAGCACGTCAAAACCTGGACTGATTCTGGTTCTCCGGGGAGAAAGATAATGTTTGGTGTGTCTTCAATATTAAGGTAATTGCCATATAGTTCTTTACCATATAACTCTATAATGATATGGTTAAAAATTGGTATTTTTGTTAATAGTAATTTTATATGACAAAGCAAATGTGAATTATCAAATCAAACCCATGGCAGGCAGTTAAGAAATACTTAACTTGGAAGTAATTTCTGGTTATCCGTTACAGTTCAGTCTTTCCTTGATTTCCTGCCTGTCCTTGTAGCTTTTATTTTTAGGACTCCCATACAATTGGTCTTAATTTTTTTAAAAAAGTTGATTTTTGCTGTGGCCTCTGTGTATAATCAGTTCTCTCTTTTGAGCCACGGTAAGGAATCTGTATAGTGCCAGAGCCCCCTCCCTCTGTGTCACAGACAGGGGAAGTAGGGTTAGGGTTGGCATGGAAAGCAAGGCTCATGTCCATGTGAGTTTACCTTCTGAACATGGATATTTTAATGAATTGTCAGATATGTCAGAAGTGACATGTATTTGAAAATTTTTCCCAATCAAAAATACTCAAAAGATAACTATGTTTAACTGTAATAGCAGCTTAATTATTACTAATTTGCCTAAGTGTTATCTTCAACTTTTCTTTCAGAAAACTTAAGTTCATTTTTTATCATTTGAAAACAATTTTTTATGCCATTTAAACGTGCAGACCTAATTAGATGCATTAATGGAAAGGTGATGATTATATAAAAATCATTTAAAAATTAAGTGATAAATGCAGTCCCATTTTTTATTGTACATTGTCATAGTGTCTTCTCTGTGTTGCATCTACAGAAACATTTTTTAAAATTTTATTAATAAACATTGTATCAGAGACAATCGGGCACATCTCTGGGAAAAGCATGCTGTCTTTGCATATCTTTTCCAATGTATTTCACCTAAATGACAAATTCCTTATAAAAGTGTATATGTCTTATATAATAGTAATCTATTAACATTTTATCATAACAATCCATTTCTTTCAGTTTCATATTTACATTGTTTTTTATTTGTTTTTATTTTAGGCCACTGAACAAAAAATCAAAGGTACGTTTAAAGCTATTTTTATTCTTTTTTATTTTGTTTTTATTCACCTCTAGGGTGGGAGAGAGACACGAATGAAAGAATCAGAAGGGTGGGGGCAGACTTCTTCAGAGGCATCACCTGGGAGTTACCCTTTGGGTTTGTGTTTTATTGTGATGGCTATTCCACTTTTAGAATAAACTGCCTCAGGACTGTTTTACAGCTGTCTCTTCCTAACAAACTTCCTTGGTTTAGTATGTGAGCGCAGGTGCCTTTGCTTCTGTCTTCCATCAGAAGTCCTCTCTGGGGCTACCTCTAGGACACACCTCGTCCCGTTTGTTTCTTGTTCTCTGTATACACTGGGCCCCACTCCTTCCTGTAGCAGACCTGCCATCCACTCTGTGTTATCACTGAAGATAGGAGATTGCTACCCTTACTGTCATTTGTACCAGGCTGAACAGCTCCTGGTACAGAGCAGGCAAAAGACTTGAGGGAGGTAAGGTAACAAGATCTGACTTCCTCTCAGATCCTAAATCAGGAATTCTTCATCCTCCCAGGAGTTGATTTACTTGCTAATGAAATGTGTAGGGCTTTCAGATGCTGAACTTATTAAGCCTAAAGATTCTGAATTTTTACTTTGAGCTGTAGCAAAAGTATGATCTGTGCATTTGGTTGATAAACAATCAGTATTGCCTATTTTAATTTGAGGTCAGCATTGGTGAAGGTTGCATTTATTAGGTACAGTTGTAGAAGAGGAAACAAAAACTATTTTTAGCTTATATCTTATTGGAGAAAGTGGCAATAAAAGGGCATACCCAAACACGATATATGATATGATGTGATTTGGTTAAAGTAAAAATGTCTGAGTTGTCCTGGAGTCTAGAGGGGTAATAATTAGCTTAACACAGTGGATTAAGGAAGGCCTCCTTGAGGAAGACCTTGAGATTATGACTCTTAAAAGATAAAGGAGCCAGTCCAAAAAAAAAAAAAAAGGAATGAAAAGGCAGAGGGATCAGCATGATGAAGGCAAGAGATAGGCAACAATGTGATACTATGCATAGTGGTGGAATTTCTAGAACATTAAATACCCAGTGATAAGTGGACAGGTTGGAAGGCTTTCTCTGAAGAGAGAGGTAGGGGTCAGGTAAAAGAGAGCTTCATATCCTGTGTGTACCAAGATGGGACCTTTATAGGCAGCTAGGAGGCACTGGAGAGTTTAAGAGGAGTGGCATGGTTGGTGTTTTTTGTTCCATCTTTAAAGCTTTCAGTCATTGGTGGAGAGTGTTGGCTAAAAGATGGAGCTGAGAAAAAGAAAGGCACTCGGAGCAGAGGAGGCAGGTGGACAAGGGGATATTTAGGGAGTGATTATAGGGGTGTTGGGAAATGGCAGAATATAGGCCTGGAGATAGGCAGACAAGTGCTTATGCTGGCTAGAGAGTGGAGAGCCAGCAAAGGTTTCTGCATTTAGAGGTCATGGTCATAAGCTGTGCTGTAGGAACATCTCTTTGTCACTAGTGTTCAGCGTCACCAATAAAAGCAGTACCAGAGGGTAGAGAAGGTGTAGAAAAGGTAACGAAGATCTCAGCTGTGGTCTTGGCAGTCGGGGTGGAGGATGGATGACAGATTGTGAGGCATAAACAACAACTGGTGACATCAGAAGGCTTGAAGGTGATACGTGGCTTTGAACCTGGATGTCAGAACGTTGCAGGGATGTAGAATGATCCTGGGAGGAACAGTTGTCACATTACTTTAGTAGGAATGTGAGCAAATTTTCTTAAAACTCCACTTTCCTCACACCACTCGTAAGTTGTCCCTTGCTCTTTGCTTGAAGACCAGACTCCTCTGGTTGGCTCTCAAGGCCCTCTTTAATCTGACTTCCCATGGTCTGACCAACCTGCTTCCATCACTCCCTTACACTTTTCAGAGCAGTCTTCTCGGCCAAGGATGCCTTTTAGCCTTTCTAACGTCTCAGAGTTTATCTTTAAATCGATCGCCCCAACTGCCATTCGTTCCTCCTTTTCTGATTTCTTAGGATGCGATGCTGTGTCTTAACTTAGGGGCACTGGGTTACGTTCTCTCTTGGATTTTTGACTGGATATCCCATAGATACTTGTTTCTCCAACATAACCTTTCGGTACCTATTGTTTCATCCTTTCCAAATATGAGTCATCGTTTTAGATCCATACATCAAATATGAACAGGTTTGAATCTCCTGAGAATGTCAGGCTTCAGAATGCAGTATGTTGTTTTGCCTGTTCTTTTACTCACTCATCCTTACATTGACAGCAGCTACCTTCATAATTGGTCATGTTTGTTCGGATTCATGCAGGTGTATTGCTGACCTTTGTGCTCTGTGTAATGCCTATATGGTGCTTATGGTTTGGGAATTAGAGACTACTGGCTGGAAACTCGTGGGACAGGTTTGGCCCATAGTTGCTGGTGGTCTTTGCTAAATTCTCTATTTTGGGATAATTTGTGATTTACAGAAAAGTTGAGAAGATACTACAGAGAGTTCCCCATATACACCTCACCCAGTTTTTCAATTATTGACATCTTCCATTTCCGTGGTATATTTGTCAAAACTATAATAAGAAACCGGCAGTGGTACTAACTGAACTCCACACTTGATTTAGATTTCTCCATTTCTTTCATTAATGTCTTTCTGTTCTGGGATCCAATACAAGATGCATGACACATGTAGTTGTCATGTTTTCCCAGACTCCTCTGGTCTCCATAGAGTGTTTGTATTATTATCCTTTACATTTTTTATTGCCAGCATTAAAAAAACAGGAGACACTCCCCCCCCCCCCCCCCCAAAATTGCAGTTTTTACTGTCAGCATCATTTTTTTGACTTTCTGTATTAGAAAGTCTATATAAAGCCCAAGCTTAGTCACATGTGGCTACTGAGCCCTTGAAATGTGGCCGAGGGGCAGAATTTTAATTTTATTGGTCTGCATAGCTCTAGAGTAGGGGTGTCGAACTCAATCAGAGAAGGGGCCAAAATATAAAATCCAGCCTAAATCGCGGGCCGAATGGTTTACTGAACAGTCATAAACTGACAATGTCATAAACTGACAGCGGAGTGCAGTGATGACAGCGCGGTGCAGGCCACATTGCAAGGCCTGGCGGGCTGGATTTGGCCCGCGGGCCTTGTGTTTGACACATGTGCTCTAGAGCCTTCTTGATAGTTGAGAGTCAAACTGAGCATTACTAGTTAGCTGCAGCACCCCTGTGGGATTCTGCGGTAATGAGCTGGTTCTTCCCAAGGCTGCTGCCATTTTCAGTTAAGTAACACCCACTGATGTTGCTGCCACTCAGTGGTTCAGCTGTTTATACGAAAGTTGGATTTTTGTCAAGCGTCATAAATTAAATTCTTGACCAGCTTTCTTATGTGTAGATAAGTAGATGTTTATTTCTTGGTGCAATGAATACATGATTCACCTAATAAAAACATGGACTAGTATGAGTGGCAATGAAATTCTTAAACGTTTTATTTTTACCTTGTAGAAAACGGTAAAGAGCATGAATAGTTGAATGTTTGACTATTAGAAATATTTAAATAAATATATATATATGTTATGGTCCTGGCCGTGTAGATCAGTTTTTAGAGCGTCTTCCCGATGTGCCAAGGTTGCCAGGTTCAATCCCTAGTCAGGGCACATACAAGAATCAAATAATTAATTCATAAATAAGTGGAACAACAAATCCATGTTTTCCCCATTGCTCCCTCATTCCCTCTCTCCCTCTCTTTCCCACCCCTCAAATCAATAAATAACAATTTTTAAAAATTGTATATTATGATTATTTCCTTGAAACAGGAGGGGAGTGAAGTGTTGAAAAATTTACAGTGGAGGTATAGGAATAGATGGATAAACTTATAACATGCCCTCTGGCCTTTATCATGTAGGGCACATGCCTGGGTTGCGGGCTCAATATCCAGCAGGGGGCATGTAAGAGACAGCCAGCACTGATTCTCTTTCATCATTGATGTTTCTCTCTCTCTCCCTCCCCCTCTCCATCTGAAATTAAAAAAGGAGTAATCCTTTTTATTGAATTTTGGGGAATGTTTGGGATCCAGAGAGGTGCCACAGCAGCAGGCTGGGAATTCAGACTGTCCTTGGAAACCTGGGGAAGAATAAAGGTCATTTAAAAACAAACCAACAGGTTTTTAGTTCTTATTTTGGAAGCATGCTGGTTGTACATTCCTTACAAAAGAACACACACTGCTGCCTCTGCTGATGTGGCTCAGCTGGTTATAGTGTAGTCCCATGCACTAAAAGGTGGCAGGTTCCATTCCCATTCAGGGCACATGCCCAGGCTGTGGGTTGGATCTCCCAGTCTATTTTTTTCTCTCTCCCGCCCTTCCTCTTCTAAACATACATGCAGATCTATGTAAAAAGAAAATACACTGATAATTTTTAACAGCTAATATTTAGTTGTCTATCTCTCTACCTATGAATCTATCATTCCAGTGCTTGCTTTAGGTGACCTCATAAGCAAGCTATATTTCAGGGACAAACAAACTCAGAGCCCCTGAAAGGAGGAGTGGGGAACCTGGGATGGAAGAAGGAATAGAGGAAAACAGATTTGTTTTGTTTTCTGGTGGTCACATGGGGAAGCATAGTTTATTACTGCTGTTCTCATTCTGGATTAAAAACTCATGAAAATTGAATCAATATTTAAAACACATTTTTGTTTTTGCCACAGTTGGAAACCATTATTCTTACTCAGTTCTACCCTTACAATTTTTTTAAAATCACTCAATCCTATTGCTCAAAACTGTTGATCTAGGAAGTGATCAAAATACATGTCAAATCATTTTGGAGACATCCTGACATCTAACTGCGTATTTACTGTGTGCATTTCACTGTGCTTTATTTATATACTCCATTTAGTTAAGGAAAATATTCTAAAAATTTAATTACTAATAACAAATGGGCCCTGGCCGGTGGTTGGTTGGTTGGTTGGTTGGAGCATCATCCTGTGCACCAAAAGGTAGCGGGTTTGAATCCTGGTCAGGGCACATTCAGAAGACAACCGATCCATGTTTTTCTTTTGCTTCTCTCCTCTCCTCCCTTCCTTTGCCCTCCCCTCTCTTCCTCCCCCGACCCCCTTTTTCTCTCTAAAATAAATTTTAAAACATTAAAAACAGTAAACAAATGGGTACCATTGATTCAGAATATGTCCTGGAACAGAGTCCTACAGCTTAATGTCTTAAGAGTAATCCTTTTTGTCTTAGCTGGTTTGGCTCAGTGGATAGAGTGTCGGCCTGTGGATTGAAGAGTCCTGGGTTTGATTCAGTTAAGAGCACATGTCCAGGTTGTAGGCTCAATCTCCAGTAGGGGGCATGCAGGAGGCAGGCAAACAGTGATTCTCTCTCAGCATTGATGTCTCTCTCTCTCCCTTTCCCTTCCTCTCTGAAATAAATAAAAATAAAGGAGTAATCCTTTTTATTGGGAAGTATTTGGGAACCAGGGGAGGGGCCACAGCAGCAGGCTGGGAATTCTGAGATTTGTGCATTGGATGTTTAACAACTAAAGTACGATGGGGCTTCATCAATGTGTACTAGAAATGGTATACATCTGCATTTATTCCCTCCAGCAATAATAGTATCACCATTTATAGGTAAAGTAATGGCCAAGGAAAAGTTAAGTAACGAACTCTACTGGGCTTTACTGTTTCTTTTTCTTTGAAAACAACCCTGTAGTTTAATGGAGGGGAAAATTGGAAGGTTACACCATTGCCCATCTACTATACTAATAAAAGGGTAATATGCCAATTAGACTGGGAGACCGGCCAGGGAGGGCAGTTGTGGCCTTCAGGCCAGCCAGGGAGGGCAGTTGGGGGTGAATAGGCAGAGTGGTTAGTGGCATCAGGCAGACAGATAGGTGAGCAGGTGAGGCAGGCAGGTGAGCCAGCGGTCCCAGATTGCGAGAGGGGTCCCAGATTGGAGAGAGTGCAGCCCAGGCTGATACACACACACATACACACACAAACATACACATACACACCCCATGCACAAATTTCGTGCAATGGGCCACTAGTCCTATATAATAAAAGCTGAATATGCAAATCAACCAAACAGCAAAATGACTGGTCAGAGGGGGGCAGGGCCAGTGAGCAGGTGGCGCCAGGCCAGCCAAGGCAGGTGCCAGTAGGCAGAGGGAGAGAACGGCCATCGGGGCGGTGGCAGCAACCGGTGGTGAAGGGGCGATCGGGGTGGACCTAGCCACTTGTCAGCCTGTGCTGTTCCCCAATTGACCCACCTGTTGCCTCCCACAGAGGGAGGCCAGACTGCTCCCCGTGGGTGTAAGCCGTCAGTCGGACATCCCCTGAGGGCTCCTGGTCTACAAGAGGGCACAGGCCAGGCTGAGGGTCTTCACACACACACACACACACACACACACACACACACACACACACCCGCACCCGCCAGTGCATGAATTTTTGTGCACCGGGCCTCTAGTGTTTTAATAATATTCAACAAATGAACTAAAACAAGGCATCTTTTAAAAATATTCCAGAAAGATCTTAGGTTTTGTAGTGTTTCCCTTCTGATTCATCACAGATAAATAAAGAATTGTATCACTAGCATAATTTTATGAACCAGGGAGGATTTGACAACTTTGCCATGTGTGAGATGGTTTGGCTTTTCAGGAATTGTTAGGAAAAAACTCTTAAATTGTTTCTTGCACCTTTGAATGTTGATGAAAAGGAATAGAGTTTTGAGGACCAAGCAAAAAACTGATTCTAACAGCTTTCTCCATGCTTCAGGCCCCTGTGCAGAAAAAATTTATACTGTATAGAGCAAAACCCGAGTGCTAGTTGAGTGTGAAACGCCTTGCTCCAATTCTAAGGAAGGTGTAAAGAGACTTTTGACCAATAAATAAATAAATAAATAATAATAATAATAATAATCATAGCGCCTCCATTTCATTCATTCTTCAAAAGGATAAGAAAGCAACTTCTGATGGGCTTGGGCAATAGTTCCTTTCTAGATGTTTATTGCTGATAAAGTTATATGACGCAGTATAACTATTGGAATACATACTACTGAGATGACTCAGTCCAAGGAAGAAAATGTTTAAGTTGCCCCCCTCTCATTATTAAAAAAATGTATTTCTTTACCTTTTCCCTTTTTTAATAAAAGATTTTTTCAAATTGATTTTAGAGAGAAGAAGGGAGGGGTCGAGAGAGGGAAAGAAACATTAATTCAGAGCAAAATATTTATCAGCTGCCTCCTACATGCACCCTACTGGAGTTCAAGCCAAAACCTGGGCATGTGTCCTAGCTGGAAATTGAACCGGCAACCTTTCAGTGCGTGGGACAACGCCCAACCAATTGTCACTGCCAGTAACAGCCATGTTTCATAATCTCATGAGGTCTTGGGAAACAAAAATGAAAAATAATTTTGTACTAATTCACTACCCCAAACTTAGGATCCAGAAAGTACCAGTTTTCTTCAACATTTATGAAATATTTATTTTGTGCCAACCCTGTTCCATGCACTATTGCACATGAACAACAAACCCAAGTCCTCGTCCCCGCTGCCTTTCTATTCTCGCCTTTGTTTTAGTTTAGTAAAGGTAAATACATGGGCCTGGCAACTCAGCTTACCACCCACTTTATCCACAAAGGCTCCTACAATAAGGAAATTTAGGAAGTTGGGTGACTTGACAAAGGATTCCTTTACTACATAGATTTAGGAGATAAAAGGCACAGATAGGTTATGACTTGGAGCACATTGCCTAACCTTGTTCACATAATGTACATAGAAAATAGTATCTGCGGGGCTGTTATCGAGTACAAGAAACAGTTTTAAAATTATTGTTTAACACATGATTCAGGTATTAATGAACCCATACTTGGAGGCTTGTGGGAGCATTCTGAAATTGTGTCCTGAGTCCCAAGATTCTACCTTGGCACAATAGGTCTTCAGTTTCAAAGAAAACAAATCAGGAGTCTTCTGGTTTAAATATTGGAGTAGAAATCAGGATGGATTAGCAAGAATAGCTTTATCTGTTATAACCAGGTAAGAGGAAGCACAAGACTAGGAAAAAAGACTGTATGTCATAATTTGCCCTTTCATTCGGTTTCAGTAAGAGTAGCAGCTGTGCCTCAGGATTCGTCTTGAGAGCTCTCAGTGCTGCATCCTTAGCAAAAATGTGCATGATAAAACAGGGCAGGCATTCCCCCTTATCCACAAGGGACATGTATGAAGACCCCTAGTGGGTGCCTGAAGCCTCGGAGAGGACTGAACCCTATATATAGTATGTTTTTCTTATATATATGTACCTGTGGTAAAGTTTAATTTATAAATTAGACACTAGATGAGGTTAACAAAAATAATAAAATAGAAAAATTTTAGCACTACACTGTGATAAAAGTTAGGTGAATATGGTTTCTTTTAAAGTATCTTACTGTACTGCACTCACACTTGTAATACAATACCTACGTGATGAGATGAAGTGAGATCTTCAGAATAATGACAGGCAATTTAAAACTGATTTTTTTTTTTGAATTTTCCATATAAATAGGACCATGGTTGACTGAGGTAACTGAAACTGGGAGAAGTGAAAACGGAGATAAGGTGGGGGCTACTACTGTACTTACAGGCAACATTTGGCTAGAAGTAGAAAGCATTAAATCTACTGAAGATAATCCTGGAATTTTAGCATAGTGGTTAAAAGTTCAAACTTCTGAGTCAAATAGACTTGAATTTGAATATTTTCTTTGTAGTTCTTATTTCTGGGACTTGGGCAAGTTCCTTAACCTCTAATCCTCAGTTTGACTCTGTTAAAAGGAAATAATCCAGGCAATTTCATATTGTGGGAATGAAATGATATAACATAGATCTCAGAACCCAGAGGGTAGTAGATGCTGAGTATGGAATAGATATTTTATTAAAAATGCATCTTGTACCAAGATGACTGTGCCATATACTTAGTCATTCCCTTATTCTTGGAGAGTTTAATTTTGCTTTTACAAGTAAGATGAAACTTAATTTATACTAGAAGGAACATTGGACTGATGGTCAGATTTGGTGTTGCATTTCAGTTGTAGATGTTTTATCATGGGCAGTCTTTTCTGAGCTTTAGCTGCCTAATCTGTAAAATGGAAATAATACTTCAAATTTATAGAATCATGATGAGGGTAAAGAGATACCAATTATATTGTCTGACATCAGCTGATACTTAGTACATTTTAATTTCCACCACTATAGTTTGCAGTATCCTAGCAACCTTTTAGCCCCTTAAAACAACATATAAGTAGTTTCCCATCATTTCCAAGTTCATCCTCACCCACAATATGACTTGCTTTTTCCTCTCATTAAAGTAGAGCCCATTCTTGCGCGGTGAGTCATAGGGCCGTCTCTGTCAGAGTGCAGGAAATATGTCTTGTATCACGAGAACAGGAGGGACATAATGTCCTTGTGAGCTTGGTAGGCCAAGATTGGTATATTATTGCCTTGATTTATATTTACTTGTGTATTGGCAAAATGGGATATTACATGTTTAATTGTGTGTACTTTTTTTCCTTTTTTTAAATTAACCATTCTTGTTTTTTACCCATTTGCCTCTTGGGCCTAGAGTTTTTGTTATCAATTTACATGAACTCATTGTATACGAAGCTTATTAGCACTCCAGCTGATGTATTTATTGCAGATATTTTCAAAATTATGGATTACAATATATGTTTGAAGTTGTTCTGAGGTTGGGATCCCAGGTAGAAATATCTAACTTTTGCCTAGTAACAGACACTGTAAGGGATACATACACAGAAGATGCAAATATATGTTCAGAAGAAGTAAAGCAAAATTAATAAGTTATGCAGGGGTTGGGAACCTTTTTTCTGCCAAAGGGCATTTGGATATTTATATCATTTGTGGGCTATATACAAAATTATCAACATAAGAATTAGGCTGCTATATTAGGTCAAACATTTAATTAACTCACCCCTAATGCCTTGGCAGGGACAGACCAAATGCTATTGTGGACTCTAAATGGCCTGCAGGAGTTATGGTCTTAGCTGGAACTCCAGTCCTGAACTCCAGTGACTCTGTTGAAGGCTTCCCTGTGTCAGGCGTAACAGCCTTAACCAAAATAGCCCCTCCTTTCCTTCATTTGGGGAAAACAGGTGGGCAATGGGAGGGAGAGAATGCATCCCTTTAACTTATTTTTCAGTTTGCCCTTTACTTTGGAATAAACACATAACCCTTGAAAAAATAAAATGTACTCATGATTTTATTTGTTCAAACTTAATTTTTCTTGTTTCTCTTTTTTACTCTTAGGTTGGAAAAAAAAACATTAAAAAATCTACCTTTTCCCCCCATATTCAGTACAATTTTGGCCTGTGTTTTCTTAAAGCTTAATTTGTATATATTTAATTTATCAAAACTTTATTTTTAAATATTTGGAACTTTTTCTATTTAAAAAAAATCAGTTAACCATCCTATATTTGTTAAATGATTTGTGTCTTCAGTGATTCATGATAAATACTTTTCTGTATAACTTTTGCAACCCTTCTTAAACTTTATTTTATTTTAGTGTGTTTGGAACGTTTTTCTTATTCTTGTTACAAACTTCTAGTTGATGGTTAGGTCTTTTTTTTTTTGAGTCACAAATAGAGGTCAGAAGTGTTTGACATAATGCTACGATTCTACTAGAAGAACTTTTTAAATTTACTTAGACATGAGAAAGAACCACATGATGAATTAAAAAACAAACATTCTGATTTGATAAATCTGTGAGGCTATGAAATCTGTTTTATTAACAACTGACCATAGCACTTCTGAAACAAGTTTGGGGGATAATTTCTAGAATTGTAAATTATGAAAGAGACTTTCAGAAATGTCTAACTTTTAAAAAATATATATTTTATTGATTTTTACAGAGAGGAAGGAAGAGAGATATTTAGAAACATCGATGAGAGAAAAGCATCAATCAGCTGCCTCCTGCACAGCCCCCACTGGGGATGTGCATGCAACCAAGGTACATGCCTTTGACCAAAATCGAACCTGGGACCCTTCAGTCCGCAGGTCTACGCTCTATCCACCGAGCCAAACTGGCTAAGGCTAACTTTTAAAAATTTTTTTTTTTTTAAAGCATGTTCCTCTGTCTGAAAAATCCATTTTTCATTATCCAACTTTTCTGAATCTCATGTTTGGATAAGATTTAATGGACAGGTTAACCAAAGATCTTGGAAATACCATATTCTGAATATTATGCAGTGTCCTCCAACTCTTAAACAAGATATGTGCTTTAGAACCAGGTATTTCTTGCTGACAGTGTAGAAATTTTGCTTTATTTTATCTATTATGCCTAATCTCATTGATTGAGAAGGCAGGAAATTTTTCTTAAATATAAAAGATTCTTAAGCAAATCTTACATTGTTGCTCTTATGTGAGAATATTTTCTGAGTTGCTTTAATTAGTACATATCATCTTGTCTTCTAAGAGCTTAACTTGATAGTTTTGTTTTTCCTATGTAATGTAAGATAAAAATAGAAATTCTAGGTGAATATAAATTTTAAAAAGCAGTCTATTCTCCAAATGTTTATTAAATATACTTTTAGCAGCTAACATTTTAACTGTTCCAGCCCTTTTAAGGATTCAGATGCAAATCAATATATTCAAATAATTTCTGAAGATTTACAATATAGCCAGTATGAAAACTATTATTCAAAGCTAAATTGTAGACTTTAGAAGAATAAGAATAAAGGAAGGTCTTGAGTACAAAGGCCTGGTGATTGATGTTTTGGGGACTTTGCAAGTAATCCAAGATGATTGCTGGCTGGTTCATATTTAAACTCTTGTTTCTATTAAACTTACAGAGAGCCAGAGAGAGGGCCATTTATTTACTATTTTTTCAAATAAATATACTAAACCTGGATGGAATTGGAGTGAAATAAGCCAGTCAATGAAAGAAAAACACCACATGATTTCACTCATTTATGGATAATAGGGAACATTATAAACTGATGAACAAAAAGATAGATACAGAGACAGTAAAGAAATAATCAGACTGTCAAATTACAGCAGGGAGGGTAGGGAGATCTGGGGGAGATAAGAGATCAACCGAAGGACTTGTATGCATGCATATAAGCATAACCAATGTATGCAAAACTCTGGGGAGGGAGGGCATGTATGGGAGTGGGGTGGGGGGGGGTTGGTAAGGTATGTACACATATAATACCTTAATAAAAAAATGAAGGAAAAAAAAACACAACTGGAAAGTCAACATAAAAAAATAAAATAAATATACTAAAATGCATTATTAAAAACTTACTCTAATGACTTAGAAAAGTATTAATTTAAAATAATTTTAATTGAACAGTATGGAGTTACTTCAAAAAGTTAAAAATGGAACTCTCATTTGACTCAGTAATCGCACTTCTAGAACTATATCCCAAGAAATCAGGAACACCAATCAGAAAGGACATATGCACCCCTATGTTCATAGCACCTAATTTACAATAGCTAAGGTTTGGAAACAGCCTAAGTGCCCATCAGCAGATGAGTAGGTTAGAAAACGATGGTACATCTACACAGTGGAATTCTACGCTGCTGTAAAAAAAAGGAATTCCTACTATTTAAAACAGCATGGATGAAACTGAAGAATGTTATGCTAAGCAAAATAAGCCAGTCAGAGAAAGATAAATATCACATGATCTCACTCATATGTGGGATATAATGATCAACATAAACCAATGAACAAAAATGGATCCAGAGACAAGGTGACACTGAACAGACTGTCCAACCTTGGGGAGAATGCAGGGTGGGGGAGGTTAGAGATCACCCAAAGGACTTGTATGCATGCAACAGTGAACACAGACACGGGCAGTGGGGGCCTGCCCTCAGGGGTGGGAGTGGCAGGGCGAGGGTTAATCTGGGAAAAAGGAGACTTGTAATTCTTTAACCAATAAAAAATGAATTAGATCACATAATGTATGTGGATTTTCATACCTTAATAGTCAATAAAATAATAAAAGATTAAAAACTTTAATGACTTAGAAAAGTGTTTAAAATATTTTTAATTAGTGAATAACAATAAATAAAATTTGCTTCTACAAATTTAGAACCTGGTATATTTAGAACTTTGGGTAGTAAACAGTTTATCTTTTACTTGAACATAAGACAATTACTACGTTATTTTTTTCAATTAATAAACTTTTTTAGAATTTTTAGATTTACAGAATGATAGAATCTTTTTACATAAGAAATGTTATCAGATGCCGAAACCGGTTTGGCTCAATGGATAGAGCGTCGGCTTGGGGACTGAAAGGTCCCGGGTTCGATTCCGGTCAAGGGCATGTACCTTGGTTGCGGGCATATCCCCAGTAGGGGGTGTCCAAGAGGCAGCTGATCGATGACTCTCTCTCATCGATGTTTCTAACTCTCTATCTCTCTCCCTTCCTCTCTGTACAAAATCAATAAAATGTATATTTAAAAAAAAAAGAAATGTTATCAGAAAATGCATAAGTGTAGCAAATATTAACAATCTAATTATAGTATTGGTTCATTTTACTATTTCACAAAGTGTGAAGTCTTGATTTGGAGCACTGAAGGAAAATTTTGGTTTAAGTGAGCAATGCTTTCATTTTTTTTTTTTTTTTTAAATATATTTTATTGATTTTGTACAGAGAGGAAGGGAGAGAGATAGAGAGTTAGAAACATCGATGAGAGAGAGTCATCGATCAGCTGCCTCTTGCACACCCCCTACTGGGGATATGCCCGCAACCAAGGTACATGCCCTTGACCGGAATCGAACCCGGGACCCTTCAGTCCCCAAGCCGACGCTCTATCCATTGAGCCAAACCGGTCTCGGCGCTTTCATTCTTAACAATTATTTTTTTTCTTTTCTGGGACAAGTCAAAGTTTGCTCGCCTCTTTAAATTTTGCAAAAGATAATTCACAATATGACAAGAAAAAAATATAAAAGTTATTAGTGAGTCTGTATATTTTATACCAGATGAATGAAATTCTTTCAAAATATTAGTTTGTTGTTACATTGAATTTCTCCACATTAAGAACCACGTTGACTGAACTTATTTTCTGCTGATGCTGGCTTAATTTATAGCAGAGGTCTGTTACTCAGCAGCACACTGACCAGCTACCATCATTGCCTTACCCATTCTACTATTGATCATTCTTCCTCCCTCTCATTTACTGGTTCGAAATTATTCCCCCTCTTGAATGTCAGTGTTCTACAATGTTTCATCCTCAACACCGTTCTGTATTGTTCTTTGGATTCAATCGCCTTGATATGCTGACAGTTCTTACCTTTGTCATTCAAACAGTAGTTCCGAAGCATTTTCTGTGCTGGGAGTCGGAAATGCCTGTGATAACGGGAGGAGAAATAAGAAAACGGCACCTAGGGGCACAGGCAGTTTAAGGGATACTTAAATTCTGTGAGAGCCAAGCAGTCATAAAATGCTTCCAAGATTGCTTGTTTCCTAGGAGAGCAGGGTAAGATTTGCAAGGAAGGTACCAGGCATTTTAGGCAAAAGGAATAGTATGAAGAAAGCATGATGCCTTTTACAGAATTGCAGGAGTTTGGTGTGGAAGAGAAGGAAATGTAGTTTGTGGATGTAGCAGGATATGAATCTGGAAAAGTGGTCATGCTAAGAACTTTAGATTAAATCTTTAGATTAAAGCACTTTAATTATTTAGGAAACTTGGGGCTGAGAGATGTGGGAAGAGGTGAAAGTGTGTATGGGTGGTGGGTTGGGGGCGGGGTGTAATCAAGACTTGATCTGGGGAAACCAGTTGGGTTTTTGTTAAGAGTAAATCACAGCAGGGCCATTGGAGGCAGAGCATGCACTTGAATTACCTGTTGATGGACTAGATTTAGTGATAGAACGGGAGGAAGATATCCCAGCTTGAGTAACAGTAGATGGTGAGGCTGTTTACTGAAATAAATAAATACCTTCTCTTCCTTCCTTCTGGCACTCAGGACTGACTCTTGCCTTTGCTTCTCTGTTTGCTATGCAAACCTATTCCCTTTGTTGTTGTTTTTAATCCTTACCTGAGGATATTTTTCCTCCATTGATTTTTTTAAGAGTGGAGAGGGTGGGTAGAGACATCTAAGTGAGAGAGACATAGTGGTTGATTGCCTCCCAAATGGCACCTGCACTGGAGCTAAGAATTTAAAAAAATAATATTTATTGTTGAAAGTATTACTTTTATCTCTCTTTTTTCCCATTGACCCCTTCCAGCCCACTTCTGCCCCCCACCCAGGCATTCACCACCCCACTGTCTGTGTCCAATGGGTATGCATATATGCATACAAGATCTTTGGTTGATTACCTCCCGCGAACCCTCTCTCCCCTGCTCCCCTCCAAAATTCTGCACTCTTTTCCATGTTTCCATGTCTCTGGATCCACTCCATTCATCAGTTTATTTTGTTAATTGATTCCACATATGAGTGAGATCATGTGATACTTATCTTTCTCTGACTTATTTCACTTAGCATAATATGGAGCTGAGGATTGAACCTGAGACTCTTTGGTGTATGGGCCAATGCTCTAACCACTTAGCACACTGGCCAGGGCCAAACTTATTCTTTTTTTTTTTGTCTTTATTATTATTTTTTTTAAATAAAGCTTTATTGCTCAGATTATTACAGTTGTTCCTCTTCTCCCCTCCCCTCCCCCCAGCTCCCCTCCACCCGGTTCCCACCCCACCCTCTGCCCTTTCCCTCCTCTCCCCCGAACCTATTCTTTAGGTCTTGCCATTTCTTCTCATTCTACAATGCTTGTGACTAGGTCTTTTCTAGCTGTATGCTGAATCCTAAACCTGTATTTTGAGTTCAGATTTTCACTGAACTTTAGAACTGTCTATTCAGTTGCATTCTACACATGATTATCCTGTAGCATGGTTTTCTGAGTTTGAGACTTATTGAGAGGCTGCTTGAAACTTTCATGAGATCCACAATGTCAAAATTATTTTCATAATAGGCAGACTGTTCTGTTCACTCTTATTCCCTCATTAGTAGTAGTAGAGTTTTCTAGAGACGACGTAATATGGATATCACAATAAATTGAAAAGAAATGTGGGAATCCACCTGGCTTCAGTTAAGCAGGTATTTAAAAAATGTAAAACAATGCAAGTTTCTCACTAACTTTTTGTTTTGGAAATAGCTACTTAAAAAATGTATTTATTTTAATATGTAAAGGGTTTGTTTTTAAATGAATCATTAGATATTTTTAAATTTCTGATAGGGTAAATATCTATAGATGCAACCCACATAAAAGTTCTTTTAAAAGTGTAAAGAGCTCTTGAGACCAAAATGTTTGAGAATTTCTATCTCACAATATCAGCAAACCTAATATTTAAAAACTGAACTCATTCTCTTTCACATACTTCCCAAACTTAATTTTCTTATTATTGATTTGAGGGAGGGAGGGAGGAAGGAAAGAAAACATACATCAGTGATGAGAGAGAATCACCAACTAGCTTCCTTCTGCACACCCTCCACCGGGAACCGAGCCCTCAACACAGGCATGTGCCCTTGACCTAAATCAAAGCTCGGACCCCCAGTCCACAGGTTGATGCTCTACCCACTGAGCCAAACCAACCAGGTACCAAACTTAATTTTTGTGTTCTATTTCATATCTTGGTAATGGTACCGCTGTTTGCCCAGATTCCAGACCGGCAACTTGGGGGATCATCCTTATCTCTCCTCCTTTCCTTAACCTAGAATGGTAACAGTAACCACTAACTTTTAGTGAGTTCTAACCGTGTGCTAGCACCATTCTTAGTGGTTTTACCTATTATCTGTTAAAGCCTCACAACAGCCCTACATTTTGTAGGTATTAATACTTTCATTTTTACAGATGAGGAAGCAGAGATACAGAGTGGTTTAAGTACCTTGCCCATATAAATAGCTAAGTACTTTTATATATCAAACCTTAGTCTCAAAATAAGTGGTTTAGTCATATCATGGTCAGGCAGCTAGTAAATTACAGAGCCAAAATTTGAATCCAGCCAGTCTTTTGAACCAGTACTTTCTGTTTTATTGGCTTAGATTCAATAAATTCAGAAATAATGTCTTCTACTTTTTGCAATTTGTTGGTGCTTTCTTTAGAGAGAGATGGTGTGTGTATATGAGAGAGAGAGGGAGAGAGAGAGCTTTTTATGGCTGTTTCTTGGGTACTTGTACATAGTACTTTCTTGTCTTTCTAGGTCTCTAAATTTGAAATTATCTTTTTATTTTATTTTATATTCCAAGTACTGTTTCTATCTGTGTCGGCCCCCTCCCCCATTGTTTGGGAGTACTACAATTTTGTCTGACTTATGGTAACTCTGTTATGTTTATGTTCCATCTTATGCTGTTTCTTAAAAGTATGCTAGTAAGAAAAAGGAATGTATGGTTATATTGATCATTGTAATCACTTGGTACTGATTGGTGATTTTATAAATTTCTTCTATGCTTATTAATCTGTATTTCTTCTCCCTCTTCTGAGATCAGTGTTAAATGCTTCCCTCCTCCAGCTAGCTTTTCAAATTATTTATAGAGTTGAACTTAAAGAAATATTTCAATTAAAAAAAATTTTTTTTTTCTATTTAAAATTTTTATTTATTTATTTATTTTTAATATATATTTTATTGATTTTGTACAGAGAGGAAGGGAGAGAGATAGAGAGTTAGAAACATCGATGAGAGAGAGTCATTGATCAGCTGCCTCTTGCACACCCCCTACTGGGGATATGCCCGCAACCAAGGTACATGCCCTTGACCGGAATCGAACCCGGGACCCTTCAGTCCCCAAGCCGACGCTCTATCCATTGAGCCAAAACCGGTCTCGGCTCTATTTAAAATTTTTAAAAATCGGGTTAACTGGTAGTTTATTCTTCCATAGAACCATGCCTTGGACTTACTGGTTTACTTTTAAAGTCATCGATTTCTATTTTATCTTTACTAATTCCTTCCTTCTGCTTCCTTTGATTTGTTTTTAATTTGAGTTGGATGCATTATATTCTTGTTTGCTGAAAATAAGGCTATGAATTTTTCTTTGAGCACTGGTTTAGTCCTATCTTAAAATTATGTATGTTGTTTTCGCTGTTATTTTCTTGATAATCCTGCAGTTTTGGTACTTACTACTTAACTCAAAATTTATTTAAGGCAATATTATTTGCTAGTTTTATTGTTTCTACTGTGATTGCATTGTAATTCAGAAATATCTGTCTTCTACTTTTTGCAGTTTGTTGATGTTTTCTTTAGAGAGCTTGTGTGTGTACTTTTTTATTACTGTTTCTTGGGTACTTGTCAAAAAGGTTTTATATTATCTGTTTTCAGAATATATTGTTTTGCTTTTATTCAGTTTTTCTTAATCTGTCTCCATTTGGTTTTATATATTTTGAGACTAAGATTTGACATATAAAAGTACTTAGCTATTTATATCTTTTTAATTGGCTTTTTAATAAGTGCAGAATATTTCTTAGCCTTTATAATGCTTTTCTCCTCCTTTAATTTAAAAAATCTGATATTACTGCTGCTTTCTTTAAATTTTGTTAGCATTTCTTGGTAGTATCTGTTTCTACATCCCCATCCCCATTCCCCAACCCACAATTTCCCTGCATTGTTTTGTTTCAGGAGCAATTTAAAACAAAAAAACAAAAAACAGATTTGTATTGATTTCAAAGAGGAAAGAAGAGGGAGAGAGAGATAGAAATATCAATGATAAGAAAGAATCATTGATTGGCTGCTTTCTGCACACCCCTTTTGGCGATCAAGCCTGCAACCCAGGCATGTGCCCTTTGACTTGAATCGAACCTGGGAACCTTCAGTTCACAGACTGATGCTCCAGCCACTGAGCGAAATCGGTTAGGGCTCAGGAGCAATTTTTACAAAGTATATTCCTTAAGTTTGATTTTTATTTTCTTGACTCCATTTAAGAGCTTTAATTAACAAGTGAATTTAACACATGCACATTTATTAACGACAATATTGATGTTCTTTTTATTGCATTTTCTGTATCTGTTGAATGGATCAAGTTTTCTTTTTTTTCCTTTTTTTTCTTCTTATTCCATTGATTTGGATATTTACTGATATGATTATCCTAAGTTTTAACTACACATGCAAAATAGTCAATGTTTTAAATACATTTTATAGTGTTTATTTATAGTCATTACCCAGCAACTTGGCCCTCCACTCCACCTATATACACTGTTAGTTTTTCCTTTGCTCTTTACTACTGTATCTCATGTTTACACTTGAGATTAACTTCAGGTAATTTAGTTTCATTTTGTAATTAATAATTACATTGTCTTAGATGTTTTTGGTTTTTATTTTCTGCATTATTTTTTTGTCTTAATTAATGTTTTTACTTATTTCTAGCCCCAGAACTGAGTACCTATCTCAGCTTTAGTTTCCTTGTGGCACTTGACTGATAAGAACAGTAGTTGTTTGAAATAGGAATGGAGTTGCTGGGTGGCATATAAATCCTGCTTTCAAATTCCCTGTCACTCTTGAGGTAGTGTTAGGGTTCTCATGCATGTCTTCATGTGGGTCATTCAAGTGTTTTATATAGGTTATATATATTCTGATTTCTTGACTACATTGAAGAACATTTTCCTGTTGCTCTCACACAAATATCATCTTGTTGGGGTATTAAGTTGTTGTCACCATCATTTCCTCTTCATAAAGTAGCAGACAAGCCTGGTTTTTTAGCAGAGTGTAGCTATACCACTTACAGGTATATTCAAGTGCCAAAAACCACTCTGAGTCCCAGGACTAAGTGTGTAAAAGCTGAGGGTTTTTTTTCTTATAATTTTATAATTATAATTACATACACTTTTTTGTTGTTTTATAGGTACTTTAGAATATCCAATGCCCTATATTTTTCATGACAAAGGAATATACATTATTGCTACATTCTGGGAGCATTGAATTGTCTGAGAGACAAAAATTTCATACATAAAGAAATTAGACGTAGAATGTACTTGGCCCAAATGATTATTAATAAGAGGCTTTTCAGTTGCCCTAAAAAACATTTTTTTTTTAAATGGAAAGGAGCCTGGTTGGTGTGGCTCAGTGGTTGGCATTGACCTTTGAACCAGGAGATCATGGTTCGATTCCCTATTGGGGCACATGTCATGGTTGCAGTCTTGATCCCCAGTGTTGGGCATGCAGGAAGCAGCTCATCAGTGATTCTCTCTTATCATTGATGCTTCTATCTCTATCTCCCTCTTCCTTCCTCTTTGAAGTCAATAAATATATTTTTAAATAAGAGGCCAAAATCATATGTTAAAAAGTATTAGTATTGCCCTGGCTGGTTTCACTTAGTGATTAGAGCGTCAGCCCACAGACCGAAGTGTTGTGTATTCAATTCCCTGTCAAGGGCACGTACCTCGCTTATGGTTTTGATACCCAACCCTAGTTGGGCACATGTGAGAGGCAACCAATTGATATGTCTCTCTCACATTGATGTTTCTCACTCTCTCCCCCAATCCTCCTTCCACCCTTCCACTCTGTTTGAAAATCAGTGGAAAAATATCCTCAAGTGAGGAATACTTACAAAAAGTAAGTATTGCCCAGCCAGTTTTGTTCAGTGGTTGATCATCTACCTAGGAACCAAGAGATCGCCTGTTTAATTCCCAGTCGGGGTAACTACCCAGCTTGTGGGCTTGATCCCTGTTAGGGGATGTGCAGGAGCCAGCCAGTCAGTGATGTTCCTCTCTCATTGATGTTTCTATCTATCCCTCTTCCTTCCTCTCTAAAAATCAATAAAAACATTTTTAAAAAACTGTTAGTGACATAATCTAAATCCATCAGTTTTTTAGAGAAAGGAAACACTAGTGGGGCTAGATTGTTAAATGAGAGGAGACTAGAACTGAGGGTGTGTAAGTGGAAATTGGATGACTATTGGGAACAACACAGATGACCAACACTTCATGACAGCATCATACGCACTGTAGGCATTTGAATAAACACTTGTTTTATTTGGCCCACAGTAAAAGCTTCTGTTTGCTGAGTGTTTACATTATGCTGGATACTAGAACAAGATGGACTGGGTACACAAGAAAGACATGGATAACCCAGCTAGTGGTTGTGGCTGTTTTAATTTCAGGCCTTGAACAGTTTTCTGTGAGTTTCCTCACAACCCATGTGGAGACATTTCACTTTATTTATGTGACAATGGCATTTGTAAACATGCATCAGAATCTCACAGAAACATTAAGCTGCTACAGAAGTTGAAGGTGGTATTGTGCCTCTGTTTATATAGCCTTGTGTTTGTGCCACATAAATAATCCACATAATGTAATCTAAGGACAGCCCTGCACAGTTTTATCCCTGAGCCACGGGCTCGGTTAGCTTCCTGCACCCGCCCAAAGGCACAGGCGTAGGGGAGGCAACCGGGGCTGGAGACCTCGTCAGGCTCGCACCGGAAGTTCATGTACCGGGCTGTGTCTGTGGCTCTAGATTGGGCACACCTTACCTGGCTAATGCATGTCTGTCCATTGTTTACTTATTTAATCTCTTCTGGGAGTTCAAAATTCTCTCTCTGTAATTTCTGGTTGTTCATATAGTAGACAAATAGCTATTTCTGAGATTTATTTCTTCCATTTTGATTAGTTTCATAGATTTCATCCTGTTATCTTTGTATTTACTTCCCTGTTCTCAGTTTGATTCAGACTTTACATTTTAACACAAAAACATCAACTTTGCCTTTTTGTAAGGAAACAGATTGTTTCTTTCCTTCCTTTTTTCCTTTTATTTTTAAGTCTCATTGAAGATATTTTTCCCTTTTTTTTAAGAGATAGAGTGGAGGGGAGGGAAGGAGAGAGAGGGGAACATCTATGTGAGAAGGACACATCGATTGGTTGCCTTCTGCACATGTCCTGGCCAGGCAACCAGACCTGCAGCTCAGGTGTATGCCCTTGACTGGGGATTGAACCCACAACCCTTCAGTGATCAGGCTGATGTTAAGCGACAGATTTTCTACTCTTGTTTTTGTGTTGTGTTGTCTTTCGAAGATGAAAATAGAGGCCAAATAAATACATTAAACATGAAGCAGATTAAGAACAGTTACTAGGGAATCGAGGATTCTTTTAAGGTTACCAAAACTTTATTGTGAGTTCCATAGTTGTATAATCAGTGCTTGTTCTCCAATCAGAGAATGGACTAGGATGGTAAGCTCAAGCTGCCATGGACCCAGGAATGGCGGTGGTCTCCACCACCTCGCTAGATAGGGAGTTAGCAGAAGGCAACATGACTGCTGGTGGTGGTCTCTCCTAGGAAAACGAGCCCGTGGATGAGGATGTCCCCACACATTTAAAGCTTTGTTCCTTTAGGATTGTTTTTCTTAGTGCCTTTTTACTTAGATGGCTAACTGTGGAGGTACACTTTACTGGCTAATCTTTTCCACCCCTTTTCTTTTGTCGGGATCAGTGCCAGAACAGATAAAGCCCAGTGTAAGCCAGCCTCAGCCTGCCAACTCTAATAACGGCACTTCCACAGCAACCAGCACTAATAATAATGCCAAACGAGCCACAGCCAACAATCAGCAGCAGCCGCAGCCGCCACAGCAGCAGCCACAGCAGCCACAGCCACAGCCACAGCCACAGCCACAGCAGCCGCAGCCACCACAGGCCTTGCCTCGGTATCCTCGGGAAGTACCACCACGATTCCGCCACCAGGAACATAAGCAGCTTCTAAAGAGGGGTCAGCATTTTCCTGTCATAGCAGCAAACCTGGGATCTGCTGTTAAAGTGTTAAGCAGCCAGTCAGAAAGCAGTGCTTTAACAAACCAACAGCCACAAAATAACGGAGAGGTGCAGAACAGCAAAAACCAGTCAGGTGAGAGAAGGTGTTTCTTACGAGACTTGAGCTGTCATCACTAGCGATGGAGCAGGGTTATGAATTCATGGCTTTGGGGGTAATGGATTTGTATTCATTAGTATCTGGGTGGCAAAATAGCAATCTGTACAGGGAATTATGAATAGGGAGTCTTGAAATGTTGCCTGTAAGGTCACTGTCCATCCTACTTTAAAAACCTTTTTAATCATTCTTCCTCCAGGTTCTACCTATTTTAATAAGCAGCTTAGAGTTAAAATTGATCATGCGACTATAACTAAAATTGAACACTTCCCTCAATTTATATTCTAAGCAGTTAGACATATTATTGCATTCAACCCTCAGCAACCCTGTGAGCTGTAAGTTGTTCTTCTCTCCACTTCTCGTTGGAGGAAACAAGCCATGAAATAAGTTGCCTAGATCACTCAGTTACCATGTACCATTGAAAGGCTACCACTCATGAAAGTCATGTTCACACAGCACATGCCTTCAGTTGTTGCCTCGATTGGCTTTTCTCAGCTCACTAATGATGGTGAGGCAGAAAGTACACCTAGTGTGTGGTTACAATTTTCTCAAAGCCCAGTGCATTACGACATGTAGTCTGATAGGTTCTGAGGGTTGGTTGCTTTGTTCATTCTCTTTTCAAAATATTTTGAAGCTTTTATCACAGGCCAGATAGAGAATTGAGAATCAAGGTTCCCACACATGGCAACACTGGCATACTGGCAATGAATCAGTCTCTGGAGCCAAATGGACCTGGTTTTTGTATCCTTGCTCCACCTACATGCTCCATGTGTGTGATCTCACCCGAGCAGCCCTCTCTGCTGTCCCAGGCAGATGGCACTGTCTCTTTCTACACTCTGTCTATGGAGCAGGAGCTGTTCTACATGTTAGGTATTTCACAGCTAGTAACTTGCAGAGTCTGGACTCGGCAATGTTTGTCTGACTCCATAGCTGTGCTCATAATAACCATGCTGTGCTTTGGCAACCTACTGGCTCTGATGGGTAAGGAGGAAGAGGACAGAAATGCAATTTTTCTAGCATAGGTAATTAGAACAGCATGTTGTTATTGGAATGGATGAAAACTTGAATTATCATCCTGAGTTAATACTCCCCCCCCCCTCCAGACAGTTATTACCAGGTGAGCTTGGCTAGATCACTCAGCTCACCTGAGTCCCTTTCCTACTCTGTCAGTGTAGGCAATAATATCCATCCAATCTGTGAGATTGCTCTGAGGATTGAATTGTGGCATGCTAAAGCAAATAGCTTTGGCACTGGATGAATTCTCTCCCTCAAAAGTTGTACAGAGGACCTCCACTTTTCAGAAGAAAAATCTGCTTTAGACACAGTCCTGATGCTAAACAATTGATAGTTGGTTTTAAGTTCATCTGGGAAGTCAGATTGGAAGCAGATGTATTGAGTCATCAGCATAATAAGAAATGCAGTTAAAAACTTAAGCGAGGTTATTATACAACAGAGTACCTACTGCAAGCTAAGCAATAGTGGTATGGTGATTAAACAGGGAAGTGGGTGGGAAATTGAGAAAATGATATATCTTGAATATGCTTTTCAGTTTGGGAAATGAAAGAACAGAGCTGTTTTTGAAATGTGAACAACTGGAGTGTAAGAATCTTGCTTCTCAAAAAGGGATATGGTTCAAAAAATCCAAAAGTGTTACAGATGTACGTTCAGATGACAAGAAGGCCTAAGATGTGGGCCTAGGAAGATGTCTTCAGAAGAGTCTGAGGAGGAAAAGTATCCCACCTCTTCCAAAAGGACCTGACGGGCGCAAACAGCGCTCACACGGAGAGGGGGTGGGAGTGAGGAGAGTGCGGCTGCCTGACTGCGGTCTGTTAGTCCCGGCGACTAGAGTGCAGATGTTGAGGAAAAGCACTCTGCAGGAGACCAGATTTGTGCTTTTGTGTCTGTAAACATTTGTGAATTCCCACTCACCAGCAGATGTCACACATTTACATTAAAGCTTCTCTGTGGTACTGCTAGGAATGGTTGTAGAAACTTTAGCCACAGAATAGACCCTGGGTATCTGTGAGTCAGGGGAGACTTCTTAGACAGTTAACATTGTCCCAGCTCCTGAGAGGTTAATAGAACAATATACGTAGTGACCAACCCTTAATTTAGCCTGGTGGTTGTGAGGAGCAGCATGTGGACAGCATCCCAGCACACACAGTGGCCCAGAAACAGGCATTCTGTGTTGCAAACTATATGCAGTTCAGAATTGTGGGGGCCGATCTGTTTTCATTTTTGTCTGTTTGTATTTACATTTGGCTTTTTGTTTCCTGAATAGAGATAGTTAATGGGGTAGAGTTGACATTTAAATAACTACATTCAGTATATACATAGAAATGTTTTTACAGTCTTTGTGCAATGCTGGATATGTCTCCCTTTTCCTCATATAATGCATGTCTCATTTATTCAGTGCAGTCTGGGAGTAGGGATAGTACCTACATGAGATTGGGTACTTTATAAATCAGAGGTCGCAAAGTAAAATGCCTTCACAAGCTGGCAGGTAAGTGAAGTAAAAGGTGAAAAGGAGTGAAGGGACCAGGGGTAAATGTACTGATTTTTGTACCCTGCTTGAAATACCTTTACATCCTCATGTCACGTTTTTTAAAATCCTGTGCTGGTCAAACCAAACAACTATGCAAGCTGAGCTGAAACACTTAGTGATGTTTCAGTTGGTGCTCTGAGACCTTTTGCAGTTGATTCCTTAGAGCTGTGAGGCCTCAGGCCCTGCTACTGCCCGAATGACACTGGAATTTGCAGAGGACCAATGCTTAGCAGGCTGGCTGCAGTGTTTTTTTGTGGGCCGAAGGGTTCCCAACCCACATTTTATATTCGACCTTACATGAGAAATACAGAGACATTGAACAAATAGAACAGGGAACCCCTATATGCTGTCCACCCAAATCTATTAGTTGTTACTACTTACCTATGCACACCCTCCCGCCTCATATAGACATACATGTGCTAAACATTCATTTCTCTTCATCTTAAATACTTACACAGGTAATTTCCTAAGAATAGGGACAGCCGTAGTATTATGATCACCCCTATGCAAAAGGGGGACACTCACATTTCTACTGGTTGTCCCAAGAATGTTTTTCTGTTTCTTCACAGTATGGTATCACTTATCCTAGATAATAGGCTAATTAACCCTCACTTCCTCACAAGATGGCTGCCTATGACCAGGCCGGCAGGGGGGTTAGTGAGGGACAACCAAACAACTGAGCAAGCAGGCTGCATGGGGCAATCAGGCCAGCAGGAGAGTTAGTGAGGGATGACCAAATGACTGAACTAGCAGGCTGTGTGGGATGACCAGGCTGGCAGGGGGTTTAGTGAGGGACAATCAAACAACTGAACAGCCGAGACCGGTTTGGCTCAATGGATAGAGCGTCAGCTTGGGGACTGAAAGGTCCCGGGTTCGATTCCGGTCAAGGGCATGTACCTTGGTTGCGGGCATATCCCCAGTAGGGGGTGTGCAAGAGGCAGCTGATTGATGACTCTCTCTCATCGATGTTTCTAATTCTCTATCTCTCTCCCTTCCTCTCTGTACAAAATCAATAAAAATATATTAAAAAAAAAAAACAAAAAAAAAAAACAACTGAACAGCAGGCTGCATGGGGCGACCAGGCCGGCAGAGGGGAGCAGTTGGGAGTGACCAGGCAGGCAGGCAGGTGAGCGATTAGGAGCCAGTGGTCCAGGATTGTGAGAGGATGTCCGATTGCTGGTTTACTCCCAATCCCTGAGATCGGGCATAAACTGGCATTTGGACATCCTCCAAGGGGTCCCAGATTAGAGATGGTGCAGGCTGGGCTGAGCGGGGGAACCCCACCCCCACCCCCACCCCCGTGCACAAATTTTGTGCACCGGGCCTCTGGTATAAAATATAAAGCATACAAACCAACATAATGTATTGCTTACTGATGAATTAAAATACAGTATTTTGAGAAGTTACCACTTGGTTATGCAATGGGAAAGGAAGGAGATATACTAGTAATCAGAAGGGTTACACAAGGGTTTCATACTAAAGTGAGTAGTGTATTTCTTAAGGTGAGCAGCAGGCAGGTATTTTTATATTATTGTTTGTACCCTTTCTTGCTTTAGATCTTTTTAAAAAAGGAGCTCAGGGACATTGATCTATATTGGTGAAACACCAAGACTTGGGGGAAATATTAATAAATGTTAACATTAAAATTTCCAGTGATGTTTAAAGATTAAAATACTGTCCATTCACCTGTGCTCTTCACTGTCTTTTCTTTTTGTTTTAAGTTTTTATTGACTTCAGAAGGAGGAAGAGAGAGGGAGTTAGAAACATCAATGATGAGAGCAAATCATCAATTGGCTGCCTCCCTCCTCCCCCCCCACCCCCCTACTGGGGATCTAGCAACCCAGGCATGTGCCCCAGCTGGGAATCGAACCATGACCTCCTGGTTCATAAGCCAATGCTCAACCATTGAGCCACATGGGCCAGGCTTGCTATCTTTTCAATGAATGTGGAACATACCCTTGTTGTCCTGTAACTTCCATTTCTCGCTCAACTTGTACCTTCCCCCTTGGTCTATGAACATACTGAAGTTTCTATCACCCGTTCGTTCGTTCTTCTTTCTTTCTTTCCTTCTTTCCTTCCTTCCTTCCTTTCTTCCTTCCTTCCTTCCTTCCTTCCTTCCTTCCTTCCTTCCTTCCTTCCTTCCTTCCTTCCTTCCTTCCTTCCTTCTTTCTTTCTTTCTTTCTTTCTTTCTAAATATATTTTATTGATTTTTTTACAGAGAAAGAGAGGAATAGAGACTTAAAAACTCAATCAGCTGCCTCTTGCACACCTCCTACTGGGGATGTGCCTGCAACCAAGGTACATGCCCTTGACCGGAATCGAACCCGGGACCTTCAATCTGCAGGCCGACGATCTATTCACTGAACCAAACTGGTTTTGGATCTATCACCCTTTAAAATAAATTCCTTTAGGAGGGGAGGAGAGAAGTGACAGGAAAAAAAAAAAAAAGAAAGAAGCAAAAATAAATAAAATAAATTCCTTTAAACTCCCATTCTCTTGAGACTATTATAGAATTTCTTTCCTCCACTTTGTCTCAGAGTTCTTGAAGTAGTAGCCTATACTTGCAATCTACTTTAGTCCTTTGTAATCTAACTCTACTCACTTGATTAATAAATAGCATAGCTCTTTCCAAGGTCACTCACTGATCTGTGAATGTCAAGTACAGACTTGATTTTACTTTTAAATGTGATTAAAAAAAACAAAAACCAGACTTTTTATTTTTATCTTTTTTTATATATATATATTTTATTGATTTTGTACTGAGAGGAAGGGAGAGAGATAGAGAGTTAGAAATATCGATGAGAGAGAGTCATCGATCAGCTGCCTCTTGCACACCCCCCACTGGGGATATGCCCGCAACCAAGGTACATGCCCCTGACCGGAATCGAACCCAGGACCCGTCAGTCCCCAAGCCGACGCTCTATCCATTGAGCCAAACTGGTCTCGGCTATTTTTATCTTAATAGGTATCTACAATTTTATTGTTTACTTTCTTCTTAAAGCCCTTTCATTTTTTCATTTTTCATTGAACAGTTTTCAGGTTTTATTCCTTCCCGTAGCTTTGTTTCAGATCACTCCCATTTTTAGGTTCATGTGTTCCAGTCTGGATGTTTTCAGCTGATTTGGGACTCATCATGCTCTGCATGTCCAAAGTTGAATTCATTATCTTACGACATGCCAGTTTCTCCTCCTGAATCCATTACTCAAAAGTTTGGCGTCCCCATTCATCCAGTCACCCATCTAGAAATCTTAATATCATGCTTGACTCCCCTCTTCCTTCTTAAGGTCATGGGTTTACCATGCCCTGCTCATTTTAACTCCACAATGTCTCTGAGCTTTTCTCTCTTGTCTGCACTGCTGCCACCATTGGTCTGGCCGAGGCACTCGCCCTCTGAGCTAGAGCCCAGCCCCAGAATGCCCTTTAGCTGTCCCCCCTCCTTCCCCAACCTGGTTCTCAAACCAGAAAGAATTCAGTCATGGTCCACGTGTTGCATTTAGTTGTGGTATCACCATTGTCTTTAATCTTGTAGCCTGTTGGTCTCCACTCCCAGTTCTTTGCATGTTGTCTAACTGCTTTCAGTGACAGAGTATTTATTGGCAGAGTAGTTGCCACAGGGAACACCTGGCTGGCAAAACCTAAAATATTTACTGATTGGACTTTTACAGAAGTTTGCCAAACCCTGGACTAGAGGCTAGAATGACTAAAAGAAACATTTTGTATTTTCTCATGTAAGTGATACTTGAAATTATACATCTAAGATTCTCATATTTCCAATGATACCATTTCATATTTTCTGAAAATACTGTAAAATTTCAAGTATTATTTCTTTCATATATATATATATGAATCAATATATAATTGATTTTTTTTTTTACAGAGAGGAAGGGAGAGGGATAAAGAGTTAGAAACATTGATCAGCTGCCTCCTGCACACCTCCTACTGGGGATGTACCCGAAACCAAGGTACATGCCCTTGACTGGAATCAAACCCGGGACCCTTCAGTTCGCAGGCCGACACTCTATCCACTGAGCCAAACCTGTTAGGGCTCAAGTATTATTTCTTAAGATCTTTCCTTTCTGGAGAGATTGAAAGTCTTTAAGGCAGAAAGCACATATTTACCTAAATATGCTAAAAATTTAATAAGAAAAATAAATGAGCTTTCCTAGCTCTAATTTCATCCTGAATTAATCACTTGACTTCTCTGCAGTCTCGCTCCTGCCCCACACATGCTCTCCATGGTCCTGGGCAGGCTGTGGGCACTGCTGCATTCTTCCTCAGGGTGGTGCTCGAGCTGCTCCGCTCTCTAAGGTAATTGTGTGAGAGCAGGGTGCTGGTGACATTTGGACTTGCTGTATCTCAGTGAAATGCAGTCATCCAAATCTTAGTGGCCTCAGCAGTGCACTGTGTAAAATTTTGTACTTTGCATACACTCACCAAAACTCCACTGTGCCCTTTGCTCCACATGCACTGTTCCTTACTATTTCCTGTAAGAGTTTTATGGGCATCTTCTACTCACTCATGTTTCTATCACTTATATTTCTATCATGATGAGTTTTAGCTTCCTTGTCTGTAAGGAATTAGATTATTTGTCTTCCAGATCTAAAGTACTCTGATTGGGAAATGTTTTAGCTGTGATTGTTGAGCAGTCTTATTCTTTTACAGCTTGTTAGATTAGTATCTCTATACACACACACACACACACACATCTCTGCATTTTGTAGCTAAGCTGCAACATTTTCCATAACTAAAAAGATCCTTGTGATTCACCCTTGGTAAATGCAATTTTGAAAAAGTCTTTTAATTTAGTGTTTTTGGGAGTATCAAGTTCCAAGTTAAAAAATGGAATTTTGTTGAATAATTACTGTTGGCATATCTCCTTGTTTTACTAGAATACATAGGAGACAGTGAACTTAGACCATCACCACCTCCCAGTGAAGCTGGGACCAGATTCTGAGGGAAATTTTCACTAACATTTCAAAGTCTAGGATAGAGTTAGTTTGAAAATGTGTATTTTACTGGCTTTTTTCTTCTTTTTTTCACTTTTGATGTATGATGACATTTAAAAGCTTTATTGTTTTTGGCAAGTAGTCAAGTCTGCCATTTTGTAAATTTCTTTGATTTCATGTATAGAAAGTTCTCATTCGCTGATAATGTTATGTTTTCCTCTTTTAACACTTAGATTTGTTTGGAAAATTGCCTCATTTAAAAACATCTTTTTAAAGTATTGTTCATTCAAAGCTAACCTTCAGCATGCTTACGGGTCGGGCTCTGCTCCGTTGAAGTGTCTACATGCTCTGGCAGGGCAGTGCTGTGTAATGCAGGAGATGCTGTTCTGTTCCCTTCCCACCTGGCACTCTTCTTTTTGAGGTTTTTAAAATTTTTCATTTGTTTTATATGAATTTTTAATCCTAACCAAGTTACAGACTCTTGTCAGCCATTTCTTATAATTGGATTAAACTTCAAACACTGTTGCCGCTTCCTGTGGAGAAAATTTCCATACTCATCAAGTTGCCTTCAGTATGGCATGCAATAATTCAATCACATGTTATTTGAAGGGTTTTTCTAGCTTTATTCCAGATTGCTTCATAGATTTTTGGGATTGTTACAATGAGGATCTTTTTTTTTTTTCTTCATTATATTTTCTTATTGATTATTCCTGGAATATAGAAAATATTATTTTTAAAATGTCAGTCTTTTCTGTTTCTTTTTTACTATCTTTGCCTCATTTTGGGATCATATTTCAATGGTTAGTATTTCCAGCCCAAGATTGATTAGTAGTGCTGATGACAAATATTCCAGCTTTTTCCTGTTATGGAAATGTATCTGATGTTTCATTGTTAAATTTCAGGTCCCTCCCTTTATTTTCAACTTGGGTAATTTTGTCTAATATTCCTAGTCTTATATTCTTATTCCTGCTGTATGGATGTGGCAACACATATACATATATACATAAACCAGAGAGCAAATAATGGCAACAGAAATACTTTTGCTATAGCCGGTAAAGAGGCGACGATGGTGGCTTCATTGCTTTAGATTCGGAGAAAAGTGGATAGATTTGAGCTTGGTAACGTTTGAATTTGCTGTGCGCAGGAAGGAATCGAGGATAAATCTTTCTGAGATGAGGAAAGGGAGTAAATAAGTGGGATTATTCTTTTCTTTGGGGAGAAGGTACCTCGAGAGGGGCGGGAGGCAGTCACCTGTGCTCTAGGGTTGCTTCTCGGACTTGGTGACAAAGGGCCCATGAGGCACGTGGCCGTAGTGCTGGGGGGTATTGCTGGTAGTTCAGGTGCTGGCGTGCTGATTTCTTTTTATCTAGTAGGATGGACTGGTTTTTGATACCCTTAATTTTCTGTGGGTACTGAAAGATGTCAGCTTTAAAAAGCAGTTCTTGCCCGGCCATTGCAGCTCAGTCAACTGGTTCACGGTTCAGTTCAGCCGATCAATGATTCTCTTTTGTCATTTGTTTCTCTTTTTCTCTCTCCCTATCCTTTCCTCTTTGAAATCAATGCGGTAGGTGTGTGTGTATCTTTTTAAAATGATTCTTAAATGGAGTGAAAATCAGTCACTTACAGAACTTTAAAATTAATATGTTGAATTATATATACATTTTTGGTGTCTTTGTAGTAGTACTCTTTTCTGCTATATCTCATTCCATCACCTTTTGTTGCTTAACAGTAGTGCTTTGAGAGAAAATGGTGTCTGATTTTCCTATTAGTAATAAGTCTAGGGCATGACTTAAGCATGTGTGTTAAAAGCACTGCAGCCAGGCTGCCATGACTCAGTGGTTGACCATTGACCTGTGAACCAGGAGGTCAGTGTTCAATTCCTGGTCATGGCACATGCCCAGGTTGCGGGCCCAGTATAGGGTGTGCAGGAGGTAACTGATCAGTGATTCTCTATCATCATTGATGTTTCTATCTCTCCTCTCCTTCTCCTCTGAAATCAAAAAAATATATTTAAATAAATACATAAAAATAAAAGCACTGCATATGCTGATTCTCTAAAGAGAACTGAAATTTAAGCTACCCCCTAAGGACTATCAAAATGCAGCAATCTTCTATGAAGAATTGCTAACTATACCAGATCCTTAAACTAAGTTAGAAGCATTAAAACTGCCTGCCCTGCCTGCTATAAAGTAACTAGATGATAATAAAAAGCAGTAAATGTAAGATTATTGGGTTATATGACTGATCATTAATAGTCTTCAATATCAGCAATTGATTTTTTTAATGCATTTTTATTTATTTCAGAGAGGAAGGGAAAGGGAGAGAAAAATAGAAACATCAGTGATGAGGGAGAATCATTGACCAGCTGTCTCCTGCATGTCCCCCACTGGGGACCAAGCCCAAAAGCTGTACATGTGCCCTTGGCCGGAATTGAACCTGGGATCCCTCAGTCCACAGGCCGATGCTCTATCCGCTGAGCCAAACCAGCTAGGGCCAGCAATTGATTTTTAATCATAGTCATTCGGTGATCTTCAAAATATTAGTTAACTTTTCTGTTGTCTTTTGATTAACTTATGGCTATGCAGGTAAGTTAAATTTTTATGAAGAAGAGAAGAACTGAAATTGTTCTTTCTTGTGGGCATGTCTCAGGTTGAATGTAAACACTATGGAAATGGAAATATAATAGCAAAGACCTTGTAAACTTGTCTACAATATTTCAGGTTGAATATGAACACCAATTAATGGAAATATAATGGAAAAGACTTTGTAATTCTTAAAAACTTGTTATAGGACCCCAAACAGATACATGAAAAAGCTATTCTAGCCTGGCCAAAGTGGCTCAGTTGGTTGAGCATCGCTCTGTGTGCACCAAAAGGTTGCCAGTTCGATTCCTGATCAAGGCACTTGTAGAGTATTTCTCTATAATATCTATGTTTCTCTCTCTCCCCTCCCTTCTTCCCTCTAAGTATGTCCTCGTTGAGGATTTAAAAATAAACAGCCCAGCCAATTCAACCAATGAACCAGGAGGTCACTGTTTGATTCCCAGTCAAGGCACATGCCCAAGTTGTGGGCATGATCCCCAGTGTGGGGCATGCAGGACACAGCCGATCGATGATTCCCTCTCATCATTGATGTTGCTATCTCTCTCTTCCTCTCCCTCTCTCTCTGAAGTCAATAAAAATATATTTAAAAATAAACAAACAGTTCTTCTAAGAAAGAAAGGCTAGGGAAAGATTCCTAATATTCAGGAGTAGGCAAAAGTAGGTTTTACAGTTGTATATGACAGAGTTTATTCTTGTGTTAGTTATTATTGTATTTGTATTGCAACTGTAATTGTACTTTTGTCCATCCCTGTATTTCTAATACATTTTCTTAAGTTTGGCCTATTCACTTGCCCTTACCCATCTGCATCTCAGACCCTTTTCCCAAGTCGGATCTCTAAGCCTGGGTTGCTTCATACACACTAATACATTATTACCACCACATCCTTCCTCACTTGAAATTCTTCTACTTACTGATAAGTTAGGAATTTATTCATTCAGCAAATATTTGTTGAGTAGCTCTTATGTTCCAGATACTGCTCTGGGCTCTTAGGACAACATTGGTGAGCAAAGTGCAGACTTCCCTGCCTGTGTGGAGCTCTTCTACGTGTCGATAAGCTAGGATGTGGAAAATGCTGAGGCGTAACCATTGCCCTTATAACTGTACTGCAAGGTTTTTGTGTTGTTGTTTTTTTCTTCTTTTTAAGAAATTAGTTCAACGTCTTTTTTTAACCCTTTGCACTCCGCTGTCCCCTCTCAGGGGACATCGGAATTCTAGCATATCACTCGGATGTCCCCTCTCAGGAGACATTGCAGTTTATTAGTGATTATGGGGAATTGAGTTAATTCAACGCACGTTTCGCAAAGTAGCGTCGAGTAGCTGGTAGCCAATGTCCAGAATGGTTCGGAGTATCTGGTAGCCAATGTCCAGAATGGTTCGGAGTAGCTGGTAGCCAGTGTCCAGAATGGTTCGGAGTGCAAAGGGTTAAATTAATTTTTAATCCTCACCCAAGGGTATTTTTCCACTGATATTTTTTTTTTTTTTTTTTTTTTAAGAGAGAGTGGAAGAGAAGAGGGAAAGAGAGAGAAACATTGATATGAGAGAAACACATAGATTGGTTGCCTCCTGCACACACCCAGGCCTGGGAGGAGCCTGCAACCAAGGTACATGCCCTTGGTCAGAATCGAACCCAGGATCCTTTGGTCCATAGGCAACACTTTATCCACTGAGCCAAATCGGCTAGGGCTGTACTGGCAGATATTAATATCTTGTTGATGTTGAGTAGCCACATACATTTATCATATAGCCATCAATTGTAAGCCATCAATATTAAGCCAACACTTAATAAATTTTTGTACTTTTATTTTAGATACTAACCTCAACGCTTCCGAATCTCATTATGAAAATTCACAGCGGGGACCTGTGTCATCTTCGAGCAACTCCAACACAGACTCTAAGGATGCTGTTGTAAACAACTCCCCTGAGAAAGAAGCATGGCCCTTGGTCCCTGGCAGTGATCCAGAGTTGGCTTCAGAATGCATGGATGCTGATTCTGCCTCCAGTTCTGAATCAGAAAGAAACATCACTATCATGGCTTCAGGGAGCACAGGTGGTGAGAAAGATGTCCTTCGAAACAGCACTGGACTTGGTTCCCAAAACAAGTTTGTGGTTGGCGGCGGCAGCAATAGTTTGGGTCGTGGAAGTAGTACTGGGCCCTGGGGCTTCTCCCATGGAGCCGTGATAAGCACATGTCAGGTCTCTGTGGATGCTCCTGAAAGCAAATCAGAAAGTAGCAACAATAGAGTGAATGCTTGGGGCACTGTAAGCTCTTCATCAAATGGAGGGGTAAATCCAAGCACTTTGACTTCAGCTAGCAACCATGGTGCCTGGCCAGTATTAGAGAACAACGGACTTGCCCTAAAAGGGCCTGTGGGGAGTAGTAGTCCTGGCATCAGTATTCAGTGCAGTACCATAGGCCAGATGCCTAACAATCAGAGTATTAACTCTAAAGTGGGTGGTTCTTCTACCCATGGTACCTGGGGAAGCCTTCAGGAAACTTGTGAATCCGAAGTAAGTGGTACACAGAAGATTTCATTCAGTGGTCAACCTCAGAATATCACCACTGAAATGGCTGGACCAAATAACACTACTAACTTTATGACCTCTAGTTTACCAAACTCCGGTTCAGTACAGAATAATGAGCTGCCCAGTAACGCGGGGGCCTGGCGTGTGAGCACAATGAATCATCCTCAGATACAGGTTCCATCGGTTATGAATGGCACTTCCCTTCCTCATCTTAGCAACGGGGAGTCAAAAAGTGCAGGCTCTTATGGTACTACCTGGGGTGCCTATGGTTCTAACTACTCTGGAGACAAATGTGCAAGCCCCGACAGTCAAGCTGATGGTGACACTGTGAACACAACTCTGATGCAGCCTGGCATGAATGGGCCTGTGGGCACGAACTTTCCAGGCAACACAAATAAAGGAGGAGGCCTCTGGGAGTCTGGGCCCACAAATTCCCAGGGTGCATCCTGGGGAAGTGGAAATGGTGCAAACTTGGGAGGAAGTCGAAGAGGATGGGGAACTCCTGCACAGAACACTGGCACTAATGTACCCAGCGTGGAATGGAGCAAACTGCCTGGCAATCAGCATTCCAGTGACAGTGCAAACGGCAATGTTAAGAAGTTTACAAATGGATGGAATTCTACTGAGGAAGAGGATCAGGGTTCTGCCACATCTCAGACAAATGAGCAAAACAGCATGTGGGCCAAAACAGGAGGTACAGTGGACAGCGAAGGTAGCACAGAGAGCACTGGACGCCTCGAAGAAAAAGTAACTGGGGAGACTCAGAGTAGAGACAGAAGAAGAATTGATCAGCACACATTACTCCAAAGCATTGTTAACAGAACTGACTTAGATCCACGTGTCCTATCCAACTCTGGTTGGGGACAGACTCCTATTAAGCAGAATACTGCCTGGGATACTGAGACATCACCTAGAGGGGAAAGAAAGACTGACAATGGGACAGAGGCTTGGGGGAGCTCTGCAACACAGACTTTTAACTCAGGGGCGTGTATAGACAAGACTAGCCCTAACAGTAATGATACCTCATCTGTATCGGGGTGGGGAGATCCCAAACCTGTTCTGAGGTGGGGAGATTCCAAAGGCTCAAGCTGCCAGGGGGGATGGGAAGATGATTCTGCTGCTACAGGAATGATCAAGAGCAATCAGTGGGGGCATTGCAAAGAAGAGAAGCCCATGTGGAATGATTCACAAAAGAACAAACAGGGCTGGGGTGATGGACAGAAGTCAAACCAAGGGTGGTCTGTTTCTGCCAGTGATAACTGGGGAGACACGTCAAGGAGTAACCATTGGGGTGAGGCTAATAAAAAATCTAGCTCAGGAGGTAGTGACAGTGACAGGTCTGTTTCTGGTTGGAATGAACTTGGTAAAACTAGTTCTTTTACGTGGGGAAATAATATAAATCCAAATAATTCATCAGGATGGGATGAATCTTCTAAACCTAACTCTTCCCAGGGGTGGGGAGATCCTCCAAAGCCTAGTCAGTCGCTGGGTTGGGGAGATTCAGCAAAGCCAATCAGCTCTCCAGACTGGAACAAGCAGCCAGACATGGTTGGGTCTTGGGGAGTCCCTCCGGCTCCAGGCAAACCCTCCGGTACAGGCTGGCTGGGGGGACCTATTCCAGCCCCAGCCAAAGAAGAAGAGCCCACAGGCTGGGAGGAACCATCCCCGGAGTCCATCCGGCGCAAAATGGACATTGATGACGGAACCTCAGCTTGGGGAGATCCCAGCAAATACAACTATAAGAATGTGAACATGTGGAACAAAAACGTCCCAAACGGCGGCAGCCGCTCAGACCAGCAAGCACAGGTGCACCAGCTGCTGCCGTCTGCAAGTGCCATCTCAACCCCAGAGGCAGGCGGTGGTTCCGGTGAGTTGTTACTTTGTGGAGTCTGATGGTCTTACAGACACTTGACAGGACTATGGGCTTTGTTTGAGCTTACTTTATGATAAGATGTGTTGAACAGTATTTGCTGTGCACACAGAGGCCTGCTTTACTCTAATCCAAAGCTTATAGGGAAGAAAAGTATAGGGAAGGTGTTCACCATCAGGCAGCAGCTATGCCTTCAGCAGATTGGAATCTGTTCTCTTAGGAATGCCGCAGAAGGCGGAATTGGAAAGGTGGTGTTGGGTGGGGATGCTGTACACTTTTTTCAGTTCTGAATCAAGCTGCACTTTTTCTCTATTACTGGACTAAAATATCCTCAGAAATAAAGCAGGTGCTATTGGCCATGCTCTAAATACTAGCTACTGTATTTGGCCTTAGCAGGGATTTATCTAAGTAGGCATGAAATTCAAATCTATTAGATGCATTGTGTACGAGTGTATGTGCCTGGAACATTTGACAGTGCCTTTCGAGTATATTCCCACTTTCCCTCATAACGAACTGATTTCTGGCTCTGCAAATGATCTTGACAGTGACATTTTCATTGGGTGTCATTGGAATGTATTGTCTTAGTTATTAATTGGATGTGGCGATAGGAGTGTTTTCATGAACTAAACCCCATTTTTATCCTGAGTATAGTTCATTGAATTAATTTAACTAGTTTAATTCTTAGAAGAAACAGCTGAGTATCTAAGGGGAAGGCTGTTTTTTGTGTATTTTTTTTTTTTTTTTTTTTTTTTTTTTACAAATATGTTTATAGCTTTCCCTTTCTTTGCTTTGGACAACTTAATAATACTTAAAATTTTTTAAGAAGCATTGTCCAGCACATAGAAACGTAGGGTGCGTTTTTTCCGAATGATATTGATGAAAGGTTACATGTATGGTAAACATTCTATACACTCACTATTACCTAGCATGATCACCTGCTTTATTAATTCACTAGGTGTAGTTCAGACAGGCTTGACTTTTCAGGAATTAAATTTAACTTTTTTAAAGGAGATTACTTGCCATGAATAAGGTTACTGAAAAGAATCTACTCTATACCCAGAGGGCACTTATTGCAGTTAAATTACAATGATGGGAAATGCCTTGTCTTTACATAATACAGATGCCATCTGTTTTGCTCATCGCAGCATCACTATAGAATACAAAAATGTGAAGTTCTTCATCTTTTGTAACCTAAGTATTCCTTATTGCCTCTGATTCCACTGTACTTCCCTACCATGTGCTGATGACTTCTTTTCCACACTTTCTAAAGGCTGGGGTGAGCCCTGGGGGGAGCCTTCTACTCCAGCCACAACTGTGGATAATGGTACTTCAGCGTGGGGGAAACCCATCGACAGTGGTCCCAGCTGGGGGGAACCCATCGCTGTGGCATCCAACACGTCCACGTGGGGCTCCAGCTCTGTTGGTCCACAAGCGTTAAGCAAATCTGGTAAGTGACTGATGGCTCCTGGCAGCTCTTTTAGAGTAGTGGTGATCTCATTGAACGTAACTAATTGGATCATGTCAGTTTTTGTTAAGGTAGCAAAGTGTCCTCATACTAGATGCCATTCACTATTTGGCTCTTTGAATTTGTAACATAGTTTGCTCTTTATCTTTCTGTATTTTCCTTTTTTCTCAGTTTCCTTAGAACTGCAACTATTAATGATTTGCATATATTTCACCAAGTCTAAATTATATTTTACCACATTGGGTTATCTGGAAATAGTTAAGTAGCTGTCAGGCCATCCAGCATGAGAGATGGAATATAATAGTCACAGGGACACATATACCAATTGTCTGGCACAGGTTCCAGATGATTCCCTGGACATTATACAGATAATGAGCAAATTTCAGGAAGGACCCGGTATTCAGATGATTGTGTACAGGACACACCATAGAAATTCCAAAAGCCGACCGTGTAGACAGGATGCTTTCTGCATTGGACTTGCAATCCTTTTGGTCACTCGCCCTGAAAATATATATGAGAGTGAACTCTTCTGAGTTTCATCTACCTTCTTTGTTCTGTGTTGCCATGCAGATTAAATGCGTGCAAACAAGAATGCCGTTACTGTCCTGTGTTTCGGAGACCTTGGATTTGTAAAAGCATGGAAGATTTTTTTTAGAACTTTTAATAAAAATAAATTGTTGCTTAATGAAACTTTTAACTCAGTATTGCTCTGCAAATTTGGGAAGGGAAATAGAAGTGAGCTTTTTTTTATTCCCACACCCTGTTCCCTTACTGTATGCTCAATCCTCCAGAAAAAGTTGTTTTATTAAAGTACGTTTCTCTTTATATCACAAATCCACAACCAGGACCGAAATCTATGCAAGATGGCTGGTGTGGTGATGATATGCCGTTGCCTGGAAATCGCCCCACTGGCTGGGAAGAGGAAGAGGACGTGGAGATTGGAATGTGGAATAGTAATTCATCTCAAGAGCTTAACTCGTCTTTAAATTGGCCACCATATACAAAGAAAATGTCATCGAAGGTAAACATTTCAAGGGCAACGCCCTTGCAACTTTAAATTCCAAAGGTAGTTTACCCACAGAAAGTTAATGTTCTGCCCATTTATGGCAATCAATATAGTCCAGGCAGTCCCCAACGTAGGCATAGCGTCCTGTTTGGGCAGCCACCTAGGAAAATAAGACCTCAGGAACTTCCTTTCTCCCCACTGCTACAGCTTGGGATTTCTCTCCTCCTCCCCTCCCACCAGTGCTGCCTGGGACAACCCTTCACCCAAGGTGTTGTCTGCAGTGGTGAGAAGGAAGAGAAGGGCAAATCTCCATGTTGACTCCTGCCATCGCACTGCCAGTTCATCGCCCATTCCACCTCACCTGGAGTCCTGACTTCCCCTGTACCCAGAGTCATCCTCCTCCACCCATTGCCTTTGCCCCTTTCCATCCCAAAAGGTTCTATGACAAAAATCCCTAGGAATGAGTTGAGCTCAGTTTTGCTTTTATATGTGGGCAAATCTTATTCCCAGACCTGGCTGTACATCAAAATCATGTGGGATTTGTCAAAAGTACAGCTTCCTGTATCCCAGGCCTACTGTACTTTGGAAATTGAGCCACGTTGCGTGTCCTAGACAAACTTCCCCATGTTTTTGCTGCAGAGCCAGGCTTGCGAAGCACAGGTGTAGAGCTCCAGTTTTAAGAGGCGGTGTCGAGTGCTGTGTCTGATTCTCCTGGAGACCATTTTCAAAACACGTGCCCACTCTCCCAGGTGATTCTGATACATCCTCCCCACGTGCTTGAAACGGTTCTTTTTTAAGAGACCCTAGGAGTCAAGTATTTTGTAGTACAACTACCTGACTGCCAGGGTCCCTCTCTTTTAATCCTGGGATTCTAAGTCTAGGACCTGCCATTTTCATTAAAAAATGTTTTTATTTGGCTGAATTTGCCCATTGCCTTGCCATATAGCTTACGAAGTGCTTTCCCATATTTTACATAAATCATTTGATCCTTTTAACCTTCAGAGATAGAATATTGATGAATTTGAGACTAGAAAAGTGGTGACTTGCCCAAAGTTTCATAGCTAGTAAGTGACAGAGCAAGGACTTAAGTTTAGGTCTTCCAGCTCCAAACCCCGTGTTCTTCCCACTGGACCGTGCTGTTTTGTGACTTTGTCTTTCCTTACAGGGTCTGAGTGGCAAAAAAAGGAGAAGGGAAAGGGTGTGTAGCCTTTTTACTCTTTCTCCTTTGTCTCTGCTAGTAAAAACCTTTTAGAAACAACTGCAAACATTTATTTAGCCTCTGCTGTGTGCCAGGTACTGTGCTTGGTGCTGGGGTTCAAATACTAATCTCCGAGCTGCGCCTTCAAGGAGCTCGGGTCTAGTGTGGTCATGAGGAGCTCCCTGAGCTCTCTTCAAGTGTCAGCCTGGCATTGGGACATGCCTTCGCGGGGGAGGGGAGGGTGTTTTAAGGAAAATAGTAGCCTGACATGACCAAAATGTAGATTTTTTTTTTTTTTTAGGAGGTCTGGCTATGTAGTTAGACTAAGGACAGTTGTAAAGGTTTCTCACTACATGCCCAATAATTCGAACTTTAGTCTGTATAAGTATGGAGTCAATGAAATTGGATATAAGGTAGCATCGGTTTGATTTTTTTAAATTAACTTCTTTAAAGAACTTCAGCCAGTGATAGGATGCAAGGTAAATTGGAAGAGGAAAGACCAGCATTAGGGATCTGAGTTGGGAAGCAAGAATGGATACATAGTGGAAGGGACTGGTTTGAGAGACATTTGGATAGGACAGAAGGCCTTGGCAACCAGTTAGTCTTGGGGTGGGAGTAAAAGAGGAAAAGGAATCAAAGACACTTCAAAATCTCACAAAGGGTTAGGTGCTTGCTTCAGAGACCTGCCTTTAGGGGGAAATTAAGCCGTGTTCTGTTCCACAGTCAGAAGGAACAGGTAGTAGCATGGGGGAAGGGAAATTAAGGTAGCAGACTGGGAATGGTCCTGTGAGCTTTACAGTAAGTGGGAGATGTTGGTCCCTGTGGCTTCTAGGCTCCCTGTCTACCACGCTGCTAACCATGGACCATTCATTCTCTCAACTCACTTTCCAAAGCAGATTCTGTGTGACCCATATCCCAGCCACCCTCCAAAAGCCAACACCAAATAGGAGGAACCCCAGGTTTAACTGCTGCTGGGGATGGTGTGTTGTTGGCAACACAAATTGGAATGCTGAAATGCTTGACATATGGAAACGTGTTTTTTCAAGTATGGGGCACACAGCATAATTACGTTATGGGGTAAGCTGGCTGTGTTCACTCTATAAATCCAAACTATAATTATCTTTCCCAATACAGTCCGTTTGAAAATTAGAAACTGAGCAGTTCTCTGTTATTCTGAGGCCCTTTTTGTGGGTCATGGAGGCCCTTTGCTTCTGCCTTTTCCTTCTGACTGCTTGCCTTCAGGGAGTTCTCTGTACATTACAGCTATACCAGAGGACTGGAGCAAAGGAAGTTGAAAATCAAACAAGTTGATTTTAAAATTTTTGACAACTCTGTTAAGAATTGATTGGAGGAGCAATTGGCTAAAAATGAGAGTTGAGAATTGTCTTAGTTTATTAATCCACCACTATTCCCAGTTAAATAGAAATGGCCATGGCATCTTTCTACTCTTTTATTTCACAAAGGGAATGATGAAGGGTGGAAACAAACAAGAAGAAGCATGGATAAATCCATTTGTTAAACAATTTTCAAATATCAGTTTTTCGGTAAGTGTGTTCTGTTTTCTTAAATTCTTTATCTTTGAGTTCTCGCTAGAGGTTAGAGTAAAATTGGCCACAGAGCCTTTATTTTTATAGTTTGAGCTGATAAACTGTAGTCACTTAACTTATTTTAGAGGGATTTTTTTATTAGGCAGTGAAAAATGTTTTATGATGCACTTGAATTTCACAAATAATGAAATAGCAAGTAAAATTCTTTACTTTTTATTTTCATTGATAAATTAAGGTCTGCTAACAGGCTGCTTTTTCTTAACTTCAGAGAGACTCACCAGAAGAAAATGTGCAGAGCAATAAGATGGACCTTCCTGGAGGTAAGGAAAAATGAAATTAGTTTGAGTTTATATTCATTCTGATGGACAGACATGTCTGTGGCATGGTCCTACTAAAAGTGCACTGGCCTCGGCCACGAGTGGACACTGGGCTCTGGGTGCAGAGTCGATGTGCATATATGTGTGTGTGTGTGTGTGTGTGTGTGTGTGTGTGTGTGTGTGTGTGTGTTATATATAATTTATGTTTTTTAATCCTCATCTGAGCATATATCCATTGATTTTTGAGAGAGGGGAAGAAAGGGGTGGGAAGAGAGAAATACCTATGAGAGAGAAACATCAATCCTTTCGTTATCCACCCCACCAAGGGAATCGAACACTCAACCTTTTTGGTGTACAGGATGATGCTCCATCCAACTGAGCCACCCGGGCAAGGTGTGTCGATATGCCTTTAAATTGCAAATCACTGCGAAACTAAAATAGTGATAACATTAGTCTGAAGTATGGGATTAAAAATTTTTAAGCAGGAGAATAACATGATTTGGATTCATGTTTTATAAAAATAATCTTGGCTGTAGATTGAAGATATCTTAGGCCAGAAAACATTGGCAGCAGAGGACAGACAGAAAGATACTAAACACAGCAAAACCATTAGATATTTGTTGCAATAAAGAGTGAGAGTTTCTAAGCTCCAAACCAAGACAGTAGGTGTGAAGAATCTAATTCAGTGAAGATGTGGGATTTAGAATCAATGAAAGTTGAATTAGTTTGCTGTGGAGGGTGAGGGTATGGGTTTGGTAAAAGGTTATCCCCAGTGTTCTTGCCTAGGCAGTTCAGCAATGGTTGCATTAAGTCTGAGTCTAGGCAGGAGAGGGAAACTACATAGTAACTTGAACAGGGAAAGTTTAAATATAAATTAGTACTGAAATAATGATGGCTTGGCCAATAAGAGGTAAAGAGAAAGAATGTAAGTATTCTACAGAATATATAAAGAGCAGATATAAGGAGATAGCCTGCCCCACCCGCCTCACCCCAGGGCTGGCATCAAGACTCCTGGACATGCCCTAGCTGCTTTGGCTCCGTGGATAGAGTGTCGGCCTGCGGACTGAATGGTCCCAGGTTCGATTCCAGTCAAGCGCACATGCCCAGGTTGCAGGCTCAATCCCCAGTAGGGGGGCCTTCAGGAAGTCACCGATCAATGATTCTCATCATTGATGTTTCTCTCTCTGTCTCTCCCTCCCTCCCTCTCTCTCTTCCTCTGTGAAATTAATAAAAAAATATATATATATTTTTTTTAAAAAGACTCTTGGACATGGCCTTAACTCAGTGCGTGGCAGAGAAGTCACTGAGGTGTCACCCCTGTGTGACTATTGGAAGCCCACCTTTTAGAGGAATTGTCTCCCTGGAGGTGCTCTGCTATAAAACTGCCTGGGGCTGCTGACAGGAGCTGCTAGCCAGTGGTGAGCAGGGCTGGCCGGAGCCAGAGCTGGACCCACCCTCTGCCTGTGCTGCAGCGGGGAGCCCTGGGACCAGGAAGCAGCAGCCTTTCCTCCGACAGTGTCTCCCTGCACCTCTGCTGAGAGCTTCAGTGTCTCTGGCAAAGGAAGCAATGTGGAAACCAACTGCATTTCTAAAATGTGTCTACTCTAGGAATATTTTTGTTTTTTAAGAGCTTTTCTTTTTACTTGCCTAGAATGAAGTTTTGTGGTGGTGGCAGTAACAGATACCTCAAAGGACAACAGTTGCAAAGAAATTGATGAGTGATATTGGAGGACAGAGAAAATAGGGAGAATGAGAGCCAGGGAGAAAGAGATTTTCAAATCTGTATGACTGCTCCGGTGAAGGGAGATATGGGGAAATGTGCTTGGTGTCACCTGTGAGAGGTTATGCTTATGAGCAGGCAGTTAAAGATGTGGGACTACGTATAGGCCTGAAATTAAAATAGATGTTTGTATTTGAGGAGCACATGCATGGGAATGGCTGTCGATACATTGAGAGCAAAATAGTGAGGCAAGGGCATTTGTAGAGTATACTGAGTTTCTCTGCTTTGACTGAGTCCGCCTTGGCATATCCCAGCATTGAAGAAGCACAAGGAAGTGGGCCCAGCTGTGGAGAGAGGGTTCGAAACCAGGGTGGGCATTTGGTGAGGACGTGGAGGCAGACAGCAGCGTCCATGTTTGAAAGATTTGTTCAAGTATGGTAGCTGGCGGCTGGCTGTTTCAAGCAAAGGTGATTTTGCAGGATGGGAGTTTCCAGAAGAGGAGATCCTGTTTGTTGCAAAGAAATCAAAGGAGATTAATGGGCAGAGCACGACCTGTTTAGCCTCCAGCCTCCTCATCTGTTGGCAGGCGTGAATAGGAGCTGTGGGCACTAGCTTGGAAGGCACAAAGCACATAGTAGAGTGCCTGGCCGTGTGTCATGCTGCTGTTTTCTTATTGTTACTGGAAACTGTGTATTACGAAATTAGCCAGACTAGCGATGACCAAAGATGTCTTAGCCTTCTGTTTTCAAGTTAACTGGTTCAGTAAAATAACAGTGTTAGCCAAGCCCAGCTTGGCTGTGAGGAGCACGGGGTTTACTAAAGGCAAGTGCATTTCCCATGTTCTTGTCCAGGCCGAAGACAGGTCAGTTTGGGAAGGGAGGATTTTGCTTTCCACTGCAAATTTGTCTGAAACCAAGTAGATTGTCTTCCTGCTGGATAACGTCATTTCCTGCATTTGTTAGGAATGTTACAAGACAAACGAATGGAGATAGATAAACATAGCCTAAATATTGGTGATTACAATCGAACGGTCGGGAAAGGCCCTGGTTCTCGGCCTCAGATGCCCAAAGAGTCTTCCATGGAGCGCAGCCCTTATTTTGATAAGGTGAGCTGTTTCTTGTTTTACCCCTGGGGCTAATAAACCACGACACTGAATAGCGTAATTTTCTCGTTAACCCTTTAGAACATTTCATGTAACATAAAGTGTTATGATCCAGTGCCAAATCCTCTCACTGGATTTGTAGTTCATTGTCTTTTCTATGTCTCAATTTATCATAGGGATTGCATTTGTATTTTCATCTTAACCCCATAAAATGTGTTTGGTTCTTTTTATGTGCTCTAGAATTAACACTAATCTGATCTCTTCTGTTTTCTGCCTGTTTCCTGTTGATGCTGGAATGTCATGTGACTTCTCTTCTGTTCCTGCAATGATTTCTCCCTTCCACTTGTTTGCTTGGCTGGTGTTGCGCATCTTTCTGTCTGTCCAATCAGGATGGCATTGTAGCAGATGAATCCCAAAACTTGCAGTTTATGTCCAGTCAGAGCATGAAGCTTCCCCCTTCAAATAGTGCACTACCTAACCAGGCCCTCGGCTCCATAGCAGGGCTGGGTATGCAAAACTTGAATTCTGTTAGACAGGTAAGTCCATGTGTGTATTAGGCTCTCTGTTGAATGATTTGTAGAAGCAATAAGCTCTCTCTTATGTGTAGTTACTGTACTTAAATCAGTAGTGTGATGTGGTAATGAGCTGTTGGTCCTGAAGAGCACTGGCTGTTTGTTTTTGTAGAATGGCAATCCCAGTATGTTTGGTGTTGGAAACACAGCAGCACAACCCCGGGGCCTGCAGCAGCCTCCAGCACAACCTCTCAGTTCATCTCAGCCTAATCTCCGTGCTCAAGTGCCTCCTCCATTACTCTCCCCTCAGGTTAATAAATTTCTATGGTATTCCCTTCTACTTACCTGGAAATGAACCTTGAATAATTTTATAATTGAACTAGAGACCCAATGCACGAAATTTCTGCAAGAGTAGGCCTTCCTTCCCCCCGCCGCCGACACCAGCTTCCCTCTGGCCGCTGGTCTTACCTCCTGCTGCCGGCACCCAGGACCCGGGCTTCCCTCACAGAGGGAGGCCCCGCCCACCTGCCGCAGCCCACTGGTTGGTGGCCTAGCCTCCCTCTTTGGGGCGGTCGTGGAGGCCTTCCAATTGATGGCTTTGCTGGCCGGTGGCCTGAGCCTCTCTCTGTGGGGTGATCATGGGATGACGGCCAGGCCCCAGACCAAGCGCATCGCACCCGCCTTTGCTGGCCTGGCACCAGTGGGTGTCATAGTGTGGTCCTAGATGGTCCTTCTGCTGTTCAGTTGTTTGGTTGACTTGCATATTACGCTTTTATTATATAGGATTAGGTGAATGGTTGATCGTGATACATTTTTAAAAATATGTATATTTTATTGATTTTAGAGAGAGAAAGGAGAGGGAGAGAGAGAGAAACATCAATGAGAGAGAAAATTAAGTCAGCTGCCTCTAGCATGCCCCACACTGAGGATTGAGCTGCAACCTGGGCATGTGTCCTGACCTGAAGTCAAACCTTTACCTGTTCATGGGTCAACACTCAACCACTGAGCCACATCGGCTGGGCAGTTGTAATACTTTTTATTGACATTTTTGAAATGCAGCTAATTCAAAGGATGTAGGGAAGGTGAAGAAAGTGAGTCAAAGGTAATTTAAAATTTACCATTATATTTCATAAAACTTCTGAAGGGGGACAATAGCAAAGTACGTTTACTGATTTAAAATTCATCTATCTTTTACTTAATTCATGAAAGTATATGTGAATAGTAAGTTAGTAAAGCAGGGAAAACAGTTACAAGGTACATGACATGCTCCCCAAAACAATAGTCTATAAATTTAATTGCTATGTTGATAATTTAAAATACATAGTACCTGTAGCTAGTTTGCGTTATTTTACCCCATTATTAACTTACCATTGTGGTTCTCAGGTTCCAGTTTCATTGCTGAAGTATGCACCAAACAACGGTGGCCTGAATCCGCTCTTTGGCCCTCAACAGGTAGCCATGCTGAACCAGCTCTCCCAACTCAACCAGCTTTCTCAGATCTCCCAGTTACAGGTGCGTGGAGTGCAGGCCTGTCATGCGGTGTGCATTCAGTGTGTCCACTGTGGGCTAGACTGCAGGAGGTAGTGCAGTGGGCATACCAGCAGCCATGATTCTCATGGAGCTTCCAGTGTGTCTGTGAAGAAGACGGTGAGCCCAGTGGGCATGATGCTGTGAGAGCAAGCCCAGCTGAGTCGGGAGTGCAGTGGGAGTAGAATGATGAGGAAGAACTTTTCTGATGAAGTGGAAGTTTAGATTGAACAGATCTGCTGGGTGCCAGAGTCCGGGAAGAGATTGTTCGATTAGGCAGGACATGCTGGTGCTGAGCAGAGGAAGCCGTGCCTCTGCAGGTGCACCTGCCGCAGTCACTGAAGCCTGTTCTGCGACGGCGTGGCACTGACATCTCTGCATTCTTCCCGCAGCGGTTTTTAGCACAGCAGCAAAGGACGCAGAGTCAGAGAAGCGTGCCTTCTGGGAACCGGCAGCAGCAAGACCAGCAGGTAGGTCTGAGCCTTCCCCGCGCCGTGCTGACCCGCCCCTCGTATCGCTTCCATTGTAACGAGACTCACAATGCCTTCCTGAAAACACAATGCAGTCGGTTGTTTGCTAAGTCCTCTGTTTGCTCAAAGTTTAACCAGCTGGTACAGGGTGACTGTGCACCTTCGGAGGAGAGGGAAGTGGATGAGAAAGTGAAGGGGGATATGTATTTGGAAAGTCTTCACAGTTTTTCCCAATTGTTTTGTCGTTTTAAGGGTCGACCTCTTAGTGTGCAGCAGCAGATGATGCAACAGTCTCGCCAACTTGATCCAAACCTGTTGGTGAAGCAGCAGACGCCACCATCTCAGCAGCAGTCACTCCATCAGCCAGCCATGAAATCTTTCCTTGAAAATGTCCTGCCCCACACTACACCTGAGCTGCAAAAAGGGCCATCTCCAGTAAATGCTTTCAGCAACTTCCCTATAGGTGGGTTTCTCCTTGGCCACACGGTCAGCTGGTGCGTGGAAATCCCCGGCCTGGCAGGGCTGTCCCCTCGTGAAGACAACACTGGTCCTTTATCTGTTCCTTTTTGTAGGTGCAGCCTGTCTTTATGTTTCAGGGAATATGCTTCATGCTGTCTATTTAAGAAAATCACACTGTTTCAAAAATACCACATTCATATTTGCATCGGTTAGAATAAAGATAATATTTCTCTTAAGAACCTCAGGTATTTTAATTGTAGGATATGAAGAGAAGTGGGATGGGCCAGTGAGACATTGAGCAGCTGCTTTGATAAAACAGCTGAGAATAGTAGCAGTGTAGTTTTCAGAAGCTAGAAATTTGACTATTGTCTAGATATTTATACATGACTAGAGTCCTAGTGCACAAAATTTGTGTGTGTGTGGGGGGGGGGGCACCTCCCCTCAGCCCAGCCTGTACCTCTCCAATCTGGGACCACTGGCTCCTAACTGCTCGCCTGCCTGCCTGATCATCCCTAACTGCTCTCTCTGCTGGCCTGGTCACCCCCAACTGCCACCCCCTTTCCCAGCCCGGTTGCCCCTCACTGCCCCCTCTTCCAGCCTGGTCACCCCACAGCCTGCTGTTTGGTCGTCCCTCACTAACCCCCTGCCGGCCTGGTCGCCCACGCGGCCTGTTCGGTCGTCTGTTCGGTTTCTGTTGCGATGGTCACTTAAGGTTTATATATATATAGATAGATAGATTATTGGGGGAAATGTAGGAAATGGGGGTTGCCTTTGTCACATTTCCTGTAGCTTTCCCTTCCCTTTCTCACTCTGTCTCCAAACTTGTAACTCCCTCTGGAAATGTCGGGCTTATATGTGTTCCCTTGCCTTTAGGTCCCTTTTCTCCTTATGCCTTCGGTTCTATTTTGACCCTTGTTTGATCCCATCCTATTCATTTTTACTTTTATGTCTCTTCCCTGACAAGTATTGGTTGCTCACCCTGCTGGTCCAGCTGTGTTGAAGATGGTTTTGTTTCCTTGCACCTTCTGGGCTGTGGGCTCCTGCTGCTCCTTCACTCTGGCTTAGCTGATGCAAGATTGGCTCTCCCTGGTATTGCCATGGACTGTCAGCTGGGGCCTACATGGCACTTTGAGTCCTGGGGACTGTTCACTGTCTCTTTCCATTCCCAGATGTGGTTTCCTTATCAGTTACTGCAAGTGGTGACCAGGCGGCCCCAGAAACAACAGTGTATGTAGTAGTAAAAGAATACTCATGGACATTGGAAGGTTTTGGTCTCTCCAGCAAAGGGAAGTGATGCACTGTTTGGTTGCATACTGGTCATATATATTGGGCCAGGGAGGAGGTAACTGTACAGTGGAATCTTGTTTCTCAAACATCTCCCATCTCGAACAATTCACTTCTCAATCTGACAGCCCTTTCATGCAGGTGCCTGTATGATCAGCCACTGACCTCTCAGGTGACAAAGGAGAGAATGCACGAATATGAGTCGGGTTAGCACTGTTAACATCTCAGGATATTGTGCTGTGATTATTTTTGTGTTTTGTTGCTTTTGTTAAATTTTCATTTTTTTACTGTACATTTTCCTTTTTGTTAAATTTACATTTCGTGTTCTTTTTGTTCTTAAAGTGTTTATAGATTAAACATTACAATAGACATGTGCAGTACATGAGAAAGGTTAAAATGGGGGGATGTTTGGGGACCTGGAATGGATTAATTCAATTTACATTATTTCTAATGGGGGGAAAAATGATTTGGTTTTCCAACAGCCTTCCGGAACAAAAGTAAGTTCGAGAAACAAGGTTCCACTGTATATGGATTTTCTGTCCAGGCTGGCTTCACAGCGAGAATACTTTTTCCTGATTAAAAACGTCTACTTAGCTTATGCAAACACCAGGATAGTTCTCTAAATCAGTTGTGAAAAACCAGAGCCTGTTGCCCAGATTTGGCCAGCGGCCTAATTTTGTACATAAAGTTTTATTGGAACACAGCCCTGCTCTTTCATTAATGCATTTTCTGTAGTTTTTGTGCTGTAACAACAGTAGTATAGAAACAGACCTTGTGGCCCCAGAGCCTAAGATATGCACTCTCTGAACCATTAAAGAATTTGCCTCACTTGGGTTTAATTGACCGGTTCAGAGAATAGCAACTGTAATTACTCTTTTCAAAAATAGATATGATATTAGAGAATTCGTGTTAAATATCTTAAGTCTGGCTGACCTAATATCCCGCAAACTGTCATGAGACCAAAGTATTTAAAACCATTTGTTTTTAAAACTTTAGGATAACCAGCTGGCTGTGTGTTAAAAATCTGACTTCATTTTTGATAAGCGTCTCAGGTGATTCTGATGTTGACTGTCTCCAGATCACATTTTAAGAAACATTGGAGGAATAGGTCCGTTTTCTGACCACAGTACTAAAGATGGACATTTCCATCCTTGTTCCTTGAGACTGATCCTGACATATCATTGTTAGAGTTGTAGAAAATTGCACCTTAGAGTATGGGGCTCTGGTCTTGAGGTGCAATTGTTAGAGCAGAACAGTTCTTTTGTTTGTTTTTTTATTTAATTACTAGAGGCCCCGTGCACAAAATACATGCACAGGGAGGGTCCCTAGGCCTGGCTGGCCATCAGGGTTGATCGGGGCCTTCCAACTGCTAGCCGGGGCCTGCCTTTGCTCCGTGCCACCCCCTGGTAGTCCACACACATCATGATCTATCAAACTCCTGGTCAAACTTCCCCTCGGGAACACTTGGCATATGAGCCTTTTATATATTTAAATATATTTTTATTGATTTCAGAGAGGAAGGGAGTGAGATGGAAATGTCAATAGTGAAAATCACTGATTGACCCCTTCTGCACACTCTCTCAACCTGGGCAAGTGCCCTGACAGTATTCTTTGACTGTTAAACGAGTTGAAAATTACTCAGTTTGCAAGCAAAAGTTAGCAACTGAAAGTGATCATATATAATATTTTATGCATGGTACTCTTGGAAAGTAGCTAAAGAGAGAGATCTTATTAGAGATAAGCTTATAAACTTCAATATTTGGCCTCCTTAAATTTTTTTCTCTTATTCTGCCAAGGAATCCTATATGATAATCCTATATAATAAAAGGGTAATATACAAATCCGAACGGTGGAATGACCAATCGCTATGACATGCACTGACCACCAGGGGGCAGATGTTCAGCGCTAGAGCTGCCCCTTGGAGGTCAGTGCACTCCCACAGGGGGCGCACCACTCATCCAGAAGTCGGGCTCATGGCTGGCAAATGCAGCGGCGGTGACGGGCTCCCGCCTCTGCAGCAGCGCTAAGGATGTCTGACTTCGGTTTAAGACATCCCCCGAGAGCTCCCGGACTGCTAAGGGCACAGGCTGGGCCGAGGGGCCTCCCCTCCTCCTGAGTGTGCAAATGTCATGCACCAGGCCTCTAGTTTAAAAATAATCAAAATTATGTGGAGAAATAGTTTCCCACAGATAATGAGTGCAGTTTTATAGTAGTAGCAGTTTTATGGTTTGAAAACGTATTATTGAATATCAGAATTACCACTTAGGAGTTCTGCGTTGCACTCTCTGGTAGCCGCACTGTGGCTTTCTCCCCACCCTGTGTCTGCATGGCCTTGGCCACGGACCGAGAGTTGGTTCCACCTGCCTGGCCTTGGTCTGATTATTTGGCTGTGTCACATTTGCAGGATTATCTTTATTAAGGAATTCAGGCAAGATTAAAAACATTACTTTAGTTTTTCTAGGAAGTGGAACTTATACAGGAAGAAGAACATGCTATATATTATAAACTTTTGTAATTGTTATTTTATTTTTAAGGCTTGAACTCAAACTTGAATGTAAATATGGATATGAACAGTATTAAAGAGCCACAGTCAAGACTAAGGAAGTGGACTACAGTGGACAGCATTTCTGTGAACACATCTTTGGATCAAAACTCCAGCAAACATGGTATAAAATGCATTCTTATTTTTTTAAAAACTGTGGAATATTAACTTTAGGTCTTTATTTTAAATACATATTTTTAAAAGCTAAGTTCTCTCAGAACCCATCCTCGTTTTTAAAAGTGCTTTATTAATAAATCTCAGTTAACACAAAAAAGGCAAAATTAATCCTTATGTTGTTATAAAAAATAAAAATCAGATTATACTTTTTTAAAAAATATTTTCTTTTTGATGGTCTTTTAGTCTTTTGCAATTGATTTTATTGTTCTAATGTTCTATTTGTTAACATTTACACAATTTATTGTGATGTAGGGTACTAAACACTTCCACCATAATTTGATTTCTAGCATTTTCTTTTTTTTTTCTTTTTTTTAATATATTTTATTGATTTTGTACAGAGAGGAAGGGAAGAGATAGAGAGTTAGAAACATCGATAAGAGAGAGTCATCGATCAGCTGCCTCTTGCACACCCCCTACTAGGGATATGCCCGCAACCAAGGTACATGCCCTTGACCGGGATCGAACCTGGGACCCTTCAGTCCCCAAGCCTACGCTCTATTCATTGAGCCAAACCGGTTTCGGCATGATTTCTAACATTTTCTTATATATTTGTTATGTGTAAATCACATAGATTCAGAATTCTTTTCACCAGTTAATTACAGTTTTAAAATATCATTTTCATCTTATTTAATATCCATTCATCTAGCCACTGTAAATAGACTACCTTCTGCTTTCCCCTGGGAAAGCAGAAGGTACATATACATAGGTGCGTATGTACATACACAGTTGACTATGTAAGCAAGTGAAAAAGTCGGAACCAAATGGAGGATTTAACAGGGAAGTGACAGCGATGGGGATGGCTTTAGAGAGACTCATCATGGGCGAAGCCTGCAAGTTCATCAACTGAATAAGAGAGAGAACAATAAAGAATGTATGTAGCACATGAGCCCTGGCTGGTGTGTTCAGTGGTTAGAGCACTGGCCCACGCACCAAAGGGTTGCAGGTTCACACCCCACCCCTGTGGGGGCTTGTGCAGAAGGTATCTCTTTCCTTCCCTCCCAGCCTCCCTCCCTCTCTTTCTCTCTCTCTCTCTCTCTCTCTCTCTCTCTCTCTCTCTCTCTCTCTCTCTCCTTTCCCCGCCCTTCCCCCCTCCCTAAAAAATACAAGTAGCTAGAAGAGGAAGCCAGAAAAGAAGGGAAGGGAATTGGTGGAATGACTGCATCAGGTCAGGGGCAGGTCATGCCCTGCCGAGTGGCATGGGGGCCTGGCGAGGTCCTGCCTGGCCACCCTCAGTGACTGGCACAGGAACTTGGGAGGCTGTGACCTGTCTCCAGGGAACCTGTGTTTCACTGGAAGCTCCAGCTAGAGCAGCTCAGGTCCATGAACCAGAGCTTCTCCCAGCCATGGAGATTCAAGGCTAGTGGCCGGGTCCTGGCTCTCCTTTCTCACCCTTGCCCTTCCATTCAATAAATTGTGCCTCCTTCCATCATGTTATTGAAGCTGGCAACTTAGAGACATTCGCTTTTTAGTCAATGTTCATTGAGATAATTTACAGATAATACAACCTTTTTTGAGGTGAATTATTTAGTGGCTTTCAGTATATTCTCAGAGTTCTGAATCCATCACCACAGTCAATTTTTGAACATTTTCTTGCCCCAGAAGAGCCCCTCGGCTATCACTCTTTCTGCCTCTACTTGTCCATGTCTCGTAGCCATAAGCAAAGTTCATCTTTCTGGGCTTAGTACACTTGTCTATAATGTGCATTTGGTGTAGGTGGTGGCAGGTACTCTCTGGTCTTGTGAGTAGCGTTTTGGCTTAGCACGGTGCTTTCAAGGCTCATTCCTGTTGCAGCATGCCGAGGTGCTTCATTCCTTCTTCATTCAGCAGTAGACAGCTGTTTGGGTCCAGGAGGTTTTCTTGAGTTCTTTCTTGCTCCCACCTCCATATCCAGTCTACCTATGACGAGTGCCCCTTCTACTTCCCAAATGCAGGGTGCACACACCCATGTGTTCCGCTGTCTCCTGATGTCAGCCACTTCCTTGCACACCTGCCTTTCAGGGTCCTGAAACCTAGCCCCAGGCTCACTTCTCTTAAAAGGCTTCAAGGTGAGGTCCTCCTTGCTGTGTCCGACAGAGTCTGGCATGCTGCCCCTGGTGCCTTCCAGGACTGCTGGTCTACAGCAGTGAGGCCTGGGGCAGCTGGAGCAAGCACACCACCCCTGCCACCTTCCATTCCAGACGTTCAGAACAGCAGACTCTGGCATCCCTCTCTTCGAGATCAGAACCCCATCCTCCATGTTGCTCACAAATGGTCTTTCAGTTCTCAGACTGCTGCTCCGTTCCTCTCCTCAGGTCCTTACAGGCCGCACCTGCACCTAGAATCCCACCCCAACCTTTTGCATGAGGGCTCGGCCCCTCCTTGCCTTATGCTCTGTCCTTCTGTTGCTGATCACTTGTTCACTTCTTTGTGAGAATCCATTGTCATTTAGGGTGAGGACTCCATTCATCTCACTCAGCTTTCTGTGCATTGAACACAGCACCTGACCTGGCCTCAGAAAACACTGGTTGCCACTGTGTAAAGCATTCCTCATTCTAAAGTGAGCTCAGGGATGGGCGTGGAGGATAGATCTCAACATCGACGGTCGTTTCTAAGTGTTAGCTGTGTTTTGATGGGCTTGCACACTTGTAGTAACAGATACCAAGTATTTCAGATGTCTCTTTTCTCCCCCATTGACCTCCCCAGCCGCTACCAACTCCCAGCACATGCCCTTCCTCCCCCTAATGTCTGAGTCCTTTGGTTATGCTCAAATGCATGCATATAAGTCCTTTGCTTGAGCTCTTACTCCCTCCCCCTGTCTTCCTTCTGAGGTTGGATGGTCTGTTTGTTGCTTCTATGACTCTGGCTCTATTTTTGTTCATCAGTTTATGTTGTTCATTATATTCCACAAATGAGTGAGATTATGTGATCTTTATTTTCCTCTAATAGCTTAATTTCACTTAGCATAATGCTCTCCAGGTTCATCCATGCTGTTGTAAGAGTTCCTTCTTTTTTACAGCAGCATAGTATTCCATTGTGCAGATGTACTACGGCAGTGGTCGGCAAACTCATTAGTCAACAGAGCCAAATATCAACAGTACAACGATTGAAATTTCTTTGGAGAGCCAAATTTTTAAACTTAAACTTCTTCTAATGCCACTTCTTCAAAATAGACTCACCCAGGCCGTGGTATTTTGTGGAAGAGCCACACTGAAGGGGCCAAACAGCTGCATGTGGCTCACGAGCAGCCATTTGCCAACCAACTACGGTTTTGTAATCCACTCATCTGACGAGCATTAGGCTGTTTCCAAATCCTAGCTATTGTAAATATTGCTATGAACATAGGGGTGCATATGTCCTTTCTGATGGGTGTTTCTGATTTCTTAGGATATATTCCTAGAAATGGGATTACTAGGTCGAATGCGAGTTCCATTTTTAGTTTTTTTAGGAAACTCCATACTGTTCTCCACAGTGACTGCACCAGTCTGCGTTCCCACCAGCAGTGCACGAGGGTTCCTTTTTCTCCGCATCCTCGCCAGCACTTGTCGTTTGTGATGTTCTTGACTGTAGCTCTTTCTTCCCCCCAGTACCTCTCATTGACCCCCAGCAGGAATCCCACAAAGGGTGCACTGTGCTTGTTCTCAGCTTAGGCCTCAGTGTGTGTCTTCATGACTTGGCAATAATTTTGTACTCTTATCCTGACAGTATCTCTCAGCCGTGCGTCTTCACACACCACAGAGCACAGGACAGACCTTGTTCTGTATTTTGCTCCCATCTCATGGTCATCGTTCTCTTTTTAGGTGCTATTTCAAGTGGTTTCAGGCTGGAAGAGTCTCCGTTTGTTCCTTATGACTTCATGAACAGCAGTACTTCGCCAGCCAGCCCTCCAGGCTCAGTGGGAGATGGCTGGCCACGTGCCAAATCGCCCAATGGCTCTAGCAGTGTTAACTGGCCACCAGGTAAGATGCCAGCAGCTTCCGTCATGACTTAGTACTGATTGAGCCCAGTTCTGGCCGTTGGACTGAGTGCTCGTACAAATGAACGCCGAGGGACAGTGAAGTCGGGTATCACGTCTGCCCTGTGGCCAGTGCCTTCTGCTCCACGCAGTGAGAGTGGGACTGGCCCACCCCTGGCACTCAGGCCCCATCTTCCCCTGTGCCGGGGACCTCTGGGCAGCATCTCAGTTGTGCCGCGGTGTAGGCAGAAACGCTCCTGTGGCCTGCACTCCTGCTCAGTTGCCGTGGCTTGGTGCCTGGTGGTAGAGCACTGTAGACGTTGCTGTTTGAGGTGTACGAACCCAGAGCATTAGTTCCTGTCGTAAGAACCTGCACGTAAATAACAGCCTGTGCGCATCTCATTTTGTTAACGAAAATGCTTGTGATTTTCATAGGTCTTAGCAGTATTTTACATTATTTAATAATGGTGATTAAGCCTGAACTAATTTAAAATTTTCATTTCCAGAATTTCGCCCTGGTGAACCATGGAAAGGTTATCCAAACATTGACCCAGAAACTGACCCTTACGTCACTCCTGGCAGTGTCATCAACAATCTTTCAATTAACACTGTGCGGGAAGTTGACCACCTCAGGGACAGGAACAGTGGTATGTAGGTGGGGACACTTCCGCTTCTGGACAGCATGGTGTAGGCATGGCTCAGAGTAGGTGTGATGCCTCCGCAGCAAGATCCCCGCACATCTCAGCCCCTGGCGCCCAGGGAACCGGGCAGTGGGAGCAGAAGGGTCTCATCCCGTAGGCGACTCTTCAGCACTTTTAAGAGAAAAGGATTTGTTCTCACTGGATCTAGTAAACACACAGGTGCAGTTAACGAAGGCCAACAGCTATTTGGTTTCCAGTCATTGTATTCCAGCTGCAGGTTGTTGCCTCCTTTATCCTGCTGTGGCTATTGTGGGTATTAAGAAATGGGTGTTTTTTGTAAAAGGTGTATCTTCATTATTATTTACTTATACACTCTGAATATTAAAGGACTGTCATCTGGAAAAGCAATTTGACTTTCTGTCTTTCAAAGAGTGGAAATAATACCAATTTTAAGGATCCCTATAGTCCAGATGCACTTTTTAATGTGTTATCAAATAAAATCATCCTACTACCAACATGTGGTTGTATTTACAGTATTTCGTGGGTGCACTGGAAGGAAGGAGAATGAAGTGAGAGTATTTTCCGTTCTTGTAACATTTATCCTTCCACCTGTCCCTTTAAACAATTTTTAATAAAGAAAATATGCGCCAGTCTGCATCTTAGACGTGCCATTGGCCAGCAGGTGTTGCCATGTCACAGTGGTGAGCACAGTTGGGCAGACAGCTCTGCAGACGTAGGTAGAGCCATTACCTTCCCAGGGGAAGGAGTAGAGACAGCCACACGGCATCCTCCTGTCGTGGTGGCTCATGGGAGATTGCTCCCAGAGATGGCGGCTTCTTATCTGGGGGAGATTCTGAAAGTCAAGGGGGGTGAGTTTTGATATTCAGAGAAACCACTGAAGGTTTTGAGTGGAAGAGTCAACCTGTATTTAAGGTGGGTGAACAGGTGGATTGGGGTGGGAGACCCACCACGAGCTGTTAGAGCGATCAGATAATGGTCAGTGGAGCTAAACTAGAGAAAAGGGTAGGGGCTAGGTTTTGGAGACAGCTCTCAGCATGCTGTTTTGAATAAGAAGGGGCAGTTTCTGGTAGGTCTGTGAGCCTGAGCATGCCTGTGCTTTCTCGAGATGGCTGTGAAGTTGCCGTTTTGCTAGGCGCCTTTGCTTGTTCTGAGACACCAGGTCACTTACCCTGGGGATGACTAACTGGGCTCTTCCCCCACATAGGGTCATCCTCATCCTTGAACACCACGCTGCCTTCAACTAGTGCCTGGTCATCCATTCGTGCCTCCAACTACAACGTTCCCCTCAGCAGTACAGCACAAAGCACTTCAGGTGGGCGGGGCGGGGTCGTGGGGTGGGCCCTCCCCTGTCTGCTGAGACCCCTGCTCTCAGCAAGCTCTCCGCTCTCCGGGAGCAGTGCTGTCTGTTCGCCGCACACCTGCTTCCGTGAGGCCGCAGCCAGGAAATTAGCCTTCTCTCGCTCTTTTTATATATATATATATATATTTATTGACTTCAGAGAGGATGGGAGAGGGAGAGAGAGAAACATCAATGATGAGAGATTCATTGATCGCTGCCTGCGGGTTCTGGGGTTTGGAGGTGAAGGAGCACTTTCTTGGCTTGTTTTCTTCGGCAGTTTGGTTTGCTTTAGGGGTTTTTAATAATCTCACTTTGTTTGATTTGGTTTCAGGGGGAGAGTGGATGTTATTATTTAAATTTGATCTTTTCTAAAAGCATTATCTCCCCCCTCCCACTTTTTGTTCCCTTTGAGTAGCCAGAAGTAGTGATTCCAAATTGACGTGGTCTCCGGGGTCAGTCACAAACACCTCTCTGGCCCATGAGCTGTGGAAGGTCCCTTTGCCACCTAAAAACATCACTGCTCCATCCCGTCCACCTCCGGGGCTCACTGGTCAGAAGCCTCCCTTGTCTACGTGGGATAATTCTCCTCTTCGTGTAGGTGGAGGATGGGGAAATTCTGACGCCAGGTATACCCCAGGTAAGATGAGGTGCCGAGCACTGGCCAGCACGCGGGCTGGGGTGACGGAGGCAGTGCCGTCTGTCAAGGGGGCTGGGACCACACAGCGAGCTCCCACTGCGCACTCTCCGCGGTCTCCACGTCACCCGCTCACCTAGAGCACTTGGCAGACGGTGGTCAGTGAGTGGAATGGGGCTCCTTTCTTTGAGAAGTTCCTCACCTGCTCCTCTTAAATTAAATGTGCGGTAATTTCTCCCTCCTGGCCGGCCCTCAGAGCACACCGCGTGTGACACAGGGCAGAAGCCGCCACAGCAGGGCCGGGAAAGCCTGGCCTTGATGTAGGGGTTCATAAAATCTATTGCGGGGTTTTTTGTTTTTTTTATGTATGTGTATATATATATACATATATACATATATACATATATACATATATACATATATACATATACATATATACATATACATATATACATATACATATATATATATATATTTTAGAGAGAGAGAGAGGGGAAGGGAGAGGTATAGAAACATTGATTGGTTGCCTCCTGCACAACCTCCACTAGGAATCGAGCCCACAACCCAGGCAGGTGCCCTGGCAGGGAATCGAACTGTGACCTGGTTCATAGGTCAATGCTCAACGGCTGAGTCATGCCAGCTGAGCTAAACTGAGACATTTGAGAGGGACGGGGTGCTGCTGGTGAGACAGCCAGCAGGCATAAAGCAGACTGTCTAGGAAAGGGGCAGAGGGCGCTCCTCCTGCTGCGCCTGCACGTGACCAGCTCCCCAGCAAGCCCAGGTTGGACTCAGAACTTCTGCCGGTTCTTACTTCCTTGTGCCCTGCCCCCGGACTGTACCCACCTTAAATAGTAATATCTCAGGGATTTCTGATCTTTAGACAGGTGACTTAGAGTGTTCCTTTGGGGGAAGTTTTGATTACATGAAAATACTTGAGTCTGTTTTAAGCTACTAAATACAAATTAATGTATTGGGTGTTCTGTGTTCTTCCTGGCCACAGCCACCTGGGGGCCAGCTCCTCTAAGTGGCTGGTGCGGTGTGAGGGGAGGAGGCTTGTGGAGCTGAGTGGGACCAGGAAGCCAAGCCGAGCAGAGGGAGCAGCATAAGGCTCGGCCCTGGGACGCACTAGGGTTCCCTGTTGGACTTGAAGAAGGTTCAGGAGCCGGGGTGGAGCTACCTCCCGAGCGGTAGGGAGTGTCTGTGAGGCACCTGGGAGCAGCTGTAAACAGAGCTGACTTGATCACATCTTCCAGGTCTGCTGCAGGGAGAGAGCAAAAGCAGGTGGCCTGCCCCCGTGGGGACCCAGACAGAAACGAGGCTGTCTGCTCAGGGCTCCCGTTCATCAGAGGACACGAGAGGCCTTCCCCAAGTGGTAGTCTTCTGAGACAGTGTTAGCTTCATAAATGAAAGTATCCCCAAGGGAGGCCTGCCTTTGTGCCTCACTAGCCAGGAGCCCGTGACCACCACGTACCGTGATGAGACGGGGATGTGCTTGCCCTTGGTTACCGCTCCAGCCACAGTCTCGGGAACTAACTTTCCTCTTTCTTCCTTGTTCAGGGTCCAGCTGGGGTGAGAGCAGCTCAGGGAGAATAACAAATTGGCTTGTTCTAAAAAACCTCACACCTCAGGTAAGAGCACGGCACTGGTGGGTGCGGACGCACGCGGCGGCCTGGGAGAGGAGGTCTCCGGGCTCTTAAGTGGGGGAAGGGCTGCCGGGCCCGAGTGGGAGTCGGGGCTGTCCGGGGGGATGGCTTTGGGTCTCAGGCGGGCTCCTGATGCCCTTGGAGAGCCCTGGTCTGCCCTGTTCAATGAGGCCGTTTTCTGAATGCCTGGGCCACCCCCGTGGAGGCTGGTGTTCGAGCCCACCCTCCTCCCACACGGAGCGGTGCCTGGATGGGCCCTGCCTCAGGGCCCCGGAGAGAAGACTTGAAGCCACAGCAGCGCCATGGCTACCTCAGGAACTGAGGACAAGGGAAGTGACGCAGGGACGAGAGGCCAGGGAGGTATGGCTCTGGGACCAGTGAACGTGCATACTGGTCCCAGAGCCATACCTCTGTGGCCTCTGGACCCCATCACAGCAGAGAGTCCCAGGTAAAGTGGCACCAGCAGTGAAACATCAGGCGACGAGGAGGACGCGCGTCGCACCCGGGACAGCTTCCCCAGTGTCCTCGCGACGCACGGTGCCGCTAACGCACTCGCCCTGTCTCCTAGATCGACGGCTCGACTCTGCGCACCCTGTGCATGCAGCATGGCCCCCTGATAACATTCCACCTGAACCTCCCGCACGGAAACGCTTTGGTCCGCTACAGCTCGAAGGAAGAGGTAGTGAAGGCACAGAAGTCTCTGCACATGTAAGTGGGCTGCTCTGGGCGCCCCCGAGCCCTTTCGCCTGGAGAGCTCGGGGTGAGAGCACACCGCCCGCAGCACCCGGTCTGGTGGCCCAGGAAGTCCCCGCACCGCTGCCCTGTGGGCGGTGGTTTCCCAGGCCGGTGCTCAGGGAGGGAGGCGGGAGGGGTGCTGGGTACCTGGTGTGTCCTGGACACTCCGGTGCCACCCGCACTGGAAGCCGTGGGAGCTCCGGCCGCTGGTCCTCACGTGCGCTTCTCCTCCTCAGGTGTGTGCTGGGGAACACTACTATTCTCGCTGAGTTTGCCAGTGAAGAGGAGATCAGTCGTTTCTTTGCACAAAGTCAGTCTCTGACCCCTTCCCCTGGCTGGCAGTCCCTCGGGTCCAGCCAGAACCGGCTGGGCTCCCTCGACTGTTCCCACCCGTTCTCCAGCCGGACTGATCTCAGTCACTGGAATGGTGCTGGGCTGGCGGGGACTAACTGTGGAGACCTCCATGGCACTTCCCTCTGGGGGACCCCCCACTATTCCACAAGCCTGTGGGGCCCTCCAAGCAGCAGTGACCCCCGAGGAATGAGCAGCCCCTCCCCCATCAATGCTTTTCTCTCTGTTGACCACCTCGGCGGGGGTGGAGAGTCCATGTGACAGGTAGAGGTAGACTCGTGACCGCGACCTCAAGACGCAAAGGAAAGGGGCACTAAACGCTGAGCTCGCCGCCTGCAGCGGGGCGCCTGTGGGAACAGCTCTTCTGCACATTTTCCACTTTGTTTTCCCCGAAACATATCAGTTGAATACTTGAATCATGCAGGCCAATACTATAATGTGAAGGTGTCTCGTTACACTCCCACTGGCGCCATACGTGCTGACCGCGTAGTGAGCTCACCTGTGCGAACTCATCATGTTTAGCCTTTGGGTTCTTTTTTTTTTTTTTCTTTCTATTCCCACACCCCCACCCTTACCATTTTTTTTTCCAAAACCATTGTTTGGGCTGATAACGTATGAGCTTTTACCTTTGCACTGAATGATGTTCTCTCCGTCTAATCGGCAATATGGGGGGGGCAGCTGTTCCGTGTGATGTTTACTCAAGGATGTCCTTAAGGTGTGCGCTCTCTACTATGCCTTGATGTCCGCTACCTTACTGTGTGTCGTGGAGTTGGAGATCACGTTATGATGCTGACTTAGGACGATAAATGAAAGTGTTGCACCGTTTCTTCATGTTCTAAAACTAAAGAATTTCGCTCTGCAGTTTGAAAAACTGTGGCCACAGCTGTGACTTGCAGCCCGCCTGCACCAGGGGCCCTGCACTTTGAACGGGCTTTCCATTTTCTTTTGAAGGCTCTCACGTTGACCTTCTTGTTTACAGATTTTTTTGTTTGTTTTTTGAGAAAAAAAATGTTTACTCTTCCATCATTAAAAAAAAAAAAGTAAAAGACAAAAAAAAGGAAAAAAAAAGGAGGATTTAAAAGATGCTTTCTATCTCTGGGAAAGGAGCAGCATTTGGCCATGTTCTTGTTTTCTATTCCTGTCCTAAATCAAAGAGCATGGTTCTCAGGAAAACCGGGTCCCCAGTCAAACAAAAACAAAACCTTGTAGTTTCTTATAGGAAAAAAGGAAACCCCAAGTTTTAGCACTGATACTATGTATTGCTCTGTTAAAGAATTTTCTCTGCCAAAAAAAAAGAAAAACAAAAAAACGCTTCAAGCTGGAGTTTGACGTTCTGCTTCAGATGCTGTCTTTTTATTAGTGTGATGATGGTTTGCTAATGATCAGTAGGGAATCATTTTTGTAATTCCATCCAGTGGCTCTGTTCCTGCTGTCGTGACTGTGTTATGTCTAATGTTGTACCTTAAAGCTGAAATCAGTAACTATGCATCCTGTAAGCACGGTTTGGGGCTTACAGAGTCGTTCATTGTAGAAAGGAAATTTTAAATGTTGTTGCAAACTAACGAGTTACACCATTTTTACAGTTTCTTTCTCTCCTCCCCCCTTTTTTGCCCACAAATGGTATTATAATGCTTGCTTAGTCACAGGAGAGACTAAACAAGGGTAAAAATTTTAACAGAGAATTTGCCATCATTTCATTGCCTTGATTCTAACTGTTTGTGTCCTATGATGCAAAAGAAGTCAGTGGCTTTTAACTGTTTACAAATAGAATGTGATTGTAAATGTACAGTTTGGTTGTGTTTAATTATGAAATTTCTTCAGATATAATAAACCATGACTTTTTGGCTGCTCAACATCAATTGTCTCTTTTTTGTGAATTTATTTGTACGCTCTTTTTTATAATGAAAGTTTTCAAGTTGCTATGTATGAGGGTTCTCATAGAGCAACCGATTAAAAATATAAGCAAATATTGGAACATTTTAACTGAACTTATCCACAATCTCACCCTGAAACAATGTGAGAACAACGGGAGACGTAGCCGGCTCCCGCCTGCCCTCCGCGCCTGTGGGACCTGCTGCTCAGCGCTCCTGTGACTCATCTTCCCCGCCATCCGTGCCCGTCGCAGGCCCAGCAGACACGCGGAGCAGGAGGCCCCTGCCCGGAGTGTCTGGTGTGAGCTCAGACCTCTCCCGCCCCGCGGCCTCCGCGGCCTGTGCTCGCTGCGCCGGGCTTCGCCGCGGCCGCTCGCCGGGCGTAAGCCGTGTTCTGTGCATTCGATGTGTATTGACTTCCACACTGGTTTTTCCAAAAACCAAAGGTAGCTTCGAAAAACCACGTCTGGAAATGTTTGGGACGTCACGCTAACTGACCTTTGGGGCTTTGAGTAGTACATAATTGACTTCATAACTGCGTTAATTGTATTGTCCAAGTGTTTGGGAGTTTTTTTGCGCTTGTTATGTGGAAATAAAGTGTTTGATTAAAAAATGAGCCAGTGGTTTTTTTGTTTTGTTTTTTAATTTATTTTTTTAATATATTTTATTTATTTTTTACAGAGAGGAAGGGAAAGAGATAGAGAGCTAAAAACGTCGATGAGAGAGAAACATCGACCAGCTGCCTCTTGCACACCCCCTACCGGGGATGTGCCCGCAACCAACGTACATGCCCTTGACCGGAATCTAACCTGGGACCTTTCAGTCCGCAGACCGACGCTCTATCCACTGAGCCAAACCGGTTTCGGCCAGTGGTTGGTTTTTGCTTGGTCCTTCAACAACACAGCTCTGCTCCCTAAGCCCCTGGCTTCGCCGAAGCCTGCTTCCACCTCCCGCCTGCCCGCCTTCGTCCCACCGGGAGTCTGACGTTCCCGGGGCCTGGTGCAGGGCGCTGGCCGCCCGCAGGAGCCCAGCCCTGTCCACATCCGTGCCAGCGCACGGCCAGCCATTTCCGAGGCGCTCCTGCTCCCGCAGCCCGGGGTGCTGGCTCTGACACTCCTCACCCTCGCAGAGGCCCCTCGCTGCTCCCGTCGCTAACGGGTCTGGCTGTCCCAGCAGGACCTCCAGGTCCTGTGCCAGGTGTCGAGGAAGCTCCTGCTCCGATGCGTGGTGGTTGCTAAATATGGGAAGGAAGTAAACTTACCTGTTGGCACTTGTGCACCAAAGACGGTGGGTGAGCCAGGGAAGGCGGCGGTGAGCCTGACAGCAGCACAGGTTTCCATCCAGACCGGAGTACAGACTGCGGTTGCATCGAGCAACGTGGCTGTAGGACCAGAATCAAACCCGGACCTTTCAGTCCGCAGACGGACGCTCTACCCACTGAGCCAAACCGGCTAGGGCTGCTTGGTTTTCTGTGCATCAAATCATTCTATATAGACTTTTTTCAAAACAAAACAAAAACTCCCATTGTCCAGTCCTGCACTAAAATGTTGAAGTATTCTTGGAAACAGCCCTTTGTTGCATCAATTCTGACGGGAAGTGGCCTCCAAACTCTGGGTGAGAGTGGAACCCTCACTTGCTGTGGGTTGAACTAGCCTAGCCCCTGATGGGTTTGGGGTTGCAAATTCCTTTTTAGAACCACTGCTAGTAAATGGAGAAAGCAGCCACCAGGGGGCGCACAGTGAGTTCCTTTTCCTGGAAGAAGCTTTGAGAAATCCAGTCAGCTAAAAGGGAGGGCAGTAGGCAGGCATTGTAATTAAATCTTAAAAAACAAAATAGAAAATAGCAAATCAAGTCAAAACCTTTAGTAGTCCTGGCCCACCGGTTGGGTTCGTCCCCTGCACCAAAGGTTGCTGGTGATTCCTGGTCAGGGCACATGTCTGGGTTGGGAGCTTGATCCCAGGTGGGGGCGTGCAGGGGGCAGCTGATCAATGCTTTGCTCTCTCCCTTTTCCTTCCTCTCTCTCTAAAATCGAAGATATTGAAACAAATCTTTGGTAAAGGTCCCTCTTCCAGGGGTCAGCAATCCCTGTCCGGGCTCTGACCTGGGACCTCTATCCCGGAGAGTAACAACATCGGTAACATCGACCACCGTATTCACAGCAACCGTGCTTGCCGTCACACACTGAAACGTTTTGTCGGCCTCACAGAACCCACAGCAGCAGCAGTCACTGCAGAGGTGACGTCCACGGCCTGCCTGCCTCTAGGGCAGGACGCTCGGTACCCCGGCCTCTGCCTCCCGACGCCCCAGTGCCTCCTCCCTCCAGAACCCAGGCCCCCCCGCCGCCGCCGCCTCAGCTCAGAACACTCCCCCCTGCTCCCCCTCCCCCTCCCTCCTTCTGTCTCCAAACCCCCCTCCTCCCCACCGTCCTTCTGTCTCCTCCCCCCCTCCTCCCCCCTCCTTCTGTCTCCGAACCCCCCTCCTCCCCCCTCCTGTCTCTGAACCCCCCCCACCATCCTTCTGTCTCCTCCCCCCCTCTTCTCCCCCCTCCTGTCTCTGAACCCCCCCCACCATCCTTCTGTCTCCGAACCCCCCTCCTCCCCCTCCTGTCTCTGAACCCCCGCACCATCCTTCTGTCTCCGAACCCCCCTCCTCCCCCCTCCTGTCTCTGAACCCCCCCACCATCCTTCTGTCTCTGAACCCCCCTCTTCTCCCGCCTCCTGTCTCTGAACCCCCCCACCGTCCTTCTGTCTCCGAACCCCCCTCCTCCCCCTCCTGTCTCTGAACCCCCCCCACCATCCTTCTGTCTCCGAACCCCCCTCCTCCCCCCTCCTGTCTCTGAACCCCCCCCACCATCCTTCTGTCTCCGAACCCCCCTCCTCCCCCTCCTGTCTCTGAACCCCCGCACCATCCTTCTGTCTCTGAACCCCCCCACCATCCTTCTGTCTCCGAACCCCCCTCCTCCCCCCTCCTGTCTCTGAACCCCCCCACCATCCTTCTGTCTCTGAACCCCCCTCTTCTCCCCCCTCCTGTCTCTGAACCCCCCCACCATCCTTCTGTCTCCGAACCCCCCTCCTCCCCCCTCCTGTCTCTGAACCCCCCCACCATCCTTCTGTCTCTGAACCCCCCTCTTCTCCCCCCTCCTGTCTCTGAACCCCCCCACCGTCCTTCTGTCTCCGAACCCCCCTCCTCCCCACCATCCTTCTGTCTCCGAACCCCCCTCCTCCCCACCGTCCTTCTGTCTCCGAACCCCCCTCCTCCCCACCATCCCTCTGTCTCCGAACCCCCCTCCTCCCCACCGTCCTTCTGTCTCCGAACCCCCCTCCTCCCCACCGTCCTTCTGTCTCCGAACCCCCCTCCTCCCCACCATCCTTCTGTCTCCGAACCCCCCTCCTCCCCCCCTCCTGTCTCTGAACCCCCCCCACCATCCTCTGTCTCCGAACCCCCCTCCTCCCCACCATCCTTCTGTCTCCTCCCCCCCTCTTCTCCCCCGCTCCTGTCTCTGAACCCCCCCACCACCATCCTTCTGTCTCCGAACCCCCCTCCTCCCCACCGTCCTTCTGTCTCTGAGCCCCCTCCTCCCCACCGTCCTGTCTCCGAACCCCCCCTCCCCACCATCCTTCTGTCTCCAAACCCCCCTCCTCCCCGCCGTCTTTCTGTCTCCGAACCCCCCCTCCCCACCGTCCTTCTGTCTCCGAACCCCCCTCCTCCCCACCATCCTTCTGTCTCCGAACCCCCCTCCTCCCCACCATCCTTCTGTCTCCGAACCCCCCTCCTCTCCACCGTCCTTCTGTCTCCGAACCCCCCTCCTCCCCACCATCCCTCTGTCTCCGAACCCCCCTCCTCCCCACCATCCTTCTGTCTCCAAACCCCCCTCCTCCCCACCGTCTTTCTGTCTCCGAACCCCCCCTCCCCACCGTCCTTCTGTCTCCGAACCCCCCCTCCCCACCATCCCTCTGTCTCCGAACCCCCCTCCTCCCCACCATCCTTCTGTCTCCGAACCCCTCCTCCCCACCGTCCTGTCTCTGAGCCGCTCGTGCACACGGGCTTCCCGGCCTGTGCCTAATGGACTGGTGATTCTCTCCCGTTAACTGACGTGCAGAGCTCACACACCAGCCTGGAGGCCGTGAGGGAGGGCTCCGCCCCCCACAGTGACAGGCGGGGGGGGGGGGGAGACGGGCCTCTTTGGAGGAGGCACAGCCTGGACCCCCCCCCCCCCCCACCACTACCATGCAGGAGCGGCGGAAGCTGCTCAGACCACAGCCCTCGGGCCTGCGCAGGGCTGGCCACGTCGCTGGAACACACACCTCCTCGCCCCCGGGTGCTCTCACTGATCTTCCCAACAGCCTGACTGACGGGCAGGGACGAGGCAGAGAGGCGAAGTGACTGCCAAGCTGCCCACTCAGCCCTGGGGAGTCAGCTGGAGCCACAGGCCGCTGGCCTCGCTGCGACATCGGCCGGCCCAGGCCAGGCCTCCCCCCGGAGCCCGGCTGCTCCCCCTGCTCTCCCTGACAGTCCTCCAGGGGGCCCCTCCGACGCCCCGGTGCAGGGCCCTGAGAGGGGGCGGATTCGCTGGGGGAGTCCTTGTTCCCGGCGGGTGCTCTGCACTGACCCGCTGCTCCGGGTCCGGGCGCTCCGAGCCCACCTGCCGCCGGGCCTGGCCAGACCCCTGAGGGCCGGCAGCCCGGGCGCCCGGAGAGCTGGGCCTCACAGACAGACACAGCGCACAGTGTCCTCATTTCAAAGCCGGAGCCACGCGTGTTAGTGACGTCCTCACGGAAACCACCCCTGGCCCGAGGACTTCTGCAGAGTGACTCCTCCTGCGATCTGCCAACGGCCCTGGCGGCCGGTTTCTGCCTCAGCTCTGCCCCCCCCCGGGCCACGCAGCCCCCGTGCCCCCCCCCGGGCCACGCAGCCCCCGTGCCCCCCCCCGGGCCACGCAGCCCCCGTGCCCCCCGTGCCACGCAGCACCCGTTCCCCCCCCCCGGGCCACGCAGCCCCCGTTCCCCCCCCCGGGCCACGCAGCCCCTGTGAGGGGGCCCACAGCTGGGAGCGGACAGGCGGGTGAGGACGGGTCCCCTCCTGGTTCCTCCATCTGCCTGAGGCCGCTTGGGGGCGGCGGGGGGGCACCTGGGTCTGTGAGCCCCGCTCCTCCAGGAGCAGGAAGCAAAGAACCCCAAAGGGCGCAGAGAGGCGGTCGCCCGCTGACGGCAGAGGAGGAGGCTGAGCGCCGGGCGGCGGGGCTCCCTCCCGAGGCTCCTGGTCCTGCACCTGCGACTGCGGGCTCCGTCCGCTGCCCCCGAGCGCGCAGCCCCCCCCCCCCCCCCAGTGCACACAGGCTCAGCCTCAGAGACGCTCTCCGCTCGGACCGGTTTGTCAGGAAAGGAGCAGGTGCGGAACAAGGCGCGGGGGAAGGGGCGGGCTCATGGCCCTCTGGGGGTGCCCCCTCCCGGGCTCACCAGTCTGGGAGCCTCAGAAGCCCCCTTTCCAGGGTTAACGGAGGCTTCGCGGTCCTGAGGGACCGCCAGTGAGTCCCTGGCCCTGCGCACGGCCTCAGCCCAGCCCGGAATCGCGCGTCCCCTCGAGGGGGGTCCACCGTCCCCTCGTCCCCTCGGCCTCACACAGCTTGTGGGGGTCCCCCCTAAAGCAGCACCGCGGTCCCCGGCCCCCCGCCCCGTCAGCACTCCGGAGCCTCCCGCACCCGGGACCCTGCCCAGCTGCCCCTACGGACCTGCGAGCGGCCTGGGGAGCCTGAGCGGAGCACCCGGAGTTTCCCTTAGCCTCCTACTGGCCAGGCCTCTTCCTGGCGGCTCCCGCCCTCTGCTCGGAGAGAGAAACATCTGAGAGTGGAACCCTGGGTTGCTGGGCCGCTGGGCCGGGGTGTTAACTTTGAGAGAAGCTTCCAAACGGCCCCCAGCGCTTCCTCCTGCCCTTTGCAGCAGCAGGAGGGGCCAGGGCCGGCGATCCAGAGGCCTCGGAGGTCACAGGCCGGTGCGGCGGCGTATCTGGTCCTCAGGTGCTAACCACGAGGCACTGCACACACTGCTGGACTTCCCGTTTTTCTAGAACGAGCAGTCTCTGGCCTGGGGCCCGTGCTCCCCGGTTTGGAGCTGAGTGGTGGCTGTCCCTGCAGCTGGGACACGTGCTCCCAGCCGGCCACAGCCTGCCTGCCTCACCGGCTGGCCTCCTGTTGGCACCGGGCCTGGGGACACACCCATCGCCCCTGGGCCCCGGACTCAGGACCAGAGCCAGGCTGCGGACCCATTCTGCGGCCTTCCTGGGATCGTGCCTCTGGAGGCAGATCGCAGTGTCAGGCCGTCTGTCCCGCTTCTGTCCATCTGTGCGGCCCATTCTCCCTCCCCGTCCCGGGCAGGCCACTCCCCTGCAGGCCCCCACTCGAGCTGGTGTCAGTTTCATGGCCAGGCTTTGTGCAACCGGCCGCCCTCGTCCGGTGGACACAGCTCCGGTTCAAATCCTGGCCCTGCCGCTTACTGGCCTGGAGCCTGTGGGCGAGTTTTCTCATCGGTGAACTGGGGGTAATAGCACGCTCTGTCTTCCAGGGTGAGCCCTGGACAGAACCTGCGGTCTGCCACGGGCCTGAGACCCTCCGTGCCAGGCCTGCAGCCCAGGCCCAGGCTCAGGCTGTGGCCAGGACTCTGCTCTGGCCGTGGCTGCCTGTGCCACGTGTGCCTGCTGCGGCCACATCTTCAGAGGATGGCACATGGAGGGACATCTGCTGTTTTTCCGTCTTGGATGCTCTGAGTGCCCCGCAAAAGCCTTCCTCTGCCCCGCCTGTCCTGGAGTCTTGGGAAGCACGGGCCGGCCGTGGCCTGGCCACCCTGACAGTTGCTCCGGACTCCGGACGCCCGTCTGCACCGCCTTGGTCTGGGGAGCACAGGACGGGGCTGAACAAAGACGGTCACTGTCACGGCCGCAGAGGCCGGCTGCTCTCCTGGGCCTCCTCTGTCCCCTGCCTCCCCGCCAGCACGGCCCCACCCCCAGCTGCCCTGAGCCCGCCCGTCCCGGAAAGGAGGCGGGCCGGGCCGTGGGAGGGGGTGAGTGAAGCTGGGTGGTGCCTGGTAGGGTCGCCGGAGGAGGAACGCACGAGGCCCAACGTGGTAAAGAATTATAAGTGCATTAGGGCACCGAGACAGGAGGGCTGAGCCCCAGGGGTGGGGCCAGCGGCTTTAACGGACTCTAGGGGGGCTTTTCAGGTGGGGGTCCGGGCGGTCTGGCCTGGAAAGGTCCGGAGGGGAGAGAGAATTGTGGTCTCAGCACTGGGATGTGGTCTCAGCAAGTGGGATGCGGTCGGAGCGAAAGGGGGTGTCGGTTGTGAGTGTCTGACGGCCAGTTCCCAGGGGAGGAGGGATGGATCCAATGATCTGATCAGACCCACGAGGGCCCTTCAGGTGAGGGCCAGGAGGCTGAGGCAGAGCTTGGGGCCTGTCGCCTTCCCGCAGGGCTGGGCCCAGCTCCCCCGTCCCAGAAAGATCATTCTCTTTCCCTAATCTCAGCTGCACTGGAATTTGGAATTTGACCTGCAAGAAAGTCCAGCAGCCGAGGCGGGGCGGGAGGGAGGCCGACCCTGCCCTCCCCAGCTCGGCTGCAGGGAGAGGAGCCCCGGCCCCACCTCACTGCCGGCGCTGCCTCCGAAGCCGCCAGGCCCCAGAGCAGGGGCCGCACCAGAGGAAGGTAAGGCCCCCCCCTCCCCCCATGCTCATTTTGCAAACGGGACAGGGCCCAGAGAGGCAGGAACCCTGCTGCTGAGAGGCCCCGGGCTCGCAGCTCCTCCCCTCAGAGACGGCTCCTCGCCAGCAGGCAGATGTGCTTGGAGGTGGGCACAGCCAGCGGCGCCGGCGGTGGGCCCTTCTCCCACGGCCCGCACTGGCCAGCCCTGAGCCGCAGGTCTGGAGGACACGGGGAGGGCCAGAAGGACAGGGGGCGATCTACGTAACAAGAAGCCCGTGGCTCCTGCAGCGCAGCTGCTGTTGCCTGCAAGCGGAAGGGGTTTCCACCGGCACCTGCTGGGCACGGGTGGCGGGCGGGTCCTGGCCCGGTGCAACGGGCACAGGCACCCTGTGAGGCACGGCCCGCGAATCACAGCGGGAGCCGAGCGCCTTTAAGAAACGGGCCGAGGGCAGAGCGGCTTCGCTGGGACTCACCCGTGACAGCTAACCCGGACACCAGGCTCCAGTGGCTCTCTGGGGGTTCTGGGGGGTGTCCGGGGTCACGATGGGCCAGGGCACGTGGCCAGGCTCTAAAAGCCCCGTGCTGTCGTCTCACAAGCGTTTCCTGAGCGCTGCTGTTAGAGCAAAACTCAGACTCACTGAGACCTCCTGCGGTCTCATCGGCTCCGTCCAGGGGCTGGGGGTGGGGCCGCCCCTCCGGCCGCCAGGTGGGTGCTTCGAGGGGAGGTTTACTTGGAGACCGAGGCCGGGGCGGAGAGGTGAACGATCGGGTTACTTCAGGCCTGGGAAGGCGAGTGGCCTCAGTAGTGCTGACCAGGAATTAATTCCAGGCGGTTCTCAGTTCCGCTCCGGAGAGGCTGGGCCGGCGTGCAGGCGGGCGCTGCTCGGTGTGGAGACGGCTGAGCCCCAGGGACCCACTGAGCTGTTTCTCCTTCTCTCGCCGCTTTGGCGCAGCGGGGACGGCTGTGATAGAGTCGTGCACTCGCCATGCTTGCCTCAGTGGTCATGAGGAGTCATGCTTGCTGTCAGGAGAGATGACTTAAGGGCCACACTCAGATTGAGGCCAAGAGAAGGCTCTTTGGGGTGAATCTGAAGGGTGAGTAGGAGTTCATCAAGCCAAGCGTGTAGGGAACAGCACGTCAGGCGGAGGGAACGGAACAGCAAAGACCCTGAGGTATGAAATGCTGCTCAGGGGGGGAAAGAGGGCCCGTGTGAGAGGGCAGGGCCTCAGCAGAGCAGGCACAGGGTGCTCCGAGCAGGGGAGTGATCTGATCTGGCCTGATGGAGGTTCCGTGTGAGGGTGGACTGGGAGCAGAGTGGGACCAGGAAGGCGCGACGGGAGGTTCCTGCTCGAGCAGCTTAGACAGAAATGAGAGAAGCCGAGGGGGGCGAGTGGATGGATCGGCTGTTCCTCGGAGTGGAACAGGACGCAGGAAGAGTCAAGGACTGTGGGACCGGGACAGGGAAGCAGGCTGCGGGCCTGGGAAGCGGTAGGAGAAGTGGCGCTCGGTGGGATGGGAGGAGAAGCGCCAACAGGCTGGTGTCCAGCTCGGACAGCTCAGTCTGCAGTGCCGGCTGCACCCCCTGAGATGCCACGTTGGCCTTTGGATGGAAGGCGTGGGGCTCCCCAGGTGCTCTGTGACTGCTGGTCTCCCCGGGATTCCTGAGATGAGATCATCTCCGGAGGGACAAGGAGGTGGAGCAGAGAGCATGGGTGACCTCCTGCTGGCTGGCTGGGGACAGCTGCCGCGCCCTGCCCCGCCCATGCCCTTCCCAACGGGCCGGGACAGGGTGGCCTCCGCTCCAACCCAGAGTCCCCAGGATCGTCCCCCCTTCCTTTGTCTGAGGACCAGTCGCCGAGGAGCCCAGAACACCCACTGCTCAGGCTGGCAGAGTACTCCAGGCCCTCCCTCTGCAGTCCCAGGCCCAGCCGCAGCTCCACCCCCCAGAATGGACCGCCCCGGCTAGGCTGCCTCCCTTGCTGGGCATCCCAGACACAAGGTGGTCACCAGCCAGGCGGTGGAGAGGGCAGCCACCTCCACTGGGCACAGGGGATGCTGCAGGGTGAGTGGACTTCCGCCAGGGTCCGCGCACAGGCCGGGCAGCAGCTCAGTGGGAGGCCGGGTTGGAGCCCTGCTTCAGAGCTTCCGGTGACCTTGGCCCAGGCCCGGCTGTGTCCCTGTATCTGTTCCCAGAGGCCGCAGACCTGACCTCTCAGGGGTGCTGTGTGCTTCAAAGGAGACACACACAGCTGGGGGCCGAGTCTTCCTGACCTCTCTGACGTCCATGCTCTTTTTCTAAATGGTTTTATAAGAAGGACAGGGACAGATCAAGTACTTGGACCTAATCATCTTATCTAATAAGGAGGGAATATGCTAATTGACTGCCACGCCCTCAAAGATGGCAGCACCCACAGCCACAAGATGGCAGCGCCCAGTCCCCTCAGCCCCGCTGGGGCGGCAGGCATGTGGCACAGCCGAGCCCGCCCCCCGGCAGTTCCGGCCGCTCTGCATGCCTGCCTCCGGAGTCCCCCAGTCCCCTCAGTCCCCCAGCCCCCCAGGGCTGGCTTGAGGCACAGGCAAGCCTCAGATGGTGGCTGCCCAGCCTCTCAGGGTTTCCCGAGGCTCAGGTAACCAGGGCTGGCTGAGGCTCAGGTAACCAGGGCCAGCTGAGGCTTGCGCTGCCGGCAGTGGCAGCAGCAGAGGTGTGATGGGCGCTTTGCCTTCCCCTGGTGGCGGGGTCACCTCCTGCCCCTGAGGGCTCCCGGTCTGTGAGAGGGGGCAGGCCAGGCTGAGGGACACCCCCCTCCAGGCCTCTAGTGTTATATAATGAGCTTTCAGCAAACCTGTGACACACATAGGATTTTTAGACCATTCATAGATGGGGAAACAGCCTGCGAGTTGTTGGTTCATGATCTCAGAGCGAATACGAGTAAGAGGCAGAGGCAGGACCTGAAGGGGCAGGGCCACTCGCACCTCATCACACTGCCCCGACAGCCATTCCGGGAGAGTGCTGGCCTGAAGTTGGACCTTGTGGTTCGATGGCCACTGTCCCTGCTCAGTGCAGGCCGTCCGAGGCTCTCGTCTCTCTCTGACCCATTTCTGTCCCTGCCTTGGGGTTTATGCCCCTCGGCAGCTGTGCCATGTCCTACCAAACACTGCACGCTGCTGTGTCTCTGAATACATTGAGTACACAGGCGGTTTTATGCTGTAAATCTTGTTCGTTTCTTTTACTTTTGTTATGAAATGTTTCAGAGGCACAAGTTATAAAGGATAGTAAACCCCACAGTGGACACTACACAGGCGTGAATGCTGCCCAGGCCCCGCCCCCTGCCCATGCGGCCGGCTGTGGAAAATTCCCACATCTGCGATGGGGATTATGTAACCGCCGAGGGAAGAGGGTGAGTGGCCCGCAGCTCCCTTTTGTTCTTTGGCCCATCGGTGGCCCAAAGGGAGGGTGTTCTTGCAAACAAAGCCATTGTTATGGAGCCTGTTCTGCAGGACTTGGCCCTCCCATCCCAGGAGCACCCCTGGCAGAACCTGAAGCAGGAGCCCACCCCAGAGCCCCCGCCCCAGTGTGCCCACCCCAGTGTGCCCGCCTGGGGCTGTACGAGGGGCAGAGGCCCTGGTGTCATTGCATCGAGTGGGTCTGGCCACACGTGTAGCCCTGGGCCAGGTCTGCCTTGCTCACCACCTGTCCTCCATGCCTAGCACAGAGCCTGGCACACAGCTGGTGCCTAATGAGTGTTTGTTCACTGAGTCCCCAGGGCTTAGCATGGAGCCTGGCACACAGTGGTGCCTAATGAGTGCTTATGGAAAAGACACAGAGAGAGGGAGCCAAGCACTGCAGGAGCGGAGAGAAGGAGGGAGGGGCCGGAGGGACAAAAGAGACAGACCCGCCGGCATTGGCTGATGTAACGAGCTTCAGCTGGAGGCCCACACCTGCCGCACTGTGGCCTCCAACACGTGGCACTGCAGGCCCGGGCCCAGCTCACGGTCACCTCTTGGGGCCTCGTTTCCCGCCTGCAGGGTGGAGGTGCCATGTGCTCGCTCATGGCTGGCGAGGAGGAGGAGGAGTTGAGAGCACACGTGTGCCAGGTGTTGGATGGCAAGGCCATGGATTTGCTGGGAGCAGGCACTTTGCAGGCGCTCCTGGGAGCTTGCGGCCAGGGCAGAGCATGGGGCTCCGGGGTTTCTCTGGTCTGTGCTCCTATCCCCACGTGGGAGGCAGCCCCACCTCCTGGGACTCAGGAAGGGCCCAGAGCCACCAGCCTCCCCAGCAATGAGTAACTTGTTTATCTGCCCCGCCCCTCCCGGTGCCTGGCAGGCCTTCCGGAGGGGCTGGGGGAGGGGCTGTGGACCGGGAGGGCTGCCCTCCTCACCCTCCCTCCCATTTAGACCTGCTGGCTTCTAGAACGATCTATCTCAAGCCCCAATGAAGCTGATTCCTAAGCCCCTTGTCCTCAGTTCTCCTCGTTGGGAGCAGCAGGTGGACAGTTTGGGAATGCAGGGTCTGAATGCAGGCTCTGAAGACAGGCCCGGATCTGAGGCTGAGCCCCGGGAGCCTCCTCCCAGCCTCAGGGGAGGAGTTCAAAGCCACCCTTGGGGAGGGCCGGGAACTCAAAGATCCCTGAGCCCCCTCAGCTGTTTCTCTGAGGGAACCCAGCCAGGTGCAGCCTGGCGCTGGGTCTTCGGGGGACGCGGGCTGTCAGCGCTATGGCCTGTGTGTGTGTGTGCGGGGGGCGGGGGTGGGGGGCGGGGTGTAGAGGCCAGGGCAGCTGCGAGCATCCTCAGTGCCAGCGCGGAGCACAGCTACCCGGTCCCACGGGCAATAGCGGTGAAGATCAGCAGCGACAAGGACAGGAAACCCCTGCCCAGCAGCCGGCTGCCCTGTTCGCAGCTCCGATCAGGAGCAGGAAACTGCTCCCGGGTCTCCCGTCGCCTTCCCTGCCCTGCGTCACCCGCAGTGACCACAGACCCTCCTGCTTCTAGTCAGGCCTCCCCCTGACCACGCCGCTTCCGGCCCCAGATCCTCCGGTGGAGGCCCCGGCTCAGCCGGGTGCAGTGGCCGGGGCTGCTCCGGCAGAGGCGGGGTGAACGTTTGTGGGACACCCCTTGGTTGTCAGGTGATTTGGGACACTGCTGGCTTCCGTGCACGGAGGCCAGAGAAGGAGCTGCCTGGCGGCCCTCCTGGCGGCCCATCAGACATCCGGTGGCGAGGCTGCTTAGGCCTCTGAGCTGGAGCCCCATCTGGCTTATGCAGTGCTGTCTGTGGGGCATTTTCAATGCAGAAATGTCCACGCCGTCTCAGATCTGTTTCCGGGGCTCTCTCTGCCTTACGCGAGGAGCACGACACTCGTGGCACTGGCTTGGACTTCCCCGTGATGTTTGCAATCGCAAAGCGCGTTCACACATTTAAACATTTGGGGAGACGGCTCTGGTCGTGCTTGTAGACTCGCTCTTCATCCCGCGCTTCTGGAGGACAAGGCTTCTGCGTCTCCTCTCTCTTCAGAGGCCCTGTCCCACATTTGAAAGCACCGACCGCCCGTTGCGTCTTCTGGGGGTGTCAGAGCAGTTTCCGGCGGAAGCAGCATTATTCTGTCATAAACCGTCCTTTTATTTCTCAGACAAGTTTCTCCGAGTCCTCTGGCCCCTCCTGGCAAGTGGTTTGCACCCAAGGCAAGTGTGAGAGTCCTGGACGCTCCGACCTACAGCCAGCCAGTCGGAAGCACAGGTGATGACCTGGACGTGTGTGTGGGGGTGGAGTGGGGGATGGGGGACAGTTTTGTAGATCCAAACCCTTAACCTTAATCCTGTGGGTCTCAGAGCCGTTTTTAAGGGCTAATACAAAATACTTGCTATAAAAACGGGTATGAAAGGATGAGCCCACTGACTTTCTATTTTCCTGTAAATGACACCAAAGGGCTATATAGGTGGTGTCTGACCAGCCTCACTGCCCCCTCCCCTCCCACATAACACTCAGGCAAGCTCCACTCAGGCAAGCGTCCGATGGTTCTTTGAACGGGTCCTGCTCCTCACCACTCACTGTCTGCGGGTGCTGTGGGCTCAGCCCCGAAAGCTCCCCAGCCCTCACCCCTCCCACCCCACCCTGTCCACACAGGACCACCCATTCATCCATCAAAACCCAGGGCAGGTGCTGCATCCCATGGAAAAGCAGGCGTCCTGCCTCCCTCCCTCCACCGTGTGGAGAACAGTGACAGCGCCACGAGGTGCTGAGCACAGCCGTGCAAGCTCCGGGCTCACACATCACAGGCTCATGGCAACCTGGGGATTGGAGTTTAGCGGCTCTGAGAGCCAGGCAGTCATCATTTGCCCGTGACCCACTCACTCACAAGAGCGTTAGGAAGCCAACCACTGGAACAGCTGGTTCGGCTCAGTATTTACAAGTAAGCTGGAAAACTCAGGTTTAGCTTCCCGCGTGGTCGGGTCCCAGGCTGTGCTGCTGGAAGGAAGGAGGGTACATGGGGGCAGGGTCATGGGCCTCGCCCTCGCCCTCGCACCCTCCCTGTACCTACGATCAGAAATGAATAAATTATTTTTAAATAAATAAAAACAGCACAAGTTTATGACCTTATAGTTCTGAAAGTCATGCATTCCCAGTGGGTCTTAAAGGGCCAGACTCCTGTGTGTGCTTTTTCAGCGTCTAGCTGCTGTCCTTGGCTCCAGCTCTATTACTGCACCTTTAAGACCAGCAGCATTGGGCCATGTCCTCCCTGCCCCGTCCTCTCTGACCTCCTCCCCCACGGGGAAGGACCGTGGCTGCAGTCCCTCTCAGAGCATTAGGACACGCTCCCTATTGAAAGGAGAGCTGGTTACCACCTTAATTTCATCTGCAAACCCCATGGCCTTTGTCATGTGACTTATTTTTGTTCATTTTCACCAGAGGACATTTTTCCTAATGATTTTTAGAGAGTGGGAGGGAAGGGGAGGGACATAGAAAGAGAAACATTGATGTGAGAGAGACACTTGATTGGTTGCCTCTTACACGAGCCCGGCCCAGGGCCCAGGGAGAGCCTGCCACCGAGGTACATGTCTTTGAGTGGAATCAAACCCGAGACCCTTGAGTCCTCAGGCTGATGCTCTAACCACTGAGAAAAACAGGCTATGGCCTTTGCCATGTACCTTAACACATTCACAGGTTCAGGGGACTGGGATATAAAGACCTCTGAGGAGACATGATTCTGCCTACCACTTGACAGTGCAGTGCATTGTGAAACAGCTCAGAACAGTGATTCAACACAACAACCTCAGCTCTCCCGCTGAGCTCTGTTCCCTTGGGCAACTTCCCTGCCTTCTCTGGGCCTCAGTTTTGCCATCTGGAAAACGGTAGAACAAAGTGCCCACTTGGCAGATTCGTAAACACTTAGAATAAGGCCTGGCATGCAGTAGGTGTTACATAGGCACTTGCTAAATATATACAATTTTATTGGAACAAGTTTGTAGTGTCTGGCCAAGCGTCTGGCGCCATTGTTGGCCAGGCCTTGACCTGGCTTCCGGTACCTGGGAATCAGAAACCGACTCAGGCATCTGTTTTTCTGTCATTCCTGTCCTGTTTGTTAAGTGGCAGCGGTGGGGAAATCATCTGTACTATTTAAATTGTTTATCCTCCTTTATATTTTGCCGAGTGTGTGATTAAATTGGTGGAAATTAACTATGGATTTGATAAAACTTCACTGTAAACATTTGCTGGGTGAATGAGTGAAGGGCTGGATGGATGAATCTACCCTCAGCTTTCTCTCCTCACACTTCCCTCCACGTGATGGCCGCTCTGGGCTGTCCTACGGAGGCTGGTGAGCTGAGAATGGTGCTGGGCTCCGGGTCTGACGGCATGTGCCCTCCCACAGGATGGAAAGTGTGTTCAGCACCACGGAGAGCGGCCCCGGCAGCCCTGGGCCCACGCCAGATCCCCTGGAGGCCTTTCCCCAGAGGAGCCTGGAGGCCGGCGACATCGCGGTGCTGGCTCTGTACTTCCTCTTCGTCCTGGCCGTGGGACTGTGGGTAAGCCAGCCTGGGGCGGCAGGGAGGGAAGAAACCACAGTCACAACTTTACCTTTTAAAAATGCACTGGAGTTGACTCTGGGTCAGGTGTGAAGTTAGGCACTTCACTTACGTCATCTCATGTAATATGCACAGGTCCTAATGAAGAAGGTGCTGGTACCATGCCCATCTCATAGGGGTGGAAACTGAGGCTCGGAGAACTTCAGTTTCTTATTCTGTTGGGAAGTTAGGAGATCGGGAGTTAAAATCCACATCTTCACTTTGAAGCCCATGCTCTTTTTCTAAAGGGAGTTTTTCTTCAGTCACATGATTCAAAAATAAAAACAACTTTAAAATGAGATACAGTGCCAAGTCTCAGGACTCTCCTTCCCTCCACGGGTAACCACTGTCATTGTTCCTGTAGTAAATTAGTGTAGTCTCTCATGGCTTCTTTATGCAAAATTCAAATAAATATTGTGTACATTTTCCTCCTTTAAAAATAGAAGGCAGCCCTAGCTGGTTTGGCTCAATGGACAGAGCCTTGGCCTGTGCTCCGAAGGGTCCCGGGTTCAATTCTGGTCAAGGGCAGTACCTTGATTGCAGGCTCCTCCCGGCCCAGGCCCTGGTACAGGAGGCAACCGATCGATATGTTTCTCTCACATCGACATTTCTCTCTGTCTTGCCCTCTCTCGTCCACTCTCTCTAAAACTCAATGGAAAAATCTCCTCAGGTGAGGATTAAAAGAAAAAGGTCCATATTTGTCCCATTTCTAGATTTCTGTCTTCAAACTTGCCAACTCTCTCTTCCATCTGATCTGCTCTGTTTTCAGTTGTTCTAATGAATTGTTTATCTCATTTATTGAGTTCTTCAGAACTTTTGATTGTTTTTTTTTCTTGGAAGCTCTTTATTTCTCTTTCAATTTTAAATGTTAGCTTTGCTTGGTAGAGTAATCAAGGTCGTAGGTCCTTGCTTTTCATCACTTTGAATATTCTGTGCCAATCTCCTCTGGCCTGCAAATTTTCTGACACTTATGGGAGTTCCCTTATAGGTAACCAGCTGTCTTTCTCTTGCTGCTTTTAAGATTCTCTCTTTTGGTATTTTAATTATGATGTGTCTGGGCATGGGCCTCTTTGGGTTCACCTCTGTGTTCTCTGGACTTGTATGTCTATTCCTTCACCAGGTTAGGGAGAGTTTCAGCCATTATTTCTTCACAAAGGTCCTTGATCCCTTGCTCTCTCTCTTATCCTTCTGGTACCCCTATGATGTAGATGTTGTTATGCTTTATGTTGGCACAAAGCTCTCTTAAACTGTTCTTTTTTTTTCTTTCTTTTTTTCTTCTTGCTACTCTGATAGGGTGTGTTTTTTTGCTACCTTGTCTTCCAAATTACTTATTTGATCCTCTGCTTCAACCAGCCAACTGTTTATTCTTTCCAGTGTGTTATTACTATTACTGTTATAGGCACAGAGGGGGAGTCTCACTTTGCCACAATACTGACATCATTCTATAGTCTATTTTCATAGGAAGGTTATTCATTCAAGGAATGAAAAGATACCATATCATGCCATCTTCCATCCAGTAAGAATCCTCTCACCAACATTCACACCCAGAAGCTCAGAGAAGTTAAACAACTTACTCAATATCACACAAACTACTCAATGGTCAAAATGTCTGTATTAAATACCATCAATGCTGGGAAGCTTACTTCTAAAGATGGTTTTATGGGCCAGCTAAAAACATGGACTCCAAAATCAAGCTGAGCCAGGCTTGAATTCCTGTCCCTTCTGCTCTCTAGAAATGTGTTACTAGATAACTGACTTCAATTCTGAGCCTCAGTTCCTTACCAAATCCCAACCTCATGGGAGTTAATAAGAATTAAAATGGAGATAATGCTTTGAAATGCTATACACGTGCTAACACAGAATAAATGATACACATTAGGAGCTATCATAGATAAGCCATGGGTATAAAACTCAAATGCCTGAGGATCAGTAGGTTACTATGAATGGGTGAAGCAGGCACTACTAGGGGCTGTAGTGACCTAAAGAGTTTGTCTCCTCTAAAAGTATTCAAGTTAAAATCTTCTTTATGACCATGGGTCAAACAAAATCTGTTGGATGTTTAAATGTGGCCCATTGGACTCACTCTTTCATCTTCAGCCCGGGGACGCCTCTGTTTGTCCTTCTTCCCCTCCCCTTCTTTGTTTCAGTCCACAGTGAAGACCAAGAGAGACACGGTGAAAGGCTACTTCCTCGCTGGAGGGGACATGCTGTGGTGGCCGGTGAGTGAATTTGGTTCAGTTGAAGTCCCTTCTCAAAGAATTTTCAGTGCTGATGTTCTGTCAGGCCTTTGCCTTTTCAGGACTCTTCAGTTACACATTGTGTGGAAGTGCCAGTATAAACTAGCTCCAACCAAAATTTGTTTAACCAAAAAAGAATTGGTCAGCTCACCTGAGGAAAAAAATCTAGAGTTCCAGTTTTGGCTGAGTACAGGGGCTCAAGTGATATCATTAGGGCCTGGTTTTCCCCTCTATTTATTCTTTATATTTCTATATATCTATCATCTAATCTATCTATCTATCTATCTATCTATATCTATCTATATCTATCTATCTATATCTATCTATCTATCTATCTATCTATCTATCTATCTATCTATCTCTACCTACCTACCTACCCACCTATCATCTCTCCTTCTGGATGGGTGCTATTCCCAAACAGACTCGACTTCATGTCAACAAGATGGTGGATGCTGCTGCAGACCTTCCATCTGCCTAAGTTCCAGCCCAGCATGGGACAAGCATCTGCTTCCATGGGAGTCTCCCTGGAAAACATCTCATTTCTGATTATGGCTCATGCCCATCCGCTGCCAGTAACTGTGGCCAGTGTGGTTTGATGTGCTTACTGGCTCAAGCCTGGGCCACACACTCAATGCCTGAGCATATATGATGAGAAACGAGAGGGACTAAAGCCTTCAGGAGATTTGGATGGTATGTTATTTTCAAGTAGATCTAAGGTCATTGTCAAACACACGTGCACACACAAACTCACATCACCCATACACATCACACATATAGACAAGCCTCTACTTAGTAGACCCAGGGAGGGTGATCAGGAATAATACTTTTATGTATGATCCTAAAACAAGGGTTAACCTTTTGAACTAAGAAGAGGGAGAATTTCCCCCATTTGCAGTAAGTTTAAAAAAAAAATGCAGAGTTTAAGATGCAGAGAGAGAATAGGTGTCTGGCCTCTGATCAGAATAGGATTGGAGCTCCTTTAAAACCCATTCCTCGGAGAATCCAAGATGGCTGCTCGGGTAGGCACCTAGCCGCAGCTGCACGCAACAATTTCAATAAAATACAACTAAAATATAAAATGGACATTACCCAGAACTACAGGAAAGTCAACTGACTGGAAATTCTACAACGAGAAGCAAGGAGAAAACCAGAAGGAAGCGCGGAGGAGCTGTAAAAGCCTAAGGTACGGAGACACGCGGCGCGCGCGGAGAGGACGGAGCCGGAGAGGAGGGAGGCCGAGTGCCTGGCTGGCGTTCCCTAGCGGGAAGGAGATAAACACTCCGACTGTGCTGGGCCCCCAACTGCTCTGAACCCCCGTTCTAGGCCAGACCCCGGGGACTCAGGCTCATCCAGAGGGAACTGGGCTGTAAGGCGGAACCCGGGGAAGCGGCGAAAGGAGGTCCCAGAGGCGCGCACACAGCTCGCAGAGAAGGGCCAGCCGGCTGTGCCGTAGGACTGCCCTGGCGGGAAGGAGACAGGCTCCAGACTGCTCTGAACGCCATCTCCAACTCCACTTCCAACTGAACTGAACCCCAGTTTCGGGCCCATTGCGGGAGAGCTTACACTGTTTGGTAGCAGGCGAAAATCGAGGGCACCTTTCTCTCAGAGGTGCTTGCAACAAGTACTGAAGGACCCTGAGTCTCAGGAGTCGCATAGGGCGGGGCTGACGGAAGCCAAGGCTGTAGGCTCCACCCTTAAACCCCGCCCCATCAGGAAAGCTGCCTGCGAAAATGCCTAAACCAAATAGATCACAAACGAAAGAAATGGAGGACAAAAAGCTACTGGATATAGAGTTCAAAACCACACTTATAAGGTTTTTCAAGAGACTCCTAGAAAAGGCCGATAAAATAAATGAGACCTATGAGGATATGAAAAGGACTCAACAAGAAATGATAAGGGATCAACAAGAAATAAAGAATACATTGTCTGAAATAAAAAATATTCTACAGAGTCCTAAAAACAGAAAGGAAGATCGCAAGAATCAAGTCAAAGATTTGGAACATAAAGAGCCAGAAGACACTCCTCTGCAGAAGCTAGAAGGCAAGAGAATCCAGAAAATTGAAGATAATGTAAGAAACCTCTGGGACAACTTCAAACGATCCAACATCAGAATCATGGGGGTCCCAGAAGATGAGAGAGAGCAAGATATCAAAAACATACTGAAAGAAATAGTGACAGAAAACTTCCCCCACCTGGGGAAAGAATTGGACTTACAAGTCCAGGAAGCACACAGAACTCCAAATAAGAGGAATCCAAAGAGGACCACACCAAGACAAATCATAATTAAGATTCCAAGAGCAAAGGACAAAGAGAGAATATTAAAAGCAGCAAGAGCTAAGCAGGTGGTTACCTATAAAGGAGCACCTATACGATTGTCAGCTGATTTCTCAACAGAAACCATGCAGGCCAGACGGGAATGGCAAGAAATATTCAAGGTGATGAATAGCAAGAACCTACAGCCAAAAATACTCTACCCAGCAAAGCTATCACTCAGAATCGAAGGTCAGATAAAGAGCTTCACTAATAAAAAAAAGCTAAAGGAGTTCATCACCACCAAACCAGAATTATATGAATTGCTGAAGGGGGTTCTTTCAGAAGAGAAAGTAAATAAAGATAAAAATTATGAACAACAAATATGTAACTATCAACAAGGGAATCTAAAAACCAAGGAAATTAAAAAAAAAAATCTGATGAACAATATTAACTGTTGAATATAATAGAATCAGAGGTATGGAAGGGGAGTGAACTAATGATACTTGGGGAAAAGGGGAGAGGGGAATGTGGGAAGAGACTGAACATAGACTGTGCACCTATGGATGAGGACAATGGGGAGTGGGGAAAGGACAGAGGGTGGGGTGGGAAGGGGGGGGGAAGGAACACTTGTAATAATATGAACAATAAAAATTTATTTAAAAAAAAAATTAAATAAATAAATAAATAAATAAATATAAAAAAATAAATAAAAATAAAATAAAATACCACAAAGCAAAAAAAAAATAAATAAATAAAAAATAAAAAAAATAAATAAAACCCATTCCTCATAGAGTTGCGGGTATTTTCCTCTTCCTGAAGTTCCCTGGGAGACCCCATTTGCAAGAGCAGCATTTTCCCCAAGACATTTATCAAAAACAATCAGTGGCAACTGTTTAACATTGCAACTGTCTGAGGCAGCAGTTTCGTTGGGGCATACAGTGGACTAATCAAGGCACTTAAAGGGGAAGCCGGAGAATGAGACTGTCCTGGAGTGTTCTGAGAAGCTCTGACACAGTCCTGGGAATACAGAAGGCCATGTGACAGCCAGGGCTGTGCACATGCTCAGAAAGGAACTGAGAAGGTCCTAAGCGCTCATCTCTGGCTCACTTGAAGCTCTGCATGAACAGAAATGAAAACTAGGACAGAAATATCCAGGTTGAGAGTAGAAAGCATACCCTGACATGCACACAAAGTTTTTTGGCAACGCCTGGGAAAGTTATTTGCTTTAGATATGTAAGAAAATCTCTGCCTAGTTACTAACTGGCCACTAAACTAATGGACACATCACAAAGAATGCAGACTTGAAAGAATTCATTCCAGAAAGTCTATAAACAAACAAACAGTAGCAACAACAAAAAATTGCTAAAACAACTCAGGGGAATGAGGAACAATCAAATTTCTAGAGTTGCCACGTGATGTTACATTAAATGTTATGTTTAACAAAAATTATGAGTCCTGCAAAAAAAAATAAGAAAGTATGATCTATATACAGAAAGAAAAGCAGTCCATAGAAAGTTGGACTTACTGACTAAAGACACTAATCCTTCACAAACACTTTTTAAATCAAAGAAGGACTGAAAAATTGGGAACACAGTCTGTGTTCATGGATTTGAAGACTTAGTATTGTTAAGATGGTAATATTTCCCAAACTGCTTGAGAGATTCACCATTCCAGCTGCCTTTTGTTGTTGCAGAAATTGACAAGCAAGTCCGAAAATTTAGGTGGAAATGTAAAGACCCGAAATAGCCAAAACAACCTGGAAAAAGAACAAAGTGAGAGGATTCGTGTCTCCTGATTTCAATATTTACTACAAAACGACAACAATCAGGAAGAAATGTGGTAGTGGCAGAAGGATAGAGCAATAGAATAGAACTGGATGAAAACCAGAAAATCAACAGGAGCCCAGGAGCCTCTCAGACAGTCTGTCTTCTCTCCCTCTTAAACCCTCCCATCCGCCTCCCCCCTGCCCCAGTCCCCATTTATACTCTATTCCCATCTTCACCTCCATCCCTCTGGCTCTTGCTCAGTGCCCACCTGATCATGCCTCTGCCATACCCCTTCCCTCAGCAGAGTGGCAATGATGAGCACATAACTAAACATGCCCCCATCCCCGCTCCCCCCCCCCCCCCCCGGATCACACACGCTCAGTCTAAGGGACCAGTTCCAGATTCCCAGGAGAGAGACTGTCACCAGCCAGCCTGGTGCCCAGGCCTATCTGGTCCAATCAACGGAGACCAGGGATGGGGTCACCAAGTCCAGTCCCGGCCACTTAGAGTTCGACCCGAGGCCGGCTCTCTGCTGTGCTCCTCTGGAAGCAGAGCTGGGATAACACAGGCCTCCTGGTCCTCATGGGGAGCACTTCCTGCAACACCTGGCATCCTCAGCCAGGGATGCGTGCTGTGCGCACAGCCCCGGGAGGCACAACCACACGCAGGCAGCATAGGTCCGCGTGCTCACTGTGCTAACTTACGGGAAGTGGAGGAAGAGTCCTGGGGAAGGAGGAAAAGGTGCCAGATACTCTGGGGAGAGCCCTGCCTTCTGCCCTCTCCTCTGTCCTCTCTAGAGCGGAGGGGGATGGGGGAAGAGAGGAATAGGGGGAGGGGGAAGGTTCCCAGACCTTGTCTCCCGCTTATAACCTGTCCGTCTCCCCACAGGTGGGTGCGTCCTTGTTTGCCAGCAACATAGGAAGTGGACACTTCGTAGGCCTGGCCGGGTCGGGCGCCGCGGCGGGCATCTCCGTGGCTGCCTATGAGTTCAGTGTGAGTACTTTCCGCGGAGCCGGCAGTCCCTCTCGGCCTAGCGTCCTGGGTAGCTCCTGGGCGGCTGTGTGCAGCCTGCACCTTTAACCAGAGCGGTGCCTTCTGCGACATGAACGGGAAGCATCAGGCACCCTGGCCCGCAAAGGTCAGCCTGCCTGCCGGCTGGCCTGGGCCCCCTGTGTGCTGAGGGGGAGCCGTGCGGGGAGCGCGAGGCGGCTGCCTGGTGGCCGGATGCCCGGGGCCGTCACAAAGCCTGTGTGGCCCAGTGGCCGTGGCTGCGGCCGCATTGCCACCCACAGACGCCAGGCACGGGCGCTCTCCTGTGTAGCGGGCTCCAGGTGATGTGCGGAGGCGGTGCCCTCACCGGTGACCTTCACCTTCACACTGAGTCACCTTGAGTGGTACTCTGTGCTCGGGCTCCTTGTTCCGTGGGGTTCAAGGACAGCCTAGAGCCGGCTGCCCCGTGGCATCCTGGCTGCATGGCTTGCCAGCTGTGTGACCCGGGCAAGCCTTAACCTTCGGAGCCTCGGAGCCTCGGGTACAAAATGGGGACAATCACAGCCCCTGCCGCATGGACGCTGGGAGGATGGGGTTAGTGCTTGTAAAAGGGGCGGGTGGGGGGCTGGGTATAGGAAGGGCCATAAGCATCAGCTCAGCCATTTCCTTGTGACCCCCCCTGAGGAATGGGGCTCTCCTAGCGGCCCCTCCTCTTCGGCGCCCGTGCTCCGCGGAGGGGCGGGCGTGCACCTGGATGAAGGAGAAGGCATGAGGTTCAGGGGACACTGTGCTGGCCAACGTTGCTGCCTCCATTTGTCCCACGTCATCCCCACTCCCATTTACACATGGAAGTATGACGCCAGGGAGGGTGAGCCACTCAGCCAGGAAGAGCCGGACGGACGGGAGGCCGAGCAGACAGGTCCCGGGAGGGGGGCGGGAACCCTGGCACCTGGCGGCCGAGCTCACTCCGTGCCCTCCGTGTGCTCCGCAGGGCATCTTCTCTGTGCTGACGCTGGCCTGGATCTTCCTCCCCATCTACATCGCAGGCCAGGTGAGTCCGGCCCCGGGCCCAGGGCACAGGAGGAGGAGGCCTGCACTCCCTCCCTCCCCAGCGCCCTCCCTCTGCACAGGGACGCCCGCTGGGCGGTGCCTGAGCGGCCCCAGTTGGAGGGGGTGATGTGCTGGTGACACAGCTAGGAGCCTGGTCCTCAGGGAGTCTCTGAATGTTCACGGCATAGCACGTTATCCTTTAAACCTAAGAAAAATCCAGTCCAGTGACTTCTTTCTTTGCATGCAAAACTACAATAGTTGAGTAATTTCTGACTGACATGAAATATTATAATTTTTGTTACCAAATAATGCTGCTTTAGGATTTTGAAAAAACAGATTTTGGAGTTTTGGACACTCTTTCTTTTCTTTCTTTTAAAAAAAATATATTTTATTGATTTTTTTACAGAGAGGAAGAGAGAGGGATAGAGAGTAAGATGAGAGAGAAACATCGATCAGTTGCCTCCTGCACACCCCTACTGGGGATGTGCCTGCAACCAAGGTACATGCCCTTGACAGGTATCGAACCTGGGACCTTTCAGTCCGCAGGCCAACGCTCTATCCACTGAGCCAAAATGGTTTCGGCTTTGGACATTATTTCTGATCTTATTGATGCCTTTCTGTCTCTTTCACTGTTTCTGTCTTAGATGTTTAACACACACACAATATCATAGAGTTGTCCATAAAGCAATAGTTGATCTTCACCTTCTATTATGAAAAGTTTGTAAATACACAAAGTAGAAAGAGCTGCTTACTGATGAGACAAATCGTTTGAAAATGTGCCGGAAGCAGTGTGATCTGTGGAAAGGGCAGTCCTCTGGGCACACATGGTCCCAGTGGAGACAACAGGAGCCTGAATGAGAGGCCGTTGGTGGCTGGGCCTGTGCCCGGCTCCTCCCAGCCAGAGTGTCTGGGTGCCGCTCCGGGCGGATCTGCGGGCGCCAGGCCAAAGCTTTAGGAGGCGCTCACTGAGCACCAGCCGTGGGAAGGCGTCAGGACTGGAGAGGCAGCTAGTTCCCAGGCAGGTGGCCAGGCGTCCTCCGCTGCCGGCTGCCGTGCTCTGTGGCAGCAGACGAGGGGGCCACCTGCCGAGTGAGGAAGGAGCTCTGTGGCTGGAGGCTGAGGCCGGGCCTGTTAGTCACCCCCTGGTAGGTGAGCTGCAGCCAGAGGGTGGGTGCACGCACCATCACCGCTCCGTCCTTGTCCCTCCTGCAAGAACAGCTGTCAGCTTGAGGTCCCAGAGGCTAAACGTGACATTTTCAACACTAAGTCGGGGGTTACAGAGGGGAAGAGGAGGTGGACAGGCATGCCAAACCCCAAGAACAGTGCTGCCCCCCAGATGGTGCTCAGCAACATGGCTCAGCCCCTGGGGTGTCCCGCGTGGCTCCGGCCTCCCCCCAGGCATGCGGAGCCTCCCTCGGTGGTGCCTCTGGGCAAAGGGGTCCTCTGATGCCCGTCGCTCTGGAGATCTCGTGGTTTGCTGTCAGAACCCCCAGGTGTTCATGGGGACCTGGCTGAAGGTCACACAGAGCACCTTCCCCAAAGGCCAGCGACACTGAACACCATGGCGAGTGAGTTCCTTTCCTGGTCGGTCAGCTGTTGGGTGAACCCGGGGGCAGCTCACGCTGGTGCCCGCAGGCCTTCAACCCCTGACCAGTGCTTCGCTGACACTCTTTCCTTTTTTCTTAAAGAAAGAATGAGCCGGTTCTGAGCGCAGGGTCTTTGCTGTGCAACAGCAAGTTGCCAGAAAAGAAGAGAAACCAAACAAATTATTATATTATGCATGCGTTTATTTTTGCTGGCTCCCGTACATTTTGAATTGATTTTCCATTTACAGTGCTGATTTGAAATTTTCTTTGTAGATCAATTTATTTAAATAAAAATGTGAGTTGATTGAAAGGGAAACATCTATACTAATAAAAGGGTAATATGCTAATTAACTGGGTTGACCAGCCATCTTTCAGATGTCCGCTCTCCTTCCAGACAAAGCCATGGTGGTAGGGGCTGAGGCAGAGGCAGTTAGGGGCGATCAGGCAGTCAGGGGTGGGCAGTTTGGGGTGAGATTAGGCCTGCAGGGGAGGGCAGATGGAGTCCAGGTCAGACCAGCAGGGAAGGGCAGTTAGGGGTGATTGGGCAGGCAAGCAGAGATAGGGCAATCAGGCAGGCAGGCAGAGAGGTTAGGGGCGATCAGGCTGGCAGGGGGGCAAAGTAGGGGTGATCAGGCAGGCAGGCAGGTGAGTGGTTAGGAGCCAGTCATCCAGATTGTGAGAGGGATGTCTGACTGCCCATGGGATCTGGCCTAAACCGGCAGTCTGACATCCCCTGAGGGGTCCCAGATTGGAGAGGGTGCAGGCTGGGCTGAGGAACCTCCATGCACGAAATTTGTGCACCGGGCCTCTAATTATTAATAATAGAGATGGCAAAAATTTGGATGGGGTACACAGATGCCTCACATTTGGGAAATAAAGTTGGCTACATGTTCCTGCACAGAACCCCAATTCCTCCACTCACCTCTTTGCTTCCATTTTCTCCTCCCTTCTGAGTCCCCCACTGTGACTCCCAAGACCATGTGTGTGCAGCATTTGGGCGGGGGTGGGGGGGGGTGTGGTGGTGAAGGGGGGAGGTGAAGGGCTGGTGCCCTGAGGCCATGGCCAGGTGGGTGGAAGCTGAGCTCTGGCCCCAGGTCACCACGATGCCAGAATACCTCAGGAAACGCTTCGGCGGCAACAGGATCCCCACCCTCCTGGCTGTGCTCTACCTGTTCATCTACATCTTCACCAAGATCTCGGTAAGGTGGGGACCTGGGGGGAGATTGTGGCGGCCCCTGCTGGGTGTCTCCGCCTGAACTTTCTTCTTCCCTCGGGCAAGCTTCAGGGCGACGAGAGGACGTGGGGTGGGGTAGGTGAGCACGGGCAGAGGGTGTCAGGAGAAAAGGTGGGGGAGGACCTCCCCAGCTCCGGCCAAAGCTGCCTTGGCAGCACCTCGGGGCGCAGCGGGGCGACGGGACTTCGATCTTCTCCTGAGATAGACCGTGATCAGCAGAGATCAGCGGTGCTGATGGCCTTGGGCCTGCCCGCCCAGCCCGTGGATGGGCAGAGCTCCTGGAAAGTGGCCAAGAGCGGGGCATGTGCCGCTCAGCCAGCCTGGCTCACGCTGACTCTCCCAGCTGGAGCGGGGACAGCTTGTCCTGTGTGAGGGTGAGCGGGCTGAGGACGCCATTCCGTCCGAACAGTAACGGGCTCCAGCCCGGAAGCCTCCACAGGGGAAGTTATGTCGGAGGAGGATCTGGACAGGGGGATTCACACGCCAAAGCTGGGAGGTGTGGGTGAACAAGACTTGTTCCCAAGGACCCAGAGGACTGGGACCAGGAGGCAAGCGAAGGAAGTGAAGCCAGGCAGCAGGCAAATCGGCGGGCCTGGCATGAAACTAGCTCATTCAAGACCCTGTGGGCCTGGAACCACCGAAGGGCCTTACTGGGGGATGGATGAGGTGACCACGCCCGCATGTGAGTGAACGCACTGTGAGGACGGGTGTACGAAGACCAAGGCAGAAACGGGACCCCGAGGAGGTTGTTGTATTAGCCCAGGGAAGGGGCCTCAAATGTAATTGTCCACAAGGCTCCAGTCTGACCCCAAATCTGGAAGGAGATGGGTGAAGAAATAACAACGTGTGATTCCTCTGTGTTTGCCTGAATCCAGGCTGGTGGAACCTCTGCTTCACACATCTCTCCATCCATCCATTCACTCACCCACACATCCACCCATCCTCCCATTCATCCATCCATCCATCCATCCACCCACACATCTGTTCACCCACACATCCATCCACACATCCATCCTCCCATCCATCCATCCATCCATCCATCCACACATACATTCACCCACACATCCATCCACACATCCATCCTCCCATCCATCCATCCACCCACACATCCATTCACCCACACATCCATCCACACATCCATCCTCCCATCCATCCATCCACCCACACATTCACCCACACATCCATCCATTCACCCACACATCCATCCACCCACACATCCATCCACACATCCATCCTCCCATCCATCCATCCATTCACTTTATGTTTCTACAGGTGGACATGTATGCAGGCGCCATCTTTATTCAGCAGTCTTTGAAACTGGATCTGTACATAGCCATAGTTGGGCTGTTGGCCATCACAGCTCTATACACGATTGCAGGTATGATGGAATAAGGGGTGATGCTGGGAGGGGTGGTGGGCAGGGACTGTGCCACCCCATCTTTTCCCAGCCCATCTTCTAGTCTTCTACTGTATTCAGACCATTTATCCATTAAACTCCACTTCACCCCCAGATACCATGATTGCTCTTGGCTGTAGTCCTAAGGAAGGAGGTTGCCCGATAAGAGAGAGGATTGTAAAATGCAGCACAGCTGCATCAAGCACTTTCCATTCACTCAAGGCCCATTTATTGAGGACGTACAGGTGCTGAGCCTGTGTCTTCACACGCACTGAACAAGGCCGGGCCACAGCCCGCTTTATGCCGGAGCCCGAGGCGGGGCAGCCTCATCTTTGCCCCTCAGACTTCCTTCCTAGACCCACTGGACTCTGACTGGCCTGGAGTTGGTAGTATCTGGTTTTGAATCCTCCCCTCTCTGCCTCTTATTGGGGTAATCGACTTATTCTGTTGTATGTACTAGTGAACAGCACCTCCCGCAGGGCAGACATCGTGCTGGGAGGAGGGTGAAGCAGCGCACAGATAGACAGAGCCTTTGCCCTAGCCGGGAAGGGAGACGTGAATAGGAAACCAGTACACAACGTCCGGTGTGTTGCCCTAACGAACAGGCGCCCAGCAGGAAAGTCAGCGGGTGAGCTGGGAGTGGGGAGGGCTTCTTCATGGAGCGCTGAGCTGAGGCGACAGTTGAACCAGAATTAAGTGAGGATGGAAGGAGCCATGGGGAGGGAGGACAGGCGCAGGGTTCTGACATGAGAGCACGTTTGCCTGTCTGAGGGACAGCAAGGGTGATAAGAAGTGGCTGAGGCTGAGCAAGTGCAGGTCCAAGCTGTGCCCGCCCACAGGCAAGGCAGCGACGCAGAATGAGCCTTGAGGGCTGTGTGCATGGGACACAGCGGGGGCCCCAGCAGAGAAGCCACCAACTCAAATGAAGGCCTCTGCTGCCGGAGAGCTCGGCTGAGGGTCAGCAGAGGAGCATGTGCCTGAGCCCAGGGGAGGGGCAGGGCCGGCCACGGGCGCAGTTCATCTCCTGTCTCCTTGTGGGGGGGTCTGTCTCCCCATTGGGCTGTCAGCTGTGGGGCCCGGCAGCCTGCTGTTTGTCTGCCTCTGTGTCCTGCTGCGTAGAACTAGGTGGGGCTCACAAGATGTCAGCGGTGACCGGATAAAATACTGAGCCCAGTGCCTGGCACATGGTACATGCCCCTAAATCTTGGCATGGAAACGATGGTGGGTTCAGTGTTCTCACCACGCTCCAGCCAGTGAGCCACATGGCAGGGCAGCAGGCACGGGGGCCAGGAGCCAGCAGGTCTCTCCCCCTCGGGGCAGGGCCTGTTGGCGAGGGAGGCGAGTCCCAGAGAACACCACGCCCGGCCTGGGCTTTTATTGCCCAGTGACCTTGCCCACGAGTACATGTGTGTGCCAGACAAGGAAGGAGGGAGTGATAGGGAGTGAAAGGGAAAGACTGCCCTGCCCAGAGCTATTACAAGCATTGTGTTGGTGGCAAAACCAAGATTCTTCTGAGACCAGCCACCATGACCCTGGTCGGGAAGCCTGTTAGGGCTCTGAAGACCGCGCATTCTTTTTCTCATGTTAAAAGCAAAGGCATTCAGAGCGTGGACCACCACTTCCGTGTCACTTGGAAACTGCTGTGTACGGACACTGGCAAACTTAGGGCCTTAAAACAATGGTGATCGTTGCCAGCAAAGTGGAAGTGCAAACGGGAATGTGTGGGGCGGGGGTAGGGGGGTGGGGGGGGAGGGGGGCATCTTTGCAGAGCTAACATGGAGCCATCGTGGCCGCTGGATGGCGACCCGTCAGGTTCCCTCGGTGAGAGTGACTCCTCTCCGCCAGGGTGCCCGCCCTCACTCAGTCCCCGCCCGCCCTCCCTCCCCAGGTGGCCTGGCTGCTGTGATCTACACGGATGCTCTGCAGACTGTGATCATGCTCGTGGGAGCATTCACCCTGATGGGCTACAGTAAGTGGGGTCCCTAGCCACTTGGGGGGAGGCCAGCACTCTCTCAGCAGGGACATCTTCCCTCAGCACTGGGGTCGGCACACCCAGCTGTCAGAGGTCCTGCTGGAGGCAGGTGGCTTAGCAGAAAGAGAACTGTGCTCATCATGAGCACCTGCTGGTTTTATTTAAGTAAAAACTAATAGTGCACCTATATCAATATGGGTGAGTGATTAAATAATAAATAAATAAATAAATAAATAAACAAACAAATAAATAAATAAATGAAAGGGGTATTTTTTCATCATTTCACTCTTAGCCTACCTATGTCTTTATATTCTAAGCAGGTTCCTTGCAGACATCATATACCAGTAGTTGCTTTTTAAATCTAATCTGACAATCTCCACCTTGTGTGTCTTCAGGTTAGTTCCATTCATGTCATTATTGACAGGGTTGCTTAAAATCTACTACCGGCCAGTTGTTTACTTGTTCCATTTGTCCTCTGGCTCCATTTTTCTTCTTTTTAATCCAAGGATATCATTTTGGTTTGCTTTGTTCCATTTTTTTCATTTGTGACATGGTTCTTTATCTCTGCATTTTGGCTGTTCCCCTGTGTTTATTTCTGTGTATTGGGTAGAGCTACTGTGTCTCCTGGAATTGGAAGAGTGGCCTTGTGTGCTAGGTGTCCTGTAACGCCCAGTGGCTCAGCCTCCCCAGTCACCTGAGCTGGGTACTCTAGGTGTGCCCCCTGTTGTAGTTGAGCCTTGATTGCTGTTGGTGTCACTGGGAGGAATGGACCTCCAGGCCAATTGGCTGTGAGGACCAGCTGTGTCTACAGTGGGAGAGCTGCTGTGCAGGAAACACCCCATCGGAGCAGGACTTGCTTCAATGGGGCTTTGGTGCTCACTGAGTCTGCCCCCTGAGTTTGTCGCTTGTGTGTGTGTGGAGTTGCTATCTGCCTTGGTCTGACACTGTCCACCGGGTGCACTGGCTCTAGGGCCTCCCTGGGGGTGCAGTCAGCCACCGTGTGGGGCCACCCGGCAGAGCTACTGAAGTACACATGTTGCTTATTATCAATTATTGACAACACCCACCACCACCACTACCACAGAATAACTTTCAGGGAAATCAAACTTGACAATTTATCAGCACAGTAATTCTTCCCCAGTAGCCATTCCTACCCAAGTGGTAGCACCAATCTCCCGTCTTCCATAAAAAAATAAAAAATAAAAAGCCTTCCAATATGCAATCTGGTGGGAGCCACGTTATTTTGAGGTAACCCTGAACCCTCCCAATTAATGAAAAGCAGCAGATTCGACATGACAGTACTTGGTTCTCTTTAGAGCCGCTCACGCTTATACAGACTCGGTGCCTTGTGGGTAGTGTCTCGACCTGCCAGCCGCATCTGTGAGGTTGGCACCACGTGGCCCCACTAACAGATGAGGAAGCAGCCTCAGAGGCGGAGCCACTAGCTCCAGGTCACAAGTCTGTGCTCCACTCTTGCAACTGAGAGGCGCTGAGAAGTTCCGAGGGGAAAGAATGCTTCCTTAAAGCAAGGTTGCTGAGCCTGGGGCTTGTGAGCAGAATTCAGGGCGTCTGTGAACCTTGGATGGGAAAAACACACACCTCTATTTGATGAATCTATCATTGAAATTTTGCATTTTTCAATTATAAATGGAGGCAAGAAACCATGGCAATATTAGCCATATCCGCCTTTGATACCCTAGATGTTCTTATCCAGGTGTTCTTACAATTGATGCTGATGCATTGAAATCCTGTTTGTGCTCAAGGCGACTTTGAAGCAAAATTGTTATCAGCCCTCCTGCTAGGTTTTTACTACTTCATGGGCAAATAAATAAACTACTAGCTTATAGTAGTTTTTACGGTTTGAGGGTTGCCTTTTCTGCATTTGATTTCCTTTGCAAGCCTGCACATTTTGTGTTATGCATTTAACAATATTATTCTGAAAAGCAACCCATACTCGCTCCCAAAGGCGTTTAGAAAAAGAGGCTGAGACCTTGAGGTGCTGACTTCCCTTGGTAGCTGTCCTCTGAGTGGGGTTTCCCTGTCCCCAAACCCTGCTCCTGCTGGGGTCGCTCTGAGCCCCTGGCGAGCGCTGCCTCTGGTGTGCAGGTTTCGCTGCGGTCGGAGGGCTGGAGGGCCTGGCGGAGAAGTACTTCCTGGCCCTGGCCGCCAACCGGACGGAGAACAGCAGCTGCGGGCTGCCCCGGGAAGACGCCTTCCACATCTTCCGAGACCCGCTGACCTCCGACCTCCCGTGGCCCGGGATCCTCTTTGGAATGACCATGCCGTCCCTCTGGTACTGGTGCACGGACCAGGTACGGGCCTCGCCCTCAGCGCTGTCCTCAGCCTCCTCCGCACTGTCCTCTCGTCTGCCCCTCTCCCCCGCCATCCTTGATCACGCCTCCCTTCTACTGCTCTACACGCTATCTTCTGGCTCTGCTCACATGATGGCCTCGTCTGTTCCTCCCTGCTGGCTGCCTGGGACGGTCCGGCGAGCCAGGGAGAGAAAAGCTTCTCAGGGAGGCTAACACTGGGGCAGGGAATTGTTTGTTCAACACTCAGTGGGCGTCATCTAAGCACCAGGCACTTAGACATCACCAGCCAACACGCCGCAGGCTCTCGGAGCCCATGGAGGGACAGGCAGACGGTAAGCGAGTGATGCGCACGTCACAGGTGGTGAGTGGCATTAACAGGAGCAGAGCAGGGTCCGCGGGCTGAGCATCACTCTTCAGGAGGTCACGCTTCCATTCCGGTCAGGGCACAGGCCCAGGTGCGGGTTTAATCCCCAGGGTGGGGCGTGCAGGAGGCAGCCGATCAATGATTCCCTTTCATCACTGATGTTTCTATTTCTCTCTCTCTCCCTTCTTCTCTGAAATCAATGAAAGTATATATTCTTTAAAAAGCAGAGCAGGGACAGAAGGCTGGGTGTGGGTGAGGAGGGAGATCTGCCTGGGTGAGCTGAGCAGAGGCTGCAGGGAGGAGAGCAGGGCTCCACAGGCTGGGGCGGGAGGAGGTTGGCAGCAGAGGGCACCACAGAGGGCACAGCCGGGCACAGCTGTCAGGCACACACAGCTGGTGTGCGAACACACGGAGGAAAGCCAAGACCACATTGTGTACCACGCACGACTGAAGAGGAAAGGGCACAGGCTGCTTCTCGCACCCACTTGGATGCGCACGAAGGCCCTCCGGTGGGCGAGCCTAACCCAGGAAAGCACAGACATGTGGGCAGAGGGTCCAGACCTGGAAAAGCACAGACATGTGGGCAGAGGGCCCTGACCCAGAAAGCACAGACATGTGGGCAGAGGGTCCTGACCCGGAAAAGCACAGACATGTGGGCAGAGGGCCCTGACCCGGAAAAGCACAGACATGTGGGCAGAGGCGTCTGCGCAGCCACTTTCTCAGGCCTCAAACCCAGGGACTCTGTTGCCGGTTGAAATGTTTTGTTTTCTGTTACATCGACATCAGACCCCAGTACCGTTTAGAGTAGGGGTGTCGAACTCAATCAGAGAAGGGGCCAAAATCTAAAATCCAGCCTAAATCAAGGGCGGAATGGTTTACTGAACAGTCATAAACTGACAATGTCATAAACTGACAGCTGAGTGCAGTGATGACAGCGCGGTGCGAGCCACATTGCAAGGCCTGGCGGGCTGGATTTGGCCCGCGGGCCTTGTGTTTGACACATGTGGTTTAGAGGCTAAATCGCATGGTTGGAGCTGGGGCAGTTTAAGGACGGGAGGCCCTGCTGAGAATGCAGCACAGTCACGCCCGGCTGACCTCCGCGTGAGAGCTGAGCCCACCGCAGCCCGCCGGTGCAGTGCCGCACGCGGCCCCTTTAAGCGGGCTTCCCGAGAGCAGACCCCGAGCCGGGTGCGGCAGCTAACCGTGGGACAGATGAAGTGGGGCTCCCGGAAGTTTGAAAGGGGAGCGTGAGGAGCCGGTCACAGTGCCTGTGCTGCAGGGACAGTGAATGCAGAGCCACTATGAACACTTAGGTGTTACACGGGTTATGGTGCCGCTTGGGTGATGGCTCTGCTCACTTCCACCAGCCTCACCCGCTTCCTGCGAGTCCTCAGGCGTGTGCGCTGCACGCCAGTGTGTACCCCCAGCCACGCCGGCCGCCCTGCTTTGTTCAAGAATCGGAGGCTGATCGAAAGGGCTCCGCCTCCTTCCGAGTGAGTGCCGGGGAGGGCGAGGGGCAGAGACCGGGCCGGAGCCAGGCCCACGATGATGCCGACGGCGCGGTGACTGCACAGCTGCTGTTGAGCGGGGTCAGCAGAGCCCAAAGCCTGGGTCGCTGTGCGACGCCTGGGCCAGCACAGCGTTAGGCTCGTGGGGGAGCAGAGGACAGGCCAGGCGACAGCCATTGCTCAGGACTGCGACCAGCGCGGTCCAGATGGCCCGGGCAGACGTGGAGAAGGCGACTAGCGACGGCTGGACAGGAGTAACAACGCTACTGGCTTATGGACCCTGCACCATCTGCCCACGCGGAGCACTGCCAGCCTGGAGGCTGCGGCCAGGGACACCTCCCGGCGGTGGGTTCTGAGCAGCGCAGCTGCCTGGACACGTGCTCAGCTGTCTCTTAAATTCACAGCTGGAGGCTCTACTTCGAGGATTTGCCCCAGTCCCAGCTCCTCCCTAGAAACGGCTGCTTCCATAGCAGACTGCCCTTAGCTGCGGTGGCCGGGCCGGGACTGCGGCTGCTCCTACGCCCCGGAGCGGGAAGAAGCCCCTGCAGGTGCCGCACCCTCTCGTTTCACACCCGTTCCCAGGGCCTGCGCTCCGGGCCTGCGCTCCGGGCCTGCGCTCCGGGGGCTCGGAGTCCTGAGAAACAACAGCAACAGCGACACCAACTTCTAAACTACCGGGCTCCAGAGGGAGGACACGCAGCAGCCCCCGAACGGGAGCAGTTCTGGGGTGGGGGGGGGGTGATCAAACTGGAATGAGCTCCGGGAGAAGTGGGACACCCGCTAGCTCATGGAGCACAGACTGCAGGCGCTGAAGCGGCTCCAGGAACCTGGCTCGGTCCAGTTCCCTGACCGTTGCCTTCCTTTCCTTTGCTGATCCTCACCCAAGGATATTTTCTATCGATTTTTTTGGAGAGAGTGGAGCGGAAGGAGGAAGGGGAGAGAGAGAGAGAGAGAGAAACATCGATGGGAGAGAGACACATCGATTGGTTGCCTCCCACCTGTGTCCTGACGGGGCCGGGGATCAAGCAACTGAGGTACCTGCCCTTGACCAGGAATCAAACCCATGACCTGGCACGCTGACGGCTGAGCCACACTGGCCAGTGCACCATCCTCTTCCTCCCTCACCGCTGACTTCACCGTCTCCCACCGCGGCCAGCGGGAAGTCCAAGCCCAGCGCTGTGGTGCGGCTCTGACGGGCCAGCGCGGGCGGGGGCGGCCCGGGGCCCGGGATGACGGCAGCTGTGTGACGAGGACATGGGTTTCAGAGGAAGGGGTGGGACAGTAGGAAGTCTCCCACCCTGATGTCCACTATAAAGCCAAGGACAACGGCACAGTTCCCTCCTGCGTGTCCACAGTTCACTCACCTGCGCAGAGAGGCTGGTACCCGCCAGGCCTCTGCCTTCCCGGATGCTCCAGGACCAGCGCCTGCGGGAGCGGAGAGAAAGCTCTGAGCCCGCGGCTGCCCTCTGGAGCTGGAGGGGGACTGAGGGGACCAGGCTCCTCGGCAGAAAACGCTCTGGGGAGAGCCAGGCCCTGTGAGGAGCAGGGAGTCTTTGAGGAGGCGCCAGACAAGCCGTAGACACACAGTGTGCCACAGCCACGAGCCCAGACATCCAATCCTGTCAGCAGCCCTCGCCGGTCCCTCCCTTAACTCCTCCTCCACCCAGCCCTGCGCTGCGCTCTCTCCGTCCTCCTACCTGCTCGTGGCTTCCCGCCCCGTTCTGTGGGCCCCTCCGCCTCCAGGACAGAGGCCACTCAGGAAGAGCAGCCATTCACCTGCCGGCATCCCCCACGCCCGCCGCCTGCTTCGGCCACGGCCGGTGAGCTGTTCCCGCGTCCGCGCTGCGGGTGCCTGGCTGTCCACCTGCTGTCCAAGCTCCGCCTCCCTTCTCTCCTGGGACCTGACTGAACGCCAACAGCATGACCATGACAACAGCCCCGTGGTCTCTGCGAAGACTGCTGAGCACCGCAGGGCAAGCTGCTGTGGCCCCATTCGGCAGATGGAAGACTGAGGGCTCCCGGAGACCCGGGGGTGGGGGGGTCCACACGAGTCTGTCTGCGCTTCTAACCTCTCCATTCATTTGCTCCGACTCACCAACTGGGTGGTCTTCATTCTGGGTTCATCCAGACCCTCCCCAGCTGCATGCCCTCCGCCTGTCGCCAAGCCACTGCCATGGCCGCTCCCGACAGGCCTCCCCCTTGCCCCCCAGAGAGGGAGGCCTGTGCCCGCAGGTGCGGGGGCGGAGGGGGCAGGTGTGCCGGGGCCGGGCGGCTGAGCTGGAGCTGGAGGGCGCTGCTCCCGTGTCCATTCCTCTGGGTCCTTTCCCGGCCAGGGGCTGGTGACTGACGCAGGGCACTGACGCTGTCCCTGTGGGGCCTGAGTTACAGAAGCAGGTCCTCAGTCTGGTGGCCGCTGTGACCAGGGCTGGCTGACGGGTGTCCGGGGCACAGGCGCCTGCCCTGGGGGCCGCAGGCTCAGGCGGTGCCGTGGTTACGGGGTGGACATTGACCTCGGTTATGCTGACGTTTTCTGGCAGTTATGTGACGGGGTCCACGGCCTGGACTCAGTTTCCCCCAAAGAGAGTGCGTGTCTGCACGGTGGAGCCTGAAGCAGGCGGGGTGTGGTGGGTGGGGGCAGATCCACTCAGGATTCTTGGCAGATGTGGTGAGGGTCTTGGTTGTCTGCAGGGAAAAGACAGTTTAGTCTTTATTTCCTTTAACTTACCTGATGGAGAGGTGGGTAACGTCAACAGTAACAATGACTATATGCCGAGCAGACCCTATTCTAAATGGCTAGACTTCCTTGAATTGTCGGAACAGTTCCAATATTCTCCCCATTTTATAGATTGGGAAACTGAGGCAGGAGAGGTGAAAGTGTTTGCCCACGACCACAGGCAGAGAAGGGGGAGAGGTACTCGAACCCCAGCTATCCGTTTGCAATTGGCACCGCTGGACTGAGGGCTCCCATGGTGCCATGGGAACGGCTCCTCCGTCCTCAGCCCTCAGCCTCCTCCCTCCGCTAACTCTGGTCTCAGCGGGGCTGCGGGCGGGGCTGCGGGCGGAGGGGCCTGCTTGGGGGAAGGTCCGGAGCTGTGACTGGCCTGCGGGGGGCGTAGGCGGCCAGGGGTGAGGGCTCCATGGAGAGCTCTACGGGCAGGTCCAAGCCCAGGAGAAGGAGCGGGAGGGCAGGGGGGTCCTGGTTGCCCACTGACCCCAGGGGCTGCGGGGAGGAGAGGCGGAGCCAGGCTGAGCGCACTGCGCTGCGAGGAGGCGCCGCGGGGGGAAGGCCACCAGCCCAGTCCCCCTCTTCCAGGTGATCGTCCAGCGGAGTCTGGCGGCCAAGAACCTGTCCCACGCCAAAGCGGGCTCGCTGATGGCCGCCTACCTGAAGGTGCTGCCCCTCTTCCTCATGGTCTTCCCGGGCATGGCCAGCCGCGTCCTCTTCCCAGGTGAGAGGCCGCGGGGGGGAGGCCGCGGGGGGGGAGGGAGGCCGCGGGGGGGGGGAGGGAGGCCGCGGGGGGGAGGCCGCGGGGGGGGGGAGGCCGCGGGAGGGGAGGCCGCAGGAGGGAGGCCGCAGGAGGGAGGCCGCGGGAGGGGAGGCGGGGGGGGGGGAGGCCGCGGGAGGGGAGGCCGCAGGAGGGAGGCCGCAGGAGGGAGGCCGCGGGAGGGGAGGCGGGGGGAGGGGAGGCCGCGGGAGGGGAGGCGGGGGGGGGGGGAGGCCGCGGGAGGGGAGGCCGCGGGAGGGGAGGCCGCGGGGGGAGGGAGGCCGCGGGGGGGAGGCCGCGGGGGGGGGGGAGGCCGCGGGAGGGGAGGCTGAGGGGAGGGGAGGCCGCGGGGGGGAGGCGGGGGGGGGGGGGAGGCCGCGGGAGGGGAGGCCGCGGGAGGGGAGGCGGGGGGGGGGGGGGAGGCCGCGGGAGGGGAGGCCGCGGGAGGGGAGGCGGGGGGAGGGGAGGCCGAGGAGGGGAGTGGAAGATGAGACAGAGGCCAGTGACCAGGACACAGGCTTTCTTAGAGAAGACCCTGCGGGCTGCCTCCCAGAGGAAGAGAGAGCACGTGTGCAGGGGTGAGGGCCTTCTGAGGGGAGGAAAGGGAAGGAAGGGGCTTCGGGCACTTCGCACGCGCGGACTGGTGGTTCACATGAGGGTTTAGGGCCTTAGGAATCGGGCTTAGGGTTTCTGGCCGGTGCTGATCGGTGGTTCAGTGCACAGTCCACATAAGGGCCTGGTCAGGCGCTCAGGAATGTCCGGCTGCAGGGGGAGTTCACGCCATTCTCCGTCCATCCCCGGGGGGAAGGGAGGGTCTGTCAGAGGCCCCGGGAGGAGAGCCGTGGGGCTGTCTCGGGCCTGTGAAGTGTCCGGAACCTCTACCGGCCCGCTAAGAGCCGTGGCTGGAGGCCCTTCCTGGTGGTGCCGGTGTCTGCCCGGCACTGGCGGGCTCTCCCCACCTCCCAGCGCGGGCACCGCCGAGGGCACCCGGCGAGCGGGAGCCACCGGGGCCTGCACAAACGGGCTGAGCTGGGGTCTGAGGCGGCCCTGCGGCCTCATCGGAGAGCCCGGCCCTCACCTCCTGTCCCCTCCTGTCCGAGCCGAGCCCCTCCCTCACCTCCTGTCCGAGCCGGGGAGGGGGCTGCGGCCCGATGGAACCCTCTGGGAACCTCCCTTAGCAAGAACCCGGGCCTGCAGTGTGTGTGTGTGTGTGTGTGTGTGTGTGTGTGTTGGGGTGTGTGTTGGGGTGTGTGTGTGTGTCGGTGTGTGTGTCGGTGTGTGTGTGTGTGTGTGTGTGTGTGTGTTGGTGGGTGGGCAGGTGCCAGTTTGGAACTTAGTTCCCAACAGGCGCCTTTCTCTCCATGCAGCCTCCACAGCGGCAGCCCTGCCTCAGCACACTCGTCCCTCCAGGGAAGGCGGGGGGCTGCCTGGGGACCAGTTCTGAGGGTGTCAGGGGGAGCTGGTGTGAGTGCCGTGGGGGCTGCCCTCGGCCTGGAGTGCTGGGGGTGCATGTGAGCACGCCGCCCAGGGAAGCACAGCACCCAGAGGGGCAGGACGAGGGGTGAGAGGTCAGAGCCGGCCAGCTGGTGTGCATGGGTCAGTGAGAAACAGCTGCTGACCTACCGGAGCTCCTGGGAAGATGGGGAGAGAAAGTTAAAACACATTTCCACGCGTCCGGCGATGGCGCTCTCCTTGGCACTGGGAGCGCAGGCGCTGTGGGGCCCCGGTGCGGCCGCTGTGCTGGGACCTGAGCCCCGTGGGGGCAGCACTGCCCGCGGCCTGTCAGACCTGCGCCTGCCGGGGCTCCCGGCCATCCTCACCGGAGCCTCGGTCACTGTCCCAACTCCCGGATGAGGAAGCCGAGGCTCAGGCAGGGAGGCAGGAGGGCTGTGCTTGCAAAGCATGTCACGGAGCCAGGAGCTCACGCACCTCCTCCTCCTCCCGGCGCCCTGGCCGTCTCCTCCCAGACCAAGTGGCCTGTGCCGACCCCGAGATCTGCCAGAAGGTCTGCGGCAACCCCTCGGGCTGCTCCGACATCGCGTACCCCAAGCTCGTGCTGGAGCTGCTGCCCACCGGTAACGCCCCTCCCAGCCCCGGAGCCCGGGGGAGGGCACGGGCCGGCCTGCTCGGAGGGAGGGACACGGGGTGGTGGTGGGTGGTGGGAGGGACTGAGCCCCAGAGCCAGGCCCCGATGAAGCCCCCACCCCCCTTCCGCACGGCCCCACCGGAGCGCTGCCTCCTCGGTGAGCCCTGGGCCGGGTCAGAGCGAAGGCAGGGCAGTGAGCGGGGAAGCCCGAGGCCCACAGACCTCCCTTCTGCCCCCAGGGCTCCGAGGGCTCATGATTGCTGTGATGGTGGCCGCGCTCATGTCCTCCCTCACCTCCATCTTTAACAGTGCCAGCACCATCTTCACCATGGACCTCTGGAACCGCCTGCGGCCTCGGGCGTCCGAGAGGGAGCTCATGATTGTGGGCAGGTGAGCTTTTGGGGGGGGGGGGAGGGGGGGGCAGGCCAGGGAGGGAGCTGCCGGTCCTGGGAGGAGCAAGCTGAGCCCACCAGGGGCCACGTCCAGCCAGCAATCACCCAGCTTCAGCCTCCGCTGATGGTGAAACGAGGCACATTAGGACCTCTTCATTCATTCATTCATTCATTCAAAGTGATGTTCGCTCTGGCAGGTAGTTCAGGGGCTAGAGCATTGATCCACACATAGACTGAAGGGTCTCAAGTTTAATTCCTGCTCAAGGGCTCAGATCTGGGTGCAGGTTTGATCCCCACCCCAGTCAGGGCATGGTGATATTCTCTCTCTCTCTCTCTCTCTCTCTCTCTCTCTTCCCCTTCCCCTTCCCCCTTCCACTCTTATGGGAAAAAAATATCCTCAAGTGAGGATTAACAAAAATAACAGATGTTCAATGAGCAGCTACTATGTGCCAGATGCTGGACATAAAGCAACAAAAAGAAACAGCTCGGCTCTGTGTTCATGGAGCAGGTGAAGGCTAAGTAGCCAGGCGATGCAACTCCAACAGTACTATGACTGGGAGCCAGGAGACCGAGGGTTCAGAGGGGTCCCCAGCCTGGCCTGGGACCTGAGGGTGAAAAGCAATGAGCCAGGTAAAGGGAGGCGGGTCCTGGTTGTTCTATGAGGGAGAGGGGTTAGGTTTTTCTACCAAGCCTTCCGAAAGTCCTAAAGACTGATGGAAACAGAAGTGACAGGAATGAATAGCATGCAAATTTTATGTAAAATACATGTAAATAAGCACCGTGGGGGTGTGTGTGGGGAGGTGCATCCTGAGAGCTGGCTCAGCCTCAGGCTGGGGAGAGCTCCTCGGTCTGACACCGAAAGCATGGCTGTGCCGAAGCCGGTGTGGCTCAGCGGTAGAGCGTTGGTCTGCGGAATGAAAGGTCCCAGGTTTGATTCCGGTCAAGGGCATGTACCTTGGTTGCGGGCACATCCCCGGTAGGGGGTGTGCAAGAGGCAGCTGGTCGATGTTTCTCTCTCATCGACGTTTTTAGTTCTCTATCCCTCTCTCCTCCTCCCTGTAAAAAATCAATAAAAAAATAAAATAAAATAAAAAGCATGGCTGTAAGAGAAAACGGTGCAAGCAAGCACAGACCGGGAGGAAATACCTGCACACCATGTCTGATAAGGATTGTAATGCAGGATAACTACCAGACAGGGCTGTCACCTAGGAAACCCAGCGTGACACCACATGCTACATGGAAAACACAGGCTGGAGGCAGGGACATGGGACGTGCGTGCAGGTCACAAGGCCAAGGGCTCAGCATTCACCAGTTTGGCAGTTTGTTAAACAGATGAACATACACTCACACACACCCCAGCGACGGCAGTCCTGGAGATGGGACAGAGTCCGCACGGAGACCTGTCCAGTGTCCTCACGGGGCTTCTGTGAGGAATGGGTGTGCGATGAGGGGAGAACTCCGAAGGCCTGCGCGCGCAGGGAGCCTCTGCCCAGGCGCAGGCCACAGGGCCTTTTCCGTGACGTGTCCGAAGGGCTACCTGCTTGCTTCCTCCGCCCCCTCTCCCACAAGCATGACCTGCACACGCGGGGCTCTCTGCTCGGTGCATGTCCTGGAATGTGACTGTGGTGCCGGCTGCGGGAGTGACTGGATTGCAGCCGCCTCCTAAGGCTATGAAATGGAGAGCCGTGCGGGGAGGCGGGCGGCACTGACGGGGCCTCCGCCCGCTCCAGGCTGTTTGTGCTGCTGCTGGTGCTGGTGTCCATCCTGTGGATCCCGGTGATCCAGGCCAGCCAGGGCGGCCAGCTCTTCATCTACATCCAGTCCATCAGCTCCTACCTGCAGCCGCCCGTGGCCGTGGTCTTCATCATGGGCTGCTTCTGGCGGCGGAGCACCGAGAAGGTGGGTGGCCCGCTGGGCGAGGCCCAGGCCGCCCGCGGAGGGAGAGGGCCTGGAGCGGGGACCTGGGGGGTCGGGACTGGGGTGTCGCTGGGGGGATGAGTTCTGTGGAGGAAGAAACGGGGAGGGTGCTACCTGTCCGTCAAAAACCAGCGGGTTGTGTTCGGATGGACTTGGCGGTGAGCGGGAAGCGGATGGGCAGCGTGTGGAGGGCAGAGGCAGGTCCCTGGAGGCGCGTGGGGGCCCTGCGCTGAGGTCTGAGGCCCGAGCAGCCCCCGCAGCCCAGGGCACTCAGCGGCCTCGCTCTGGTTCGCAGGGCGCCTTTGCCGGGCTGACCGTGGGCCTGCTCCTGGGCCTGGTCCGGCTGGTCCTGGACTTCGCGTACCCGCAGCCGCAGTGTCACCAGCCCGACGAGCGCCCCGCGGTGGTGAAGGACGTGCACTACCTCTACCTCTCCACCATCCTGTCCGCTGTCACCCTGGTCACCATGTCCGCCGTGAGCTGGCTCACGGAGCCGCCCTCCGCGGAGAGGGTACATGGGGTTTCCGGACCCGCGGAGACAGGGGGGGCCCGCCCTTTCCCGCCCTTTCCCGCTGCTTCTATCGGCCCGTGACGGCGGGCAGCTCTGGGGGTTACCATCTCTGAGGGCACTGAGCAAAAGCACAAGCACCTGCCCAGCATCTCCAGCCACGCTCCCCATCCTCCCCGCTCTCCTGCGAACCAGAGGGCCCGTGGCCTGACCGGAGGGGCGGAGGGGCTGGCTGCTGGGCCCCAACCCCCGGGGCGGGCTTGGCAGGAAGCTGGGGCTGGGTGCGGGTCAGAGGCTCTGAGCCTGGGGAGGAGGGGCGTGGAGCAAGGGGCTGGGAGCGGCCCCAGAGGGGCAGGCTGAGCTCGGAGCGAGCTCGGGGCTGGCAGGGCGTGGAGGGAGGGACGACCACCCGTCTCACGGCCCCTCTGCTCCCAGGTCAGCCGCCTGACCTGGTTCACGCGCCATGACCCCGCGGTCCACAAGGAGCAGGTGCCGCCGCCCCCCGCCCTCCCTCCGAAGGGGCCGGCGGAGACCGGCAGCCGTGACCTGCCGCTGGAGGCCCTGCCGGGCAGCGAGGCCGGCCCGCACGGTGAGTGCCCCCTCAGGGCGCCTCGGAGCGGCCGGGGCTTCCTGCTTAAGGGGTCCTGATTCCCACTGGCTGAGGTTTCCCAGAAATCCCCCATTTCCATCTGCTCGAGAAACAGGAAGACCCGGCAGCACTGCCCACACGTGTGCCCGTGGCGTGTCTAGTGCTGTGAGCAGGCGCCCCGAGACCCCATTGCCCTCCAGTTAGCCACGGCCCACCGGCCCCCACCGTCTCCACGACCCTGGGCGGGGCTGTCCCCACGGCCGTTACAACCTACTGATGGCTACGGGCCCATGCCAACCTAGTGTGGGCACAAGGCCACGCGTTTCAAGGAAAACGAGATTCGTTCTGGTGGGAGTGAGGGATCTCCGGACATGCTGACCATGCCAAGGGGCCTGACTCCTGCCCTCCACTGCCGGCTCCAGGGGCAGCTGAGACCTGAGAGTGCTGAAAGGCCTAGACACCCCCTTTTCCAGCGCAGAACAGCTCCCAGAAACAGGGTGCCAAGCACACCTGCCAGGAAAGGTGCCAGGGAAGGTCAGATAGTCCTGATCACAGCGTGTGGGAACGCCCGGCGAGGCCCTGCCCTCCCCCCCTCCCCTCCTCACCCCCCTCTCCCCGGGGACGCGGCCTCCCTGACGCTGGCTCTGGGCTCTGCAGGCGGGGTGCAGAAGCAGAAGTGGCAGTCCCGAGCGGTGAGGGCGCTGCTCTGGCTGTGCGGCATGGACGGCAAGGGCCCGGCGGAGCCCAGCAGCAGCGCGGAGCCCGCCATCGCGTCCCTGGAAGAGCGCCCCCTGGTGAAGGCCCTGCTGGACATCAACCTGGTCCTCTGCATGGGCTGCGGCGTCTTCCTCTGGGGCTACTTTGCTTAGTGTGGGAGCGGGCTGCCTCCCTGGTGTCCGGTGCCCCTGGGAACGGGGGGAATAAAGCTGCGTTTACCTCGAGCCATTTCCCACAGACATTTAGCTCCTTTCTTCTAAAAAGGCATGAAGGCTGGGAGCTGGGAGCCGGAGAGCAGTGTAAAAGCTCCTTGTCTCCAGAAGCTGGTGTTCCCCTTCCTGCCCACGGCCACGTGCCACGGCCACGGCCACGGCCACAGCTGCAGGGAGCCTGGCCCGAGGCCTCCAGCCACAGCAGCCACCCTGACCTCCCCCGCTCCCCGCCGACGTGCGCGGTGGCTGGTGGGCTGCTCTCACTCTGATACTTACTCCCCATGTGGTCTACGCACGCGCCTGGGTTGGTGCCGGAATCGCGCTGGCACAGAATCGGGGAATCCCGTGCCTCCCCCGGTGCCGCTCTGTTTCTCCACCTGATTCCCACACGGACGCTCCCTAAACCTCCAGCCAGGATGGACGAACCTCGCTTTTCCACGCCAATGCAAGCGGCGAGGGCTTTCGACCTGAGGAGCCCCCCTCTCGGTGCGGAGCCCCGATTCCTCTACTCAGGGTCACGAAGGGGCCTGGAGGGGCCGTTTGCCCCACGCACAGCCCAGAGCCATGACCGCCCTGACCCGAGGCCCAGAGCCCGGCTCTCCCCTCTCCTGGGATAGGGGCGGGGGCCGTGCATTCCTGGCCTGATGGTGCCGAGTGGGGCAGACTCTCAAGGGGCCCTGGTTTCCACACTTCAAAGGCACACGGACACGGAAACGGAACCCCAGGCTGCGCAAAAGCTGCTCGCTCGGTAACACCTTGATGCCCTCGACACAAGGGCAGTGGGCTTGCTCGGACCGCGGTCTGTCCACACCTCGCTTTTCCACGCTAATACAAGTGGCAGCTGTGGCCTGGGCAAGGGCCAGCCCTCCTGGGAAAGGGCCCTGCACAAGTGAGGCCACTATGCAGACACCCCCCCCCCATCAGTGAGAGCCTGAGCTGGTGTGGCACGGTGCCAGGGAGGCCGAGGGCCCCTCTCCTGGCCGCAGGGTGGGAGCGGGCGCGGCCCTGGATGGCCGGTCGCACTGAGCTCTGTTGCCGGCCACCGGTTGGGGTCAGACGTGAACTTCAGAGGGAGTTGTCTCCAGGCACGCCCAAGCCACCCCACCTCCCCTAGTCCGCCCCGCCCGGCCTGCCCGCCCCTCGTCTCTTCCTGCTCTCCGGCCACAGGCAGAGGCCCCTCACTGCCCTTCCCAGACCCCGGGCAGGCGCTGAGGCAGGCCCGCCAGCTCCCTCTGCGGGCTCATCGGACTCACCGCCCCCACTCCCAGCCTGGGCAGCACAGGGGCTGCACACAGTGGCCCTGAGCCTGATTGCAATCTCCTCCTCCCTCCGCCTAACGCCCTCCATCGGGCCAACTCCAGCCTCTGCGCACACACTTCCTCCAGGAGGCCCTGCTCCCGGCCCACCAGGCCGGGATCGCACCTCGCTGATGACCTGCCTTCCCTCCGGGAGCTTACGGCCCCGGGCAGCACGCCTGCCCTCACCGCCGCCCAGCACAGTGCGTGGTGCCCGGCTGGATGACCCTCAATCCGAATGTCTTCCGGCTCCGTCTCTCATGTCCACAGCCCACACTCCGCCAGTGTGGCTGTCCCCCCTGCCAGGTTCCAGGGCCCGAGGAACCCCACTATTTCTGCAGTTAGTTCCTCGAGGTCTGAGCTTGAGCTGGTGGCCGAAGGGCTGACCAGCCACCAGCCTCTGGCTTGGGAACCGTGGACTCTGCTGCCCTGTGACCAGCTCTCCCTTTGGGACGGGCCACGGTCAGTCACCAGACTACGCCATGTGCCACCTTAACCTAAGCAACGTGTTCACCGCAGCGTGCCAGCCCCAGCTCTCCTCTCGGGCTCTCCCCTTCCAGCCTGGCCCGCCCAGGCCATGCCCCGCACCGCGGCCACGGGGACAGAACACACACATCGGACTGGCACACCCGTCTCTCACAGCCCTCTGCCCGGGACAACTTCCCAGCCAGGTAGAAGGTTCCAGCTGCTCCCACCGCCCGCCTCTACGCTTCCTCCCCGCCTCTGCCCCTCAGCGGCTGCACCAGCTGTCCCTTCTCTCCCAGCGGAGGCGCCACCTCCCCTCGTGCTGACCCTCTCTCCGCCCTCTGCACACCGCCTCCTGGTGCTTGTTGGCAAGCTCCCTGGCATGGAGGCCACGCGTGTCTGGCAGTGGCTGGTTCTCCAGGTCGGCCCGCGTATGGCAGAGTAAGCCCTCAGTAAGAAAGGTGTCAGACTGGTAAGAGCAAAGGAAGGGCCTCACCCATGGACCATTCACTGAGGGAACGGCCAGGCAGGAAGTCTCTGGGGCACCTGGTGGCCGGTGTCACTGCTGTGACCGGTTCTCTTTTCCTTCAAACATCTCTGGCCAGTGAGACCAGGTGGCCCAGCCAGTGAGACCCAGGTGGCCCAGCCACAGTGAGACCCAGGTGGCCCAGCCACAGTGAGACCAGGTGGCCAGCCACAGTGAGACCAGGTGGCCAGCCACAGTGAGACCCAGGTGGCCCAGCCAGTGAGACCCAGGTGGCCAGCCAGTGAGAGCCAGGTGGCCAGCCACAGTGAGACCAGGTGGCCCAGCCAGTGAGACCCAGGTGGCCCAGCCACAGTGAGACCCAGGTGGCCAGTCAGTGAGACCAGGTGGCCAGCCAGTGAGACCCAGGTGGCCCAGCCACAGTGAGACCAGGTGGCCAGCCACAGTGAGACCAGGTGGCCAGCCAGTGAGACCCAGGTGGGCCAGCCAGTGAGACCCAGGTGGGCCAGCCAGTGAGACCCAGGTGGGCCAGCCAGTGAGACCCAGGTGGCCAGCCACCATTCTTTGGTTAAGTACGTGCGCGCGCACACACACACACACACACACACACACACCAGGTTTCCCTCCAAGAACAATCAAGTTTTCATATAAACCATAGAATATATTTAATTCAAATTAAACATGAAACTAGAATAATGTCGGTCCTTATCAAGTAGCAATTACATTGTTTTTAAAGAACAGTACATTTCTTTCTACATCCTGGCAATCCAACAAGGCACAGTACATCCAGTTGCCGAGGTGGCGGATCCAGCAGCCACCATCGACGCTCACGGTGTGAGGGTTGGGACAGACCGCACTGCACGCCAACGACTCTGCAGCAGGAACGAAGGTCCCGGGAGCGGGAGGCAGTTGCATAGTGAACGGTTGTTAAAGGGACAGTCTGCGCTGCTTCTGATCCACCGATGGCCGCCGGGGCCACACTGACGCCTGAGGAGCGCGGCGAGAGCGCTGCCTCCACGCCAGCTTGCTTGGTCTTGTCTGGCGTGATTTCTTTCCCAAGTGAAGAAAGCCAAGGTCCTCGAGACACAGGTCATTCAGCTTCCGTGGCAGCACTGCTGCTGGCCGTGACAGGCGACGTCCTGCGTGGTCAGGCTCTGCCACGAAAGCTGCTCACTGTCTGTCTGCAGAGATCCGTCCGCCTGCTGCTCCCGCAGGGGGCAGGGCTGCGGGGCTCTCCTCACAGGGCGGTGCTTTCTGTGTCATTGTCCATGTCCAACAAGAGGCGGCCGGGCAGGTCTTTGCTGTCTGAGTCTGAGTGCAGGTCGGGAAAGACGCCGCGAAGCGGTTCTGAGACCCTCGAATTGGCGTCTGGACAAAAACACGAGACGTGGTGTCAGTGCATGGTCACACCGAGAGGCCGCCCAGGGGCTCCGAGGAGAAGCTGACCAGCCCAGGCACACACGTTCCCCTGCTAGAGGCACCAGGAGCCCGGGAAGGTGAGCCAAGCCTCCGAGACCCAGGGGCAGCCGCGTGGCAGAGCCCACTCCCACCTGCCGGCCCTCTGGGAGCAGTGGCAGTCCCGCAGTGCCAGCGCGCCAGCTGGCTTTCTGAGGGAGGAAGGGAACTCTCTCACCAGCGCCTCTGGCACTGCCGGAGGCCTGAGCACACCGGGGCTGCGGGGCTGCGGGAGAGGCACCCGGAGGCCGAGTTTCCTATTGGCAATGCTATGCCCTCCACCTCAGCACAGGAGGCACTTGGGCTGTGGGGCTGTGCCCTGCAGGATGCTCAGCAGCACCCCTGCCTTCTACCCACTGGATGCAGGTGGCACACGGCCCTCCCCCACTGTGACAGCCAGAGATGGCTCTAGTACTGCCAAGTGTACCCCTGGTTGACGATTATTAAGGTAGATCACAAATCTCCTGCAATATTAATTTTCTGTTTGTAAAATGTACAATTCCACTTTTTCATGTCTTATTGTGTTCTAAGACACTCCTTTATCAACATGGCATATGCATGGCCCTCTTCCAGCCACTGCCCCTCACTCCATGCTCACAGACACCTCGACAATCGCAGCCCTCTTCCTAGCGAGGCGATGCGTCTCCATCCACTCACGCACAGACACTTCCTGAGCACCTGCCTTGGCCAGGCACGCCCTGCCTGTGAGGACACAGCAGTGACACAGCCCTAAGGAAGCCCTGGCCGAGCAGGGCCTGACCCGCAGAGGAGATGGGTTCTAGCCAAGGACAGAGCTCCACTAGGGGTCTCAGGGCTGGGGCGAGGGAGTGCTCAGGTTGCTGGGGTTCACTCTGCTGGGGAGAGCTCGTGTGGGGAGCAGGGAGAGCAGGGGAGGGAGAGGGTGTGCTGGGAACTCCCCTGTGCGCTCAGCTGCTGGCTGGCTGTCCTTGCTGAGGGAGCTTCACCAGCTCCGACCCTGCTGGGAGCTGCCCAGGGCGTACTTCCTCCACCGGCTCCTCACCCACAGGCAGGGCTGTGCACTTCTGGGAGGCACCGTTTTTGAGACTGGTTCCTGCCCACCCCTCCCCCGCCATGTCCCTATTGCGCTGAGCTGTGAGATCAGTTTTCCTCCTGGGGTGTCCCTTTCCTCACATGGAATCCTGGGTTGGCAGGCCTGTCCCTCAAGGCTTCCTATGCACCACAACTCAAGAGCAATTTCTAGATTTATGAACCCAGTAAGGTGTCCCGGAGTTCAGGTGCTGAATGCCATTTCAATAGGTCTGATGGCTACTGCAAAACCAACTGGATTGTCAGAATTGCACCCCCAATCTTACAGTCAGGATGGTCTAGTGCACAGAAAAGGGGGTGTCTTGGATTGTCCTCAGCAGAAGAGAAGTCAGCAGGGCAGGGGCTGTGTCTACTTGTCCACTGTGCCTCCAACAGTGCCTGGGTAAAGCAGATGCTCACTAAGTTTTGTGGCTGGCCAGCTGGATGGATGAGTGAACGGATGGAGAAAGAACAAATGAATGGATGAAGACTCATCCAGCCCAACCATCTTTCCAGTCCTCTCTTTCTATGGCCTCAGGTAAAGCAGCAGCCATGCCTCAAAGACAACGCTGGAACAACAAGAGATCCATTGCAAACTTTCCCGAGCCCAACAAGACAGGAACTATGGAAAGAGCATGCCTGTGTTTGCATGCAAACTCAACACCTACCAGGCACAGGTGTCTTCAGAGGACAAATGTGCTTTTTGTCATATATAAACTCGGGATTTGAACTTTCCTGAATGTTTCTAGCTAATCACTGATGAACACACATTACTGTGCTCTCAGAAGTTCCTTTCCTCTCCTCCAGCCTGCACTGTCTGCTTACCGAGGTTGACAGCTATGTCTCTTTCCCCAGCCCGTCTCTCTCACATCCACCATTTCTTCAAAGAAAGCAACACATCCATTTACCCACAAAAGGCCACAACATGTGCAGCGCCACCTTCAGGAGAGGTGGCCTCCGTCACAACGGCTGACAGCGTCAGTGCCTTCCCCAGCCACAGGGCTAAGCACACACCACAGCGCCCACTGAGCCTGGGAGCTCTGGACCACCGTCCACATAGGGAGGGACACCCAGAGTCCCAATCTGAGGTGACAAGGCCAGCGCTGGCCAGGGCTTCGGAGCCAGACTGAGTGGCCCTGAAGCCCATTACATCAGCATAATGCACTCCCTCCTCCCCAAGGGAGTTTGTATGCTCTGTGGTGAGGCCCTTGAGAGAGGTTGAGTCTTAAGCAGTCTGGTTCATTTTAGTAAAAAGGTTATTTTAGAAAATTTTAACATACTTCTAAAACTTTCTGTCTCTGAATTTATATCAGGCACCATTTTTCATTATATGCATTGAGCACAGGTTGCCTGGAGCCAAGTTCATATGGCAGATGTTACATTAACCAAACAAAAACAAAAGGAGGAGCCTCCGCTCAGGCAGCACATGAGGCGTGCACCACTGATGTGGCTCAGACAGCCGTGTCACGTGCACCACTGATGTGGCTCAGACAGCCGTGTCACGTGCACCACTGATGTGGCTCAGACAGCCGTGTCACGTGCACCACTGATGTGGCTCAGACAGCCGTGTCACGTGCACCACTGATGTGGCTCAGACAGCCGTGTCAGGTGCACCACTGATCATGGCTCAGGCAGCCGTGTCACGTGCACCACTGATCATGGCTCAGGCAGCCGTGTCACCTGCACCACTGATCTGGGACTCAGGCAACCACAACCAGGTTCCTTCCTTTCCTGACTATCGTAATCAGGAAGTGGCCCTCCAGGGCAGGACTGGCCCTCTGCACTTGAGGGTATGGTCCCAGAAGACTTCTCTGTCACACCAACACTGTTCATTTTGTGCTGAGATCAGAAACCCACCCTAAAAATCTCCAGGTTATTCTAACAGCCACTTGGACAGGTATCAAACCCAAACCCATTCTTGAATTAACTGCAGGTCCATCATCCCTCCCCAGCGCTCATCCCTCTCCGTAAACGGAGTCTGAGGGACGACTCCTCTTCAGCTTCGAGGCCGGGGAGGCTCTTCCGTCTGCAGCAGCTCTCAGCACCCTCATCCTTTTAGCCAGTCTCACTGGCTCTTCACTGCGACATGACTCTGATATCTACTTATGAACAATAAACTGCAAACAAACACAAACCACTTAAATGTCCAACTATAAGCAATAATACATCTGCTTAATAAAATATGCAGTCACTGAAAAGATGGTTATAAAAACTATATTATAACATAGGAAGGAGTATTTGATGGAAAGTAAAATAAAAATACAAGACCTGTATATGCTAAATAATTATGATCATTTACTTTCTTACCTTTTAGGGGGAAAATGATGTATGGCAAGTCACACATCTAAATTGTTTAATAACAAGAAGGAAAAACAACAGGATATGAATATTGGACTTCTTCAATTGTAGAAGGGAGCAGATTTGTTATTATTTCTAGGCCCCCAATCTGCTTTAATATTTACGCTTATTTTTTAATGCATTATTTTCATGATATAAAAATAGTTTAATTTGAATAAGAGGTCACCGAGAACCAGCAAAGTGTCAAATTTGTAATGACCAGTGTGAGAGCAACCTGTCCCCCCGCCATCGGGCGGACAAGGGGCTCACGCGATCCTCAGGCCCATGAGGTAAGGAGTGTCTCCCATTCCTGGCCTGTTTAATCCACTGCACATGGAGCACCCTGACTCCATCCCTGCATCCGGGTCCTAGCAGGCTGGGCCAGGCAGAGAAATTTTAAAATGCTGACATGACATAACTCTTTTTCCTAGATAAAAGTGATAAAGCTTCCCTTTTTTTGGACCCACTGTGTATTAAGAACTGCAAGTTGTTTTTCTCATTTCATCAAATGCAATCCCTTCACCGGTCATTCTCACAAATGCCACCGCTTTACAGACGACCCCGGCTGTGCTTGCCTGCTATTACATCAGAGGGGCGTGCAGATCCGCATGTCCGACTCCGCATGCACTTCCTGCACCCCAGCCTTCCCGGGACAGAGAAGAGTGGACGGACCCCTGCCACAGTCCCGAGGCCAGCCTGTGACCCTGGCACACACTGTGAACACACCGTACTCAGAGAATTAACAGCAAGCATGAAGGAACAAAGCCAGCTTCCTTTGGTGCATGCACTGTTAGTGGGGTCACAAGCAGGCAGGGTTAGAGTGACTGGTTAGTAACAAGCATTAGTGCACAAACATGATCATGAAGTAGCAAAAATGCTTTGGCCAATCAGGTGCCTTTTCCTTACCATTAAATATTCCAATTTCAGTTCTGACTGATTATGGCAGGTCATACATCTAAATTGTTTAATAAAATGTTTAAGTTAGAACACTGCTAAAATCCACTGCTTTATGAACAGCAAGATGTGAACTCCTGTACTGGTGAAGCTGACATCCCACTGCTGCTTACAGTAACAGTGAAGAGGAGACTCAGATGGCGCCAATGGCCCACCCAGGTGCCGCCCCGAGCGGCCAGAGGCTGCACACACCCAACAGTCTCCCCCAGAGTGTATCTGAGCCCTAGCCTCCGTTCAGCGGCTTAAGATGAGATGCTCTACCAACAGCCTGTCTTCAGAAATGTGTCTGTAACGCTTCCCAGGTGCAAACCCAAGGCCGTGATAAAGGACTGCCTGTCAGAGGAAGCTCCGTGTTCCTTGAAACACCCAATGCTGGTTCACAGCAGCACTACCAACGCCTGTGACTCATAATCTAAACACTGGTCTGTGCGGCTTCTGACCGCAGCCCAGGGACTTTAATACATTAGAAGTTGCTTCTGTAATACAAGATAACTGTGGTGACCTGGCATTTCTTGAGTTAAGAGAATTCACTGCGTAGATTGACTTGTAAACATTTAGCTAATAAGAAGAAAATTACTTTTACTACCAATTTCCACTTATCGGATTATGGATAAGTACAGAGCATTACAATGTTGAAGCAGATCAAAAATAAAAAAAAATAAAACTTCTGGAATAACACAACCCAAGAAACAAAAAGGTATTAAAGAACAGATCCAATTCTGGTTCACAGTCTTGCATCTAAATAAATAAAAAATCTGGGAAATAATAAAAAATATTTTTTAAAGGACTGAAGGGAACCCGCTGGTCTCGAACCATCCTGCGAGCAAGACTGGAGCAAGTGAAGGCTGGAAGGAGCGGCTGAGCTGAGTAAGGGGAGCCCGCCCCTGGGAAACCCCTGCTGGTGAGTCACAAATGCTAGTGCGACAGGCCCAGCCTTAATCAGTCACTCCACTCTGGGACTTCGCCCTGGGCGCCCAGCCTCTGGGCTCCTCTCCAAGGAGTCGAAGGCAGAAGCACTGTTGCCTCCTCCGCCTCTTACAGGGCGGGCTGCTGTTTCCCCATCTGGTTTCTCAGAAAGTCTTCTCAGACCCAAACTGGGAGCAGCCCGGCTAAGCAACCACTGCAGGCTGAGGCGGGGATCCGCTGCAGAGAGCCACTGCTCACCAGAGCCTATGCTATCTACGTGTGGACCCCAAGGCAAGCTTCAGAAGACCTCACGGTGCCTTTTAAAAGCTCACGTGGTTTAAGAAAGCAAATGGAAGCATGCTAGACTGCAAAGGGATTTAGTGTGGGATTTATGGAAGATAATTTTTTTTGGTCCTGAAAATTGAAAACATTAAATTAAGAAGCTCCATGCAGTTACCTTGCACTTAAAATTAAATTTTATAAAATTAAATATTAAAGCTCAAGACACAAGGGACACGTTTCCCATGCTGATTGCACCCGAGCCCTCCTTGACTGGGTGTGACGAGCCAATCACTGCAGGCAAATCATGCCAGGAGCAGATGCTTCTGAAAGGTTTGCCCAAAGATGCAGTCTTAGCATCTTATTTGAGCAGCTCCGACTCGGGCTCTCTGCCCACTGACCTCTGCCTACTGACCTCTGCCCCTTGAACCCAAGCTCTGCGGCTCCCAGAGCCTCTGATAAAACAAGTCCTGTCCCTGCTGCAGAGCGAGCGGCGCGGGCCAGGGCTGCTCCTGGGCTCTAGCTCAAAAGCACACACACAACATGGCTAGACAGGGCAGTGGGGCAAGCTGCTTGGCGCTACCAACCTTAGTCCTGGGAGCCTTCCCCACCTGAGAGGGCGCTAGGGAGGGCATCTATTGGGAAACAACAAACCAGATGTGGCTTTATTTTCCTAAAACAGCAGAGTGGTCATCAGAAAAAAGTTATTAACCATTCAAGTTATACATTCTAGTCCTGAAAAAAGATGTTATTAAGAGATAGACTAGTTGGTTAACCCTCATTATATGGGGTACCAGTGTGGGGTGCCCCATGGCTCATTTCCAGCTGAGAATTTCCTCAGTATGGTTGGGAGCCAGAAATACGTTCAGCTTCCTCTCTAAAAATAGCTCCACTAAAACAACAACGAAGAAAGAAAAAGAAAAAGAAAATAAATAAAAACAACTTCATTGAGAAAAGTTTAAAACTCAGCTGTTATAAAAAATGATTCAAAGCTCCTAATTACCATTCCTAAAAACACATTTAAAGGAAAATCCATTCATCCTACCCTTAAATTAAATAGTAAATCAAAGCACCGTGGTGGAGTTTTGTCTGAAGCCATGACTAAATAAGAAGCTGTGCTGTGGACGGCCGGTGAGGCGGTCCTCGGGCAGCCCACTGAACCGGTGCGTCAGCCGCCAGGGTCCTGAGGACCACGAGGACAGCTTTCCCCTCCCACTCTCCGGTGGCCAAGAACTCCCTTCCCTGAGCATCCAATTCGGCACAAACCACGTGTTTTAAGGTTACTCCCAAGATGCTTCACCATGAACATGAGGCATTCACTGAAAAATGAAGCTCACACTTGCGCAGTCCAGCGCCTGCCACCTGGATTAGGCCACTGTCCTCAGACAAACGTACATGAGGCAGGTCCTGGGCACGCACTGAAACTACCCATCAGGCTCAGCAGACTGCCGGGCTCTGCACCGTGTGCCTCTCCAATGGCTCGGCTGCTCCGGCACAAACAGCGGAGACCACACAGGCACACGGGCGTGGCCCCCACGCAGGCTGGGCCGGGTTTGCGGTTAACCTGCTGTAGACCAGCCTGCGGGACAGGGTACAGAAGCCTGGTGCCAGTTCATACTCACCCGTCACTATTTTGGAGGCGGTAGGCACTGCGCCGGAGAGGCTGCCATCGGCCGCTGGGTGGGCCCCAGGAGGGTGCGGGGGCGGGGGCACGCTGGGTCGGTTCCTGGGCTTTGGTACTGGTCTCGGTCTCGGTAAGGTCCCGGCATGTGGCTGTGCAGTCTCGGGGTGGCCCGCCACAGGGTGCTGGGTGGCCAGCAGGCCCGGGCTCTGCTTAGCTAAGGGCGGAGTGCTGGGGGGGGTGGGCGTCCTGGGGGGGGTGTGTGTGGGCTGCTCCAGGCCCTGCTCCCCCGGCCTGGCCTGTGACTGCGGCGCCTGCGTGGGGGGCTGCGGCGGAGGGTGACTGGGTGCCTGCATAGGAGCCAGGCTGCCTGAGGCTCTCCGGGACCCACCCAGCTGTGAGGTGATGCACGGCTGCCCGGGGGCTGGGCCTGCGTGCGGGACGGGAGGAGACGGGTTTCCAGTGGCTGGCTTCAGTGACAAGCTGGGTGTCTGCTGCGCTGTCCCTGGGGCGCTCTGGCCTGCGGGCTGGCCAGGAGGTGGGTTTCCTGGTTTCGGGGGTGCTGGAGCAGGTTTCTTAACAGCTGCACAAAGAGGGAAACTTTCAGTGAGAACAGCACAGTGACAGCCAATACCCGCTGACCCAAGGACCAAGGGTGGTCCCACTGTTTACGCCACGTTGATGGCACTACTCCTAGGACGGATCAGGTGGCACTTTACCTCTGTGGTCTTCTTCCTCAAGCCCAGAGACCCCATCTCACCAAGAGAAAAGCATGTTACAAATGCAAATTAAGGAACTTCAAAATGCCTGCCTAGCGCCCTCCCAAACTGCCTTGGCCATGAGACCGAGAAAGAGGGGGGAGAGAAAGAGAGAGAGAGAGAGAGAGAGAGAGAAAGAGGGAGGGAGAGAGAGAGAGAGAGGCGCAGGCAGACCACTACGCAGACAGGGTAACTGAGTGCCATGTGCCCTGGGTGGGAGCGAGCCTGGACAGGACATGGCCATGAGTGAAAAACTGGGGGCATCTGAACAAACAGGGACGTTAGTTGGTTTCCAGCCGTGACCAATGGGTAAGACTGGAAGGGCACACCTAGCCCTGTGTTTGCAACTCTTCTGAAAATCTAAAATTATTCCAGAGTACGAAGGCTATTTTTAAGAAGTACATGATACATTTATAGGCCTTTCAAGACCTGTCACAAGTTCAACAAGACTCAGCGGCCGCCCTGCCCACAGGAGGCGCTGCTCTAGCCACTCGGCCCCTGTCGGAGCCTGCACGTGGAGGAGAGCCGGGAGAGGAGAAGCGAGCGAGCTAAGGCGACCCCAGCTCGACTGTCTGCTGCACACAGCACAGACACTGCTCTAAGTTCTCTTCTCCTAGAGGGCTTGACTGTTTTTGTTTTTAAAAGAAATTCTACCAATTCCAGAATCACTTGAGCTCTGCGGTAATTCTAGATAAAAGTAAAACCCCTCTGGCAGACGGCCTCAGAATTACTTCTCTAGGGAGCGCCGAACCACACCCTCCCGCCTGACACCAGCTGAGGTCAGCGGCACTGCGGGGTGGAAACTTGGTACTGAGGAGGGTGGGTGGAAAACGATGGCTGTGGAGTCCTGGTGTGGGGCTGGGAGGGGTGGTGGAAAGGAGAGACATAAGCGTTTTTCAAATTCTGCTGCGATTCCGCCAATCCATCCCCATGGGAGAGGGAAATGACCTTGCATCATTCACCTAACACATCACCAGCACCAAGCCAGGCCCTTTGCATGACCTGTCTCACCAAGTGTCACAAGCTCCCTGCAAGGCAGGCACTGCTGTACCCATTTCGCGGTGGAGAAAACCAAGGCCAAGTGTTTGCAGGAGGTCACACAGCAGTTCAGTGGCAGGACAGAGGCCCACCACCATGTCCTTGGACTCTTTTCCTCTTCCTCGTCCTATAGTGCCTGGCTCCCTGCTCACAGGGCCCAATTCAGGAAGGAAAAGGGACGGGGTTTGCACTGCTCTGCTGTCCTGGAACTTTTGACCCGGAGACTCGGAAGACCCTTTCCCACAGAAACAACCAACCGGCTGACAAAGAAATCTGGAATATTAGCTGTACTTTGCTTGTCACAAGCAACCGAGGAAGAAAAATGTCTGGTTTTCTGTTATAAGCAATATACCTGCAAGTGCAGACGGAGCAGATCATTCCTGACACTTAAGGGTGCTGAAGGAATCAGAGCAGAAGCATGAGATGGCAGACAGGCGACCGGCCCCAGTGCCACGTGGACAGCAGGCTGGGAGAAGGCAGGCCTTGTCTAAGACCTCCTAGAAGATACTGGCAGGCTGGGGACGGGGAGGGGGGGTGGGGCAGAAAGGATCAAACTTCCTGCGAGGAAGCCTGCGGTCAGCATCTGCAGCGAGTAGGAGAGGTAATACCCTAATGTGGCTCAGAAGTAAAGTCTCAATCTGTGCGCAGCACTACCCCCGAATCCAGGTAGAAAAGACAATTTTCCTCAAACATCGGTGGGACACAGATGAAGATGATGGGGCTCAGAAGAGAGGTAGACAGCTTTAGGGAGGACAGAGTGGGGTCTGTGACCAAGCCGAGTACCTAAATTTGTCTCTCTGCTGCAACCTATAAAAAATCCACCTAACATCCGTGTAGTGCTTTAAAAAGACAATGCTTTCATAGGCAGACACATTACCTTAATCCCCAAAATGTTCCCCTTAAGAAAGCATTTTATTTCTACTTTATAATTTGTAAGAATTGAGTTAGGAAAGGTCAAATTGGCAGACTTCAACCAGTCATGTGAAATTAGGCAAAAGCTAGAACTCAAACTTTGAGTCTAAGACCTTTTCCCACTGATCACAAGGGCCTCTTATGAGCAGCATCAACCAATCCATGGGAAACTGTCCAGCTCGCCTGAGCCCATCTGTCCCTTCCAGTGGCCACAGCCATCCCGAGGTGCGGCCTCATCGCTTTGTGGGCATCACTTTGATAGTGTGCCTCCACCATGGCCAGGCCAACCTTCTAAAAACGCTGCTGCTGTGCCCACTCCACTCTGCTCTGAAGGACCCGCTGCTCGGCGGTCCTTCCCTCGGCCTGGCACGAAGGATCCCCACTGCTGCCTGCACGGCCTGCCCCCTCTGCTTTGCACTAGACCTGGGCAGCAGGAGCAGTGTCTCTGCTGTGCCCCATGGGAGTGCAGTTCCCAGTGACATGCATTTACACATGAGCCTCAATAACAGGAGCGCAGCCAGAGAGAGATGGGGGAGGGGGAGGAGAGACAGAGGAGACTCAAGTCAATGAGTGCATGGGAAGTGGGCTGTCGCCGCCCACACACCTCAGTGTGGGCATCCCTCATGCTGGCATCATTTTTGGTTCTCGCTGAACACACTTTTTTAAAATAGCACTCCCCTAAACTCAAGTCAACATCTGAAACTGAGCTCCATTAGGCAGAAGCCTAGACATGGTGGTTTCCCTGAGCCTGCTGCCAGGGCGCTCCGGAGATTCGAGGTCCTGCGCATGCTATCTGTCAGGCGCTGGCCCAAGACCTGGCTCGAGGCAGAGATACGACCTCCCTGTGTGCAGCTCATCTCAGTTCAGTGAGAGGTGTTTATCCACAATATCTGATGTGTACCCAAAAGAACTGAAATCAGCACCTCAAAGACACACACTCCCTGTCCACTGCGGCACCAGTCGCAGTGGCCTCGGTAGCCGCCAGCAGAGGACTGGACAGAGTTGTCTCTCCGTGCAATGGGATACTCAGCTTTATAAAGAAGGGAATTCCGGCGCGGCGCACTCGCCGCGGGTCAGGACCGGGGTCCGGGGCGGAGTGTCCTTCACGCAACGCACGTTCGTGGGGAACCTGGCGCTAAACCACTCGTAGACGATCTGATTCTGGGTCGGGGTTTCGTACATAGCAGAGCAGCTCCCTCGCTGCAATCTATTGAAAGTCAGGCCTCGACCCAAGGGTTTGTTTTATTTATTTATTTTTTAAATAAATAAATAAATAAAGGAAATTCTTCCTTAAATGACAACTTGGATGAAACTTAAGGACCCTATGCTAAATGAAACAAGCCAGTCACAAAAGGCCAAATAGTACATGATTCTGTTTATGAGAAGTCTAACATAGTCAATCAAGTTCACAGAATTGGAGAAGGGAATGGTGGCTGCCAGGGCCTCTGGGGCCAGAGAACTGGGGAGTGACTAGCAACAGGAATACAATTGTTTATTTTATTGATTTGTTACAGAGAGGAAGGGAGAGAGATAGAGAGTTAGAAACATCAATGAGAGAGAAACATCGATTAGCTGCCTCTTGTACACCTCCTACTGGGGATGTGCTTGCAACCAAGGTACATGCCCTTGACCAGAATCGAACCTGGGATCTTTCAGTCCACAGGCTGATGCTCCATCCACTGAGCCAAATCAGGTGGGCAACAGGAAAAAAATTTCAATTACTTAAGAAAACAAATCCTAGAGACTTGCTGTAGCTACTGTTCTGTCACACATCCTGCACACTTAAAGCTATGAGACAGATCTCATATTGTGTTCTTATCACACAAAATTAAACTAAAAAAACACGTGAAGGTGTGAGTCAGAAAATTCTGGAAAAGGAGTGCAGAGCTCTGAAGAGGGAATGAGCTCGGTGTCTGGCCTGCGTGGCTGGCGGGCAGACGTGGTGAATGAAGTGGGAAGGGGTGGCTTGGGGAGGGCTGCAGGAGTTCCAGCCCAGAGCTGACACGACTAGCGGCCTGCTCGGTGCTTTACAGCAATCCCTGGCTGCTGGGAGGGCCCCCGGGGATGCCGATGGGAACAGTCCGACTGCATGCTAATTCGGGCCCAGAAACCTACCCCACCCCGAGGCCAGTGGCTCCCAGGCCTCAGAGGCTGTGGCAGCTCCACACCAGAGCAAGGGCTGAAATGCCAGACTCCTAGAAAACGGGCGTGCTATGGGAGATGACTTTTGTTTGTCTCCCCATTTTTATTTCCCTTTAGTGACTTCTGTTAACAACTGACCTTTCTGCCTGCCGTTTCTGGGGACAGGCACAGCCCGGTCTGCTGGGAAGCCTGGCACCTCCCTGGCTTACATGTCCGAGGCGAGGCACAGAGCAAAGGAGGCCACTTACCTCGCCGCAAAGCATGAGGACTGGAGCCGGTGGAGCTGTGCGCTGGGCTGACAGAGAGCTGGTGGGAGCCGGCAGGGGGCTGCCCCTGCCCCTGCCCCTGGCCACTGGCCACCTGACTGCTGTTTCTTCCCGGGGCCGGCGTGGGTAAGGCTGCAGCTGCAGAGTCCTTGGGTTTGGGAGGACTGAGGGGAGTAGAAGTCCGGTTAGAAGGCAGGCAGGCCGAACCAGAAAAGCTAAGCACACTTAAACACGACGAAGTTTAAATAGTTCACACCGTCCTACAGAGCTAACCTTTATTGGTGCCACACAGGACTCACCGCATCACACTGTCTCCAACCACCGGGCCACTCACACATCATGACAGAGACCGTTCACAGCAACCAGGACATTGCAAATACTTAAATATTTAAAAATGTGGAAGGCTTTCAGACTTCAAAATAATGCGATTTTGACATACGCTATACAAAACTAAGCAAAAGCTATGGCTAAGCACTAAAGCTCTGAAATATAAGGTGCTCAGCTGCCATCACTAGTGTGGCCTCAGGAGAGAACAACTCTGAGAATCAAAGTGACGGGAGTTCAGAGCTGGTGACAGGCTCTCGATGTCCTGGCTCAGAACTTCTCTCTACGCTAAACTTTACAGCTATGTTTTGTTAACATCACCAAAGAGGGCACCGTACACAGAACTCTGAAATGAGGGGTGAGAGAGCAAACTGACGACTGACGTGCCACCTGTCCTGCCGTGCTGAGGACTCACTGTGTCTTAAATAACATATTCAGTCTTGGCTAGACCAATGGAATGCTACAGTAAGTGAAAATGTGAGTTCACTAGTACTATTTTCTAAAAAAAAAAAAAAAATTAAAACAAAACAAATACATTTAAGGAGTGGCAATGACTGGCAAACCAACATGGAGCCCTAGGAAGTTGAAGATATTTTTAACCAAAAAGCGAACTTCCCTGAGTTATGCAAGCAGAAAGGATTCAGGATGCTCAGAGCTTTGAGGCCAGCTCTGAGGAGTTAAGAGTTTCCAATCTCTTAAGCAGCATCAGGCATCACCAGGCACTCCCTCCAAAGAAGATAACGGGAGAGTTCTTCACACAAATCCATCTCCATGTGGGGAAAATTCCCCTGTGGATCAACAGGCCGTCCTTGTTTTATGCCACTTATTTTCCTTTTTATATGACCGTTCGGTGCTTTATAGGCAGCCAAAGTAGAGCAAATGACAAAGAGTCAGCACATGGCTCATCTTTTACAGCTGCTGCCCGGCCTGAACCACCTGAGATGCCACCTGAAGTGGTCCTCTGCCCAGGTCAGTGTGAAGAACGAAATTCATGTGAGTTCAATAACTCTCAAGCTCAAAGGCATTTTTCCTGGAAGTTGCTATGCACTTATAGTCCACTCTAGGTGACTGAGCAAGATAAAGCAACAGAAAAGCCTTTTAAGAAGATCTATCATTATATTTTATACCTTATACTCATGCATCACTCCCTGCAAGTCAGAAAGCTAGGGAGTCACCCGGTGTGCCTGGCACAGCACTGGCACACACTCCTCAGTACTCAGGTAGTCAGTAAGTCTGACTGGATGGGTGGGTGGGTGGATGGGTGGATGGGATGGATGGATGCATGGATGCATGGGTGAATGAATGAACACCAGGAATATTATAACCTTACTTGCTACATTGAAACGTTTACTTTAGCATATTAGATGACAATAAGCAATGGTACACAAACACTGAGTACACATCTAACAGGTAAAGGAGATTTATAATATTGATAGACACCTCCTGGTTTCCAGCTCCCAGCACTGAAGCAGTACGGTAAAGAATGCAAACAAATGTGCATTCTTTTGAAAACAGAAAAGAAAGGAAGCAAGCAATTTACAGTCTTTTTCTCCATCCAGTGCTCACCAGGAGTGAAGGCAAGTATGTTTTACTGCATGCCAGGTGACTCTCGGGGCGTGGATGCTGTGCCTACAGATCAGCACCCGCAGGAAGGCGAGGGCGCCCAGCACCCACTGCCAGCAGAAGCAGCCCCCTTACCTGCTGTCGCCTGGGCTCGGCCCCTGCTCCAGTGCGCCCGCAGAGGAGGGAACAGGCCCACCCCCTGCGCTGCTTTCAGCCCTAGAGCTCTGGGAAGGGGGCTCTGGGCCCGCAGGAGCCAAGGCGCTGCCATCTGTGGGCGGGAGTGGCGGCTGGAAAGCAGGGGATACGTGCTTTCTATTTAGGGTGCCACCCCGCCGGTAGGCCTGGAAGTCCATAAGCTTCACACCAAAGCTACACAGAGAGAAGAAACAGTCAACACACCATGCGAGCCAATAACGGACACAGAAGCCCATTGGTCCACGCGTGTTAAAACCCACACGGTACAGCCACCCAAGTTGCCCGGCATGCAGTGCAGCAACAAGGACCAGGTGGATGGCCATCCCTGTTACCGAGGCAAGCGACTCAACTGGGCCTCCCCCTGCGAGAACCAATGGGCCTGGTACTGACCAGTGTCCTTCTCAATTGGGCAGGAGCAGCTGACGCACGCAGGCAGACCGCAGATGAGTGCGTGACATCACACGAGCCTGTTTAAGTCCACGTTACCACACACAAGCGCATGGTCCTACCGGGGCCTCTCAGCCCTGGGCAGGCAGGGGTGTGTGCAAGAGCAACCAAGAAAGCAGGGCTGGGAACTGCTGTGGGGCTGGACATGGGGACTAGATGGGCAGAGAAAGGCTCACTTTCACTTAAGCCCACTGTGTATAAACGTCAAAAAGATTTATTTTTAGTTCAAAAAATAAGATTCATGGCTCCCTGAGCACGTGTTCCTGGCGGGAGCCTCCCAGGCAGAGGCCTGAGAAGTGCTGACTGTGTGCTAACGGGAACCTGACGTGGAAGTAGCGTTCTGGAACAAATAGATGAAGGCCGTGTGCTATGGTTTGCCATCAGGAAGCATTGCTGCTGTGAGGGAAAACGTCGGCACAGCAAAAGGGGCTTCACAGGGACGAAGAAAGCATTTCCCTTTGCAATGGGTTAAAAAAATCAAAACAAAAAACCAAACCTCACTATAAGACTGGGAAACTAAAATAAGAGCTTGTGTTTTAACGTAATGACTTCAAGTAACTATCACCTGCACGCAAACAGGCCCGCCCTGAGCAGCTCTGCTCCCAGCCCTGCTGGGGGCACAGCGCCTTCCCTCACAGCCCTCCGCGCCCGAGAGCCCTCCACCTGAGCCGGGAGCCTCCACGGAGACGTGCGGCTCCTGCTAAATTCAACACAGACTTCTCTTCCAGAATCGGCCAAGACTGAGGCTTCTCAGCTGAGCATCACTCACTGGCTGGCTTCCAGCGAGGGCCAAGTTATGCCAAAAATATGCCTCTTTTCAACACTAAATCACACACTCACCGTGAGTGGTGGGTTGTTCTCATGCCCACTCTTGGACGTAAGTCCATAATGTTTAACTTTTTTCTTATTCCCTCCATCCCCAGAGTCAAGTACATCTAGGTGACATGTAAGATGCCAGTGCACTGTGGGGGCGACCGAGTAGTAGGTAAAGCGTGAATGCCCACAGCACATGTGGCCTGAGGCTGGGCACCGACTTTCTGGCAGAGCAAGGTCTGCAATGAGCTAGCGCTGCGTGCCGAACCTCTCTGGGCTCTCGAGGCCTGGGCCGCACAGGCCTCCGAGGCAGCACACTGCCGAGGGTTTAACAGCACCCATTCTGAAGCGATGGCTCTCACACACCTCTCCTTCTTCACCAAGTCCCCTTCCATCACCGCCATGCTGGCTGGTCGCTTCCTCTCCAGGGTCCCCGAGTCAGATTCATTTCCAGTGTGGGATGAGTGGTTGGAGTTTGGGGGGGAAACAGGTACGAATGCTTCTGACACATTAAATTCCACCTCTGCAGGAAGAGAAAGGCACAGTGAGCATGAGACGCAGGGGTGGGGTAGGAGGTAGGGGCTGTAAGACACCACTGGATCAGGGGCTTCCTCTTCATCCGTGAGCCTCATGCTTCCTAAGCAGAAGCCCACCCTCCTCGGCTACAGGTCGCTGATGACACCGGGAGGCAAGACGGGACCAGCCGGGGGCATGGCTCAGAACATGTACGACTCTGCTGTCCTTTTTATAAACCACAAATACGAAAAAGGAGCATGGATAACTTATTTGAATAATGAAAAGTGTGAATTATTCAGTCTGACAAAAGAGAAATAAAAGCCAACATGAACTCCATACTGCCTAAAGCAGCTTTCACATGCCTCTTTTTCTCAAAGGAGATCTTGGGCAGAATGCCAAGCAGAACCTCAGTTCTCGAACTTAATTCATTCCAGGAGGCTGCTCGAACGCAGAAGCATTTTTCCTTAGAAATAATGTAAACTGATTAATCCATTCCAACGATTCCCTGTTTTAACCCTTCTTACTTAGTGCCTGTATAATGTACTGTTTAATCTATAAACACTTTAAAAACAAAAAGGAAAGGAAATGTACAGTAAAAAATGAAAATTCAGTAATAAGAAGCAGTAACAAAAGCAAAAAAAACATGAAACTATTCACAGCACACATTTCCTGAGATGCTGACAGTACTGACTCATGCTCGCACATCTCTCCATTTGTCGCCTGAGAGATGTGTGACTGATGACACAGGCATCAGCACGAACAGGCATCGGTTGGGAAGTGGACTGTCTCAGAAGGGAGACATTGAGAACCCAGGTGTGACTGCACTCACTCATTCATTCACTCACCCACCCTACACTCCTCAGGACCCGGAGGGAGGTGTGGGACCTGAAGAAGGTGGTGAGGAAGAGATGAGCGTGGCCCTGGCATCACGGAGCTTACACTCCAGGGGGCCTGAAAGCAGGGCTGCTCCCGGAAAAGTAGGGATGGGAGGTCCAGACTTGGACCAATCTTCCAACACTTGCCCAGCCAGTACCCTCAAAGGGGCCATGGAGTCTAAGATCCCAAGACTGCAGTGCATGTAGTTTACAAACTGATTGCCTACTAGGGGTGGAGAACGTCTGGCTCATGACAGTGTAAGTCCCAAGAAATCATGTAGTCTGGCCCTGCCAAGGCACTAGAGGTGATTGTTAGACCAAATATAGCAAGCTAATTTTTAAGTTAACCTTAGTAACTGTGTATGGCCCACAAATCTATATTTTATATGCAAAGTGTCCCCACGGGATTCGACCGGCGGAATGAAGGAAGGTCCTGGCTGGCAGCCAGAAGGCCCCTATCGGCCCTGATCGCCGGCCAGGCCTAGGGGACCCTACCCGTGCACAAATTTCATGCACCAGGCCTTTAGTGATGTTATAAATAACCAATGGCCCTTGGCAGAGAAAGGCTCCCCACCCCTGGCCTAGAGAATGAAATCCAAATCTTGACAGCCAGAGCAGAAGGGGCCCAGCCAACCTTTCCTGCTTGCTCTGCACTCTGCACAAAGCCAGCCATCTGCCTAGAGAAACAAAAAGCCTGCCTCCAAGAGGAAACCCTTGCCTGTTCAGTGCTGCTTCTTCTATCATGCAACCTGACTCCCTTCCCCAACCTCTGAGTTTGTCAAATCACTGTTCACCCGTCTATCCTTCTCATTTGCCATGTATTATAATTTCTGTTTACGTGGCCTCCTGCAGTGGTCCAAGTTCTTCCAGGGAAGAAAGCAAGTCTTGTCAGCACACATATGGCACCTAATGGGGTATTCAGTATATGCTGAAAATGAGTGGTTGGTGTTAAGTGAAACACAAAATAATGTGGTCACTATGATGTCAAAATACAAATGCAAAGCATCAGTCTGGAAAGAAACATGAAAAAGAGACACCAATTACGCAATCACGAAGGATTGATGCATTTGCTCCTTGAAAAGGGCTTTTCACACTGTCACACTGTTATCGAGTTGCCCCGGCAGCCAGGGAAGCTGAAAGCCAATTACCTCCAGGGAAGAACCAGTCGGCGTGCTGAATGATGGGCTCGATGACCGCGACCACGTGCACGGAGGTGGCGGCTGCCATCTCAGCCAGCGTCCTGCAAGGAAGTGCACAGAGTTCACGCGCTTCCCCGGGCAGCCTGTCGGTTCCCTGGTCTGGCTCAGAGCCATCCCGTGACTTTCAAAGGATGAGATATTGGAGAATGCAACGTTAAATCCACAAGGCCTGGCCTATGTGCGTGTGGGTCCCCCCGACTCAGTCTGCCCTGAGGTAACCGCACGGCTAGGGAGCCTGTGATGGCTGTACTCTCTGCTGGGCTGACACTGGCGGGGGCAGGGCTGTGCTTCCCACGGGGATGGTGCTCCCCATGGTAGTGACTGGTGGGACCCAACATCACACGCAACCATTTCACCTACAACAGAACCAAGGACAGGGATTGTGACCGTGTCCCCGTCATGTCAGAAAATGTGAACCCCATTTGTGAAGGTTGCTATATGTGAACAGGTCCCAAGATGCATGTTCACAAATTGAAAGTGTCTGGAGAGGGATCAGAAGGAAGAATGAGAGAATAGTTACTCTGCTACCCAGCATGTTCCAGGTTGGGGTCAGATCGCCATGAAAGCAAACAGGGTGCAAAGACCCGGTGGCCGGTGAGCGCCTACCATGTGGCAGCGCTTCACCCCGTTTAACTCCATCTTTCAACACGTTGTATCACATCGTGTTAGTTTATTTATCAAAGACGCGGTATTCCGGAGAAGCTGGGAACTGGTCTGGCCGCCCCAAACTGATCTCCTCTCTATTATCACTCTGACCTCCCTTCCCCATGGGAAGAGTATTTTCACCCCAATTTCCAACCAACCCAAAGTTGTAGCTCCTCTCACAGTCCAGCTTAAAAGGCGAGCTCCCCCTGCTTGTCCTCCCCCCGCCCCCCATCTGGATTCGGGTCGCTCGGGCCTCAGGATCCTGTCGCCTAGAGGGGAGCTGCTGTCTGTCCACTGACTCGCAGGGCCTTGGGATATTGTGGCTATTTCTGGAGGAACGCCTTCCCGCTTTGTGAAGTACCATTCGTTTAGGAGCTTTCTGACATACAGAAGTTTCCAGCTGTTATCGAGCCAAATCTATCAATTTTTAAAATTCTTTCTTGCACTGCTTTTATGTTTGAAAAATTATTCTTTTATCTCAAAAGCTAAAAGGTATTTACCTTTATGGCATCACTTTTTATATTTAACTCCTCGGTCTACCTGGATGTATCTGCTGTAAGATATGATGTATGCAGTTAACTTTATATATCTACTAGTTGTCTTCCACTTCACTGCCACCATCAGAGTCAACGCCACTGCTGGTGGTTTCTCCCTGACCTCTCCAGTTCCATCTATGCTTCTCAATGCCAACAAAGCCACCTTCTAAGTGTAATCTGATCGCGTCGTTCCTCTGCTTAGAAATGTGGGTGGCCACCCTCACCGCATGACCCATAAAAGAAGTTTCAAACACCCCAGCAAGAGACGCGAGGCCTCTGGGACCTGGCTCCGGCTTCATTAACCTGTCATAGCTCATGTCCCCTGTGCTCGTTAATAAGAACATGCAACATCATATTCCCTCCCCCCCCCCCCCCAATTAGGGACCTAGCACTTCCATCTTGCAACACCTCTGCTCAGTCAGGACCACTGTAGGGAGCCATTAATCAAGGTTCAGCTCCAGCCACTTCCTGAGCAGAGCTCTCTCTGACCTGTGTCCCTCCAACAAGCACCAGAGCCATCAGGCTTTGTAATGCCTGTGCTATCTGCACACACAGGTGTGCGGGCAGAGCTGATCCCTGTACTGTAGCCACCTATCTGCCCAAATGCCCGACGACAGGGCCGGCTGAGGACTGGGGTGTCCCCCGCCCCCCGCACGGCCAGCTCTGGTTCAGGCAGCTCACAGGAGGGTTCTGAGAATGTCAGCTCAAGGAAAGGTCACCTTCAGAACATGCCCAAGTGCTCCTCAGCTGGAATGTGTGTCCTGAGTTATATGTCTACTCTCCGTCAGGTGGAAAGAAGGCATGAACATAATCCAATATGGGGAAAGGTTACTTACCCTTCATTTCTGGCCCACAACAAGTTAGGGCCTAAGACAATGGCAATGTTGCTGGGGGTCATTTTATTAACGTCGCTGGTCTGAGCAAGCTTTGCGAGGAACTTGATTAAATACCTATGGCACAAAAGATAAGGGGAAAGCATCAACGCTGAACAGGTTGCAGAAATAGCATCTTCCTGCCCACGTGCCCAGGCCCAGAGTGCTCAGGTGCAGCTAACTCAGAATCTAGCTCAGGTTAAACATTTTTTCAGATTTCCTGTGTTCTGCATTTCAGAGAACAGACAATTTTAGGGCTTAGAAGTGGAAAACAGCTCAGAGGTCAACCTCTACTTGCTGTGTATCTCTAATCCATTTCTCCTGTATGCGCTGTCTATTCTACCCCGAAATAAACTGCAGTGTGAGTCACAGTGGGCTCAATATACATGAACATAGGAAAGATAAACTCAGTAACACAAAAACAGGAGCACGTACTAACACAGTAAGACAGAAATGTAGGTAGCTATACTGCTTAAAGGAAGCTGTATTTGAAAATGCTTCGTGTTGTAATTATAAAAAATTTCCAATTTATCATACAAACGTATTCTCTAGCACTATAAAAAATGAAGAACCCAACTATTTATCAATAGAAGGCTAATTAAATACATAACAATAGATTCACACAGCGGAATACTGTGCAGCCATGAAAAACTACCAGGTGCTGATGTGGAAAAATGCCCAAGGTGTACATTAAGCAAAAAGGGCAAGGAAGGAAACGATGCATAGAGTATAAGCTACACTTGGTTTTGAAAAACAGGGGGGCCGTGAGAGAAGAAAACGCATGCACATATGCGTGCGCGTGTCTGCTCACACAGGCACCGACTCTGACAGTCTGGCAGGCTCCATGTGCTCGGCCTCGGGAGAGGAACGAGGAGGCTGAGGGACAGGAGTGAGGAGACTCTTCACTGTACACCTTCTGAACTCTGAGCCATGGGAAGGTACTCCCTAAGCAAAAGACAACTAGTAAACGTTATAAAGAGTAAAACGAAACAAAGGCCAGATCCCAAAGTACCAAGAACCAGGACTGACACGGAACAGGGCGAGAGTACCCGCAACGGCAGCTGGCTGTGCCCGTGCCTGTAAGGACCGCCACAAGCACTGACCTTCTCCGGGGCAAGGCTGAGGCTGGGGCGGAGAGGCTTCTCCTCAGCTTGGCCACAGAGCCCGGGGCTGACAACAGGCTAGGTAACATGCCAGGCACTTCACCAGGGAGGTCTGTGCCATTTGAACCCAGGCCCCTTACAAAATATTCTTTGATTTTAAGCAATTTCATTGCCAACAGCCACGCTTTTTCCTTCTCTCTCCCCTTCTTCAAAGTCACATTTTAAGTGAGATGGAAAATAGAGGTTAAACTCCAGAACTTTATCCTATGGTAAATTTTCTTAGAAACATAGTTATTATATAAAATCGCATACAATGTCCATTTCCTGAGATTTTATTTAATAGGATGATTTAGGTCCTACTTAAAACTATGTAGCATATATGAAAGATATTATGGAAAGTACATCCATTGGTTAATTTTTACCTTTTACCTACTAGGCAATTTAGACTCCAAAACCTACATACAGTCAATCGAACCTTCCACAAGACTTTTGTCCTCAGTGACTGGAGGGGTGAGATGAGTGGGCAGCTTACCCACGAACACCGCTGGGCTTTAGAATGGCCACAGTACCACCCCGTCAGGCTCCCTTCCTCCCAGCACCCCTCAGGGACCCCCAGCTCTCTGAGTGTGCAAGCATGCCTGCATTAAACAGCCTCCCTGCTGGAGATTAACAGATTTCCACTGTCGAGTCACTAGTTTGGTGGCTTTATTTATAGAATGTCAATCATACATACCTAAAGTTAACAAAATTTTGTGGTGGCAACTTCTGACATATTCGCCATAAATCTTGAAGTTTTTTGTCTTGATCCTGCACACTAAGAAAAAATTTTATCCATAACCACAATGAAAATTCATACAGTAACCTGCGTCATATGTTACAAACAGCGATGCCTCCATTGACGGAGAGCAACCAGATTTGGAGTCAAACACCAACAAACGACTGAACTGAGCAGTTCACCGACCTCACCAAGACCCAACCTCCTGATGTGCCAAGCTGAGTAAGGCTGATAGAGCCGTGTGATGGAGTTCCAGGGGTACAACCATGTGCATCCCTAGACCAGTCAATGCCTGGCACGCCGGAGACAGGGCGACACGGAGCCCAGATCTCGCCCTAAACGCGGTGCAGCACAGAGGAGCGGCCATGCCCAGACTCCAGCCCATCGTGCCCTCCTATAGCGTGGATAGGAGGGTTTTATCCACTCTATCCAATCCTGCGCCAAGGCTCCAGGCAGCCAGCCCGCTTCTGCTCTGCAGGTTCAATGTGCAAACTTTGACAGACACAGAAAGGGCCAGCCCAGCCCACAGGGCAGAGTCCACTCGGGCCACCAGTGGGAGACTGTCAGAAGCTATCAGTACGTGCTCCACCACCGAGCCAGTCTGGAGAGCTATGGGCAGAGTTAAGTGAGGTTATACTCGAGGCCAGGTAACGTGTCACTGGGGTGAACCAGTCATTCTCAGGCACAGAATCAATACACCGGGAGACAGGCGCCTTCTTTAAAGCACATTTCCTCACAGGGACGAGTGTGATTCTCAGAACAGAGAACAGTCACGGTTCAGGTCGGGCAGGTGTCCCTGTAAAAGCAAGCCCGGAGCTCTCCCCCGCCTGGCAGAGTGCCAGGCTCCGTTACCCAGTCCCACAGACATGATGCTCACACCAGACTGAGCCCCATGCGGGCTCCAGGGCAACACCCCACTAGGAACTTGCTCTGACTTTAAAATCCTCCCCGTCTACAGGACAAAGTCTCACTCCACTGCAAACCCTGGTGGAAGTGTCAGGGATGGTCTCACCTCCCCTGAACTGTAATGACCAGAGCAAAGGGCTTATTTCTAAGGGCGCGGGTGACAGTGTCTGAGGACGGGGAGGGAGATAGAAGGGGAAGTCTGTTTTCCTTCCTTCAGGGATGAGGAATTAGGCACCTCTAAGAGGAGAGTTTTATCCACTCTATCAACTGAGCTCTGACTGGTTCTACTCAGTGGATAGAGCGTCGGCCTACGGACTGAAGGGTCCCAGGTTCAATTCCGGTCAAGGGCATGTACCTTGGTTGCAGGCACAGAAAGCTGATTGATGTTTCTCTCTTATCGATGTTTCTAACTCTCTATCCCTTCCCCTCCTTTTTGTAAAAAATCAATAACATATATTTAAAAAAAAAAAAAAAAAAAGAGGGACGAGAGACTAGGAGGCAGGCTGGCCAGCAGTGAGAAGTCTCTAGGACTTTTCAAACAATTCTGCTCTGCTTAAACCCAACTGCTCCTCGACAGGTGGTGCTGGGGCTGGAGGGAGGGGACCAAGATGGGAGCAGTCTCCGGGTCACACAGGGCTGGGTCTGATTCCAGCCCTGCCATCTACTTGCTACTGTTTGAGACTTCCCAAGCTTCAGTCTCCTCGTCTGTAAAACGATCACAGCAACATCTGCTATTTAAGTAATTAGCTACAGATTACACGAGGCGACAGGCATTAGATCAGTACAGCACTCTGAACAAAGCACAAGCCCAGTTAGCATGAACTTTTATGACCAATTATGTCAACATGACATTACTGCACAGCTGAGTTCCCACGCAGCTCAAAAGGCACTGGCCAGTACAACACATATCTGCAGTGACAGGACTTTCTTCGATAGACAATCCATAATGTGGGAACCACTGTGTGTCTTCACTCACTAAATGACAATTTACGTCCGCGCCCAAGAGGTGACCTTCCCACACAAGAATCACAATGGGCAGTGTTTCACCTGAACCTTCAGAACGGAGGCGTAGGCCATTTAACAAACGTGCTGTGGCAATGTTCTTCTCTCACCCAGGAGAGCGAGACCATTTACAGCGGGACACACAGCGCTTCACTTCCTCTCACTCTTAACACGCAGGTTCTGACCTTACCTGGCCACTTGCGTCCACTCTTCATATAGATGAAAGGTCATCAGTGGTTCGGGCAGCTCCCGTAGGTAGGATTTCAAAGCACCTGGAAGCAGGAACACTCTCTTTGAGGATACAGAGGGGAGTTGGACCCTCAGGACATATTACTTTGCAAAATGAAATTACCTCAATTATTACTTTCCAACTATATAGAACAAATCATGACTTGGTAGGAGCGGTTAAAGAATAAAATGCCCCTAAAACAATTTCTGTCCCTTGCAACACACAGGGTGGGGCAAAGCAGGTATACAGTTGTTTGTGTGGAAAATAATATAATAATTAAGAAATATTATACAATAAACTGGTGTTTCGCATACTCACACCTGTAAACCTACTTTTCCCACCCTGTATACTGAGAGACCAATGAAAATCCACTCAGCTTTGAGTCATCTTAACAGACAGCACTTCCCCAGCTGAGCACCAGATGGAGGGAAGAGAAGGGGAGAAAATACAAGCACGTCTCCAAAGGCTTGGATTATAAGCCTTTACGTGATAACCAGGAAAAAACCAATCAGGAATACAAAAGGCGGGTATGTGTATCTACTTCTTCCCTTTTGTAGCTTATGCCTAGAAGGAGACCATTTCACCTAAACCTAAAATCAGCACTGGAACCTGGGCGCTCGGTCTGAGACAGCACTCCCCCACACTGGAGGGCACTCCTTGGAGCTCACCTGCTACAGCATGGGGGTCGGAATAGAACTCATCCAGGTGAGAAGTAGAACAGTCTAAGGCAGCTTTCAGTTTCTTTAATCTGGAGGCCCCAGCCGCAATTCGGAAAAGGCCCTAAAGATAATGCAAAGCCATTAGCATCAGGTTCCCGTTGGAAGCCGGCCCTGAGCAGCAGTAAGACCCTGATGGAGGACCCGCAGTGCCACGGCCAGCACGTGTCGCCTGCAGGCGGGTCACACTGCCAACCTAGTAGTCCTTGCCCTGCCCCATTGCTAGAAACCTATTTAAAAACAATATATTATACTTCCACAAGGTGATGCTATAGGTTTTTTAAACTTAGAAATATTTTTTTAAATGGACACCTCGGGGGGAAAATTGTAAGACTGAGCTGCTAGCCTCTCTCACTGCCCTACACAGACTTGAGAGGAAATCCCATGAAGGGTCAATAAGTGAACTATGAGACACTGGGCCAGGCACCTAGTCCAGGTTCCTCAACCGCAGCAGTACTGACATTTGGGCCCGAGGGTCCTGTGCTGTAGGCCGTCCTGTGCATTGTAGGATGGCTAGCAACTCTCTGAGGTTGCTACTCTCTGAAGACAGAGCCAACGCCCCTCCCCGCCCCCGACAATTACAGAGTACCCCCTATACAAACGGGAGCTCTGGTCTCTCAGTGACCGTGCCATTCACCGCCACGAAGCACAGCCAGAGAGCCGTGTGGGACTAACAGAGCGAGCTGCGGGGCGGGCAGCCCCGGCTGTGCTGGGAAACCGCAGCGCCTTCAGCTGCTGTGATGGGGTCACAGGGAGAAAAGGGCCCGCCGTGCCGCACATCCCGATGGGGTGTGTGCAAAGGGCGGAGCAGCTCGGAGCCCGGCCGTGCCCTCACCTCCTCCTTCATGCCCGTCTCCAGCAGCAGCATCACACAGGCTTCGATGGGCAGCGCGATCTCCCGGCCACTCCGCTTCAGGTGTTCCTCCAACGGAGTCCCGAAGGCTGGCTTCTCCGCCCACTTATCTAGAGCAGCAAACCGTCAGTAAGACCTGACAACCCTGCGGCATCCGTGCTGCCCCCTAGGCGCCCACAGGACTGAAGATGGCCAGTGTGACCTGGGCCGCAGAGCCCAGGCCCACAGCGGTGAGGCTGGAAGCCTGCTGGCAGCACACAGGCAACTGTTTATTTCCAGGTCACAGGTTCTGCTTGGAGCACAAAGAGTTGAGGCAGTGTGGCAGAAACACATCCAACAGAGCAGGAGAACAGAAACAAGGCTCCAGCAGGGCTGCAGTGAGCCAGGCGGGCAGCAAGGGGCCTGGCCTGGCCTGTGGGACCCAGCGCTGCCGGAGGCGCGGAGGGACCAGCTGGCAGAAACGCTCCCATGAGGAGCACTTAGCTCTTCCCAGCGACAGGAAGGGCTCCTGTCCTCCTCCCACCGTCAGTGGGCAGTCATTCGCCTCTCAGCCACTTTGCTGCTCGCACTTGGATGGAGCAGTGCCGTGTCCCTGGCGCTCACCCACAGGTAAGAGCAGGTGCAGAGCCCACTGCAGAGCTGCTGTCGGGGAGGAAGAGCGAGCCCCACAAGTCCATGGAGAAAGGTGGGCAGAGGCTGAGGAACGAGGTGATGGAGGGGCAGGGGACAAAATCAGAGAGCAGGCCACTCTCAGAAGTGTCAGGAGCCCCTCGTCTCTGGTCCAGTCCCGGCGAGTAGACCAGTGGACTAACAAAAAAAGCAGCCAGGGGCCTGGCCCTTCTCAGGCACAGAGCTCTGTGATGGCCCCTCAGAGGGATCTCACTGTGAATGCTTTGTCCTTTTTATCTAAAGCGATGATTCTTGATGTGAGCAGAACACGGCCATTGAACCACCCAGGGAGGCTGGGCCAAGGCATCTGTCACCAGAGCCCTGCTGGAACTTTCTAGTAAACACTGTGTCCTAACCCCAGCCTGCTGAAATGTGAGAACCACTGATCTAGAAACAAACTCCTGGGGCAAACTCCACCAAGGTCGGTGGCCTCTCAGACAACACACCTACTATGTGCGCAGCGCTGCACAGGACCCGAGCTCAGAGCCCCCCTCAGAGTGAGAACCATCTAATTGTGAAGAAAGTACAGGACACACATGTGAACACACATCAGCAACGAACAAGACAAGACACATTTGCTGCATCCGGGCAGAAAGAGGGCAGACAAGGGGCACCAGCGTGGTCTCCATGGGGCCAGGAGGGCCCCGCCCCATCCATGCTCTATCAGGGAGGGAGCACAGGGTCTCCCGAAAGGCCGCAGCTGCCCTCGGAGCCACACCATGCTGCCCGCAACAAGCAGACCCTGGTCACCAGACCTTCTGAACTTCCAAGGGAAGCCAGGATGGTACTGGTTTTTTAAAAATGTTTAATGAGGTATGGCAGTTGGCAACTTCTAGTGTAGACCACACGTGAGAGCAATTCCAAGACAGGCTGGCTGCTGGCTTCCGCTGTGGGAGGAAGAGCCTGGGCCTTGGAAAATAAGACTGGAAGTAAACAGACCGGGGAGACGGACTGAAGAGAGACCGGGAGCTTGGGAATCTGCATGTCACTCCACAGCAGGCGTTGCGGAGGGGAATGGGCAGAACCGGCCGCGGGGCGAGAAGGGAAGGAGCTGCTCCCACAGTTCAAGGAGGACTGCCCGAGAGAAGGACAGACAGCTGGTGCGAGAGCGCCGTTGGGACAGTGGTCAGGGACAGCCGCGCAGCACTTCGAGGACTGAGCGCAGGTGAGAGTGGGGGTGGCTAGAAGGGGGGCGCAAGGGGAAAGGATGAGGGAGGGCTAGGGATAGGGAGTAAAACCCAGCCCTGGAAAAGGGGGAGGGGCAGAAATGGACCTAAGAGTGAAAGAAAGCAATCGAGTGAAATGAGGGAAAACTTTAACCAGGAAGAAATGGCCCAAGTCACATAAAGCACCAGGATATGACAATTAAGAGATCACTGTTCTTTCGGAAATCAGTGTTTTGTGTGCGTGTGTGTGTGTGTGTGTGTGTTTTTATTGATTTCAGAGAGGAAGAGAGGGAAATAGAAACATCAATGATGAGAAAGAATCATTGATTGGCTGCCTCCTGCATGCCGCCTACAACCCAGGTACGTGTCCTTGACCAGAATTGAACCCAGGACACTTCAGTCCACAGGCCAACGCTCTAACCACTGAGCAACCCGGCTAGGGCTGCTGTTGTTTTTAACTAGCAGAGTGACTGGGAACAGAAACCAGATGGCGAGTTTGGGAGTGGGAAGGAGGTAAAAAGATGCAGTGGCAGGCGGAGATGAGTCACGCACTCCAAGATCCCACCAGTAGATGGAGAAGGTTAAAGGGGACACTGACCAAAGGCCAGCTGACCGTGAGCGTGAGATCGGGGCACGCAGGGCATGGGGCAGTGGAGTCGGTTTTCCCCGACCTAAGGATACTCGGAGTCTTTCTGAAAACAGAGAAGGAAAAGGAAGAGGGAGACAGCTACAATGAAAGGCTGAGTTAGGCTGGGAGCAGCAGCCTCAGGGAGAGAAAAGATCACATTGCCGTCCCAGTCGTGCCCCCACCAGCGTTCCTTATTCCACCTCAACCCCGTCCCTGCCCGCTCCTCCTCCCTGTGACTTCCTGACATACTTCTCTAGGGAAAATAGGCTTGGGAGAAAAATAAAATGGAAGTTAAAAAACAAACAAAAAAAGGAATGCTAAATAAACCTTTTCTTTTTTGTGCTTGTTTACTACTCGGTCCTCTGCAGGGCCCTGCACACAGTAGGTGTCCCATGAGCACACTCTCTGCGCTCTGCCCGTGCTGTGTGAGGCTGAATGCTCGCCACGGCTGTTGTTCTGTCCTGTGGCTCCCACCTGTCAGGCAGGAACTAGGAAACAGGACCCAGGAGAGCAGGGGCAGCTCGTCTTGTGGAGAATTGGCCAGCCAAGCAGTCACACACCGAGATGGCTAAAGATCAGACTCGGCGGTCATCGGGGCACAGAACTGCCCAATTCAGTCTAGAAACTTGCAGCCACAAAGCACAACCTGCTGGGCCCTCCTAAGAGTTAGTGAAGTGGCACACGCCCCTACCCACACATGTGCTCCCTCTTTCACAATCACAGTGAGCACGCGCAGGACCTGGCTGCACCCTCAGCTCCAGACCCTGATTTTGCCGGGAGAACCTAAGCTCCAAATGTCGGGTCAAACAGTAGAGCAGGACCAGGCACTGCACCTTCTGCCTCAGCCATGTCCACTCATCTCTGCTGGCAAGTACTGATGGCGAGTCAGAGAGAATTAGAACCAAAAGCTTAGTGTTCACTTAAGCCATCAAACAAAACATCCACGCATCCTGGCGGGCGGAATCTGCCATGTGCCAGAAAAGGGCGGCCAGAGTACCAGTGCTGATAAGCACAAGAGCCCATGTCCAGACACGGAGGAGGTCTGAACGGCGTGGCCGCAGTCCTACCACTCGCTCAATTACCAAAAAAGTGCCTGATGGAGCACCACAGACTGGCTTCTAAAATTCCTTTTGCAAATTCCCAACCATTTTCCCTAGGATGTATGCTCATGCAGTCACAGGTCAGAATCAAGCCCATGGGACTAATCACTGAATTGGGAAAAGATCGTCAGAGGCTGGAATGGGTCAAGCCTATACAGAAGAGAAAAACCACCAGGAACTGCTCCCTCACCCCCCAAAGAATCCAGTTCTCTCTTCAACTGAAGATTCCAGAAGATGTTTAATGTCCCATTAGTGTGTTAATGAGGGTTAGGAGAAATTAGAGAATGCAGCAAGGAAAGATGGAACTGTGCTGAGCACTGGGCGCTCGGGCCAGGCGGCACCCGCAGGGAAGGCATGCAGGGGCTGGGCGGGGCGGAGGAGAGGCGCAGAGGAGAGCGGCAGCAGCACGCAGGTTACGTTACCTTGATGGGCTTGCATTTCGGGAAGGGCCTTTTCTAAGACTGCTAATGCTTTTCTATGGTAATCTGCTTGGGCTTCTAATAACTGAGAACAGACCCACATTCAAAAACAAAAGTAATGTTAGCAATGGATGGACACACACACAATGGCTGAGCAAAACTAAAAATAAAATCTTTTGCAAAAACCCTAAAATGACAATTTTTACAACACTACCATTCGGTCAGGGCCAAGGGCTTACCGTGACAAAGAACTTGCTGTACTCCCCCTCCTTGGCCATGAAGCTGTACATGTCTGCTGCCAGCTGGTCCTGGGGAGAGAAGGCACGTCACTGAGAAACAGCCGAAGGAAATGGCACCTAGAATTAACCTCTGGGAGCTCCTCTCACAAACAGGAAGGAAAAGGCCCCGAAGAAGTGTCCATCAGCTGATGGACAACCAGGCGTGGGGACCACAAAAACAAACAAGGAAGCTTATGAGGGATGCACATGGAAAGACCTCCATGGTATGTAGTTAATACACCGTTAAGAAGTGAATAGAGCCCAACTTACGGTATGTTATTACTTTAGTAAAAAGAGAAAAAAAATGTTATATATTTTTTGCTATAATTATATAAAAACTAGAGGCCTGGTGCACGAATTCATGCATGGGTGGGGCCGGCCAGCCCACCTGATTGTGCTGATTAGGCCAGGCCAGCGGGAGGCAGGGTATGAGGGAGGCTGGCCAGCTGGCCGACCCCACCCCCTAGTCGAACTCCCAGTCAAGGGGACAATTTGCATATTAGCCTTTTATTATATAGGATATCTCTAGAAGAAATTAGTAACAGTGGTTACCTGTTGGAGGTGGTGAAAATTAGGCAGGAGGAGGACAAGGATGGAAGAAAAACTTTATTATACATTACTTTATACTTTTGATATTTTTTAAGTAATGTAAGTGATTTACATAAAAATTAAACAGGCCCATCTAGTGTGGCTCAGTGGTTGAGTGTCGACCTATGAACCAGGATGTCATGGGTTCAATTCTCAGTCAGGGCACATGTCTGTGTTGCAGGCTTGGTCCCCAGTGGGAAATATATAGGAGGTTGGTGATGAATGATTCTCTCTCATTGATATTTCTACCTCTCTCCCTCTCCCTTCCTCTCTGTCTAAAATCAATTTTAAAAAGTTTTAAAAAATAAGTAAAAGTTAAACAGTTTTTAAAAAATTGATAGATTAGACAACTGGATACACACACACATCTTCATATACATATATATAATTTTCATATATATATATACATATCAGAATTTCATATATATTTAATGTACTGTTTTCTGTTTTTAGCATCAAGGAGCATAAAATTCACATGAAGGCTCTCATTAAAAAAAAAAAAAAAAAAATCTGCTGGGACCGGTTTGGCTCAGTGGATAGAGCATTGGCCTGCGGACTGAAAGGTCCCGGGTTCGATTCCGGTCAAGGGCATGTACCTTGGTTGTGGGCACATCCCCAGCGGGGGGTGTGCAAGAGGCAGCTGGTCAATGTTTCTCTCTCATCGACATTTCTAACTCTCGGTCCCTCTCAATTCCTCTCTGTGTAAAATCAATAAAATATATTTAAAAAAAAAAAAGTCTGACCATGATAGTAGTAATAGACAACTGGGAATGCAACAAAGTAAATTCATGGATTCCTACCAGACCTACCCTCCCCTGCAAAAAAAAAAAAAAAAAGAGAAAAAGAAAAAGAAAAAGAGTAAGAAGAGAGAGGGAGGAAAAGAAAGGAAGGAGGAAGGGAAGATGAATGGATGTGGGTAGGAAAACCCTGACATGCACAAAAGCTGAATGGGAATGACTTGGTGAGAGTCTGTGCTAATTTTGGTAGCCAAGGTGTTTGAGTCCAGCAGTCATGTGGGACCAGAGGACAGAAAATGAATCCTTGGGCCTGGTGAGGTGAGGTGCATGCATGTCACCCATAAAGATAACATTTCTGAAATGATACTCTCAAGGAAGAGTGGATTAGGAAAAAGTCACTAAGCAGGCATAGACATCATACAACACACCTGTTTGGGATTGGGCTCTGGGTCTGGGACAGTAAAACATCTCCCTGAGATCTCATAAACATATTCCTCCCAGTGATATCAGCAACAATCAAGGCTTAACTACAACAAGACTGTGCACACAGCCTACAAAGAGGTGCACCAAAAGTGTCCCCCTGAGGTAACTGGGGAGGCTGAGCCACTAGGCCCTATAGGACACCTAGCACACAAAACCACTCTATCAACTCAGGGAAGCAGCCAAAATGCAGAGACAAAGAAAAAGTCACAAATGAAAGACATGGAGGAAAGCAAATGATTGGCTATAGAGTTCAAAACCACAATTATAAGGTTTTTCAAGAATTTTCTAGAAAAGGCTGATAAATTTAGTGAGACCCTCAAGGATATAAAAAAGGACCAACTAAAAATTAAGCATACACTGACTGAAATAAAATATAATATTCAGAGATCCAACAGCAGACTAGAGGATTGCAAGAATCAAGTCAAAGATTTGAAATACAAAGAAGCAAAAAACACACAACCAGAAAAGCAAAAAGAAAAATGAATCCAAAAATATGAAGATAGTGCAAGGAGCCTCTGGGACAACTTCAAGCGTACCAACATCTAAATTATGGGGGTGCCAGAAAAAGAGAGAGAGCAAGATATTGAAAACCTATTTGAAGAAATAATAACTGAAAACTTCCCCCACCTGGTGAAAGAAATAGACTTACAAGTCCAGAAAGCACACAGAACCCCAAACAAAAGGAATCCAAAGAGGACCATACCAAGACACATCATAATTAAAATGGCAAGAGCAAAAGACAAAGAGAAAATATTAAAAGCAGCAAGAGAAAAACAGTTAGTCACCTACAAGGGAGCACCCTTTCTATTTCTCAACAGAAACTAGCAGGCCAGAAGGGAGTGGCAAGAAATATTCAAAGTGATGAATAGCAAGAACCTACAACTAAGATTACTCTACCCAGCAAAGCTATCATTGAGAATTGAAGATCAGATAACGAGCTTCACAGATAAGAAAAAGCATCACCACCAAACCAGTATTATATGAAATGCTAAAAGGTTTTTTTTAAGAAGAGGAAGAAGAAAAAGGTAAAGATAAAAATCATGAACATCAAATACATATCTATCAAATTAATCTAAAAATCAAGTGAATAAAAAATCTAATGAACAGAATAAACTGGTGAATATAATAGAATCAGGAGCACAGAAAGGGAGTGGACTGACAATTCTCTGGGGAAAGGGGTGTGGGGGGTGTGGGAAGAGACTGGACAAAAATCATACACCGCCGAAACCGGTTTGGCTCAATGGATAGAGCGTCAGCCTGCGGACTGAAAGGTCCCGGGTTCGATTCCAGTCAAGGGCATGTACCTTGGCTGCGGGCTCATCCCCAGTGGGGGGGGGGGGGGGGCAAGAGGCAACTGATTGATGATTCTCTCTCATCGATGTTTCTAACTCTCTATCCCTCTCTCTTCCTCTCTGTAGAAGTCAATAAAATATATATATTTTTTTAAAAAATCATACACCTATGGATGAGGGAAGTGGGAGGGGGTGATAAGGGGCACAGGGTGGGGTGGGAACCAGGTGGAGAGGAACTATGGGGGGGAAAAAGAGGAACAATGAATAATCTGAATAAAGATTTATTAAAAAATAAAATAAAATAAAAATAAAATAAAATAAAACCACCTTAATATCATTTAAAGTATTTTGATAGAAATTATGTAAAATACTAAATAATTTGCTACCTTTCATCCATCATTTGAAAAACCCAAAAGATTGATGCAAACACATGTTCTCAGACCTTGCACTGTTCTACTTTATTCCCAGCTTCGTCCATCTCTTCCTTCAGGGTGTCTATTTTTGATGGAAGCCCCTGAAAGTTGGTTCCTGAAGATTTGTGAGCCTGGTTCCACCTGCAAGGCACGAGGGTAGATAGGATATGAGAACCAGCTTACACACTCAACCTTACGAACCTCAGGGAGCCAAACTCCATCCCTAAAACTGATTCTGCCTGGGACAGGCGCCAGTACCTAGGACGCCAGCTTCTCTTAAGTTTACCCTCTAAGAATAGAAGGCAAAAGAGTTTCCCACCATGCAGGATCTGTAGTGCTGGGAGTAGCGTTCTGCTCCCGGCAGGACTAACCACATCTTGTCTCGCACAAGCCCCACCGCTGAACCTCAGACCACGAAACCCCTTGCTAGTGTCTAGTCATGGAATTCTTGCCATGAAACACTCTTCCCCTCTTGCCTTGATCTGGAATGTTCCCTGTACCACTGGGCATCAGTGCATTTCTTGTGACCTCTTCCTAGAACTATCCTGGGCTGTGATTACTTGCAGCAAGTAAAAGCCAGAACCCTAGTCATGCACCCTATACCTAGCAAACCATAGCTATGGAAGCATTTTAAGAATTGAAAACACTTATAAGGAATATTCTAAAGACATATCTACAACAAATCTCAAATATAACATGGAATATTTATGTTCCTTTTATAGTAAGTAAAAATTACAAACAAAAAACAGCATTGTGCTACAGCAATATGGGGGTTCAGAGTGGAGTAATAACTGAGTAGTGCATGTGATGGAGCAGTGCTTCTCCCCGCATCCCAAGCAAACAGCAATAGGTGGTGCACGTGACCGCCTACAGCAGCTCAGGAGCAAGGAAGGGAGCACCATTACAACTTTGCTAAGCTGCAGTGACAACACCTAACATGAAGAAACTCAGTAAAGGACAGCTATGTTGCCACGTCTGCCAGACAGAATAATCATATCTACTTCACAGGACTGCAGTGAGAGTTAAGAGCTAACAAGCAGGTGTAGCAAAGCCACGTGGCTTTGTAAATAAAGTTTTACTGGAACACAGCCATGCTCATTCATGTATGGATTGTCCAGGGCTGCCCCTGTGCTACACCAGCAGAGCTGAGCAGATGCAACAGGACCCATCTGAGTTGCAGAGACGAAAACATTTACTACCTGGCACTTTACAGAGGATGTCAACCCATGTGAGAAAAGGCCTGGCGTGGTGGCTGCCTCCCTATTCCCCGCTCTCAGGTCCAAGGAGAAGCCCAGGGAGGTCACTGATACCAACTGCCACTGAGACTGTGGCCAGGCCATGAGCATGAGAATGGCTGTACGACACTAGCCCACAAGCGAGCAGCCCTTGGGGGTTACTTAGTTTTACACCAGTGCCTCCCTTCAGAGCACGGCATTGCCCACAAGCGAGCAGCCCTTGGGGGTTACTTAGTTTTACACCAGTGCCTCCCTTCAGAGCATTACATGAAGGTGATCATAACCACACAGGGGCTCTGACACGCTGGACCCTCAGGAGCTGCTAAAATCTCAGATCTAATTATTCCCACACTCTACTTTGCCAAGAGGGATGCTCTAGAAGTGCCTGCCACTTTGGACACTCATTTCTTTTTTCTTTCCTGTCCCTTTTTGTTACTGGTGCACTAAGACCAGGCTGGTCAAACACCATTCCTCCTGCCAAGCTTGGGAAAATGAGGCCTAAAAGCTGGTGTAAGCATATCAGGTGGATAAACCTGAGCAAAAAGAAACTTCCAACTGTCCATACAACATTCCCTCACCCATGCTGGGGATGGTGGCTGGGATGTGACATGATGCCACCTATTGGTTACTCTTCTAGCTTTCCTTACCTGGCTCTGACTGAGTCCCAGTCTAACACCAACTTGGCAAGCTGTTTCCTCTGTTTCTGGATGTTGGGAATCTCCACCTAGAAAAAAACATGCCTTACACCAATTGGGATGAGCTTTGGGTTTCTTGTTTAACATTTAAAAGTGCAGTATTTATTTACAAACTAGGGGTCTGGTCCAGGAAATTCATGCACGGGTAGGGTCTAAGCCTGGCCGGTGGTCAGGGCTGGCTGGGGCCTTCCTTTGTTCCGTGCCGCCCCCTGGTGGTCAGCACATGTCATAGTGAGCAATAGAACTCCCGGTCTCCCAGTCGAACTCCAGTGGGGACACTTTGCATATTAGCCTTTTATATATATAAATTTCTTTTCTCTTAGGCAAAGGATTATGAACCATCAATTCACTCCCTGAATTTCCAAAAAGAAGTATATGTCAAGACACTGATTATTGTTAAAGTTGCAGACAGAGAACTACTTGCTGCCCAGCCCCCACCAAAGCACCCACCTCTGCTATGGCACACAGGGGGTCCACAATCTCCTTCTCAACAAAGACCTCGTGCTGAGAGAGTTCGAGAGCCAGCTGATTCTCGGCATCTCCACACGTCTCCAGCATCTTCCTAAAAAACAAGACGCCCCAGAACAAACTGGTGTTCACTGAACGAGGCACCGAGTTAGCACAGCCAGTTCTGCCCTCCATATGACGGGAACACACAATGGCTGCCATGGACACACCCACCCATCCACTTCCAATGCCCTGGGGCCCCTGGCTCTCTTTCTCAAAACAGTGCCTCTTACCCCAGGAGAGAGTCCTCTAGCTGTGTCGATGCCTCTTGCATATTCTGAGCGAGAGCTGTCAGAGGGAGCTTTTTCTGGAAGGCAGAAGACATCTTTTCGTTAGCATTGAAACCCATTCTAGGTTACCTGCTTCAAATCATCATTCACTTGTTTCTCCTCCAGACAAACTACATAAGTAAGAGACAGCCTGGGTCTAGTTTCAAAGGTATGAGTGGTGTGACTTAAGCTCTGTGTCAGTTTCCTGTGCCTGGACTATAGAGATGAGAATGGGGCGAGGTCCCAGGGCTGTGGCTGCCCTACAGGGATTCAACACCAAGTACTCAGCACACGTTCAGTCCTCAGTAAATGGCAGCAGCCATGTTGCTGTTGCTGTACTATTATTATTATTAATTGATCAAATGCATACTATGTCCCAGGCACTAGACACAGAGTTACTTTGATTATCACAACAAATAAATGCAGTAAGGTGCTCTATTTCAAAAACTTTTGCTAGAACAAGCATTCTTAAACTGGCTGTTAATTTGGCTGTAATAATAAAGATTTAGCTTTAGTTACATGTCTAAAACTATCTAGCCAAATTTCCAAATAAACTTTTTTAGGGTTTTAAGCACAAAACCACCTCTTTTCCTATCAGATTTGTTCTTCAGCTGAAAATGGCCATAAGAATCACCTGATTAATGTTCTAATTGCACAGCCAAGGAAGCTGGAGGTGGGAGGTGAGGTGGAATGGCCAGGCACCTGGGTGAGGGATGGCAGAGTGGCCTGAGCCCTGGGTGTGGGTTTTCCACCACGGGCTGATAGTTTATCTCAGAAGCCGAGTAAGAGGAGGGGAAGTAACCAGTGGGGTGGCTACATCACTGCAATCTGCTCACAGAAGGGGCTTCCCATGCGGCCTCCCCACTAGAAAGGGCACTCCCAGCAGGGCAGGCTCCCCTCACTAGCGCACTGTGCCTTGACTTCAGCATGCCCCCCTTTCCTGCTTTCACAGGGCTCCACCTGACATGCTCACACATATCTGCTTGTCTCATATAGAGTCTCCCTGGGAGAAGGGGACCAGGGAAACAGGCTGCGAAGGTCTCATTTTATCTTCTTTGGTATATTGTAGATTTGACCATGTAAATGGGTAGCTTGCTGAAATGTAAAAGTAACCACAAGTATGTTTACTTCTCTGCCTTCCTCCCAAGTTATTTTCAAACAAGTAGTAGGCTTCCCTGCCCTACTGCCATCTCCACACTGCTAGACTAGGAAGACCCCTGAAAATGGGGAGCCTGCTTGGTCTCCACAGAAGAAAAGTTGCATACTGTATTTTCCGGCATATAAGACGACCTTTGAAACGAAAAAAAGTCAACCGAAAATCGGGAGCAAAAGACCAAAATTGCACAAAAATTACCTGCAGATCTTGACGGCAAAGTAAGTCTTTTCTTTGAAGTGGGGGGTAGTCTTATACAGCGAATATAGGCCTAAACCTATGATTTAACTGTAAAATTAGGGGATCATCTTATATGCCAGAAAATACGGTATTTCACTCTGCTGCCTTCCAAGGGCATTTCACACAGGTAACCGTGATAATCAAGAGAAATACACTTGGTGCAGCCTTTGGCAGGGAGTCTGTTTATTAAGTATCACTCTGGGTCTCAGTGTCAACAGCCTGTGGCTCCCCTGCCGACCCCAAAGCCACCACAACCCTGTCCCCTGAGCTGCCAACATTAGGACATTCTGCTTATTTGACATGTGAGCTCACTGATGAAGATGCGGTCCACCACCATCCAACTCCTCCAAGGAGAGGCGAGGCCTAGGGCTTCGGTGAAAAAGCCTCAAGTCGTGATCTATAAAAGGCATGCCAACTGCACACAGAGAAGCAATTCCAGATCGATACAGCCCACAATATGAGCTCTGCCCTGTCAATGGCTCGGGCCCTGTCATCCCCCAATTCTTTCCTCTTCACATGTTGGAGCTACTGGTGGGGCTTGCGGGATTTCCTCCTGTCACTCCTAGAGCCCTAGAGACTGCTGCGACTTTCTCCATATTATATGACCTCTTCTGGTCACCCCTGTTCAATCATTTCCATGGTGACGCCTCTTCCCACATGCAGAGTGCAGGCTTCCTCAGAAGCCAGACTCGGGCACTTTTGTTTGAGATTGGGAAAGGAAGCTTAAGGCATTAGGTTTTAACAATGAGGGCCAGGCACCCTTGGCCCTGCTCCCTGGAATATGCCCATCACCTGCCATTCATTTCCCTTCTGTAATGCTAGGATACCACCTCCTCTAGGAAGCCCACCTGACTCTCCCTCTCCTCCTCTGGTGCCCATTCTTGGTCCTTAAATACCCTGTGCATATTTTATTTAGCATGTTGTTTTATAATCATCCATTTGTGTGTATCTCCCCCACTAGGCTGTGGGCACCTTCAGGGTGAAGGCGACCTGTTACTACTCATCCAGCATTTGCATGTGTTATGTCTTATTCCTCCTGTGTCTGCTTTGAGGCCCAGCCCTGCTGTCACATAAACTCACTAGACACAAACAAACATTTATCAAACACCATACTGTGTGGACAATGCATACTGCATGAAGGAAAGGAAGCAGAAACAATGGGACTGATAGGGGAATTTAATCAGATTAGCAAGAGTGTAAGTCAGCTAACAGCTTGGACCTTACCCCGAAAAGGCAGCAGCACGTCCCTGACAGGCGCTGCTGGCACTGGGGCACCTTTAGGTGTAGAGCTGTCCCCTCAGACACTGCAGATGTTGGGCGTTTTGGTTCCCTACCCTCCAAATGCCAATAGTGTACCTCAGTCTCTATGGCAACCAAAAATGTTCCTACACATCTCCAGATATCCCAGGAGTGTAGCCTGGTCCCTGTTGAGAACAGCTAAATGAAGATTTTTTGTGGGTTTTGTTGGTCTCTTTGTTTGAAGGCAGGAGGATGACAGAATCGATCTGTACTTCAGGAAACCAACTCTGGTGATCGGATTGAAAAGAGAGTGACCCGGGCAGGCAAGGCCACTCCGGAGGTGCCTGTGGCAGCCCAGGTCTCACTTTGGGACCAGATGGCAGAGTGGGAGGGGAGGGGAGGAAATCAAACATCCATAGAGAATCGCAAGACATGCTCACTGAGCTGCTCCAGAACACGGAGGGCAAACTGAACTGAAAGGGATGTAAGATAACCCGCAGTTTCTAGCTTGCGGAACCGGGGGACAGAATTTGAGTCAGCAAAGAAGAACTGGTTATGCATGTCAGACAGACAGCGAGGGCAGGGAGCTTTCTACTTGGCTGAAAATGGTTTAGAAGTCCCTGTATACAGACATCAGTGAGAAGCCATGAGACTAGAGGAAGTGGCTGAGAACGAGACTGTGAGACCGAGAAGGACAGACCTCAGGAAACAATATTAAAAGGGCAGGCAGAGCAGAAGTCGTGGCAAGAGAAGGAGTGGCAAGGGCAGCCCCGGGGCATTGGGCTGATTCTGAAGAACGAGACGTGCGCAGGCACTCCTGGGACTGTAGGTGTTTGCAAACTTCCACCCCTGGACATACACACTGCAGAACGCTTGGTGCTATGCAAGAGAGGCATGACCCAGTTGTCAAAATGCCCCACAAGTGTCTGTCGAGAATATAAAAGAAAGTGACACAGGTCATCTGTGTACCAGCTCTTCCTTTTGAGACATCAGGTGACAAAACAACCTAGCAAAAAGAAGGTTTCTCGCCCCAGGAAGACAACCACTGGAAGCCCTGGCCAACATGGCTCAGTGGGTTGGACACTGCCTGGTGCACTGAGCAGTTGCTGGTTTGATTCCCAGTCAGCACACATGCCCGAGTTGTGAGCTCGAATCCCATTAGAGGACGTGCAGAAGGCAGCCAACTGATGTTCCTCTCTCTCTCTCTCTCTCTCAAAAAAGCATATTAAAAAAAAAAAAGACTACCACTGGAAAGAGATGCTTTCTACTCCGGGTGGACACACAGGAGAGCCAGGGGAAGCTGCGAACAGCCAACCGGCAACTAGGAGGAGTGTCCACTAGGGGTCAAGCGGACACTGAGGGGAGAAATGAGAGAAGGAAAGACACTGGGGCTTGTGGCTTCATCACTGAAATGCTAGCTAGGAAGCCAATAAACTCTACTTTCTAGGTGAATTTCAGACAAGCCTTCAGCTTCTGCCATTAAAGGATTCCTAACTGACAGGTCCGTTCTCTAATCAATGACAAATGGCTCAAGTCAAAAGCACTGGAGTGGGCAGGGCTTTCAGCTCAACAATAACTTAAGCTCAAAAGAATGTTGTGGGCGGGCAGGTGTGAGCCAGACGTGAGATGAGGTACAAATCTGCAGGCCAAGCTGCTGGTGTTGCTTGGGGAATCCAGCTGGTCAAAGATGAAGCCCCTCAAAGAGTCAAGAACCGAGAGCGGAGTCGCATCTGCTACTCACGTGTCTCTTGTCGGCGTCCGTGCCATGCTGGCCCTGGAAGCATGCCGTCAGGCGCTTGTGAGAGTGATGGCACATTGACCGCACCGCATCCAGACGCCGTTCGATCTGGCAAACAGAAACAAAGGAGCCATTGCAGGGCTGAAGAACAAACTCAGCCTCTCCTTCGGCGGCGCCTGCACTGGGCAGTGAAGCACCCTGCAGTCAGATTTGTTGGCTCCTGGTAAAAACGCGTGGGCTGTGGGGAACTGTCCTGTGAGTGACAGCATGTGTGGCACCATCTCTGGCCTTTATGCACTGGATGACAGTAGTTGTGACAACCAGACCTGTCTCCAGAAAAATGTCCAATGACCCCTCAGAGAGCAGTCACCTCTGGGTGAGACCTGCTGACCTCCCTCCTTCTGAGGGCTTTAGACCCCCGAGAGGCTGGATCTCAGCCTGCCCAGAAAGAGCAGTGGCAGTGACGTCACACGCCACACACCGGGAACATGCCAGGTCCAACCTCCAGCGCAGACCAGGCCATGGCGGGGAGGGAGAGCCACAGGGCCCTCAGCAGCTCTCCTGCACGTGGCAATGTGGCCGTCCACACACACACAGCAAGCAGAAGACACACAGCAAATGTCCACAATTTAACCTCAGGGTCTGTGTTTTCAAAACTATTCCTATTGGGCTTGGGGTGGGTTTTTGTCTTTGTTTTTGAAATAAGCCTCTAAACAGAATGGCAGCCGGTAGTAAGAAACACTGACTTAGGGGACCCCCGCATCATGATTTGCTTCCCAAAATATTACTGCTGGGATATGGCCATTTATGGCAAAGGAGCTGCTTTTTACAGGAAGGAATGCCAAAAATGTGTATTCTAATGACTCACTAAGAATGAACAGGCCCTTAGGGATGCTTTCTATTTTAAAGAAAAATCAACAAATTCAAGGCAGAATGTACTTTTACCCCAAACATTTTACCCAAGGAGGAGGTTCTGTGCCTCTTCCCCTCAGGCCCTCACGCAGGAGCAGCTTTCGTCCTGAGACAAGCCTGGTGGTCACCAGGGGGGCTGGCAGGCACATTTATATTTAGCAGCAAATGCCACCATCAGCTTCCCCAGAGCTTACAATGGCCAGATTTAAAACATTAGAAAATTAATACACACTCTTCACTGGCCACAAAAGCATGGGGGAAACCACCCAAAAAACTCCATTTCATTTTGACTCCCATTTGCACTAGAATGTACAGTCAGCAGGGACAAGGCTGTGGTCTGTTCTGCTCACTCCATATCCCAGGTACCTGGAGTGCTGTCTGGCACACAATGGAAGGTGCTCACTTACTATCTGTTGAAAGGACACATATCTACTGAGTCCCCATGCAAGGCATTAGAAAAGGAACAGAACATGCGTGGTGGCTCTGCCTCCTGGGAATCACAGTTGCCCAGGAAACAACATGCAAGCAAAATAAGAAGGCAGCCTCTTAATCAGCTCTCACGAAGATCCAGGAAAGGATGCAGGACAGCGATTTTCGACCACTATGCCATGGCAAGAGTTTTTATTTTTTATTTATTTAAAACATATATATATTTTATTGATTTTTTACAGAGAGGAAGAGAGAGGGATAGAGTGTTGGAAACATCGATGAGAGAGAATCATCGATCAGCTGCCTCTTGCACACCCCCTACTGGGGATGTGCCCGCAACCAAGATACATGCCCTTGACCGGAATCGAACCTGGGACCTTTCAGTCCGCAGGCCAATGCTCTATCCACTGAGCCAAACCAGTTTCGGCAAGAATTTTTAAAATATGCAACACCAGGAGCCCTGACCTCTTTTCCCTTAGATCGTCAATGAAAAAAATGACAGCAGCCATCCAGTGTGAATGAATCAAAATTATACCTATTTTTTGTTTTTTTGGTGTGGTGTGTTTTTTTGGTGTGCCACATGACTGTAATTAGCTTATGTGTGCCATGACATGAAAAGGCTGAAAATCGCTGGCATAGGAGGACAGAGCAAGTTAAGGGAAATTTCGCACCAGAAACAAAATCATCACCGGCCGCAACAGTGGGAGCAAAACAACACGCCGCCCCGCAGCAGCACCATGCGCCGCACTCCGCGCTCCGCCCCATGCTCTCCAGGGTAAACTATGAGATGGATACAGCTGTTACCCGCCTTTCACAGAACCGGAAACGGAGGCATGGGGTGGTTAAGTAAATCCCCAGGCAGGGGCAAACCTAGAGTTTGAATCCAGGTAGCGGGGCACCAGACTCCACACCTTTTAAACACTATTCTCCCTCTTTACACTTAAAAACAACAGAAATCAGAAAAACACCTCAGCAGTTATGGTGGACACGGTTATCTGTGTCACAAAATAAGGCGTTCCTAGAATCTGGCAGCCTCCTCAGGCCAGCAGATGTTTGGGCAAGGGGACAAGAGCAGATGGCTGCTGCCTGCACTCCAGGGAAGGGGCCGCTGGCCTCATCTCAGGGCTTCAAGGATTGAGTGAGGCGATGTATGCCACTAGGGTGGGGGTGGGCGAGAGATACTGACATTTATGAAAATGGGTGTGGTTGAGGCTTAACTGGATCAAACAATATTTCTGAATGTCTGAAGATGAGTTAGAAATATATGACAAATAAAACAATGGGAAAATATTAAGACTATCATTCTTTAATAAATATTTGGGGGGGGGGGAGGGTCTTCTAATCCTTAATGAAAACTTCCAGTCCTAAAAAAAAAAAAAAAAGAATAAGAAATGAAACTGTGCTCTTAAAACATTCTGCTGCAGATGGCTGTCATAATTAGGACGTTGCGGCGTGACGTGGTAGAAGCAGCATTTTAAAAAAGCATGCGCCTTCCCTGCACAGGGAGTCGCCAGGGAGCAGGCCTTTGGTCCTCGGGGACGCCCTGGAGCAGACGGGCAGTTCATAGAAATGAGAAGCAAGGAGGCGGGTGAGGAGGCTCTGTCCTTCCTGGAGTGTCTGTATGGGTGGGTGGGGTAGGGTGAAGTGCTATGTATCAAGATCCCGGGCCTTCAACCCAGCCCTAACGTTAGGGAAACCTGCTGAGAGATGGAGGGGAGTGGACCTGGCTCAGGCCCGGGGCAGCAAGCCTCTCCCTACAAAGGAAAGAAAGTTTGAGCTAATGACTTGAGGCCAACCGATTGCCTCATGGTGGTTCTGACATCCAGTCCACTGTCACTGAGACCCTAAGTCCCGCAGGGCCCAACTCAACTCAGGCGGGAAACCAGATTGTAAGAGGGCGCAAGGAGTCAAAACTCTAGGCCCTGGCTGGTTTGGCTCATCTTGCGGACTGATGGGTCCTAGTTTCAATTATGGTGAAGGGCACGTGCCTGGGTTTCGGGCTCAGTCTCCAGTGGGGACGTGCAGGAGGCAGCCGATTGATGATTCTCGCTCATCATCGATGTTTCTCTCTCTCTCTCTCTCCCTTTCTCTTCCTCTTTGAAATCAATAAAAATTATTTTTAAAAAACAACTCTAGGAAGAGCCCTGGCCACATGTGTAGTTCAGTGGTTAGAATGTCTGCCTGCACACCAAAGATCAACGGCACATGCCTGGAATGCAGATTCGTCCCCATCCCCAGGTGGAGTATGTATGGGAGACAAACAAATGGCTGTTTCTCTCTCTCTCCCCCCTCCCTCCCTTCCACTCTAAAAAAATCAATGGGAAAAAAATATCCTCGGGTGAGGATTAACCAAAAACAAACAAATAAAAAACTCCACACAACTCTAAGCTGAAGCCAGTGGGGCCTCTGCTGCAGCTGGCAGGGCCTCTCCCATCAAAGGCATCATCACAGCAGCAAACTGCAGCCCCTCGACCTGCCCAGGACCATGACCAGGCCCACACCCCCACTCCAACACCTGGCGCTAGACAGCAGGGCCAGCCGCATGTGACACACAGCATGACCAGTTTCACATCCCCTTTATCACATGCAACAACGGCCATTCTTTCCTGCTCAAACCATGTGAGCCATGTCATTCTACTTCAGGCTTAAAAAACAATAAGCTTCAGCTTTCACCTATGGATTTTTTTTTTTTAGCATGCCTTTACTTTAAACAGAACATTTTACAAATACGTTAGTTACCTGCAGCAGATCTTCACTGAGGACTTCTGTTTTCTCAGCTCTGTAGGGAAAAATTGAAGTTCAGAGTTAGAGATCCAGAAATGAAAAGCAACTCAGGACAATTAATAATTATTACCCAAGAATTTAAAACAAAACAGGCAGAAATGAATGTAACTAGTGGAGAAATTCTATCAATTTTTATATCAGAAGACAACTTAAGCAAAACCCAAGTTATTGTGTGGTTTTGTTTTTTTTGTGTGTGTGCGCGCGCGCGCGCATGCGCACGCGCTCACTTTTTGTTTTTTTTACTACAATCTAAGTGCCATTTGGACTCCTGACTCAAATAGTGATTTAAGCCAAGCTGTTTAGCAAACCTACCAAATTATCTTGGAAATAACAGGACATTTCTAAGGGAAAGGGAAAAAGTCTGTTGCAGTCCTCAGCACTGGGGAGTGGCAGAGAAAGGGAAGGCGGTGAACCAGGAACTGAGCCTTTGTATGAGATTTACTGCAGAATGGAAGTGCTTATCTTGCCCAGGAACTATTGCAAGAAAAGGAAAAGTCATGAGGCCAGAAAGTGAATGGGACCCACTAAAATGACCCCAAAACATTGCTCGGCCCAGAAGAGCGCCAGTTGCCACCAGTATGGTGGTGCACACCTCCAGCTGACCCATAAAGCCAAGATTGCCACAGAGGTCTCCGATACCCGCTGCCACAGCAGTGCCCATGGACTTGGCTGGCCACGAGAGTGGCTCCCTCACCATTTTCTGCAGGAAACGGAACTCTGACCTGACTCCAGTATCTCCCAGGTCTGGAGGAGCAGGGCCTGCAGCAGGCCAAAATATGCCAGCGAGAACTCACTTGCAGGCAGGGGGCCCAGGAGTGACGCCAGTTAGGAAAGTGGAGGCCAGGGCTCCAGCTGGACATGAGCTCAAGGAACCAGCCTCAAACAGAACTCCAGCAGCCAACTAACGGACAGGCCTGGCACGAGGCCGCCGCAGCTTCCCGCCATGCACCTGCGCCCCAGAGCCTCTCCCTGTCTCTAGCAAAACGCCACCAGGGACTGTGGGACTTTGACAGTGTCTTCTCTGGCCAACACCCTGGGGCCTGCGCCGGGCCCTGTGCACCTGGGCAGAACCTCTGCCACCTCTGCCCTCTGCGAGGAAAGTGTACACACAGGAAACCCCAAACTCCAACAGCACACACTGGACCCCTGAGCAAGGGTGAGGAGAGCAAATACCCCCACAGCCAAAAAGGCAGGTAACTTTTCACTCTCCCCATCCTCACTACTAACAGCCTACTCAACCGGTAACAGTTAACACATACTTTGTATGTAATATGTATTGTATACTGTATTCTTACAATAAAGGCAGAGAAAGAAAATACACTTTTAGTATTTACGACGGTTTAAACAAATCTTTAAATAAATGGGCCTGTGCAGTTCAAGCCCGTGTTGTTTCAGGGTCAGCTGTATTCATAAGTTCAAAAGAAGAGATTCGGAGCAAATAGGCCCTCTTATGAAATGAACTGTTTTATATATTTATTTTTAACATATTTTTATTTATTTCAGAATGACGAAGGGAGAGGGAGAGAGAGATGGAAACATCAATGATGAAGAGAAGCACTGATTGGCTGCAGTCCCCAGATGTGCCCTGACCAGGAATTGAACTGTGACTTCCTGATTCATAGGTTGATGCTCAACCACTGAGCCAGGCCGGCTGGGCTGAAATGAACTTATTTCAAAACTATAACAAAAGAGGAGGGAAGCGTGCATTACAATCCCAGTGTGGGATGTCAGCAGGGGTGTGCTGGGATTCGTGCAGGAGAATCACTGCATGCAACTTTTCCTAGCTCTTTGTTCAGAGGCCTCACACTGGTAATTTGAAAAGAAAAAGAAAAATACAAATAAGCACAAACAATACAAATCAGAGATTTTGTGGGGTAGGAGGGGATTCAGATGTTAAAACATTATGAGCACAGCACTGCAATAGCCCCACACACAAAAAAGCCAAGTATTAACTTCAGAAAAAAAAACCCAAAAAGTCCATCAGAAAGATAATCATAGCACACTACTATGCTCACCTTCAAATATTTGCTATGATAACGAATAGCAATATATCCAAAATTTGTAATGTAATTGTATTGGCAAGGTAAAGGAGCAGAAGCAGAGAGGAAGGTTACACAAAAAGCCTAAACCATCATTTATCATAAGAGGTCAATAAGTTATACCTAAACTTGGTAACTCAAAGGGTTGCAGCTTACACATATTTATAAACATGAATGAGTAAAGGCCGGAATAAACAGATAAAATGTGAAGGGAGTTGCCTCTTTGGTTGGGGAATCTCAACTAGGAGAGTGAGATGTGTGGGGAAGAACCCACTCTACTTGGTGGTAAGCCTTCTATGGTTATGTGACTTTCTAAACTATACAGATACATAGTTTCATTTTTTTTTAATGTTAGTTACATTTTCAAGTAACAAGCTTGATCTGATTTTAAGTGAAGCATAACTGCTTTAAAGCACTGTGTCCAACCGCCAACCTACAGGAGTACAACAGAACACATACCTCAGCGTATCCAAAATATAATACAAGGCAAACCAGCATTATTTTCCCACTAACAAATTAACAACTGGATCCTTTGCTTTAAATTTAGAGGCCTTTTACCTGAAAAGGTATCTGGAAGCTAAAAAATATATGAAAATGTGTACACGCTGTTCAAAAATAAATTTGCACTATGTCTCCTGCCTTTGTGAACACTGTATATTGCATTGATAAAATTAACTTTAGAAAGATTTCCAATGCATCTTCTTAACCAGATTTTAGGGTTTACTGAAATACTCTAAAATTTCCTATAATCAGGAAAGATTACTTTTTCTCCAGCTTTACTGAGGTATAACTGACAAACAAAAGTGTATCTATGTAAAGTATACAATGTCCTGATTTGATTTACACTGTGAAATGATTATCACAAACTCACCTATCACCTCCTACAGTTACCCTTTTTGTTATAGTTGTAAGAATGCTTAGTAAACTTCCAGTATATAATACACTATTATTAGCTGTGGTCACCTTGCTGTACATTAGATCCCAGAACGTATTCATCTTACAACTGAAGGTTTGTATCCTCTGACCAACATCTCCCCGTTTCCCCCACTCCCTAGCTCCTGGCAACTATGACTGTACTCTGTTTCAATGAATTCATTTTTATTTTTATTCCACATGTGAGGTCATACAGAGAGTCTGTGTCTGGCTAATTTCACTTGTATAATGTCCTCCAGGTTCACCATGTTGTCGCAAATGACAGGATTCCTTCTTTCTCGTGGCTGGGCAATATTCCAGTATGTGTGGGTGTTGCATCTTTGTCCTTTCACACAATGGTAGGTCGTTTTCACATCTTGGCTACTGTGAATGCTGCTGCATTGAACATAATAAAAGTGCCGATATCTGAGATACTGATTTTGTTTCCCTCAGATATATACTCAGAACTGAATTGCTGGACCATAAATAAGGTAGTTCTATTTTTAATTTTTTGAGGAGCCTCCATACTGTTTTTCATGGTGATTGTATCAACTGACACCAACAGTGTAAAAGTGCTCTAATTTCTTCATATTTTAACATTTGTTATTTCTTATCTTTTTGATAACAGACATCCTAACAGGTATGAGGTGATATCTCACTGTGGTTTTCCAGAAACCTGTTAGCCATTTATTTATCTTTTTTTGAAAAATATCTGCAATCATGCCCCCTTTGGAAAAATGTCCACAATCATGCCCTGCACAATGGCCAACAACAGACAGCACACACACACCAGTAGTCCCATAAGATTATGATGAAGCTGACAATTCCCATTGCCTGCTGACGCTGTACCATTGCGATGTAGTTGCATAAAGGTTGCAAAAATCAGCAAGGCTGTGGCTGAGATGGCAATGACTGAAACTGGGCGAGGAAGAGGGTGACACAGAAGAGCTCGGAGAGGTGGTCCTGAGGAACTGACTAATGAGGAGTTGTTGGAACTGAACAGGAATACAGCTGAAGAGGAGGCAAGAGAAAAGGAAACTGCAGAAGAAAAAGAACCCCAAGAAAATTCATAGGGAAGGGTTCGGTTCAGCAGATGTTTTTGCAGACCTCAACAAGCTCTTTAAAATGTTTTAAAAACATGCTCAATACTGAAAGGTTTTCATTCATAGAGAGGGAATGTTGCCCTAACCGGTTTGGCTCAGTGGATAGAGTGTTGGCCTGCGGACTCAAAGAATCTCAGGTTTGATTACGGTCAAGGGCATGTACCTTGGTTGAAGGCACATCCCCAGTGGTGGGGGGTGCAGGAGGCAGCTGATCGATGTTTCTCTCTCATCGATGTTTATAACTATCTCTCTCCCTTCCTCTCTATAAAAAAATCAATAAAATATATATATTTTTTTAAATAGAGAGGGAATGTCCATGGTACATTATCTTCTAACAAGCAAATCTATGATGACAAAAATGAAACAAACCAAGCAAAGCACCGTGGACCTACCTCTGGACGGGACACTGCCTGACAAAGAGCCAGGGCAAGCGCTCTGGGAGGCATTCCAGAAGAAGGCATCGTTATCACAGAAGATGACAGCTCCATGCTGCCATCTCAGCCACAGCCTTGCTGATTTTTGCAACCTTTATGCAACTACATCGCAATGGTACAGCGTCAGCAGGCAATGGGAATTGTCAGCTTCATCATAATCTTATGGGACTACTGGTGTGTGTGTGCTGTCTGTTGTTGGCCATTGTGCAGGGCATGATTGTGGACATTTTTCCAAAGGGGGCATGATTGCAGATATTTTTCAAAAAAAGATAAATAAATGGCTAACAGGTTTCTGGAAAACCACAGTGAGATATCACCTCATACCGAAGCCTTCCAGTGGGCAGGAGGTGGAGGTGGAAGAGGTGATCCTGGCCCTGTGTAGGCCTAAGCTAATGTGTGTTTTTGTGTCTTCGGGGTTTTTGTTGTTTGTGGTTTTTAAAAAAATATATTTGTATTAATTTCAGAGAGGAAGAGAGGGGGAGAGATAGAAACATCAACGATAATAGAGAATCACTGATTGACTGCCTCCTACATGCCCGCTTTACCCCCACTGAGGATAGAGACTGCAAGCTAGGCATGTGCTCTGTAAATCAAACCATGATCTCCTGGTTCATAGGTCGATGCTTAGCTACTGAGCCATGCTGGCCTAACAGTGCCACATCCATCACAATCAGAGTTTCCCAAACTTTTGATATGTGTACCCCTTCTATAATTTTCGTAATGCTGAGTACCCCTCGTACTCATGAGAACGTAGAATTAGGCGCAGCTAAGCACGGTGCAGTGCATACCCCCACCAAACTCCGGTGCAACGTGTACCCCCACCAAACTCTTCCCGTACCCCTGGGGTACGCGTGCCACACTTTGGGAAACGCTGCCATTGCCAAGACCAATTTCAAAAGACTTCCCTGTTTTTTTCTGGAGTTTTAGGGTTTCAGGTCTTACATTTTACTCTTTAATCCATCTTGAGTTAATTTTTGTGAGTGGTATAAGGTAGAGTTCAGTTTCATTCTTTTGCATGAAGGTATGTTTTTCCAGCAGCATTTTATTGAAGAGACCGTCCTTTTCCCTATTGCATATTCGTGGTGCCCTTGTCAATAGCTGACCATATCTGGGTGGTTCTATTCTGTCCCAATGGTCTGTCCTATGCCAGCACTGTACTGATGACTACAGCTTCGTGGTGTAGTGTGAAATCAGGAAGTGCGATGCCTTGTCCTTCTTGCTCGGGATTGCTTTGGCTCTTTAGTGTCTTTTGTGCTTCCACATGAATTTTAAGATCATTTTTCTATTTCTGTGAAATATGCCATTGGAATTCAATACAAATGGACTACATATATTGACCCATAATCACTTTGAGTAGCACGGATATTTTAACAATATTGATTCTTCCAATTCATGAATATGAGACATCTAAGAAAGATTACTTTAAAGTGAGAGGTTATGATTCCAGAATGTAATATACAAACCAGGGTGTTTCCCTCCCTCAAATATTTCCCCATTGGCCTGTCCAACTTCACCTTCATTTTAGAGAACCACCACATCCCCACCTCACCCACTACATGGCCCAGTGACCTGTTCCTCCTCATTACTGTCCTGGCCCGAGGCTCAACCCTTTCATGCTGAACTGGGCATCCGTTCACCTTTACCAGAGACATGGAACTCTGACCTAAGGGAAGTCCACAGATTATTCACAACACTGGCCCAGGTGCTCAACCAAAAAGCATGTACATTAGCCAAAGAGTTTGGTTATTATTGAGATGTGTTATCTTTGATATGTTTTTTAATTCATTAGTAAAGCAAGGGAGAACAATATATTGAATTTGTCAAGGCATCTAAAGACCAAAACAATAAAGTGGTAGTCAAAGTTATCCAACTAAAAAAAATAATGTTTTCACCTAGTCAGCATGGCTCAGAGGTTGAGTAAAGATCTAGGAACCAGGAAGTTGTGGCTCAATTCCCGGTGAGGGTATATGCCCGGCTTGGGGACCTGCGGGCTCGATCCCGTGTGAGGTGTGCAGGAGGCAGCCGATCAATGATTTTCTCTCATCATTGATGTTTCTGTCTTTCCCTCTACCTTCCTCTCTGAAATGAATAAAAATATATTTTAAAAATAATAAGAATGCTTGCTACATAGGTTTTAAAGCAGACATTTCACTCACAGACCTACACATTTTATATTGGGTTTTTCTGCTTTGTCAGAGCCTTCTTTGTGTCCAATGTTCTGTGCTTGGAAACACTCCACTTGAATGTTTCCTGTCTGTAACTGGAAAAACAATACAAGCAGGAAGGCAGGTCCCACTCACCATTTTACTCTGGGTGTTGTTTTTTCCTATGCAAGTCACTGGGCGATTTCACTCGTCATTAAATCGCAGCTTAGGTCAGGCAGGATTTTTCATGTATTTATCACTTGTTAGTAAAGCCTAAGATTTCTCCTCATAGTTCTCAAAGCCTAAAAGCAGTACTGTGCTGGCCTTAGTATGTCCGCCTTCCCCTGGGCAGGCTGTGGTAACGTCCCCCCGCAATCTTCTCTGACAGGATGTGACTCTCGGCCCACTCACCTGACCGGGAGCAAACAGGAACATTCCCGATCTGAAGCAGCCCCTCAGAAAATGCTTCAACTAGAAGACAGGGTCAAAGGAAAATTCCCAGTGGGCCTGACAATTTGCATACCAATCTATAGACTAATTTCTAGAGGAGTTTCGGCCACCACTATGCTCAAATGCCAAACGCCACCATTACGAAACATCACTGTTTCTCCCTCTGCATTCAGAACACACGCATTTCCATAAAGCATGGGTTCTGGGAGCCAGGGGAATAGAGGCTCAAGTCCACACCTTCTCGTGCTGTGATCTTCTAAGCAGAGCGTCACTGACCTCCGCCCCACTAGCGGAGTGAGGGCTAAGGTCAGCGGGGCCCCAGAACCTTAGCTTAGCAACTGCCTGACACAACGCATACTTAATATACACCACGTGAGTAAATAAAAAAGTAGATGGCTGTCACACTGATATAATAAGATTTGAAAATATTCTATATTTCAAAACATGTAGCAAGAAGAAAGTTCAATACCACTAGGCAGTATAGCAGCCTCGCAGGCAGGCCTGGTATGTAAGGCCGGTCTGGAAGTGTATTTTCTCTTCCTAGACATTCTGCCTCATGTTCGAGAAGCAGCTGCCAAAACGAGTGGGGGTGGCTGACTCTCACAATCAGAGTCCAAATGTGGAGGCACAGCCCAGTGCTGGTAACAGAGAAATCAGAAATTATGTCTGTCCTCCACCTCCCCATTTTTGGCCCCCATGAGTCCCCTAAATGCTGAGATATTACAATGATTGTTTTCCCTCTGATCCCTACTTATAAACAGACTTCAGGACAAGATCTGAATAAATACCACTGTCTGTGCCAGGCATTAGCAAGACCAAACAATAAGCATTTCAGGCTGCAGCCACACGGCCGTCTGCCACAAGCACTCCGCTCCCTGTTGTAGAGTGACAGCCACAGCCACAAAGAGACAAATGAACTGGTGATGTCCTAATACACTTTATTTAGGGGCACGGGAATTTGAATTCACTCAATTATCATAAGTCATTAAAAATTACTCTTCTTCTGATTTTCCCCGACCATTTAAGAATGCAAACTCCACTCTGAACCACTGCAGCCAGGCTTGCCAAAGACCACAGTAGTACCATCCTCTGACCTGGATACAAGTGGAGCGCGGTTCCCACTGGACGCCATTCCTTTTCAACACTTCCCAACTCTTACGTTGAAAGGGGATTCCTGCGCTGTCCCAACCTGTTTCAGAAGCTGAGAGGCACTGGCTTTTCCAGACTCCACAAAATTGCCTGTTAATCCTTACAGCCACTCTGAGGCCTAAGACAGCTCATCTTCCTGCCACCAGCATACTCTCCACTCAGGAGGCAAACTGGGCCAACAGAACAAACATCCCCGCTCCCAAGACTGCAGCACTGTACGCTGTGGATTACACATCACAGCTCAGAGTTCTGCTGTCTTTTTTACTTACACATTCACTTTGACACACCAATTAATACTTAAAAAAAAAAAAAATGGGACATGGAGGGAAAGTTTAACAAACTGATTTTAAATTCTGACTACCTGAAAATATCTAGCTGCATCTTTCATGAGTAACATAAATTCTAGCCATCTACTGAGGCACCTCAATATGACAAAGGTCAACAGCACATGACCACTTCACGCAGTGAAATTACCGTGGCCAGGCCCACAGCCAGCCAGTGCGTTTCCTGCTGCTGGGAACCAGACTAGGGAGCGCGGTCATCTCCTGATACAGGTGTTTACAAACCCACTGAGCCTTGGCGCCCAGTGGGGAGGCACACGTGGGATTTCATAGTGAGCCGGGGTGACTTTTTCCTGTTTTATCTCAGTAGATTAGCTGTCTTAACTTTCTGGAAAGGAACCTGAAATCCACAGAATTGGACTTTAAACATAAAGGATCCTCTGACAATAAATGAAGCAAATTGTTACACATTCCACAAAGTAGTTTTAAAAGTCTTAAAAGAGTTTGAAGAACTCTAATGAGATAATATGGGAAAAGAAAAAAATTACCCTCAAGCATAACACTGAAAAAGAATGGGGGAGTATTTATCAGAAGGGAAAATGGTCCAATAGAAAATATTTTGATAACATGGGCAAAATACATGTAATAGTTCTATACTTTGAATTATTTCCTTAAATGATGGAATTGTGCCCACATATTGATAGCTTCTCTAAGGTAACAATTATTTTTTATTTTAAACAACAATAACAAAACTCTTATCAACCTACCTGACTGTCCATATTATTATCTGAACTCCAATCAATGCCGAGGATGACCTGCTGTGTGTCAGAATAAGCGGAACTGAGTGTTATCGTTTTCCTACAAGTGTAAGCGTATCCCTGAAGCTTTGTTTGGTCAGTTGGTTTTCCCCCAGCACATGAAGCGGAACCTATGAGGTAACCACGTGTTATCTCAAAGCTCCACCAATAAACTATCCCTGCTTATGGCAAGTCAGAAGGAAACTTCGAGGCCACCAGCACACTGTGGGACTCCCTTCGATGGTCTCTCAAGGAACTTCCAAGTCCCTCTTACCAACCTTGCTCTAGTCATGCTTAGTACCTGCTTGGATCTGGAGGCAGCTGAGTTTGAGATTTCAAAATTTATTTAAGCAAGCAAAAATATGTAAGAAATATATTACAAAGTATCACAATGAGGACAGTAGACACGGAGCTAAGACTGGGAGCACATGGAGGAGGACCGTTTGCTGCCAAGGCCCGGAGGAGCTGAAAAGCCCCACAAGAAAATCTAAAGCGAATTATTAGTGGCCAAAGGCAAGGCTACTGGGCACCAGGGGCTCAGCTCTGGCCGCACAGGGAGGCGCTCTGCATCTTCAGACAGGTTGTGCAGGCTCTCTTCCAACACTTCTTCCTAAGTCACACATAGACTTTATATCTCAAAAGAGTTATTTAGAGAACCAAGATGGCGGCATAGGTGAACACCTGTACTTGCTGCCTTTCACAACCACAAGACTACAACTAAAAGACAAAACAACTATCATCCAGAACTGCAGGAAAACTGGCTGAGTGGAAGTTCTACAATTAAAAGGAAAGAAAAAAGCACACTGAGATGGGTAGTAGGTGCAAAGGTGCAGAGGCGAGTCACAGAACGGGCTGGCAACCAGGTGCACTGTTGTTGTTTTCAATCGGGAGGGAGATACAAGCTCCTAAATGCTCTCAACTCCAGTTCCAGGTGAGACTCTGGGGACCCAAACGCATTCGAGGAGAAACTGGACTGTCTGGCATCAGGCCGGAACGTGAGGATGGCTTTCTCTCAGAGGTGCTCACAGCAATCATTGTTCCTGCGAGCTGCCATGTGGCAGAGACTATTGGGACAGGGTGGAAAGAGGGCCCAGCAGTAAGTGGTGGGCAGCAGCAGACGGTCTGCCGGGTTCCTGTAGAACAGGCCATCCACACCCTTTTCTACTCAAGACCACCTGGAATGTCTCATGTGCATGATTCATGGGTGTCTTGCCTTCATAGGCAGAGAAAGCTGAGTGATAAGAAGCTGAGAGATTCCAGATTCTAAGTTTTATCTTTAGCAAAGATTGAGGAGACTCTGCAGTGGGAGCTAGGGTTAGGCTCTGGAGTTAGACCACGCTTGAGTCCAATGTTGTCGCTTGTTGAACTATAAAGGTGAGTCTGACTCCTCCACTGTAAAATGGAATGGTCCCACTGTAAACCAGTGGCTGTTTAGAACCAACAGTTATCTCATTTATCCCATTTATCTTGTTAAATTGGTCCCTGGTACTCAGTGAGGGAATATGGACATTAGCTATTCTAAGAATGACAACAAATAATCAGCATCAGATTCCAAGCAGCAAGTCATATCTCAGAATGACCTTTCCGCAGGTATTCAAGCAGTTCTAGCTTCTTCTGAAAGAGTTAAGGTAGAGCCGAGGTCACAAAGACAAGAGGCGTGTCAAACTTAGAGCAGGAGCAAGGCAGGCAGCTCACTTAAAACAAAGGGCTGGTTGTGATAAGGCTGCGTGGGCTGGGGGCCACCAAAAATACAGGCACACAATACACAGAAACTCAGAGAACGAGTATGTGGTGAGCTGACAACACCCTGCATCAAAGGATCATGTGTCCCGCGTGGTGTTCGCACTGCCGGCGAGGAGGCTTAAAAAGGCCAGTGCCGGGGTGCTCAGGTGCACTCAGAGAGGGAGGGCCTGCCATTTCAGGATGGACCTGCTCAATATACTTAGATGGCCACTCACTCAGCCAGCACTCGGGGAGCTCTCACGGAATGTCAAGAACTGGGGAAGAAGAAAAGGAGAGCAATGAGCCACAGTCCCATCCTTGGGGAGCGGATGGGAAAGGCAGGGATGTAAACAACCAACTTCTTCAGAGTGCCGGGAGCAGAGACAAGAGCCAGGCACTGTGTGGCCAGGAAGGCTTCACAGGGAAGCAGTCTGAGCAGATCTCAGACAGAGTAAGACAGACATACCCAAAGATCACAGGGCAGGGGATGTGAGGGGGTCCTGCAATGGGGAACAGAATAGGGGTGTGGGACCGGCTGAAAGAAAGGCATTGCCTGCTGAGAACTAGGAGGCAATGGGGGCCATTGACCATTTCTCCGCTATGGAGTGGCAAATCTAAAACTCGGATCTGAACTTCAGAATGGCAGTTCTGGCAGCAGCGTCAGGATGGAGGCAGCAAGAATACGCAGGGGCAGAAGAGTAGGGGGTGCTCTGCAGCTACCCATGGACAGTAAGAACAGACTCACAGCGTGGTCCTGGCCAATAAGGACTTAACCACTATTGTAACAGAAATAGCGTGGCAGAATCACTGGCTATAAACTATCAACTTAAAAAACATTTTCGAAAGTTCAAAAAATTCATAAAATAAGGAGCTCTCTCTGGTCAAAAGATAAATCATAAGACGAAATTTAAGTAGTACTTTGCATTTGTAGATTCTTCTTTTATGAAAGTACTTTCACATATTTTATTTTTCACTCTTATGGAGCAGCTGTTACTACCCCTATTTCCTGGGAATGGAAATTGGGGCAGGCATCCATTAAATAAAATGCAGAGAGCCCTGGTTGCTCTGCTCAGTGGTTAGAGCGTCAGTCCGAGCGCTGAAGGTTCGCAGTTTTGATTCCCAGTCAAGGGCACATTCCTGGGTTGAGGGTTCTCTCCCTACCCCTCGTCAGGGTATGTGAAGAGACAATCAATTGATGTGTCTCTCTCAGATTGAGGTTTCTCTCTTTCTCCCTCTCTCCCTTCTACACACACACACACACACACACACTCACACACACAGTCTTTGGGTCCTCAAAATGAGAACAATTTCAAGATCAATGACCAACCCTGAATCTTTCTTAATTAATTTTCATGCTAGATGCTGGTCCTAGCTCCACTACAAACTAATCTATGATCTAAAATAAATATAGCTCGGCCTTCCAGCACCTCAATTTTATATTTGCATCAACAATCTCACATAACTTTTAAAAGACCACAATAATACAGCAAACAAAAGAATATTTTAAAATCTTTGAAGCTGTGCTTTGCAAATTAGGATTGTATCTCTGTAAACAACGATAAACATTACCTATTCTTTTTTTTGTTGTTGTTGTAAATAGGCCCGGTGCATGAAATTCATGCCCTGGGGAGGGGGGTTGTCCATCAGCCCAGTCTGCACCCTCTCCAATCTGGGATCCCTCTCCCAATCAGGACTGCTGGCTCCCAACCACTCACCTGCCTGCCAACCTGATTGCCTCTAACTGCTTCTGCCTGCCAGCCTGATCACCCCCTAACCAATCCCCTGCCAGCCTAATCAACAACGCCTTCCACGAGCCATCGCAAGTAAGATATGTGGCCCTGTGCGGACAGAGCTCGGGGGCTGTCAAAGAAAGTAAGGGCTCACACTGCCACCCGATTGCCCCCAACTGCCCTCCCCTGCAGGCCTGGTTGCCCCCAACTGCCCTCACCTGCTGGCCTGATTGCCCACAACTGCCCTCACCTGCTGGTCTGATTGCCCACAACTGCCCTCCCCTGCTGGCCATCTTGTGTCCACATGGGGGCCGCCATCTTGTGTGGAGTGATGGTCAATTTGCATATTACCTCTATATTATATAGGATTTTTATTTATTTCAGAGAGGAAGGGAGAAGAAATAGGAACATCAATAGTGAGAATCATCAATGGGTTGCCTCCTGCACGCCCCCTACTGGGGATCAAGTCCGCAACCCAGGGAATGTGCTATTGAGCAGGAATCAAATCTTGACCTCCTGGTTCATAGGTCAACACTCAACCACTGAGGAGCATTACCTATTCTTAAAAAGCATGTAATGCTGAGAAATTGGGTAAGTGTAGACCCTTAGTTTCTACAAGGAATACACGTCACAGACGTAGCCCAGAAAGTTCTATGATTAGGGTGATGCACCAAATTAAGGGAAAACTGGGGTGAGGCTGCTTTAAGGGATGCTGAGTGGACTCTGGGCGGAGAACACCATAAATCTTCACTTGCCCTTTTTTAAAGGTCAAAGAAAAGAGTGTTCCAACACCACAGCTTGGTGGCTGAGGATGCTGCAGATGACTCGAAATAGAAAAATAAACCTTTTTTAAAGGAGCCTTTGACTCAAAAGGACATTGAGAGGAATGAAATAACAGTGCAGCCGCACCACCCATCACCGGGCTCATCCTAAGGCTGCTCTCGGGCACACTTCACCGCTAACCTTTCACACAGTCATTAAAGAAGCATGTGTGGGCTCCCTTCCACGAGCCATCGCAAGTAAGATATGTGGCCCTGTGCGGACAGAGCTCGGGGGCTGTCAAAGAAAGTAAGGGCTCACACTCCCTGCAGTGAGAGCTCGGACAGGATCGCCAGGCCCTCCGGGAGGAGTAGGGTGGTGTCACCAGCATCACAGCTAACATCTACCAAGCTCATACCATGTGCTTGACACTGTTCTAGGTGTTTGCAAGGATAACTTCCTTTAAAGTTCACAATCACTCCATGGGGTGTGTATTATCGTCTCCACATTACAGATGAGAAAATCGAGGCACAGAGAAGTTTAGTGACCTGCCCAAGGTTTCACAGCTAGGCTCTGAATCTGAGCAAGTTTGCTCCAGAGATCCTGTTAACTTCTATGTTCAGGTGCTTTATACATATTAACTCATTTAATCCTGAAGATATCAGGAGACCAACAGCATTATTACACCCACTTTAGAGATGAGAAACCTAGACGTAAAAAAGTTAACTTGCCAAAGGTTAGACATGACAGGAGGGCATCAATGCAGATACCAGAAAAGTTCTCTGAAACAGTGATGGCTTTTGAGATCTAAGAGATAAGTTGAAGTTAGAAGCGTGCAGCTTGGCTAGCAGAAGGGTGCATTAAGGCAGTAGGGAGGGGAAGGTGAGGGAGAGCAGCAGAAGAATGGACACAGGTGATCTACCAGGGGGAGAATCCTTTCCCTTCACCCCACCCCCAGCTCAGGTGCATGGGCCTGCTGAAGTCTGCGAGCAAAGTAAGGGAACTGAGGGCATCCCGGCAGCACTCTGCCCCTTACCATGGGCATCATGCAGTGGTCCTCAACCACAGGGAGTGGCATGGGGCTGAGAAAAACTCTCTTGATGCAGTCACAAGTCCTATTGCAAAGTGTGAGGTAAGGCACAGGGAACTGAGATAAACACACCTGCCAGAGAATGTTTTAATCTTGCCTCAAAGAAACGGAAGCCTGTGGAGAACTGAAGGCACCAAAAGTAACCATGCGACAACATGCTTGGGCTAGAGGATCAGAGTCCACACACAGCCTGGCAGAGCACGGGCACATGGCTCAGTTTTGCACACAGCTGGCGTTCAATGCCAACGTACCTCAGGGGGTGGGGCAAAACAACAGAAAACATGAGGCTTTTTCGAGATAGAATGCAGTCAACACAACTATATCCAAAGAGAGGCAAGATGCTGAAATTATCCTGCATACATAACAGCCATGATGAAATATGTTAAAAGAGCCAGTGAAAAATATGGACAAATTGCAGGAATAGAGGGATTTCAGCAGTTGGGGAAACTGAACAAATTATCCAGACTAAAATACAAAAAGAAAAAAACTGGAACAAAGTATTCAGGATTTGTGGGACAATATCAAAGGGTCTCAGTGGAAGCTCCGTTCTGGAACTTAGTTCGTTCCAGAAGACTGTTCGAAACCGAGCACTTTTTCCTGTTAGAAAAAAAATGTAAATTTAATGAATCCATTTCAGATCCCGAAATGATTCCCTGGTTTTAACCTTTCTTATATACAGTACCTGTCTAATGTACTGTTTAATCTAAAAACAAGTACTTCAAAAATAAAAATATGAAATGGAAATGAAAATTTTAAAGGAAATAAAATGTTTAGTAAAAAATGAAAATTTAGTAATAGTAATAAGCGGTAATAAAAGCAAAAACACATGAAAATATTCACAGCACAATTTCCTGAGATGTTAACAGCAGACTCATGTTCTCGCATTCTCTTCTTTGGTTATCACTTGAGAGAGGCATGAGATCATACAGGCATGAAGAGGTTGTGGAGTTGAGAGGTGAGCTGTTCAAGATGGGAAATGTTCACAAACTGAGCGTGACTGCATATTGTATGTGAATTAGAGAGCCAGAGGGAAGAGAGAGCGAGCACAGACAGGAGAAATATTGGCTGAGAAGATCCCAAAATGAATGAACTCACTGACCCGAGCTCAGAGAATTCTAAGCAGGATAAACACACACACAAAACACACCTAAGATCATGGTCAAACTGCTAAAAAACAAACATAAAATATATATATAAACACTATATATATATATTTTGCCCTAGCCAGCTTGGCTCAGTGGATAGAGTGTCAGCCTGCAGACTGAAGGGTCCCAGGTTCGATTCTGGCCAAGGGCACATGCCTGGGTTGCAGGCTCAATCCCAGTGGAGGGTATGTGGGAGCCAGCCGATCAATGGTTCTCTTTCATCATTGATGTTTCTGTCTCTCTCTCCTTCTCCCTTCCTCTCTGAAATAAAAAAATAATTAAAAAAAAATAAGTTTAAATATATATATATAGCAGATGCCTCCATCTGCTATATATATATTTAAACTTAATTTTTTTTTCCTCTCACATACAAGGGGGCAACAGTAATAATGATGGCTGGCTTGTCCTCAGAGATACAAGACCAGATGACAATGGAATGGCATCTTTAAAGTGCTGAAAGAAAAAATAGCCAATTTATAGTTTTACATCAAATGAAAATATTCCTCAAAAATGAAGGCAAGCCAGGCTGGCATGGCTCAGTGGTTGAGTGTCGACCTATGAACCAGGAGGTCATGGTTCGATTCCCAGTCAGGACACATACCTGGGTTGCAGGCTCGATCCCCAGTAGGGGGCGTGCAGGAGGCAGCTGATCAATGATTCTCTCTCATAACTAATGTCTCTCTTTCTCTCTCCCTTCCTCTCTAAAATCAATTTTAAAAATATTTTTTTTAAAGATGAAGACAAAAGAAAGACATTTTTGGAGACACAAAGCTAAAAAGAATTTCACCCCCTAAGGATCTCACTACAATATCGTGGTGGGGAGCAGGTGGAAAATGGAAAAACCCGAGGCACAGGACATCTATGCAGAACCAGTTTGGGGTGGGGAGACCTCTTAGGGAAGAGTGGCGAATAGCTTTACTTCCCATGCCAACTCTGATTAGTCATGACTGCTGTAGTGCTGGCCAGAAGGCTTGAGACTGCACCCAAGTCCCTGGGAAAGAGAGCCAGACAGACAGACAGACAACGGCAGAGCATGGCAGAAAGATGTCCCAGTCATTCTAACTGTAGACACTTTTTGCCCCACTAAATGTCATTCTTAAATTTCACTATGCAGGCAGATTTGGCACAATAAAGAGTTTGAGATTTTATTGGCTTTCTAGTCAAGTATTAGGATACTCTAGGAGATAAAGGAAAAGTCTGAGCTGCAAGTTTGCTATACAATTGACAGCTAACTATTTTTCAACCTTGGCACTACGTACTGACATTTTGGTCACTCAAGTGATGACCACCAAAAACGTCTAGAGATATTGCCAAATCAAGTGGGGGCCAAAAAAGCACAAAGGTGGCAGACTTTCTGGGTGAAGATCAATGTTAACACAGTGATTTTTAACTTTTTTCATCTCATGGCACATAAACTAATTACTAAAATTCTGTGGCACACCAAAAATATGTTTTGCCAATCTGACCAAAAAAAAAAAATAGGTATAATTTTTATTTATTCACGCTGGACGGACAGCTATGTTGTATAGGTTGTTGTCATTTTTGTTTTTTATTTAACAACCTAAGGGAAAAGAGGTCAGTGCCCCTGACTAAATAGTCTGGTATTGCAGGTTCTAAACATTTGTGTGGCACACGGGTTGAAGATCGCTGACATAATGTATTCATACTAATGGGATGGGAGATTTAGAGCAAGAGAAAGGCTCCTCCTCTGATTCTGTAATGACCTAGTAAACAACTCTTTTTAAAAATATATATATGTGTGTATAAATATATACATATATACACATTATATATATACATTACAGAGAGGAAGGAAGAAGAACAGAGAGTCAAAACATTGATCAGCCGCATCCTGCCCGCAACCAAGGTATATGCCCTTGACTGGAATTGAACCTGGGATCCTTTAGTCCAGGGGTCCTCAAACTTTTTAAAGTGGGGGCCAGATCACGGTCCCTCAGAGAGCTGGAGGGCCGGACTATATGAACTACTAATCCCTACTGTAACACCTTGGCTGCTCTCACTGCCCAAAAAACCTGGCGGGCAGGATCAGACTCCCCTGGGGGCTGCATGTGGCCCGCGGGCCGTAGTTTGAAGACCCCTGCTTTAGTCCATAGGCTGATGCTCCATCCACTGAGCCAAACCAGTTAGGGCGTAAACAACTCTTCTTTGTTTTATAAGTGCTACTAGAGACCTTGTGCACGAAATTCAGGTTGGGGGGAGTAGGGAGAGGAAGGGTGTTCCTCAGCGTAGCCCGCACCCTCAGGGGATGTCTGACTGCCAGTTTAGGTCCGATCCCCATGTTGGACATCCCTCTCACAATCCAGGATGCTGCATGCACCAGTGACCATACTCTCATGCAGGTGAAAGACATCTTTCTGTTGTATGGGCAGCTACAGTTTTTTGCCCTGATAGAAAGTAGTACCTAACATGACCTTCTGAGGCAGTAGTACCATTCACCCCATCTTATGGATGGAAAATCTGAAGCAGAGAGAAGGTAAGTAATTGGCTTTGTCGCACAGCTGTAAGTGTCAGAATCAGGGCTGACCACAAAATGTGCAAGCCAGAGTTCATGCCTGTCATCGCTGCATCATCCTGTACTGTCAGTGTTAGAGTAGCCTTGCCAGGTTTTAATTTTTAAACCTAAGACACTGTTCTCAATGTATAGGGTAGGGTCCCTAGGCCTGGTAGGCGATCAGGGCCAATCTGTGGGGTGACTGGCGGGCGGGGCGATCAAGTGGCCCCCACTGGCACCCGCCTTGGCTGGCAGCCTGGCACCGCCTGCTGGCCAGCCCCACCCCCCATCACTACCTCTGGTCGCCCGCGTCATAGTGACTGGTTGTTCTGCCAGTCATTCAGCTGTTAGGTCGATTTGCATATTAGGGCTTATTATTATAGGATTTCTGATTATGTAAATTTGGGGGAGTCCTATCTCCTGGAAAATGAAAGAACACAGAAACTCGCTTTACGCCCTTCCCAGTCCCCCCTGAAATGTTTTATTAACTGGTGACAGTATTACATAGTTTTGAATTTCCAAGAACTCTGTATTTTTTCTTGGTAGCCTGCTTTTAATTTTGATGCAAAAGAGCCTTTCTGAGGATTTCCTTACATCCTGCTGTCCTACCTTCAACAATAAATTAACAAGGAAAATGGCACTTGCTTTACTCATTCACAGAGCTACTCCTCAATAAGACTTTTTCTGAACGGCTTTCTGCACCACATTTCTTCATTTCCAAGAATTTTTAAGCATACCTTTTCTAGCATTAACTGGATTGTAATGGGGAGAAGAAATAAGCACAGGCATCGGGACCAGACTGCCTCCCATAATGTCCCCAGTTCCTCCCCCATCAGAAACTGTCCTGCATGAACAGCCTCGGGGACTGATGGCACACACCAGTGCAATCCTGTGCTGTCACAGGTGGTTATGCTAGTTGTGCTCCTAAGAACTTATCAAGAATTTCAAACTATGAGATCCATCAATACAGGGGCAGGAGGAGTGGTCGGAAGGGAGCATTTTAAACAGCATAGGAATTTCTACTGCATCACTGGGCAGCCTAGTACTTCATCATATCTGGATGTGGGTCAAACAGAATTCTGGTCTCTTCTTATCATCACAAGTTCTCTTTATTAGCAAGAACACCTCATGCATGCTTATCTCCTTTGCCATCCACAATCCTGAAAGCAGAACAGGAGGATACCCATAAAACTTTGAGTTCAGAATTTGTAGGTACATCTGAGGTAACCCTTGCAGGTGGGTGAAGTGGCTAAGAGGGAGAGCCTGGAGCAATGTGGCTGGGGCTCAAAGCCCAGCCCACCTAAAAGCTGTTTAACTATGAGCAAGTTACTTAACATCTCTGTGCCTCTATTTTCCCACCTGTAAAAATGGAGATATTAGGAATTTCTAATTTATAGAGTCGGAAGGACTAAAAGAGAGAATATATGCAATTTGCTAATTGCTAGAAAGCTCAGAACATGGTTTCTGTTGTTACGACATGGTAGGTGAGAGTATAGACTCTGGAGACAGACTTACTAGCTCTGTGACCTCAGATGTGCCTGTTTCTCACCTGGAAAAAGGGGGCAGGACCGATTTTGCTGGCACCTGGAAGAGCGCTGGCACACAGTAAGCACCCAAATAAAGGTAAGCTGTCATTATGACAACTGTTTTGGGGGCAGGGTCTTTCTGGCAACAGTGAGGAAGATGTGTGGAGGTCAGGGATGCTGAGGAGGGGAACATTAAGAGACCCCTAAGCAGGACACCCAAGTAGGAACGGAGGAGGGCCCACCCACCAAGTGAGAAAGCAGTAAGTGGAGGGGGGACAGAGAGCTATTACGAAGGTACAATGAACAGGAGCACGTGACATGGTATGGGAGAGAGTGAGATCAAAGAGCCTGGAAGGATCACCAAGTTTCCAACTTGAGTAACTGACTAGACAACAGGCTCTTCACCTGGAGAGAAAATCATCAGGATGTGAGGATGAGCCAGAGGTCCGCTCCAGAAATGCTGAGCTGACAGGGTCTGTGGACACTCACTCAGGCAGAGAGGTCCTGGTGGGTGTGGCTGTGCCTCTGAGGCATCACAAAGGCAATGGGGGTGAGCACGCTGTGGGCAGCAACAGGAGGGCACTGGAGGGAAAGGCGGAGCACGCTGTGGGCAGCAGATGGAGGGAGGGCACTGGAGGGAAAGGCGGAGCACGCTGTGGGCAGCAGCAGCAGATGGAGGGAGAGCACTGGAGGGAAAGGCGGAGCACGCTGTGGGCAGCAGCAGGAGGGCACTGGAGGGAAAGGCGGAGCATGCTGTGGGCAGCAGCAGGAGGGAGGGCACTGGAGGGAAAGGCGGAGCATGCTGTGGGCAGCAGCAGGAGGGAGGGCACTGGAGGGACAGGCGGAGCATGCTGTGGGCAGCAGATGAAGGGAGGGCACTGGAGGGAAAGGCAGAGCACGCTGTGGGCAGCAGCAGGAGGGCACTGGAGGGACACGCTGTGGGCAGCAGCAGGAGGGAGGGCACTGGAGGGAAAGGCGGAGCATGCTGTGGGCAGCAGATGAAGGGAAAGGCGGAGCATGCTGTGGGCAGCAGCAGGAGGGAGGGCACTGGAGGGAAAGGCGGAGCATGCTGTGGGCAGCAGCAGGAGGGAGGGCACTGGAGGGACAGGCGGAGCATGCTGTGGGCAGCAGATGAAGGGAGGGCACTGGAGGGAAAGGCAGAGCACGCTGTGGGCAGCAGCAGGAGGGCACTGGAGGGCACTGGAGGGACACGCTGTGGGCAGCAGCAGGAGGGAGGGCACTGGAGGGAAAGGCGGAGCATGCTGTGGGCAGCAGATGAAGGGAGGGCACTGGAGGGAAAGGCAGAGCACGCTGTGGGCAGCAGCAGGAGGGCACTGGAGGGAAAGGCGGAGCATGCTGTGGGCAGCAGATGGAGGGAGGGCACTGGAGGGAAAGGCGGAGCACGCTGTGGGCAGCAGCAGCAGATGGAGGGAGGGCACTGGAGGGAAAGGCGGAGCACGCTGTGGGCAGCAGCAGCAGATGGAGGGAGGGCACTGGAGGGAAAGGCAGAGCACGCTGTGGGCAGCAGCAGACACGGAGTCAGGGAATTCATCAGAGCGCAGGTTCTGCAGAGGTGAGGCTAAAAACCGAAGTGCTGGGAACACCTCCGATGAAGAGCCAAAGCTCTTCTAGGAACATAGGAGGAGTCCCAGGAAGGGCAGGAAGGGCAGAGCGGAGCGTGGTGTCAGTGAAGCAACAAGGACCAGGGACTAACAGGACAGGAAAATGTGAGGAGAATGGCTGTTGGAATCAAGATGCAGGGCATGGATGGAGAGGGAGAAGCAAGGTCCCATGCAGAGAGAAGAAAGCTAAGAAAAAACCTGAGCGTGCTGCACTGAAGCAGAAAGAGCCAGTGGAGGAGGAAGGCTGACAATGAAGGAGAGCGGGGCATTGGCTTCGGGTGGGTGTGGGGGGTGACAAATGGGGCAGCTTCCAGTTTTCCGGGGAAATGAGGAGAGTGGGTGTGCCTGGATAGGGTGGAGTAAGTCTGAGAAAAGTCAAAGTCTGGCAAAAGCAGTTAGGAAAATGGGAGAGGAAACCAGCCAAGGACTGGAAGGCCTAGTAAAAGCCCAGCTGAGCTTGGAGGCTGCAAAATTTTGGCGGCACTAAGCTTCAAAACTGGACGGTCTCTCTGGGCCACACCCTGCGCCCCAGGTACCAGAGTGAGGAAGCCAAACGGATACACAAGTCAGGCCGTGTGCAAACGGGCGGAAGAAGAAGGCCCGCCGGACAGAGTACTGGAAGTGATGTCCAGCAGAGCCTATGCCTGAGGCCCACGGAAGGGGACTGGCTGGACAAAGGGCAGGAGAAACTGTTTGGGAAAGAGAATCTGAAAGGGTCAGAGGTGGTGGATGAGAATTAGGGTTCAGATTTTAGAAGTGTCTTAAGACCCACAGGGAATTTCTCTCCGGAAAGGATGCCATTCCGCCAGCAGTATAGCACACAGCCTGTCTCACCTCTCCCAAGGCAGTAACATATCACTGAACGTTGCCAATTTGGTAAGTGAATAACAATCTCAAGCTTTGTGCTTCTTCAATTGCTTGTGATTTTGAAGACTCATATATTTACTAGTTACCGTTCTTTCATCTGGTCCTTCTCATGATGTTTGAGTAAAGTTATTTAAACAAGAGAGCTTTCTACTTTAAGAATATTAATCCTCTGTTGTGGCCATTCTCAACTGTTTCCAGTTAATTATTCAACATAGTTTTAATGATCAGTTTAATTATTAGGTGGCTAAAACTATAGGCTATCTTTTTAAAAATATTTTTTTATTGATTTCAGAAAGAGATGGAAAGAGAAATAGAAACATCAATGATGAGAATCATTGACGGGCTGCCTCCTGCACGCCCCACACTGGGGATCAAGCCCACAACCAAGGCATGTGCCCTGACTGGGAATCAAACCTGTGACCTCCTGGTTCATAGGTTGATGCTCAACCACTGAGCCACACCGGCCGGGCTATAGGTTATCTTTTATTGCTCATTCTCTGCACTTTTATACCAGAGCATGAAATACTTTCCATATTTTCCTCTATTTATTTTACGGTTGTTGTTGGTTGTTGGTTCGTTTTCAGGAAACTCTTCACCTGTCTGCAATTTCTTTTGGCCTGTAGTGGTGAGGGGATATCTAACCTGACAATTTTCCCGACTCTTCTAATGCCTCCTTATCACACACCAGCTTCTCCCACATGCCAGGCTTGTTCCGTGCGGTGCCAGGAGCTGACTTGCCAGTGTGGAAGCGCAGCCCGGAGATTCAGCCAAGTTCAGAGAGTGAGCTAGCCAACAGCACAGAGAGCTCAACTCCTCAGACCCAGCCCAGCATACCCTTTACTGCACTCCACTGCCCTAAAGCAGTTTCAGGTTTTTTTAAGCCCACATCTGAAAGCTTTAAAAGCACAACTGAACTAACTAATCACCCCCAAGCTGATTGTTAAGGGAAGGTAATTTGTTATGATCACAAAATCTCATCGAAAGCAGATTTCTGCTTTTGGAGGAAGGCTCTCAGACAGACGGCAGTGTGTTTTGGGACAAGCAGAACACACACAGCAGATGTGTGAGTGCACATACAGAGAGCAGTTCACAACCATAGCTAAGCTTCTGCCCACGAACCAGTAGGCTTCTGAGTGGAGCCATACTGGGTTTCCTTTCACCCTGTGCTTGTGCATAGGCCTGGGGATGTGTGTGAAATCCATGAGGTTATGTGCACATGTGGGTGTGGATGATTTCCTAGGGAGAGGGCTGTTAGAACCTCCCTCTAAGTCCACAGCTGCAAGGCTTCCATCCTGAAGACTGCTCTAAGACTCGTGGACTGTATGTAATTAAGTCCACTGCCCAGGACTGCAACCACTTCTTCAGAGCTTGTGCTAACATACTAGCACTGCCATTCCTCTCACATTCCTTCCTCATTCAAGGGCAATGCCATTGTTTTCTCCATACACGTACAGTTGGACCACTACAAATTCAGCACTGCCTTTAAGATCACCTGCCAATTTTATGACTAAAACACAATACAGGCTCAAATATCAGACATGCCAAAAGGTGTGTAGTTCAAAAAAAGTGAGGAAAAATATTTGTGGATTTCCACCGGGAACAATTCAGATTAGGACATTGCATTTTAGCAGGTCAAGCCTTCCTCACCATGTTTCTGGAATGCCCAATGGGGGTGCAGTTGTATGGCCTTTATACAATGCTGCTATAAACAATTCAACAGCCACACCTCATGTTGTGGAGTCTAAGCAAGTAAATAGGGTTGAAAAAGAAATCTCTGAAGAACAGAAAGAAAATGAAGTATAACAAAGGTAATATATATACACAGAAAAGCCAAAGAAGTAACAAAATTACCAACTGCGGCTAATAAGGTAAAGGTATAAAGTAAACAAGTATGTATACAAACATTAGTATCACCCATGTTTACCAGCTAAACTAATTAGGCCCCATTCTCAACAACAATACTTTGAACTCACACAAAAGCACATGTAAGGAGACATGCTGTGCTTTGTTGCAAAAGCATCATCAATTCTCCTCACAGGTTAGTTCACAAATTTACCAGATCATAATTCCTGGGTTTAAGCTATTTTTATATCCTCCGACCTGATCCATACCGGCACCCAATAAATATTTGAATAAATGAGCTCCAAACCAAATTCCTATTTTAATTTTTCAGGAACTAGAAAAGAAGTGGTACCAAAATTCATTTTTATATAAAATAAGAGAGAATAACTGAAAAAGAAAAGTTGAAGGAGACCAGTTCTACCACATTTAAAACACGTTACAGATCATCAGTGTGGTATTGGTGCACAAATGCACACACACCCAAAGTCATACATCCGTGGTAGAAAAAGCCTGACAAAAAGTAGGTACAAGAAATTATGTGTCTAAAAAAGAGGAGGATTGCCTGGCTGGTGTGGCTCAGCCATTCAGCATCAACCCAGAAACCAAAAGGTGATTGTGTGGATTCCTGGTCAGGGTATAGGCTGGGGTTGTGAGCTCGATCCTCTGTAAGGGTCATGCAGGAGGCAGCTGATGGATATTCCTTTCTCATAGATGTTTCTATCTCTTTATCCCTCTTCCTCCCCCTCTCTCTGTAAAATTTAATAAAAATGTATTTTTAAAAAATAAGAGAGATAGTATATTTTCAGAAAACAACTCCGAACCATGTGGATTCCGGTAACAGGGAGGAATTGACAGGACTACTCCAGACATGAAGACAGAAGAGAAGCAGTCCAGCTATGAAAGACGTTGACTTTGCCTTGCCATACCAGCAGTCAGCAGCTGTGCATAACTGCAGGTTGCCCAGGACCAAACCAGAGAGGGTTGGACCTGCATTACCACCATTTGTCCACCATCCAGAACTGAAATATCATTGCTGACATGTACACATAAGAACTGTTTGACATTGAAATTGGGTCTCAAAAGAACTGCTGGCCCAGAAAGGAACTCACTATAGATTGATTCATTTGCTTTTCTGCACACCATTATTGCTTGTCTCATTTCGGTTCTTATAAGTGTATTTCTTGTAGGACATGAGCTCACTCATTTAGTGGAAATGATGAACGACATAGACTGATGAACAAGAACAGACCCAGAGACAAGGAGGCATGGATCAGACTGCTGGACCTCAGAGGGAGTGTAGGGGAAGGTGGGGATAAAGGGGAGAGATCATCCAAAGGACTTGTGTGCATACATATGAGCCTAACCAGTGGTCAAGGACAATAGAGGGGTGGGGACATGGGTGGGGAGGGGTGTGGGATGGGAATGGGGGGATGAGGACAGATATGTGATACCTTAATCAATAAAAAATTTTTAAAAATAAATAAGAGATAAAGAGAAGCATTACAAAATAATGAAAGAGTGAATAACTATTGTGACTTATTTCTAACACCAACCATAACCAGAATCTCCTCAGCTCTTTCCTCTCTTCTTCTCCCCAACACTACGGTGTTGAATTCTTCTCAACCTAATCTGCAATGCCACTGTCTTAGCTTGGGCTGTCAGCACCTCTTCCTCCACCCCTGCAATAGCTTTCTAACGAGGCTCCTGTCACCTTCTCTTCTCTCCCTTTCTCCACAATCCAAACTCCGCCCGCCACCCGAGTTGTCTTCCTAAAGCACCAACTTAATTCTCAACCTTCTGTATATAAGAATACCCCACACCCTAGCCGGTTCAGCTCAGTGGATAGATTGTCGGCCTGTGGACTGAAAGGTCTTCGGTTCGATTCCGGTCAAGGACACATGCCTGGGTTGTGGGCTCGATTCCCCAGTGGAGGGCGTGCATGCGGCAGTTGATCAATGATTCTCTCTCATCATTGATGTTTCCATCTCTCTCCCCCTCCCTCTTTCTCTCTGAAATCAATAAAGAAATATATACAAATTTTTTTTTAAAAAAAGAACCCCCCCAAATTCTATTGCAGTGGTCTTCAAACCATGATCCCCCTCAGAACTGGAACCAAAGATTTTTTAATAATGGTCTTCCACAGATGACAGCAAAAGCCAATCAATTCTGCCTGTTTCCAAAAGTTGTTCACAGTCATGGATGGTCATATATTGAGTCCTGCCATCTTGTGTTATATGGGGAATGTTAATAATCCTAGCACGTCCAATGAATGCAAAAGCAGTGAGAATCGTGAAAGGCTGTAAGAGGAGATGAACAAGTATAAGGAAAATTAAAAGCCACACTGTGAGAAATACTGACTCAGTAAATTTTCAATGTACAACAAAACTGTGTTTTCAGAAAAGGTGGCCATCAGTCTATTTTGGACAAAGAAAACTGAGTATTGGTGGCTTTAAAACCTTTTAAAAATAGTTTTATTGATTTTTAGAAAAAGAAGAAGGGAAAGGGGGAGAGAGAGAAACATTGATGTGACATCAATCGCCCCCTGCCGGGTATTGAGCTCACAGCCCAGGCTTGTGGCCCAACTGGGAATCAGTCAGGCAACCTTTTGGTGCAGAGGATGGAGCCCAACCAACTGAGCCACACAGGTCAGGCGAAACTTTTGTGGTTGTTGTTAATCCTCATCTGAGGATATTTTTCCATTGATTTTAAGAGAGTGGAAAGGAGAGTGAGAGAGAGAGAGAGAAGAAACATTGATGTGAGAGAGACACATCAACTGGTTGCCTCCTGCACACGTCCCGACCAGGGCCAAGGATTAAGCCTGCCCTTGACTGGACTTGAACTCAGAACCCTTCAGTCCACGGGCTATTGATCTATCCACTGAGCCAAACCAGCTAGGGCAGGACAAAACTTTTTAAACCTTTGAAGAACTTACTCCTTCCCTTGAATGGAAATGCACCCAGAAAATGGTGTATTTAAATACCACAGTCTCTGAACTTAAGGACACAAGGTCACTACCTAATGAATTTGAAAATTAGTGTTGGATACTTTTCTGCTGTTAAGAATCAGATACGATTGTCTTTTTCCAATTTTTTGAACAAAAATATTAAGTTAAAAGATGAAATTTCTAGCCGGCACCGGTTTGGCTCAGTGGTAGAGCGTCGGTCTGAGGACTGAAAGGTCCTGGGTTCAATTCCGGTTAAGGGCATGTACCTTGGTTGCGGGCACATCCCCAGTAGGGGGTGTGCAAGAGGCAGCTGGTCGATGATTCTCTCTCATCGATGTTTCTAACTCTCTATCCCTCTCTCTTCCTCTCTGTGAAAAATCAATAAAATATATTTAAAAAAAAAAAAGATGAAATTTCTAGTGTGTTAGGTTTCCCCTATTTTCCTTCCCTCTTGAATTCTCCATCACCCATACGTCTACCTGCCTGTTATCAAGATTGCTCCAGTGGCACATGACAGGAAGCCTTCCCTCACCCCAAGCACATCTGAGATCCCAGGCCTGGGCCCATGCTCCCTGATGTGAGCACGCACCTTGTCTAGGGAAGCAGAAATACTCTGGTGTCTTTCCACAAGGTACAGCTGGGCATGGGTTCAAGTGGCCACTCTAGTCCATGCCTCTAAAAGGATCCAATGACCAGGTGAAATCCAACCTGGTAGGTTTATAGATATTCACACTTGACAGGTGGCAGGTAGCTGATAGTGGCTTAGAAAAAAATTCCGTGCCGTTCTAAATATGTATTTACTCAGTATGTATCTGTATTCATTTGAGCACCTGCCAGGTCTACCATTTATGATTTAAACTCTCTAGAAGGAATAAATTTGACTAACCCATGTGGAAGAACATTGGGAAACTAGAGAAGAAATGCTAATAAAACATTAAAGAAAAGATCAAGTTGACTACTAGACCCAAAGGTAACTCTGATAAGGAAGACACCTAAGAAGAACTGTGTGAAAGGGGAGGAAGGGAGAAACATCTTAGGACTGATTAATCAAAAGTAAGTAGCCAATGCAAATAATAAGCTGTAATTAAGTATAATATCCAGACATAGGAAACAAGTCTTACAACCTAGAGGACTTAGAGGAACTGAACAATGTTTTCATATCACTTGCTGCAAGTAGGCTGTATCAAGAGTAGTTTCTTTTATAAATCACAGGGTCAGATTGTCAAAAGAATCTGCTCGACCTGTGGAAACTGGTATCAAACCTGCACCGGGTCATAAATGTGCTCCCTCAAGATTCCATCACTGCATTCATTAAGTGATGTATCTGAGAACAAAAATATTCAAGACATGGATTTAACATTTCATTATTAATACCTAAGGTTTGTATTAATACCTAAGGTTTGCTAAAATAGGTATAACTGACCCTATTTAAATGTCTGTCTGTATGTCTGCCTCCCATTCAAGTTCCCAGAAATGGGTTATATTTTTAACCCAAGCCCCTAGAATTAGACAGGTTTCCAAAAGATACTTGTTGAACTGAATTGGTAATTGATCAATGAAAGTGACAACTGGACATTATTAATAAACAAATGATACATATCAAGATATCACATGAGAAAATACAAGTAAAGGGGCACGCTCATTCCAACCTTGCTGAAACAGGACCCTCATGCCACCGTGCATGCCATGCTTGGCCGTGGGCATCACCGCTTCACTGTGCATGGGATGATAGTAACTTCCCCCGCCCCCCAACAGCAGAGGCAATCTGACAAAACTCTGACACATAAATACCAACTTCCTACAAATGTAGCAATTCTAAACTCCAGAGATTTCACAAGAAGAAAATCATTTAGAGCAACAATTATCAATGGGTGTGCCACAAGCATTTTTACTAGTCAATACCTATCTACTCGGGCAATACAGTACCTATTTAGTCAGGGGCACTGAACTCTTTTCCCTTAGATTGTCAAATAAAAAAAACGACAAAGCAAACAAAAATGCCATCCAGTATGAATGAATCAAAAATTATACCTACCTTTTGTCAGATTGGCAAAATATGGACTACTAGAGGCCTGGTATACGAAAATTCGTGCGGGGGTAGAGCTGTCCCTCAGCCCTGCCTGAGCCCTTTCACAGTCCAGAGTCCTCAGGGAAGGTTCCCATCACCCTGCCCTTCCGCTGCAGCCGCCTGGCCTCCCTCTGCAAAAGGTGACTGAACAGGTCAATCAAGGGATGGTGCCAGAGGTCCCCCCACCTCCCCGTTCCCTCCCGCTGCCCGCAATCAAGCGCCTTGGCTGGCCTGGCACTGCCTGCTCGCCGGCCCCGCCCCCCACCAACTGGTCATTCCACAGTTCGGTCGATTTGCATATTTATTATATAGGATTCTTTGGTGTGCTGCAGATTTTTAGTAATTAGTTTATGTGCCATGAGATTTTAAAAAGACTGAAAATCACTGATTTAGAGGGGAATGGCTATACTCATTAAAATGGTGACTGGCCATGTCATAACAGGAGGTCTACTAGATGTCCCTCAAAAAGGGAGACAAACCAGTTCAAGCCACAACACCACTCAGGAAGACAACTGTGAGTCCAGGTGGGGAAAAGAAAGAAAATTCAAACTAAAGTAACAGGAAAAAAAAATAAATAAATAAAAAATAAAATAAAAAATAAAGTAACAGGAAAACTGGCTACCACGAGGCAGAGACTGCACCATCAGGAGCAGGCTTGCCAGATCCTGGTGAAACCTGGGGACTAACAGGGGACTGGGCTGGGTGGTGGCATTCGACGCAACAGGGTTGGTGCCAGCAAGCTCTTTCTGGAAAGGGCCAGACAGTAATGGCATGACTCTCTGAGACATACAGTCTGTTACAAATACTCAACTCCGCCGCTGCAGTGCATGGCTGTGTGCCCATGACCTTGTCCACACAACAGGCAATGGGCGGGATTGGGCCTGAAGGCCATAGACTAGGAAAGAAGGGCCAACTCAAGGATGTAGTTCGTGAGCTGAACTTCAGCAGGACATACAAAGTGGACACGTTCAAGATAAAGATCTAGCAATGAAGAGATGCCAGGGCTAGAGGCATAAAGATAAGATTCATCGCTAGGGGTGGCATTGAGGGGCTGAGACCACCCTGGGGAATGATCTGAGAAGGGAGGAGACGCAGGACACTCCCTGCCTGAATCCAGAGCAGACACACAATGCTGCCTGGAGTCACTGTGGCCCTGAAAGGGTCGGACTGTTATAATTCAGCAGTCACCAACCAGTGGTCCGCAGACCACTAGTGCTCCATGAAGTCCGAAAGGCTGGTGACAGCTGCTGTAATCTAACCTCCCTAACTCAAACTTCTCATTTAAAAAAAAAATTTTTCAAGCTTTATTGTTGAAAGTATTACACATGTCCCTTTTTTTCTCCTTCCAGCCAGACCTGACCCACCCTCACCACCCCACCACCGCTCAGGCCTCCACCACCCTATTGTCTGTGTCCATGAGTTATTCATATATGCATTCAAGTTATTTGCCTGATCTCTTTCCACCCACCTCCCACCTCCACCTTTGTGCTGAGAGTAGACAAATTTTTTAAAAAGAGGTTCCTATTTTAACTTGGAGCTTTCATTCCCTTTTCCAAGATAAATAATTTAAGGTTTCAAATTCATAGATTGAAAAAAGAAAACTTCCTACTTGTTTTACAAAACTAAAAAAATAAAAAATAAAAAATATTAATAAACTAGAAAATAAAGCAATTCTAAAGTATCTATTAATTCTTCTATGGTCTATTTTTTAAAATATATTTTTATTGATTTCAGAGAGTATGAGAGAGGGAGAGAGTAGAAACATCAATGATGAGAGAGAATCCTGCACACCCACTTCTGGGGATCAATGATGAGAGAGAATCCTGCACACCCCAATTGTGTCCTCCTGGTTCATAGGTCAACACTCAACCACTGAGTTACACTGGCCAGACTATGGTCTATTTTTATTATGAAATATTTTACACTAATATATATATATATGAGTCCTAGCTGGTTTGGCACAGTGGCTAGAATGTTGGCCCTTGGACTGAATGGTCCCAGGTTGGATTCCAGTCAAGGGCACGTATCTTGGTTGTAGGTTCCCTGGCCCTGGTCAGGGTGTGTGCAGGAGCCAACCAATTGATGTGTATCTCTCACATCAATGTTTCTCTCTCCCTCTCCCTCTCCCTTCCACTCTCTAAAAATCAATAGAAAAATATCCTTAGGTAAGAATTAACAAAATAAAAATAAAAATAAAAATAGCTGAGGAAATCCTTGGGCACAAAATGACACAGCGGTGTAGGTGCCGAATGAAGAATTTACTGAAGTCAGGAGATGGCTTGTGATGTGAGACACTGGAAGGGCTGTCACGGAAGAGAGGAGACTGGTTCACCCTGGCCCCAGAGCAGTGCTCTGGGATTTGCAGGGAGAAATGCATGTTGACTCAGCATCTGAGAATTCCTGCTGCCCCTATGGAGCAGGCTACTCAGGAAGAACTGCATCTTCTCCTAGAGAGGGTCATCTGGTTTCTGTGATCAGGGAGGGGTTGGTAAGGAATGTAACTGGATTAAAACAAGCCAGACAGGGACTAGGGCAAGCTGGATGGCTGGTACCCCAGCCTGAAAGGCCAGTTGCTGGTCGGCTATTGGAGAATGCCAGATATTTCTAGGTCTTCCAGGATTTTAACAGCCCAAAATCCAGGTGTTTGTGTGAAAACTCTCCATTTTTACATATAGGCCAATGACTATAAAAAATGCACCATGCATACTGAATAGGTCAAAAAGAACACAGGTATGCCCAGCAAGCAGCGGTGTGAAACTGTGGTTGAAAATTCTGGAACCTGGAAGGACTAGACCAGGGCTTCTCAATCTCAGCCCTCTTGGCATTTGGGACCTGGTCATTCTGTGTGTGGAGGACAGTCCTATGCATTGTAAGATGTCAGCAGCATCCCTGGCCTCCACCGACTAAATGACAGTAGCAACCCGCCCCCCCCAAAAAAAAAAACAACAACAAAACACCACACAAGTCATGACAATCAAAGGTCTCCAGACCTCGCCTTGGCGAGGGGTGGGGGAAACCATACCTGATAAGAGCCACTGTAGAAACATCAACTCCCGGCCTCCAGGATTTTATAAAAGTGTCACCCAGAACTCAAACAAGTGCTTTTTCAGGTAGGAGCTGCCCATGTGAAGTATGGATTTTTAGCTGCCTCAGAATCAAGAGACTTGGGTTTGAACCACCCCCAGCTCTGTCATTCTCTAGCCAGAAATAAATAACATCACCCCTTAAGAGTTGCTTTAAGAACACAGAAATGCCTTAGTCAGTTTAGCCAGTGGATAGAGTGTCGTCCCATGGAATGAAGGGTCACGGGTTTGATTCCGAGTCAAGAGCACACACCTTGGTTGCAGGTTCAATCCCCAGCCCCAGTCAGAGCACATGCATAAGGCAACCAATCATGTGTCTCTCTCACATTGAGGTTTCTCTCTGTCTCTCCCCTTCCCTTCAACTCTCTCTAAAAATCAATGGAAAAAAATCCTTGGATAAGGATTAACAAAACAAGAAAAACAGAGATGCCCAGCCAATGTGGCTCTCAATGGTTGAGTGTTGACCCATGAGCCAAGTCACAGTTTGATTCCAGGTGAGGGCACATGACCAGGTTACGGGCTCACTCCCCAGTAGGGGTGTGCAGGAGGAAGCCAACAGATTATTATCTCTCATCACTGATGTTTCTCTCTCTCTCTCTCTCTCTCTCTCTCTCTCTCTCTCTCTCTCCCCCTCTCCCTCTCCCTCTCCCTTTCTCTCTCTAAAATCAACAAAAACATGTTGTTTTTTTTAAGTTGATGCTCTCCCTCCAGGGAGCAAACCCATGTCATTCCTTCTCCTTCTTCCCCCACAGGCATATATCCCCTAACTGCTAAGGGACCCATGAGACTTGCAACCAGGGGAGCAGTGGGCAGCAGAGCTCGTACCGGCTAATCCCTGAACCTGGCTCCAAGACCCCTTTTCTCTGACTTCCCAGTGAGCCAAAGCAGCCCAGCCTAGGCTCTCCTGTTGCTTCTATGCCTTCCTTGTTTCACTGTCCTAAATATATTTTTGCTGTGGTCAACAATTCTTGCTTTTTTTTTTTTAAAATCTCTTTCTAAATAAATAAAAGCTAAAAATTAAAAAAATTAAAAGAATACAAGATAATTTATTCAAAGCACCTAGCTCAGCAGTTTAATAAGCAGCAAAGACATTTAGTGATTACTAATCCTTCCCTGTGGAAGAGGCAGCCCAGCATCTGTGGTTGGAAGCACATGGAATCCAGTCAGAAGCTCTGGACGCCCACCTCCCACCCCCCATGTTTGCCTTGGTCACCTAGGAGCTGTGTGGACTTAACAAGGCATTCTTCCTTCTTTATAAAACAGAAATGATCACCTCTGTAGGCGAGGGCCAAGTCAGGTGGTTGGCACAGCACTTAGTAAAATGGTGATTATTCTTATCAGATCTTTTAAAGATTTCTGAAAAGGAAAGAACAGTTCTTTAACAAATTCAAAGAACTTAGAATGTAGTAATAAGTACAGAACACAAAACAATAACAACAAGAATCATTAAGTTCCAAGTCCTTCTAGACAAGCAACTGCCAACTGGTGACCCACAGGCCAAATCTAGCCCTGGATAACTGCTTAGCCCCATACAGTGTCATATTGGTTGTTTAATTTGCATTAAATGCCCCTGATTTTCATTAAAATCCTAATTTCAGGCTTTTCTCAAAACTCCAAAAATTATCATGCCCCTTTGGTGAGACAAGTACCATTCAGCCCCCCTCCCCATCCCCCCCACCCGTCCCCTCTTCCCTGCCAGCCCTCACCTAGCCTAAGTCACTAGTTGATTTTACTGGCCTGGCCCCTCCAGGCATTGGAGCTTGTGACTGGCTTATCTGAAGACAGCTCATCTGGGAAAGCATTCCGGATCTCTGAGACACTCCCTCCCAGAGGCTCACCAGATCATAAACCCCAGTCAGTACGAGTCCTTTTCTCCTTGACACTCCTAGTCCATCACTAGCCGTTCCTCAGGTTCCTTATCCTGGTGTACACCTTCCGGGATTCAGGGCACCGCCTCCCCCAATTACCGCCTTGTCCCCTGGATTACCTACACGAAGCATTTTTAAAAACAAAATACCTACCTTTTTAGCAAGACTACAAAAGATATGACATGGCATCTATTGTTTGCGAGACCAGCATCAGTGCTCCCCAACTCAGTCCATGTGATTCGAGTGGGCCTGACTCCATTCCCATTTCCAGGGAAAGGCACGTGACCAGTCAGAAACATTGGGTGTCATTCCTGGGACTTTGGCCTCGGTGACTGGGAGGAAACTATTCTCTATCCCCCTGGGACCTGAGCTGAGGATGATGGAAGACGGGGATGTCCTTGGGGACCCAGCCTGTCAGAGAGAAGCCCCTGGACCCCACCCAGCCTGTAGCCATATTACTTTTGCATTCTTTGATCACATAGAAGCCAGTTAATTTCCATCTTTACTTGAAGGACATTTAAACTGAATTTTCTTACAAGCAAAAGAGACTTATCAAATAGATGAAATTGAAAAAAATTCTTGAAAATGGAGGGGGGGGCGCGGCTCTGCTCAAACCCCCCTCTCCCCATTTTTGTTGTCTCCCCTCCATCCAATAAGAGCTGGGTTCTGCTCTGTGTGGTAGCATCCCTCTAGCCCAGGGGTCTTCAAACTACGGCCCGCGGGCCACATGCGGCCCGCAGAGGAGTCTGATCCGGCCCGCCAGGTTTTTTGGGCAGTGAGCGCAGCCGAGGTGTTACAGTAGGAATTAGTAGTTCATATAGTCCGGCCCTCCAGCTCTCTGAGGGACCGTGATCTGGCCCCCACTTTAAAAAGTTTGAGGACCCCTGCAGCCTAAGTCACTATACACCATGAGATAAAAGCTTATAATTATTTTTTGCTTCAATTATTTCACAAATCTATCAAGCCCCTTCAGGGCAGAAACTGTATTTTCACTTTTGATTCTTTAATATTTTTCCCAGTGGTACACAGTTTGGGCTAAACAAATGTCTGCTGAATGGATGGTCAGCAAAAGGCAGGTGGACAACAGGAACCATCGTAACTCTTCCTGGGCGGTCCCTGTCATGAGACCACCTCAGAAGCCTGCCCCTGTGATGCACAAACCACCTTCTAAAACAGACTCACCCACCACTGTAAACAAGTTGCATCATGAGAACTCACTCCTTCCAGCCATTACTAATCCTCCCACATGCCCATCCCATGGAATCTCACTGTGGGGTTACACACAAGGTCCTAAGTCTGGGAAGAGAATACTTCACTGCAAGACAACATCTAGAACTCATGAGTTGGAAACCCACACAGTGGGCATGGCAGTCACACATATAACTTCATTCATGGGTTCAGGGGGGTCCTCCTTTGCTGTCTATACTTCATCTTTACCCAAATATACCCAGAATCCTTATGCTGATGGCCACCCACCATCTGCTTCCACAAAATAACAATTCCAGGCTCTCTCCTGCCTTCGTTTTTTCCTCCCTAGCCCTTTATAATTACATAAGTGGGGGGAAATATATATCTAGGAAATCAGCAGCAGTAAAGCAACAGGTTTCCCCGTAAAAAGTTTTGACTTTGGGTGCATAATTGCCACACCCTTAATTGCTCTGTAATAGCTGCAGCTTCTACTGGCATCTAGCAATTAAGATTTTCAAATAGTCAAAGGTCAGGGCCAGAATGGCAGTCCTAGTATGAATCACCATCGCCTCTGTCCAGTTCTCATTTTCCCATACTTGGGCCCACACCACCAGAGCAATCTAGTAAGAACTAGATTGACAGCAGATTAACTATGTGCTGAGTATCTACTATTGATAGGAAGCACAGCAGCCCCTGGAATCAAAAGAGTAAGTCATAGCAAGGCCTCTCAAGGCGTGCCATCTAAGGGAGAACGCGGACAGGAGGCAATTACATTACAGAAAAACAGGTGCTGCGTGGAGTTATGAAAGCACCAGGAGGGAAAGCCAGTCTGTGTTGGAGCATCTGGGAGGGCCTGTTAGGGGCAGGGACTTTACCAGGAGACCCAAAGAACAAATAGGAGGTGGTGGCTATAGGGAAGGTGTGCTGAACAGGCTTCCAGAGAGTTCCAGGCTAACTGGTGAGAAAGCGAGGCCTCAATGGAAACTGAAAGTAGACAAGTGTGGCTGGAATCTACAAGTGTGAAGAGAGAAGCTGCCCCAGCGGAAGCAGGGGCCAGAGACCTTGAGTGGCTCTGCAACTTTAAAAAGCCTCCCAACTTCATTGAAGAGCAAACATCCTTTGCCTGACAGTGGACCAGCCGGCCAAGACAACAACCTGATAAATGTATCTAGACTCTCCCGAAGTACTGATTTCACAGTTAGCCCTCACTACCACTATGTCTACCTCCCCCCGCGTCTACCATTTTCCTACAAACAGAAAAGCAGGCCCATGGAGAGGACAGGGAGTCACTTTGGAAATAGGATAAATGCACACCACGGTAATAGGGTGGGGTGCCAAAAAACTGAGCTACGAACCTAAGCAAAAAGTTGAGGAAATGAAACAGTGAAAAGCAAATTTGGAAAAGTCAAGAGGAAGTAAAAGTATTTTTATACACACAAAAGAAAGAAGTGTCCCCACGTGCTTTGGCCAAACTGAGTCCCCCACCCCCTTTCACTCAACTGTCTTGAGAAAAAAGCGAAAGCTGTGAAAAATTCGCACTTTCATATCTCATCACAGAATGAGCAGGAAATCGGGACAGTCCAGCAACCGCCCTGGAAGACCTTGAAATAGCTGCCCCAGAAAATGCCACGCACGTCAATCACCTGGAGAAGCTCCACAAACCACAAACCATTCCTGTCCCAGCACCTAGTCATCTGCATAGGCTGGGTGTTCTGTCACTTCAGAATAACTGCAATCACCATGGATGGTGTCGGGAGGGGTATCACCTCGTTAGGTTTATAGGTGTGCAGTCACTGTGCTTTAAACCTGGAACTAATAACACTGTATGCCAACTGTAATTGTAAAAGGAAATATAAATGCTTAAGTCAGTAACAGTGCTTCTACGCCAAAAGTTGAGAATTTTAAAGGGTCGATGCTTATCTGGTGTTAAAGCAGAACCAAAGACACACTGGTAAGTATCTGCTTCCAAATCCAAAGTGAGAAAGAAGTCTTATAAAAGGTGTGTTGTTTTTCATTGAGCCACGGCGTTTCCTCCCAGTTCCCAACGTGTGGAAGTCAAGACGGCGGTGCCAGCCTCTGGTGCCCGTTCGCCGGGTTTGGGGACACAGCACCCCGAGTCCCCGAAGGGCGGAGTGAGGCTGGCTCAGCGAGGGGCGGCGGCAGCGACCGGTCCCCGCGGAGGGCCATCGCGCACGGGCAGGGACGGGCTGTCCGGGCGGCCCCCCAGGAGGCTGGGGACGCGTCCCAGGCAGGGCGCCCCCTGGCCCGGCCTCCGGGCAGACCCCGGGGCTGAGAGCCCCTAGCGCCCGAGGGGAGGCGCGGCCCTCCGCAGGCAGCCGCCCCTCGCCCCGCCGCCCCGCGCACTCGCCCCGCCGCCCCGCGCACTCGCCCCGCCGCCCCGCGCACTCGCCCCGCCGCGCACTCGCCTGCCCACGGTCTGGTTGGCCAGCTGCTTCATGCGGTTGAACTGCTTCTTCATGGCGGCGGTGGGGCCCGGGCTCAGCCGGCGGGACGCGGGGCAAGAAGGGCTGCGGCTCCTACATCGCTTCCCGGCAGGCGGCGGCGACTCCCCAGCCTGGGCCCGCCCCCGCGCGTCACTTCCAGCGGCGCCGCCCGCCGGCCAGGACTGCGCCGGAGGCCGGGCAGCCAGGCCTGCGCACCAGCTGCTTCCGCCCGCCCCGCCCCGCCGGAAGCCCGCCCGCCGGAAGTCCAACGTGCCGGAAGTGCGCCGCGTGCAGGGCGCTCCAAGGGTCCCTCACGCCGTCTTGTGTCGCTGTGCAGCCCCCACTGATGGCTTTCCCCTCTCCCCCCAGTTTTTCTTCTGTTTTTCACACCACAATTATAAAATATGTTTGTTTTACATTTTTATACCAATGTATTGTAGCAAAAAGGTGGGAGGAAAAGGGAGGCAGTGTACTTTATGCCTATAAATGGGGTGAGGGCAGAGGCGGAGGCAAATAAAACAACTCGCTCTTTAAGGAAAGAGTTTTGATACCAAAACGTGGTGGGAAGTAGGCCTTGGAGTCTAGAAGGTCGTTAGGTTGTTTTAGCAGCTTCATTCTCAGGAGGCATGGTGCTGTTCGGGTCAGTGATGCAAGTTGTGTAACCTTTCCCTGAAGGAAGAGAGCAGAAAAGTTTCCTAAGAAAGGAATCTGAGTGTATGACATGTCTGGCTTAGCATGATGCAGACATGTAACATTGCTGCTTTCTCTTCAAAGCCTCCAAGAGGTCATTCTGTGGTAGGCAGTTAGACAGACATGAGCAGAGCAAGGACCATGGGCCACGTACAGAAGATCACCAGGGTGGAAGCCCCAGTGCCTAGCAAAGCACAATTGTAGGGTGGGACCTTTGCCCCCAAGCTCCTGTGGTTTGGACCCCTTGACCTTTGGATAACATCTAGGCCTCAGTTGTATTTCAGCTTCAGGCCCAGAAAAGCGGCAAAACCAGACCAGTGACCCCACAGCTGCCCTCAGGACCAGCTGAATTGGACAATGACCCCCCTGCTCTGGCACCAACCAATCAGTGGAGACCTAGACCTGAAAGGACACACCTGGAAAGCGGCTGAATATTCTATTACTATCTTCCCCTGGAAACTTCCCTAAAATATCCACTTTTAAAACCCTTAGGATGGAAGTGCTCTCCCTCCCAAGAACAAGCCTGTGCTTTTCCCTTCCTTTCCCCTATGCCTGCCCCCACACATCACCTTTACCTTCCTCACTTCCAGCTCCAAGGACCCTTCCTTTACCTTTACAACATGTTTCCTAAGCCCATTTCTTCTACAAATTACTTCTCCCTCTGTGATTTCCCTAATAACTGTTCTCTTATAATTTGAGTCTTATCTCTGAATTCTTTCCTAGCTAGAGCTCAAGTACAGAAGTTGCTGAACCCAAGTCTAGTCTGACCCCACGTGGTCAACGCCTGGTACCATTCTGCTGCCTACAACAGTTCTTAAGAGCTTCTTCTTTTGATTTTCTTGCAAAACTGCACATACCTCAGTCCATTTATGATGTCCTTTGTTTTTCCAAAGTAGATCTCATTCATACTTCTGATTTTGTTTTTCACATCCTCTATGAGGTGCCTAATATTGGCCATGTATGGGGAGCATTCACTCACAGTTCTATCTTTATCCCTCTGTCTGGTAAGGCTGTCTCAGAGGTTCTGGTGCCAGAGCCTGATGTGTTGGTAATGGGCGGTTTCTCCTTTACTTTCACCATGTGGATGGAATCCCAGAAGCCTTTGACCTTTGATCCCACCCCATCCTTCTTTATGAGGATCAGTCCAACAAAACCACGGTCCATATCCCAGAGATAGACAGTTGAGATACCACCTTCAAAATACAGGTTACCATAGTAATCAAAGGGCTTGTTGGTTTCCACCTCCAGCTTTCTCGGTGGAGAGAAAACATGGCCTCATGCTCCAAAGGAAGGCCATGCTTGTTGCCCCTTGGTAGCTTACAAAAGTCCCCATCTCTGCGGTAGTCACACAAAAGGTAATCCTTTCCCACCACCTTGTCTCTGGTGATTTTCAGTGGCCAGTCAACAGGAGACAGGAGGACCAGGTACATCAGGTTGCTGAGGTTTTTCTGGATTTGCTGTGGAAGCAAGCACCTCATTAAGTCCAAGGCACTGTCCAGCTGCTGATGACTTATAGTGGCAGTGCCGGCATCTGTGGCTTTCTCCCCACAGCAGAGCCCAGCACCTCCACTTCTCCCAGTGCCCAGGAGTGAACATCCCGGTCAGGGCTCACCTTCTTCCTAGCTGTGGCCATTGGTGGTTTTTATTAAATGTACTGCCAGCGATGCTAATTAATGTCATATAGGCTTCAGGTGGATGGTGTAACTTGGCATCTATGTCACCACCTAACTCCACTTTCCTCCTGTCACCTTGTATTGGATGCTCTTGCCCACTTATTTCCTGCGTGGATATGAAACACATGCTGGCCAAAGGCAACACCAGGGCTGCCATGGCCCCCCACCCCTTCTCTAAAACTCCAGTGCTTCTTGGCTGGCTGACCCCCTCCAGGCAGGACTGTGGGTGAGGAGCTGTTGCCCGTCCTCCCAGGTTACTGCTGGGCAAGCAGACACTTGTCCAATGGCACTCACTGTTGCTCTTAAGATGACTGTGTGTTACTCAGGGAATTTTACCTCAAATTTTTGTTGAAAAAAATATGGTGACATGGGTATCAAGCTTCATGACAAAGTCAAAGGCATTGTGTGTGTGTGTGTGTGTGTGTGTGTGTTTTAATGATTCTTTATAAAAAAATATATATTTTATTGATTTTTTACAGAAAGGAAGGGAGAGGGATAGAGAGCCAGAAACATCGATGAGAGAGACACATCGACCAGCTACCTCCTGCACAGCCCCCACCAGGGATGTGCCCACAACCAAGATACATGCCCTTGACCAGAATCGAACCTGGGACCTTCCAGTCCGCAGGCAACGCCAAACCAGTTCCGGCGGCATTGTGTGTTTTGTAGGAACAGCATTGGAGGTATGCCTCCTGGGCAGCTGTCACTGTGGCGGTGTGGAGGTGGAAGAGGCAGGGCAGCATGAGAACAGTCATAGAGGCACAGGGGCCAGCAGAGGCTCATGAGCTGCATCATCGGACAAGGGCTCTATGTCAGACCCAGGCTAGGCCTCAGCGTACCCAGGTCCCCCCACCACCACCACCTCCCTCCACCCCTGGGCCATTGCCTATCAAGACATCATTGTGATTTACTTCACTGTGATTTAGACCCTTGGGCAGAAGTTCCATGGAAGGGGGTGTTGTTCCATGAATGGGCTGGACGCTTTTGGCAAGAAGACCAGGTCAGTCCTATGACCCACAGTGAAGTCCTCCTGATATGGGGGCTTTGGCTGTGGCTTAGGCCACTCCCCAGGGTTTGTGGCAGTGTGGCTTACTTCACTGGCCACATCCCTAACTTCAAAAAGAGGTGCTAATCAAGGAAATTGAAAAAGACGAAGAGTCTCCTGACTCTAAGAGAAAGGATGCTGAAGCCATAAAAGCGACCTTAAGATCAGAGAATCAGAGACTTGAAATTCTTTGTAGTAATTTAGATCAGAAGTATAAAACATCAGAGCTTCAACTAAAGCAACAAACTGCTGCTTACTGACATCAACAATGACAGAAAGACATAGAAACCAAATTCTGAAAGGAAGACATCATGCTAAAAGGATTGGCTGTTGAAGCTGCAGCCAGCCACTCAGTAAATAGGAAGCTGGCCTGTATCACTTTCATTGGCTTATGGTACCAACCATCTTGCTTCAGCTTACAGGGGAGATGACATGGCCTTGCTGACCTGATTCATCACTACAAGAAAAAACAAACAAACAGGTTGTTCAATGAAGTTCTAAGACTTGAGGCTGAAATGAGCCCTTGGAGGCATTTTATGCAAAGCATGAGGCACAAACAGCTTTGATCACAATGAAACTGATCTGCAAAATAGCATCAAGGAACCTCAACAGAATCAAAATAAGGAAATTGATGACCACCAACTTGAAATGGCCGTACTGCAAAATGTTGACCCACAGAAACTGGCAGAAATAACTCATGGGCACCAAGAAAAAAAATAAGAGACTATAAAGAAATATTGAAGCCCTAGCAAGTTTTGCTCAGTGGGTAGAGCATTGGCCTGTGTACTGAAGGGTACCAGGTTCAATTCCAGTCAAAGACATGTACTTAGGTTGCAGACTCAATCCCCAGCCCTGGTCAAGGTGTATGCAGGAAGTAACCAATCAAAGTGTCTCTCGTCATTGATGCTTCTATCTCCTTCCCTCTTCCTTCCTCTCTTAAATCAATAAAAAACAGTTTTTAAAGGAAGGATTGAAGAACTGGAAGAACCAATATAGCAGAGTGGCAAGCCACAATAGAACAAATAAAAACTCAGTTGTCTGAAAAACACACACCACACAACACATAGAAGCAGAGCAACCTGATAGTTTTCAAGTAAACAAAAGTTTAGAGTCCTAATATAAGAAACAGAAGTGAAAAACATGATTTATCTCAAGCCAAAGCTGAGAGATTACTGAAAGAAATAAAAGAACAAGTATTGGAGATTAGACTTCTAACTGAAAAGAATAGCCCTTTAACTGAACAGATCGATTAGCTGTCCAAAGAGGAGATTGGTAAACTAATTCGGAGTTCCCAGCAAAAGAAATTAGAGCTATAAGGTCTTCACACTAGATTATCTTCAGCTTCCTATATCCAGCAGCAGATGAGAAGACTATGGAAAACAGCAACCTAAAAAGGGAGTACCACACTAATAGATGTCATTGATGCAAAGGTACACACAAAGCTACAAGATGAGAAGAAAAACTGTCTTCTGGATTTGAAAGTGCTGGTCAGTTATGTTTAGAGAAACCATCATTTATCACACATAATTTGAGAAGAAAAAAAATACACATTAAGATCGACACATTAGGGCAGACTGTCAGACTTGACTGACAATTTTGCAAGCATCCAGCATTAGTAACAAGGTTAGAAGTGTTAATGTGAATCAATTTGAAGACCTCCTGCAGGAATGCAATAAATTTAAACAAGTTAAGATTTTGGAAGAGTGGAAAAAACAGTAGCCAATACACAGAAGGAGACAACCCAACTTCAGAATCAACTGCAGGCCAGGGTTTTCACTGACAGTGATAACAATTCTAAACTACAGATGAACTCTACTGACATGGTTCAAAAATTTATTTTTATTTTTATTATTATTATTTTTTTATAAGTTCCTCATTTTTCCCCCTCCACCAGGTTCCCACCCCTCCCTCTGTCCTTTCCCCACCCCCCCCATTGTCCTCATCCATAGGTGCACAGTTTATGTTCAGTCTCTTCCCACACCCCCCACTCCTCTTTTCCCCGAGAATCGTCAGTTCACTCCCTTTCAGTACCTCTGATTCTATTATATTCAACAGTTAATATTGTTCATCAGGTTTTTTAATTCCCTTGGTTTTTAGATTCACTTGTTGATAGTTACATATTTGTTGTTCATAATTTTTAACTTTATTTTCTTCCTCTTCCTTCAGCAATTCATATAATTCTGGTTTGGCAGTGATGAACTCCTTTAGCTGTTTTTTTTGTTTTTTTTGTTTTTTTGTTTTTTTTTTTAATTTGTGAAGCTCTTTATCTGGCCTTCGATTCTGTGATAGCTTTGTTGGGTAGAGTATTTTTGGCTGTAGGTTCTTGCTATTCATCACCTTAAATATTTCTTGCCATTCCTGTCTGGCCTGCATGGTTTCTGTTGAGAAATCAGTTGACAATCGTATGGGTGCTCCTTTATAGGTAACTACCTGCTTTGCTCTTGCTGCTTTTAATATTCTCTTTGTCTTTTGCTCTTGGCATTTTAATTATGATTTGTCTTGGTGTGGTCTTCTTTGGATTCCTTTTGTTTGGAATTCTGTGCGCTTCCTGGCCTTGTAAGTCTAATTCTTTCACCAGGTGGGGGAAGTTTTCTGTCACTATTTCTTTCAGTATGTTTTCGATATCTTGCTCTCTCTCATCTTCTGGGACCCCCATAATTCTGATGTTGGTTCGCTTGAAGTTGTCCCAGAAGTTTCTTACATTATCTTCAACTTTCTGGATTATCTTGTCTTCTTGCTTCTGTGGAGGAGTGTCTTCTGGTTCTTTATGTTCCAAATATTTGACTTGATTCTTGTGATCTTCCCTTCTGTTTTAAGGACTCTGTATAATATTTTTTATTTCAGACAATGTATCTTTATTTCTTGTTGATCCCTTATTATTTCTTGTTGATCCCTTATTAGTTCTTGTTGATCCCTTTTCATCTCCTCGTAGGTCTTATCGACCTTTTCTAGGAAATTCTTGAAAAACCTTATAAGCGTGGTTTTGAACTCTATATTCAGTCTCTTTTTTTCCTCCATTTATTTTGTTTGTGATCTATTTCCTTGTCTCGGCATTTTCACAGCTTCCCTGAGTTGGTAGGGTGGCTTTGAGTGCTAAGGTGTCCTATATGGTTCAGTGAGTCAGCCTCCCAGTTACCTGAGGTGGACAGTCTTGATGTAGCCCTTTGTGGGCTGTGTGTTCAGTCTTGTTGTTAAGCCTTGCTTGTTGTTGGTATCACTAGGAAGCGTTGATCTCCAAGCCAATTGGCTATCTGGTTCAAAATTTTAAAGGAAATGAAACCAAGCTCAAAAACTTAGAGAGGGAATCAGCACAGATTCAGCTCAACATAGGGCAGGTTTGCAATGCCAAGTGTGTTCTTTTAGGTGATCTTGACTTTATTTCACCAGTACCAGGTCTTTTACTTCAGAACCTACAGACTATTTTAAGGCAATTGAGTCTGATAAAATGAGTGAGTCTTCGAAATTACCCCAAGAAGAGAGTTAGAAGAGCTCAGAAAATCAACGCAGGAAAAAGATGCAGTGATTAAAACCATCCAGAAAGGTAACAGGAGATTGTCTGATTCCATTGCTGCCATCTCTGAACAAAAAGAAAACAACATGAACCAACTTATTCAGAAATTAAGCAGGAAAAGAGAAACAAGCTGCTTTCCAAACTTATTAAGGAAAAGGAGCTCTACTCAACACAAAAGGTGATGGGTTACTTTCCTTAAATGTGAATTTCACTCATAAAGTGGGTGAAAATGAAAATTTGAGGCAGCCAGTCACATAGCTAAAGGAGAGGCTATTTAATTTTGAAATGGATATGTGTAAGCTAAAGCAGGAAAATGAAAAAATGTAGAAACAACCAGGGAAAAGGAATAGAAATCAAGCATTATAAGAGACAAATATGCAACTTTCTAAGATGACGAAAGAAAAGGATTTGAAATATGTTGCATTGAAGAAAATGGATCTTGCTTTGGAGCAACTATTGAAAGAAAAAGAACAGGACAAGACCAGGGAATTAAATTGGCTTTTAAATGCAGTTACATCCATGCAGGAAAAGACAGGTGTGTTTCCACAGGAGAGAGATAAAGTCGTGCTGGCACTGAAACAGACACAAATGGAGGATTGTGCCTTACAGAATGAGTCTCAACATTTACTTGACAACGAATTAAACCAGGAACTGGAGAGATGGCTTAAGCATGCTTTAGAATCAGAAAGGTTCGTGTCCACGAAGCTTGGGCTGCAGAAGATAGAGCAGTTAAGCCCAAAGTGAAAGTGGTGGTATTAGAGGAAAAGCTACATTCACCTTCTGGTGCCATGAGCATGCAAGCCATCGGGCCCCATTGCAGGCAGTCACTGCAGGAGAAGCCTGAACCCTCTCAGAGGCAGGGGAAGCAGCATGCTCACACACTAGCCAAGCTGAAGTTGATACTAGATGAATGGAGAGAGAAGGCAGACGGTCTAGAGTAGGGGTGTCGAACTCAATCAGAGAAGGGGCCAAAATCTAAAATCCAGCCTAAATCGCAGGCCGAATGGTTTACTGAACAGTCATAAACTGACAATGTCATAAACTGACAGCGGAGTGCAGTGATGACAGCGCGGTGCGGGCCACATTGCAAGGCCTGGCGGGCTGGATTTGGTCCGCGGGCCTTGTGTTTGACACATGTGGTCTAGAGGGAAAACTGATTTGTTACAAGGATGTCTGCAGAAAGCAAATGCTGGTTTGCATCTGAAAGAAGAACTAACTGAAGAATTAAAAAAAAAAAAAAAAATGAAGTCCAACAGTACCATAGGCTGCATGGATCAGTACCATAGGCTGCATGGATCAGTACTATAGGCTGCATGGATCAGTACTGTGGATCAGTACAGTTTCTCAGTACCATAGGCTCTTTGCTGACCTTGCTGATATCACTCTTTTGAATCTATTTCCCACACTGCTGTGAGGGTAAACTCCCTTACAAGAAGATCTGAAAGTACTTCCCTGATTTAAATTATTTTAGGGGTCCCCATTAGAGTTCTCACGAGAAACCTTTTTAGGGGATACTTTCAAACACCAAACATGAACATTGTGAGGAAGCTCTGGATAATGTAGGAAAGAAATTGATGAACTTACTAAGTAGCACAGAAGGAAAAGTTGTTAGAGTTCTCATGAGAACCTTTTTAGGGGATACTTTCAAACACCAAAATATGAAAATTGTCTTAACCTACCCGGACCTAGAACTGCTGAGTTCGGCATCTTCTTTTAAATGCTATTACTAATGATTTGCCCACATACACACGTTCACTACTGTCACCTGACAACAATGCTTGAATGGGGCTGAAAGACCTTCAAATGCATTAGCTGGTTCTCAAGACAGAGATGAGACAGCACTTTAAAAGCAGCGGCCTTTTGGGAAAAAGTCACATATTGTTTTGCTAAATATATATGTTGAGAGAGAGAGAGAGAGAGAGAGAGAGAGAGAGAGAGAGAGAGAGAGAGAGAGAGAGAGAGAGAAATATGCTAATTAACCAGGACACCATAACGGGTCAATGGACAGGAGGAGGTTGCACCTGCAGCCGAGGGCAGGGCAGTAGGGCCTCCATGCACCTGCGCTGGGGAGAGCCTGATCAGCAGCGGCTGCAGCTGCTTCAAGGGCTGGAAAGGGAGGCAGGGCCGGACTGGCAGCGGCTGTGGGTTCTGCAGGGCCTGGGGAGCAAGGCAGGGCCAGACTGACAACTCAAGGGTGGGTGGCACCACAATTTCAAATCATGTGCTGGGCTCCTAGTGTTTAATAAAAACATAATTAATACTTAAAAGTGTCATCTTTTTAAAAATGCAAAAGAATTCACTAAATTTAGCCCTAGCTGGTTTTGCTCAGCAGATAGAGTGTCAGCCTTTGGACTGAAGGGTCCTGGGTTCGATTCTGGTCAAGGGCACATGCCCAGGTTGAGGGCTCAATCCCCACTAGGGGGTGTACAGGAGGTAGCTGATCAATGATTCTCTCTCATCATTGATGTTTCTATCTCTCTCTCCTTTTTCCTTCCTCTCTGAAATCAATTATATATATAAAATTCACTGACCTAATTGGTTTGGCTCAGTGGATAGAGTGTTGGCCTGTGGACTCAAGGGTCCCAGGTTCGATTCCAGTTAAGCGCATGTACCTTTGTTGCGGGCACATCCCCGGTAGGGGGTGTGCAGGAGGCAGCTGATTGATGTTTCTCTCTCATCGATGCTTCTAACTCTCTTTCCCTCTCCCTTCCTCTCTGTAAAAATCAATTATATATATATATATATATATATATATATATATATATATATATATATATATGAACTCACCAAACTTAAAACAGTTTTTGTGAGAGTGGGTATTGGTGGGATTGGTGGGATTGGTGGGATTGGAGGCTGTGGTCAACAACTAGTTCACATATTGTTTGTAATGATCTAGGTGTTTATGTATACTTTGTGTCATTAAAACATCAAACTTTGGGTTCATCTATTAACATTCAAAAATTACATCAAGTACAGAGGTGTGCACTCCTTGCATAAGAAAAGATGGTGAACAATGCAAAAGTACAAGATGCATAAAATTTAAGAAGGGGAAGTTATTTTTTCCTGGCTAAGTTGCGTGCCTCTTTCCTATTGCTTAGGAAACTCCCTGGTAACCCGAACTCTTTCAGGTCTTTTAGAAATACATGTACATTTGTATAAATGGAAACATTTCATTCTCTGATTTTCTTTAAAAAAAAATCATACACCTTTAGAGAGCTTTCCAAAAGTGAAGGATTCCCATATCCAACCAACTACTACATATTTCTTAATTCCTTCCCTTCTTGTCTGTTTCCACTGCTCTGCTCCATTCCTTCCTGTCCCCTGCATGCTCAGTACCCAGACTCTTTGCTGACCTTGGTGGTTTTGCTCTTTTGAATCTATTTCCCACACTGCTGTGAGAGTGAACTCAGTTAGGAGAAGACCTGAAAGTACTTCCCTGATTTAAATTATTTTAGGGGTCCCCGTTACCAGAAGTCCAACATTTCACCGAATCCCCAAGTCTTGTTTTCACAACCTTACTTCCAATGTCAAGTACACATTGGCCACTCTCCAGTCACATGTGACTTCTTGCAAACCCAAATAATTTTAATCTCATGAGTCTAATCATAGCAGGGCAAAGTGTTTAACTTGCCTCCTCTTCAATGTCGATGGGGAGGAATTTCCACCCTCAAGTTATGGGGACGGCCAAATGCTGAAGAGATAAGCTCGACAGCAGTGTATTGGTCATGTATACTCCTGTCCAGCCCAGGGGAGGACAGCACACACCACACAAGGCCACATGGCAGTTGCACTTGGGAACAGAGTGAACAAGCAGGAGTGTAATAACAAGAAGGTGGGTGAGCCCTGGTTCCTGAAAGAGACGCCCACACAGGAGGACTAATTCAGCGTTTTTCAACCGCTGTTCCGCGGCACACTAGTGTGCCGTGAGATGTTGCCTGGTATGCCGTAGGTGCAGACAAGACAAGAATTTTATAATTTTTCACTATTTTGTTTACTTAATATTTCATAATAAAGTAATTATAAAATATTTTCTTTGTGTTTATTTGATTCCTATTCAAGAGAATTACTTTATATATAGTCAATATAGGCACAGAGTTAAATTTTTTAACATTTTCTAATGGTGGTGTGCCTCGTGATTTTTTTCATAAAACAAGTGTGCCTTTGCCCAAAAAAGGTTGAAAAAACTGGACTAATTTATAAGGTGCAGCATAAATGGGCTTAAGTAAAATTTGATGTTGAAATTTGCACTGAACAGAACATATAAGCCAAACTTATCAGAGCAAAATAGTTACCGTATCTAAATTTATTGAGCTCCCAGGTGTGTTAAGGTCCCTGGGATTTGTTTTAATCAGGCACATAAGATACAAAGCTACAGACACAACCATCATGAGGAAAGAAGCTTATTATACACAGATCCCAAGAAGCAGGAGACACCCATGGAGGGCCACATGGGTCGGACAGGAGGCAGAGGGAGCGAGGGGAAATGTGGGCATGAACCTTGTTGTGTTTTCTATGAAAATCAAACAGGTGAGGCAGGGTGAGCAGCCTTAGGATTGGCTAGTTTGAGTTATTTCAGTGGGCACTGGGGAACAGTGGCCTAGAGAGGAGGCCTGGACTGGTAAGCTGACACCTGGAAGCTATACTCACAGGTGAGCCATTGACTACCTCTAGGAATTTACTAACCCTGGCAGGGGCAATCCCTCCAAGGTAGCAAGGCCTCAGATATCAAAGCATTAAATACAAAAACTAGAAAACATGGTGGCTACACTAGAAAGAACCAAAAGGTGAACGCTCATATTAAGTCTATGCCAACTGGTGCATTTTAGCAGATGTTAAAATTTAATTCAAAACCGATTAATAGCCCTAACCAGTTTGGCTCAGTGGACAGAGCATCGGCCTATGAACTGAAAGGTCTCAGGTTCGATTCTGGTCAGGGGCACATGCCTGGGTTGCAGGCTGGATCCCCAGTTGGGGGGCTTGCAGGATCAATGATTCTCTCTCATCATTGATGTTTCTGGTTCTCCCTCCTTCTCCCTTCCTCTCTGAAATCAATAAAAATATATTAAAACAACAAACAAACAAACAAACAAACAAACAAAAAAACAACACCAATGTAATAAGGCACAAAAGCCAATCAGGAACTTTATCTTCTTGCCATATACATTATTTTAGTAAGTTTTGGACTTCCAATTGGGTCAAATTGTGAACCTCTGTTTAATTAATTTTTGTGTGTGTTCTCCGCCTATATCCAGGTTTCTTCGTACCCTTTTTTGGTTTGTTTATCACTGGATCTAGTGGAGGTGGGGGAGTGTCTCTTTATCCTACTCATATTTGTCACTTACTCACAGAGAGTATCAGGTCAGTATCTTCAGGGTTAGGGCCCTCTCATGGCAATGGTGTGAGGACACTGGGCTTAAATCAGGTTTGAATGATCATCGTCACCGTGCCTCAGGGCTGCCATGGCATTCCCCCATACCCTGGAAGATCAGGGTGCTGTGCCACCGAGGGGCGTGGTGGGAGAGCACAGGCCCACGACGCAGGAGCTGATGGATCAAACTGTCTCATGCTGCAGCCCCACCTTTTCCATGCGTGGACTGCTTCCCTCCCACCTTTTTTCTGCACAAGGCCCCACAGGATAATTTTGGTCTCTAGGTAGAAAGTCACAGTTTTGGTTTCTGTCTCCTCCATCCAACCACATTTGGTGAGACCTTCAGGGTGGTTGTGGGGAAAGGGAACTGGGTGGTGGGCCCCATTGAAGACCATCCTCTTTTTCCAGGGAAATGTCAGTCATCTCCAGTGTTGGAGTCCACAGCCAGTGGGACTATTTTGTCCAGGGCCGGGGTGGGAAGCCCAAGCCCCTTACTCACAAGGTAAGTCTTCTGCCTGCTGGTAAGAAACAAGACTAAGAAAAGCCCAAGTGTGGTGGTGAGGGGTTTTGCATTCGGAGAGACGTTAAATCTCATATGCCCCTCCCCCACTTTTTATTTTTATTTTTTATTCATCAGTGCCTTGGCCATGGACTGCCCTAGGAGTCAAGAGAGCACAAAAACAGCACAGGATACAGGCAAGGTCACTCACTACCTTTTCCTGAATGACAGTGACTCAGGAGGCAACCATGGAGCCATTCTTAAATGCTCCCAGGGTCCTGGCCTCCATTCTTTCCACAAACAGCACAAGGGGTCATCCCCAGGACTATACTGAAAGTGCACTTTCCTAAACACTGTCTGTATTGCTGTCCCAAAGAGCTCATGATGGTCATCAGCTAGACACAATGACCCACACTTACTGAATGGAACTCAAGCACCCATCAATTAAGATGTTGTGCTGTCACTGCCCTCAGGTGGGAGCCTGGGAGACCACCTGTCAGATGGTGGTCACACTGATGGCACCTCTGCATGGTAAATGGGACCACGGACCCCTTCCCTTGCATCAACTGTTACCGGAAAGGGGGCCTGGACCTTGGCAGGTCTGCCTAGAGCTGGTTGGTAGTATGTGGGTTCTTTGTGCAGGAAAAACTTCACAACACAGGTCCAGGTGACTGTGAGGAAACATATATTACATCTGGGGACAGTAAAACAACAAAGAGATTAGCATAGAAGAAGCAACAGGAGAGCCTAGGCTGGAGAAAGGGGGTCTTGGGATCAGGTTCAGGGGTTAGTCTAGGATGAGCTGCTGCTGCCCATCACTCCCCTGGTTGCAGGTCTAGTGGGGTCCCTTAGAGTTTAGGAGATACATGCCTGAGGAGGGGGTGGGGTGGGGGGGTGGAGGAGGAGGGGGAGGAGAAGGAGGAAATGAGGATGTCCAGGAGGAGAACACGAATGGGGTCCTCTGTTTTAAGGTGTCATCTTTTTCTAAAGGAATCTTGGAGATGTCAGAGAGGGTTTCAGCAGAATACTCATCAGTTTTCTAGGTGTGCTTCTCCAGGGCTGTGGTCATCACCGACTGATCAGGGTCAGGGCAGGGGGTCCTCAGTCACCACAGCTATTCCTGTGTTGTCCACCAGTTCTGCCCCTTTTCTGGGGCTGGGGCTGAAATACAAATGAGGCCTACATGTTATCTCTAGGGAGGTGACCTTCTGTATCTGTTGTAAATTGCTCTGCCAATTTGTCCACTGTCTCCATTTTCTATTCTACTTGTCCTGGCTTACTGGCCCATCTCACAGCTCCTTCTCCCACCCTGTGGGAAGACATGAAGCCATCAGTAAGCGGACTGGGAGACCGTGGGAGCCTAGCCAGCTCCTCAACCAAGAGACACCAGTTTTATCTCCCACAGCTTGAGCAAAAATACCTCTCTCTTCCCTTCCATGCCCCGTTTTTCTGTCCTCTGTACTCTATAAGCCTTGTGCTGGGGAAACAATAGCACCTGCCAGCCACTCCTGCTGAGGCCCTTCTGCAGGCCCGATGGGACTTAGTGGTTAACTTTACCAGTGGCAATAAACGTCACCTATTGGCTGCCTCCTGCGTGTGTGTAAGGTCTAATAAACCCACATCTTCACAGCCAGGCCTATTTTTAATTTTGGTGTCCATATGTTTACTGCTAATATATAGAAATGCAACTGACTTTAATGTTTACAGCTTTTGACATAGTGTAATTCAGTACTAGTTCTAGTAATAATTTCTTTTTAATAAACTTCTGTGGTATAAAGCCTGAAATTAAGATTCATTATTAAGAGCTGTCTTGACATCTGGAAAAATCAGGTTTCATAGTTAATGCCCAACCTTTTACTGCTGATATTAATTTTTGGATAGATTTTAAACTCCAGTTTCTCTTTTCTTGATTTTGTCAAAGGATGCTGATTAGTGGCCTTTCTCCAGCTGGGAAATTTTTCACAACTACACAGCAGTCTCATATTTGGAGACTAAGATCTCTTATCAGCCTGAGATCGCTAAGCTTGCTATTTCCAGACTCCACTCCTGTGTCATAAAGTTCTAACCCCTTGACCAGGAGCTTAAATGGAATGAGCTGGCTCTGCCTCCGGGAAGCCTTTGGTGGTGGCCCTCAGTGAAACATTGACCAAAGTCTTCTGAATCACATCTTTTTCTAAATCAAAGGCTCAGCAAAGAACAGAAGTGTATCAGAGTATCTGCCACCTTTGTCTAGTCACCCTAAGCCTCAGCATCCATTCCTGTGGTATCCATAGCTTATTCTACTTGCTGTTGACACTTATTACATCCATGGAATGTGTACACTGCCGATATAGGAGGCTGTGTTTGTTCAGTGGTTTGCATTACCCTCTTGGCGAGGACCACTAAAAGAAATGGAGTAGCCCTAGCCAGTTTGGCTCAGTGAATAGAGCATAAGCAGACTGAAGGGTCCCAGGTTTGATTCCGGTCAAGGGCACAAACCTGGGTTGCAGGTTCCCTGACCCTGCCAGGTGAGCTTGCAGACGGCAACCAATCAATGTATCTCTCTCACCTCGATGTTGCTTTCAGTCTCTACCCTTCCCTTTCACTCTCTCTAAAAATCAGTGGGGGGAAAAAATCCTTAGGTGCTATTTTCTGTTCTTTGCTGATCCTTCGATTTAGAAAAAGATGTGATTTAGAAGACTTTGGTCAGTATTTCACTGAGGGCTGCCACCAAAGGCTTTCTGCAGGCAGAGTCAGCTCATTCCATTTAAATTTCTGGTCCAGGGGTTAGAATTTTATGACACAAAAACAAACAAAACACCCTGATTCCTGCCCCACCCACCCATTTATTTACCTTCCTGTATATATTTTTTTACGATACAGGTATGCTTTTCTAAACAACATTAATTTCACTTGCTTTGAACTTTACAAAGATGTTATATTTCTTTCTTTCAGTGAATATTATGTTTCTGAAATTTAAGTTGATGCTTGCAACTAGCAGCTCTAGTTCACTCATTTTCATTACTACATAGTTTTCAATTATATTAGTTTCCCACAGATCCTTCCTTTGTTTTTTGTAAGATATTTTTATTGATTCCAGAGAGGAAGGGAAAGGGAGAGAGAGAGGTGGTAACATCAATGATGAGAGAGAATCATTGATTGGCTGCCTCCTGCACGCTCCACA